>NW_027187419.1:34957780-34992780 GCF_028583685.1 Petaurus breviceps papuanus | reverse complement strand
TATAGGTTGCAAAAGTAAGGTCCAACTGCACTCACAGAAAAAAAGTTTCCCAAACATAAATTAAATTACAATTCTAGTCTAAAAAATACCCCAAAAATCAAAACTGTAAAACTCATGATGCCTATCTAGAATTCACCAATATCAGTATAATAATAACCTTGGTGTTGTATTTTATACCACTTTTTATAACACATTATATTATTCAAATAATGTCTTTATATTGGCCTTTGGGGTACCTGACATTTTGATTCTGATTGCTATTCTATAATTCTTAGATATATAGTATTACCAACTGACTATCAGTTTATAAAAAGATAAAATTGTGTCAATGAATAAAATCGAAAGCATTCTCCTATTTCACAGGTGGAATCTCACAAAGAGATGAATAAGTATAAGTTCCTGAATCAAATAATAAAAAGCTACATAGAAAGGATCATTTTCAGAAAGAAGGTAGCAGAAAATTAAAAAAAAAAGGTGAGTGGGATAAAAATGATTTTAATTAACTACATAATTGAGGGGAAAATGAAGAGTTAAATAACTAAATAAATAGAAGCATGAAAAATTATTTGAAATTTTAGGGAAAGGTTCATAAGTAGGGAAATGAGAGACAAGAAGAACAAAGGGGGCTAAAAGGCAGGGAGAAGAGCTCCTTTTACAGTAGGGTTGGCTTGAAGTAAACTAAACTAACTGAATAGACAAAGTACTATTTAATACAGGAAGTAGAAAGAAAAAAATCATAATTAAAATGTTAAAGATATGTGGAGCAAAATATGTCAAACTAACATAACTTTAAATGTAAATGGATTTAATATATCAATAAAACAGGAATTAACAGCTAGATAAGATAACAAAAGCCCACACTATATATTGCCTACAAAAATGCATTAAAAAAATAAAGATATACACAGAATAAAAATGAGTGACTACAACAAAATTCACTATGTATCATAAGAATCTTAAAATCAAGCACTGCCATTAATGCTAGTAAATAACACAAAAACAAAAATTCACCACATAAAAAGATATAAACAAGAAAAATTCAATGAGCCAAAAGGAATCACAGAAAATAGAGTGATATTACATTTATATGTACTAAATGACTTCTCACCTAAATACTTAAAGGAAAATAAACTGGATTATAAAAGAAGGCATGGTCACTAATATAATAATGATAATGAGAGATTTCAAGTCCATTACTCAGTTTTGGCCATATCTTCAAGAAATTAAAATAAAAGGGAAATATACATATTAATTTAAACAAATTGTTAAAGAATTGTGCTACATAAATAAATGACATCTTTTAAACAAAAGTGATAAAAATAGATATAATTCTTAGCACTATATGGAACTTTAAAAACTGGATTTGCATATTTTTGGAGGCAATCAGGGTTAAATGACTTGCCCAGGGTCACTCAACTAGTAAATATCTAAGATGACATTTGAACTGAGTCTCCTAACTCCAGGGCCACTATTCTATCCATTGCACAACCTAACTGCCCCTTGAACATGGCTTATAACAGAGACATTGCAAATAAATGTTTAAAAAAATGGTAACGATCATAAATACATACTTTACAAACCATAAAAAAAGAAAATGTTATCAATTCAAGGAACAATAACAAAAACACAGACCCAAATGCAGACAACAATGAAATCCTAAATAAAAAAACAGGTGAAAATAAATCATATAAATAATTAATAATTATGTGAAAGAAAATGATAATGATAAAATTGCATCTTTGTTGTCAGGGTAGAAAAAATGGCTAAAAACAGAAAATAGAAAAAGAAAGAAATAATGAAATGGACATGGTTTTTAAAACTACAGACAAAATTAAAAAGAATGAAGAGATTTAAAATTAGAGGAAAAATGTTAACTAGAAACCAAAAATTTTATAAAAATTATAAACAAGATTATATATTAATGATTTGAAATAACTAATAAAATAAAAACTTTAACCAACTCAATTGAAAAGAAAAAGAGGAAAAACAAATAAACACAATAGAAAATGAAGAAGACGTTATCACCACAAAACCTGAAGAAATTAAAAAAACAAATGGATCATCATTACCTACTATGTATAGTTATATCTTAACAGCTGAGGAGACAAAAGAACTAGAGGAATGGTTTAAATATATAAAATACCCAAGTTAACAGAACAAATAGATTGATACTAAAGAAACTACCAAAGAAAAAACACTATGGGTACAATTGGATTAAGAAGAGAATTCTGTCAAATTTTTAAATAAAATAGAAGCCCCAATACTACTCAAATCATTCTCAAATGTCAAGAAATAAAGCACTTTCCCAGATTACTTTTATGAAGCAAATTTAGCCCTAATACCTAACACAAAGGAAGGTTATGTAGAGAAGAAAAGTAAATAAATGCTATTAATGGATATTGATTTATTTTTTAAAACAAAATTACCTTTAAATATACTAGAGTATTTAATTTAAAAATAATTTTAAGTTATTTGGATCTATCAAAAACGCAAAGGTGGTTCAAATAGTAAGAAAGCAATAAACATATAAAAAATAGATCACCAAAACCCACATGATATCTCAATAGTCAAAGAACAATGCTCATTTTTATAGGGGGAAAAACCAATTAAGTATAAGCTGGGGTGGGGAACCTGTGGCTTTGAGGTCACATTCGACCTTCTAGGTCCTTGGGTGCAGCCTTTTGACTGAGTAGAATTTTTACAGAACAAATCCTTTTATTAAGAGGCTTTTTTTCTGTGAAATTTGGATTCAGTCAAAGGTCTGAACTTGAGGAATTAGAGAGCTACATGTGACCTTGAGGCTGCAGGTTAAAAACCTGTCTCATATACCTATTAGCTCTGTGACCTTGGGCAAGTCACTTAACTACTTTTTTGCTTCAGATTCCTAAACTCTAAAATAAGAATAATAATAGTACCTCTCTCCCAGGGTTGTTATGAGGATTACATGAGCTAACATTTATAAAACATTTAGCATAGTACCTGACACATATAGTACATTATATAAAAGTTTGCTATTATGATTATAAAGCATATATTGGGGGATAAGTGTAAACATACCAGTTGTTGTCCTTCCTTCTGAAAGAGGACCAAAATGTCATCACTATGCTAGAGTCAAGTTTCAACGTGTCTGACTGTAGCTGATCAGATCAATAAGAACTCAGAATGATTTATCACAGGTAAGGCACAGATTTATACACATCAAACTTAACAGCTCTATGACAATATTTACACAAATTATTGGCATTGTCATCTCAATTCACTTTCTGTCTGACAAAGTAAAATAAATAAACAGATAAGGCTTCTGTCTGAGAAATCAAACACAAATCAAAGGTAAAGTCCCAGGACTTCTTTAGAATGTTATAAAGCTCTGTTTCAAGGCTTCTGTAATGGCAGTAAAGTCTGCTTTCAGGGCTTCTGTAACAGCAGTAAAGTCCTTTTTCAACAGATAGAATGCTGCATTCTGAGAAAGTAACATCAACACAGACAGAACAAGCAGAAAGAGTGTTGAAATCACAAGCACTCACCCTCTAAGTTCTGCTTGGTCCCAGCTTGTGTTCAAGCTTTTCTATGCTCTGGTCCTTCCTGTTCCACCCTTCCTATTCTGCTCTTTTAGCAAGCTCCTCCCACCATGGTCTCTGTTCAATGACATTAGCCCTATTTAGGGCAGGAAAGGTCTTCAAATTCCCTTAAGTTCATTAAGGGCAACATAATACATACTGTCTCTAATAAAGATTTGATACAATCAAAGTTGGGGTTCAAAGGCACTTGAATAGCTGAAAAAAACAGCAAAGTACTACTTTGCTTGCCATTACACTCCGTCAACCAGCACCATACCATCCATAAATGGAACTGTTAGTTACAGCAAATGGAAAAGTTCTAGTCCAAATGAGAAAGACCTAGAGAATAGTACACTTAATATGAGTCACCAGGGTGATATGTAATGATATAATATAAAAAGTATTCTTATGATATATTTATTGAAGCACAATATCTGGAAGAATGGCTAAGATAGCCCTGTGATACATCTGGAATACTGCATTCAGTTTGAGATATGAAATTTTAGAAAGGATATTGAAAGAAAGAATAGATCGGAGGAACACATCATCTGATATCAGCATTGGTTAAAGGAATATAGATATTAAGGATTAGAGAAGAAATGAGTCTGACGGTGATGGTGGCAGTGCCTTGATAGCTATGTTCAAATTTTTGAAGACATCATTTATTTATTCTGCTTCATCCCAAAAGAGAGAATAAGAAATAAGGAGTTGAAGATGAAAGGAGACAGATTGTAGCACTACATAAAGAAAAAAAAGTCCTCCATAATATTTAGAGCTGTCCCAAAATGGAAAAGGTCACCTTGGAGGTTAAAGAGTTTCTCATCATTAAAAGTACAATGCAAAACACAAAGTCCCCAGTTATGGTGCCAAGATGGTGGCTCAGAAGCAGGAAAATTCCATAAACCCCCTCTATAACCACCTCAAATACCTATAAAAATGACTGTAAACAAACTTAAGGCTACAGAACACAAAAAGGGATAGAGAGAACAAATCTCCCACTAAAGACTGCCCAGAAGGCCAACAGTAAGGGACCATTGCAGCATGCTGGGATCAGAATCTAGCCCTGGTCCACGGTTTTAGAATAAGGGTGGCCACGACAAGCCCTGACTATAGGGACTTAGGGAGAGTGGATCACTAGCAGGTGTGGCAGTTTCCAGAATTATCAACCCATAAATGTCAAAGACAAAGTAAGAGTTCAGTATGGATTTTGTGGGAACAGGGAGTCCAGGTGTGTGGTGTGCTCTCTGCCTCCAGAGGGAAAAGTGGCTGAGGCATGACAGCTGCCACTGCATAGTTTCTTCAGAGCTCCTGGCCTGCAGATTGTAGGGGGACCAAGCAACCAGTCTGAGGAGTGATCACTCTTGCTTTAACCTGCTTGGATCTGGATTGCTGTCTAGGAAGGAGGTCCTGGGATGCATGACCAGTGAGCCAGAGCCAGTGGAAGGCTAATACGTCTGGCAGCTACGAAAAGCCCAACAACTTGGGACAAAGCTCTCCCCTCTGGAAGCAGAGTTCTACTGTGGCAAAAGGCTTAAAAGTCAAGTAATTGAGAGGCAAAATTAGCAAGCAAAGGAAGCAAAGCAAGCACAGCAGTCAAACCTTAGATGCCTTTTTTGGGGGGACAAAAAGGATCAAAGTATGGAATAGGAGGAAGACAAAGAAGTCAAAACTCCTGCACCAAAAGCTTCCAAGAGAAATATGAACTGGTTACAGGCTATAGAGGAGCTCAAGAAAGATTTTGAAAGCCACATAGAAGTGGAGAAAAAATTGGGAAGAGAAATGACAATGATGCAAGAAAATCATGAAAAGAGATTCAACAACCCGATTGAAGAAACTAACACCTTCAAAATAGACTAATTCAAATGGCAAAAGAGACTCAAAATGGCAATGACAATAGCAAGCACTTGAAGGGGAGGGGTGTTAAAAGATTAATAAAACCTAACTCTTACATCTGAAGAGTTTATATACTTATATGTAACATTAAAATATGTACAATTAAAATGCATGACAACAAACAATGCTTGCATTCACAGGTACAAACCAGATGCTACAAGAATTCATGGAAAGAAGATAGTCAGAAAAATAAGGGAAAGCATGATGAATGAGAGAACATTTGTACTGGATGTTTGAATGATGAAAAAAAATTAATCGATGGAAATAGAAAAGGAAAAATAATTTTTTTCTGTTTATGGAAAACAGAATTTTATGGGGGGTGACTAGTTTGATAAGAAGATAAAGATTTCATGGGTCTGGGTTATGTGAAATAAGAGAGGAAGCATAGATTGTAGTCAATAGTGAATCCCCATTTGAACACCAGACTAAAGGAGTTTGAATTTCATTTGATAAGCAATGGGGTGATATCATCACAGGGACTTGATCAGTGGTATTATATGCTCACACAAGGAAATTCTTTCTTTAATTAGTATGGTGACTGTGGGAATATACAGGAGGGCATAGAAACAAGAATCATCATGGTGGTTGATTTTTTAGGATTTGGTGATTGGGGACATTAGGAAGAGGTAGGAGGTGAAAATAACTCTCAGATTATGGGTATGATTAACTAGGAAGATATCATTAGTGATACAAAAGAAAAAAGTGCTCTTTGGGGGAAAGTGTGTTTGGTTGTAAAACTGCCTAATTTGAGATACCAGTGGAATATCCAAATGATAATGTCTCAGAAGCAGTTGGGAATAGAAATATGAAGACTGAAAAGGAAATCAGACTTATATTACAGAATTGGGAGTAATTGATTCTGCTCCCAAACTGGAAGACAAAATGTCTAAATTGACTTGATCCCCTCTTTTGTTGCTGTTTTGCTATAGTTTTATGACTAGGAGAGAAAGTATTTTCATTGTCTCTCTGTATTACCAAAGTCAGATCACAAATTTTCAGTTCTGAAATCTTAATTTACACTTAATATATGAGATATCTTAAGGTATTCATTTGGGGGATTACCAGCTATAAATCTATAAATTGAGTGAAAATTTCTGCCTATAAATGACTATATTTTTACATTCTCTGTCAAGTAAACAATCTCCAGAAAGAAATTAATTTTAGCAAATTATACAGCTTACCTTAATTTTCACTAAACTTTTAAAACTTATTTCACATATGTGTTTATGTGTATGTATGTACATCTATACATATATATGTATATTACATGTTAATATATAAATATATACATGTCATCATCAACATCAATTTGCAGGGTTGTATATTTTTTTTCTGTGTTGGTTCTTATGTCTCTAGGAGTACCTCAGTGGCTCAGAGTTAAGATCTTTTGCTGTGTCTTTTTATCATTATACCTTCCATGAATTATATTGTCCTCAAGAGGTTGCAAGAGTTACATTATCCAATCTATCATTTTTCTATTCCCAAAGGCACAAAGTGCTGTAATCCATGCATCCATAAGCACTCCTAAATCTACAAATTTGATCCCAAAGGAGAAAAGTCACTTTCAATGAATTAATTGTAAGTTGGAAACGCTTACTGGATAATGACATGAAAGTACATCAGATTCAGGGAAATTTGTTTTGCCAAGTTTTGCAACCAGTCATGGCTTGTGGTTATTGAATTGTAAAGTTAATTTGAACATTTAGGGATATAAGTGATTTTTTTAGCTAGGGAATTTCAGCTTCTCAGTTACAAGAAACGAGGTATAAAAATATCATAAAAAAAAAACAAAAATTAAAATTGCTTTTACAGAGCTACATTTTTGGGAGATGATTTGAGATATTCATCCAACTCCAAAAGTGTGTGTCCAGTCATCCCTCTAATAAACACCTTACAGCAGAAATCCACAGTGGGAGGTTCTCCTCATTTCAGTCTTCTGTACTCTACTTAGACGTGAGCTGTTAATATGTATCAACTATCCCAGATATAAAGATGCATTGCTTTTTACCAAAATCTATGTTTCCCTTAAAACTGAATCAAGAAATATAGTATACTGTATACAGGGTGGTGCTATATTTAACTTCAGTACATAGTAACTAAAAAGGTTTTCTATTGAGTTAGTCTATCATAATATACATATATACATGCATATGCATATATCTTTTTGACAGGGACAATGACAGATCCCATAATTAAAGGAAGAGTATAGAAAGGATTATACATAGGAAACTACACCTTAATTTCAATTATCCCAAGTTGTTGATTGACATGTGAGCCTATCTTCTTGACACCAATATTTTCTTGATAATAGTGTATGAATCTACACTATAGGAGACCATTGCCTTAAAAGAACCAAATGAAAATTTCCCAAAAGGAAATGAAAATGCTAATGGTAGAGGTAAATATATTGCAGAAAATTAATCAAATACTTTATCAAGCACTACAATGATGCCTTACTATTGGACAGAGTTGAATATTATAAAGCCACATATGCACAGCTTTCCAGAAGACTGCTGCTGTGAGCAGCTTTCAAGGTTCTGATTACATAGTATATTTAGATCTCCATTTATTCAATAACAAATAAGAGCAAAACATTCAAAGAAAGTTAAACTACAATATTCACAATATTACAACTTATCACAGAAAACAAAATACAGCATTCACCATGTCACAACTCAACAACTTATCACTTAAATGACCACATAGTTTTCACCAAATTTGTTGCATAGTTTTAAACAAAGTACATTCACTTAGTCAATCACGAAATCCTTAATTCAATCACAAACAACAAAAGTTAAAGTTCTCCCACCTAGGTCAGAGTAGATCATAATCTTCTCAGTCACTACACTGTTTCCAAGTAAAGACTTCTTTCAGCTTGACTTGAGGCTGGCTCTCAGCTTCCATGGTTCCTCTTCCATGGTCCCCCCCCACTGTCACCTGGGTTCCAAGGCAGGCACCTCCATATTCCTCATCCTGCTCCTTATCCAGTTCTTTGTCCAGTTCCTGTTCTATATTGAAGTTCACAGTGTCTAGTCCATCTCAAATCCTTCACAGTTCCTGTTTCTGGGAAGACAAGGCTTGACAGAGACACAATAGTATTCATGCACATTGCTGGAACCATCATTAATTCACTATCTGCCTGTGAAATCAACTCAGACCCATGAACAAGGTCTGAGAACTCAACACAAATCATCAACATAGAACTCAACACAGACCCACACACAAGGTACAAAAGGTCAGCACAATCATTAACATAAAAATCAACACAGACACACAAACAAGTTCCAAGAGGTCATAAAAAATCATCAGTAAAGTCCTAGAACCTCCAAAACCCTCCTCCAGGACTTCAATAAACATACAACCAGAAAATCCTCTTTCAGGTATTCCAGAAAGGTCCCAGGGCTTCTGTACAAAGTATCACAAACAAACATCAACAAAGACAGAGCAGACAAACAGAGTGCCAGGATACCACAAGTTTTCTCATTCTTGACTCTGCCACCACAAGAGTCCTCTTCTCAGTTCTGCTGTCTCTAGCCTGGGCCTCTCCTTATATATGGTAATTAGCTCCTCCCCTTCCTGTTGCAGGAGTTCATGAATTCTAGGCTTCACAAGTTGTGGGGTTCAAATGTTCTGTTTCTTAACAGGCTTGATACAAGTCTCAAAAGAAACCTGAATTGAAACTAGGTGTTAATTCAAAAGTAGAAACAAGTTGTGAACTACTTATGCACTTGACATTATAACCATGGCTTCTCAACTGTGATGCCAATATAGCATTAGTTCTTATAGGTTATATTTATAATGATTTCAAGTCTGGCGCCAGCAGTATACTAATTGTGTTTTCCAAAAGCCAATCTAGCTATGAGTGGAGAGGCACATCACCTCTACACTAGCCAGATAACACCATAAAGAATGAATTAGATAATCAATATAGATTATCAATATAAGGAAATAAAAATAACCCAGAAAATGCCTCAGTCAGCAAATATCTGACATATCTGACAGAAAGAGAAAAATGATTGCTTGAGGCTATGTAGTTTAGAATATAATCCCATTTGTAAGACCTTACAAAGAAGGATAATGATCATTTATAAACAGCATTACCTTATAAAGCAAGGAGAAGCAAAAGAGGGTAAAATCAATTTACAAATTTTGACAAAATATCCAATAAAGCAACAAAATCCCAAGAATATTTATGGATGAAATAGGATGAAGAGCAACAAACAGTAGGAAAATGGAAAAGACTTAGTAAAAAAAATATCATAAACTCTTTCCTTTATTATGAGTGATGGAGCCACCATATTTGAGATATCATAGTGCCATATGTGCTTATAGAAGAGCTTTGTTGTTCAGTCATTTTTCCACTGTGTCCAACTCATCAAGAACCCATTGGGATTTTCTTTGTAATGATACTGGAGTGATTTTCCATTTTCATTCCAGCTCATTTTACAGATGATAAGCTAAAACAGAGTTAAGAGTCTTGTCCACCACACAGCTAGTAAGTGTCTGAGGCTGGATTTCAACTCACAAAGATGAGTCTTCCTGCTTCCATGTATGGTGCTATATACACTATACTACTGAGCTGCCCAATAGAGTAGGTATATGTAATAGTAATGGAATTTAAAAATCCCCATGTATTGGCTTAGTTTTCAAATTGATTGTGTTAAAACCAAGAGCTTGTGAATCCCACTTGTGGGATGAACTTGTTGATGTGAAAAGAGAGGGCTGAACTGGGAGGAGCTGGTGACACAAATTTAGAGAGACACAAGAAAAGAGATAGGCAGAAGAACTTTTTGGAAGCAGCATCTGGGAGGCAGAGAGAGATGAAGAGGATTCCTGAGGGCCACTTTGATTTTCCCAGGACTTTTGAGAGCTGCCACCCAGAGTTGCCAAGGACTGAGGAGACATGGCTGTTATGCTGGTACTTTGTCTGCCTGTTTTGATGTTGTTTTGACAGATTTGTCCACTTTTGAAAGACAGTCCTGATGTTGCAGAAATCTTGGAACCTTGCTGTTGGTTCAGAGCTTCTGAGACTGTTCTGCAGACAGAGTGAATTCTGTCCACTGGTGAAGGACAGTGCTGTTGTTGCAGATGTCTTGGAACCTTGCTGTTGATTCAGAAGCCCTGAAGAAGGATTTTCTTGTTGTCTGTTTACAAAAATCCTGGAAGAAGGTTTTGCTAATGTTTTCAGGGGTCCTAGGACTGTTCTGCAGACAGAGAATGAATTAGTGAAGAGACTGGCAATGTATCTTGTGGCCTTGCTAAGCTTTGTCTCCCCAGGAACAAAGATTGCTAAGAACTTGCCTCTTGTGTGTCATGTGTGGAGATGAAGAAAAGACCTCCATTTGGGTATTAAGTGCTGTGCTTAAGCTTGTTGTAACTCTGGGGTAGATTCAATTGTGATCCAAGGGTGAGGAACTTTTGACCTTTTTGTGCTCTGTGATTGAACAAATGAATGTACTTTACTTATGATTGGAAACTAATCTCCATTTGAGAACAGGGGCTTTGCATGAACTAAATGAATGTACAGCCGAGGGGTGGAGTAGTATTTAGAAGAGGGACTTTGTGATGGATTAAATGAATGTAATGTCCTGGGGTGGAGTAGTACTTTATTAAATCACACTTGGAGGTAGTACTTGGAGATTATTGAATCACACTTAGTAAGTGCTGTATTTTGAATGATGTTAAATTCTGATTCTATCTGTTCTTAATTTGTCACTGAATAAAATGGAGAGCACCTATGCTGGTATTTTGAACCTTAGGAAGTTGCCTTTGCTTGGCATTACAGTATATGGCACCAAAGAGAAAATGGATAGGAAAAGCATACAAATTGGAAGAGGTATACAAAGAACAGACCTAAGATAAAAGTGACATTATTGTCCGGATGGTGAGGTATTGAAAAGACTGGATACATGAAGGGGGGAAAGGTATCAAAATGATGGGGCAAAAGCAATTAGAAGTTAGTTAGTACCAAAAAAGTACAACAGTTATAGACCTGTGTGCCTACTCTGTCATCTATATAAAATCTAGATATGATATCTAAAAAGATAAATCTTTCTTCTATATATTAGAGCCATATCTAAATGAATTGAGGTCATCCTCAATTAAGGTAATTTCATAAGAAAAAATAAACAGGTTTCAAAAGAGATAGTAATAATGGATGACACAGTCAACATTTTTGTTAACAAAAAAAATGTTGTGCTTACTTTACAATCTAATTGCTCTCTTTGTTGATAATGAAAAGGCATTTTATGTACTTAAACAAAATGCCGCCTATCAAAGGCTTTTGACAAGTTGTCTTGCATCCATACATTACAGGAAAAGAAGTCATTAGAATGTAAAGAACTATATACATAGTCACTATATATTACATAGTGATGTAAATGAGGGGAAAGTGTTAGAAGACATCAGGATACAAATTAAATGCAATTATAAAACTTGTTTCCAGAGTACTGAAATCTCTTTTTACCTTGGATTATGGACACAAAAAGAGTCCTTAAAACCTTCAGTGAAGTCTCTTGTTTTGCTGAAGTATTTTTCTTCACTACATAATTCTTTGGTGAGAGGAAACCTGTTTTTTTTTTATTTTAGTAATGATGACTTAATTTCTTTTTTTAAATGCCCTAATAATACTTTGTAAAAGGAATTAGAAAAGTTGCAATCTGTACCGGTGGAAGAGTTACCTACCTCAAAGATACATTAAATCCATTGAATTATTTTAGAATATATCTCATTTTTTTTTTTGTTTTCACGTTGTATTTTCCTTTGTTTACTCTCATTCTTCATTCCCAGAGATCTAGCCTTTATAATAAGTTTTTAAGAGGAAGAGAAATATAAATCAGCAAAACTCATTGACAAATACAGGGAATATAATATTATATTCAATGTTCAATGCCAATAATTCCCACCTTTGTTTACAAATCAATGATAATATATTCTCATTTTTCTTATTTGGGGCACAGTTTGGTATTTATAATTTTACATTCATTTTTGAGTGTTTTGTGGTTGTTCTTGCCATTTATACTGTTGCAGTCATTGAGTATTTTTTTCTTTCCTCTAATTATTTTATTTGATATTAGTTTATATAAAGTCATTCCATGCTCCTCTGTGTTCATCATTTTCATCATTTCTCACAAAACAATTCTATTCCATGATGTTCATGTATTACAATTTGATTAGAAATCCCCTGATATTAAAGTAGCTCAATATTGTCTATTTTTTGGGTATTTGGATTTCAATTATCATGGAAGACAGTATGGTGCAGTGGAAAAAACATAGGCTTATGAATCAGAAGGCCCATCATTGAGTTCTGATTTAGTATCCATGAATAGTAATTTCCTCATGTCTATTATAGGCATAATAAGGAGAAAATTAACATATATGCATATATTCATATATAATTTTAATTTATATTAAAAAGTGTCTATAAAACACATATATGGAGAGAAAATGTATATACCTGCATGTATACACACATGCATGTACACATACATATAATCTCATTTAATTCTCAATTTTACAGATAAGGAAATGGAGGCTCTGAGTTTCACTGACTTGATCAGGGCCACATAAACTCTTAAGTATCTGAAGCAAAATTCAAACTCAGATCTTCTTAACTCTAAGTTTAGCACTGTTCAGTGTGCCACTTAACTACTTCTATTTAGTCAAGCAAGCATTTATTAATAATGTTCATATTCTTTACCATTCAGGTGTGTGAGGGAAGCTCTTTGTGAAGTGCTCTCTAATTTTATACTATTATTATTATAGAATGACAGACCTAGAAAGGAATGAAAATGCCACATTATATAAAACCCACACATTCAGAGATGGGCACAGTCAATGCCAAACTTGTATTCATACCTTTTGAAGACAGAAAATTATAATAATCGTCCCCCAAATTATAATGGTAATGTCTCAAACCCAGGTGACATACTCCCTTGAAATTCCAACATTAATCATTTATTACTTTATACTAAACAGTTCTTTGTCCTGTTAATCCTCCCTTAAAATACTCCAGGGATGAACAGGAGATTCATCTTTGTAGCTTAAGACCTTTCTCTCTCTAGAAGCCAAAGTGACACTGGAAGGGTGCAAAAAAGGTAAGCATCCTAAAGATAAACATTGCCTACTTCACAACTTTGTCAAGGCTTAACCTTCACTTCAGCAAAATTACTGTAGCCAGAAGGAAAAATTATAATCTCCTCATATTCCATTTTCCTGAGGAAATGAATGGTAGAGAGTAGTATACTTGGTAAGATTCATAATGTGATATTTATTTTAGCCTTTTCCTACATCTTTAGTGAGAACTTGTGGTCTTCCTTTAGCACTTTCTAGTTGTTTCAGGAATAAATGTTGCTTACTTGGTTCAGAGCCTGAAACCACCAAATGAGCACTTGAACCATCTCTTAGCTCTCTGTTCTTCCCAATTCTGCCTTAATTATTGGCATTGCCTAGAGTTCTTTCCAGTCTCAATTGGCATCTGCCTGAATTATTTAAAAACTAAAGGACCCAGACTTTCTCACTACACATAAATTTGAAATTGCTCCCATCCTTTGATCTCTTTCTTGGATAAAAGTGAAGAAAATTTTCATTTCTTTTCATAACTTCAAGGGAAATTATCTATTTGAAAAGTTCCCATCTAGTTTTTGACCTCTGTCCATAGTTAAGAATGGTCTTTTTTTTTAAACTGAAAAAGACTAAATTGAGATCAAGAATCTCTTCCCAAATACGTCCTATTAGAACTCTCACAAGTGACATGCTTCTCATGATATGTTTGATATTTTATTTAGGTGTACAACCTCTTTGCCTTGTCATTTTTCTTAGACTTTATCTGATTTACAAAAGGAAATGCATTTGGTAGAAGATTCATTTGATTGACGCAAGATATTTTTAGCAAAGGAACTCAAATACCATAGTTACTTTGTTTAACAGACAGAATACCTCAATCCAATAGTGTAACTGTAGTTTAGATGCCTTTTTTTCAAATTTGCAGATGACTGGAAGGTGAGGAGAGAGGGGGAAAGAGGGAGAAAGGCAAATAGAGAGAGGGGGAGGGAGAGGGGAAGCAGGAAGAGAGAGATAGAGGGAGAGGGAAAGAGAGGGAGGCAAGAAGAGAGACAGAGAGAGATAGAGAGAGAGAGACAGAGAGAGAGAGAGACAGAGAGAGAGGCAGAGAGAGAGACAGACAGACAGAGAGATGGGGGGATTGATGTATCATGAAGTTAATAAGGTCATAGTAATGAGCTCTGGAAGGTTGACAGAAATGAACCTCAAAAAACGATTATCCAAAGCAGGGAGAATTTGTTTAAAACTATGTTTATTTCATTAAAGATTTCACAAATACATGCAAAATTTCATCAATCCTTTTTTTTTAATTTTCAGTTCCAATTTCTCTCCCTTTCTGCCAGTCCTCCTTCTTCTTTGAGAAAGGAGGCAATTTGATATTCATTGCACATTTGAAATCATGAATAACATATTTCAATATTAATCATGTTGCAAAAGAAAACGCAAACAAAATTAAACAATAAAAACAGAGTTGAAAAGAGTATGATTCAAATTGTATTCAGAATTCATTAGTTCTCTTCCTGGAGGTAGATAGCATTTTTCATCATGGGTCATTCAGAATTGTCTTGTAAAGTATAGCTAAATCTTTCACAATTGATCATCCTTAACAATATTGTTTTTACTATGTACAATAGTCTCCTGGATTTGCTTACTTCATTTTACATGGGTTCATATGAATCTTACCAGGTTTTGTGCAAACTATCCTGCTTCACACAATAATATCATGTACTACAACTTATTTAGCCATTCTGCAATTGATGGACATTCCCTTGATTCCCAACTCTTTGCCACCACAGAGAAGATCTTATAAATATTTTTTTGTACATATAGGTCCTTTTCCCTTTTCATTGATCTCTTTGGAATACAGACCTAGAGTGGTATATCTGGGTCAAAGGGCAAATGTAGTTTTATATCTCTCTGAGATTAATTCTAGATTGTCCTCCAGAATGGATAGATTAGTTGACAACTCCACCAAAAGTGCATTAGTAACTCATTCCCCCCCCCACATCATCTATTGCATTTGCCATTTTTGTTTTCTGTCATGTTAATCAATTTTATAGATGTGAAATGGTTTCTCAGAGTTGTTTAATTTAATTTGCCTAAATCATTTCTTCATTTTGACATTATCTTAGTACCCAGTGTAAGATATTGGTCCATGCCTAGTTTCTACCAAATAATTTTCCTAGAATTTTTTGCCAAATGTTGAGTTCTTATGCCCAAAACTTGGATCTTTGGGTTTATAAAAAACACTATATTGATATGATCTTTTACTACTATGTATTGTATAATTAAGGTATCTAGCAATCCACCACTATTTCTTAGCCAGTACTACATTGTTTTGATGATTACCACAAATGATATAGCTTGAAATTCAGCACTGCTAGGCTATTTTTCTTTACACATCTTTTATTGATTCTTTTGATGTTCTTGACCTTTTCTTCTTCCAGATGAATATAGTTACTATTTTTCCTAGCTCTATAAAATAAGTATTTGGTACTATGATAGGTATGGCAATGAATAAGTAAGTAAGATAGGAGAATTGTTTTTATTATAATGACTCAGCCTACCTATAAACAAGCAATATTTTCTCAATTGTTTTGATCTGACTTTTTGTGTGTGAAAAGCATATTAATATAGTTTTGGGGTTTGTCTTTTCAGGTAGCCTCCCAAATATTTTATATTGACTGTCGTTATTTTAAAAGGAATTTCTCTATCCCTTGCTGCTGAATTTTATTGGTAATCTCTAGAAATGAGGCTGGTTTATGTGGCTTTATTTTATATCCTGAAAATCTGATGAAGTTGTTGATTGTTTTCACTGTTTTTTTGGGGGGGGCATTATTTTTGCTTTATGCAGAAGGGAAGGGAAGGCAGTTGGCATGAAGTGACTTTTCCAAGGTCACAGAGATAGTTTTTGTGCTGTGTCTCAGGTCACATTTGAACTCTGGCCCTCCTGACTTCAGGGCCGGTGCTCTATTCACTGTGCCACTTACCCACCCCATTTTCACTGTTTTTAGATGATTGTCTAGAATTCTCTAAGTATACTATCCTATCATCTGAAAAAGGATGATAGTTTTTTGTTTTTTCATTCCCTATTTCTATTCCTTCACTTTTTTTCTTATCTTACTGGTATAACTAACATTTATAGTACAATGTTAGATAATAGTGGTGATAATGGACATCCTCATTTAAGTCCTGATCTTATCAGAAGGACTTCAAGTTTGTCTCCATCACAGATAATACTTTCTTTTGGTTTTGGATAGATAATAATTATAATTTTAATAAGGTTTTCATTGATGCATGTGTGTTCTAGTGTTTTTATTAGGAAAGAGTGATATATTTTGCCAAGTGTTTTTTTTTTCCTGCATCTATTGATATAATCAAATAATATTTGTTGTTTTTATTACTTCTATAGTCACTTGTGATTATAATTCTTCTAATCTGGAACTAGTCCTGCATTCCTGGTAACAAATCCCATCTGGTCATAGAATACGATTTTTGTGATATATTCCTATAATCTCTTTGCTAACATTTAATTTAATTTTTTGCATCAATATTCATTAAGGAAAATGGTCTATAATCTTCTATCTCAGTTTTTCCTCTCCCTGATTAAGGTATCAGAATTATTTTTGTGTTGTCAAATGAATTTGGCAGCGTTCCTTTCCCAATTTTTTCATTTAATTTGTAAAGTACTGGGTTTAATAGTTCCTTTCATGTTTGGTAGAACTCACTTCTAAATTCATCTATTCGTGGGTATTTTTTCTTAGGCAACTCATTGATGGCTCATATAATTTATTGTTCTAAGCTAAGGTTATCTAACTCTTCTATTTCCTCCTTTTTTAACTTTTTGGAGGTGGGAAGGCAGGACAATTGGGGCTGAATGACTTGCCCAAGGTCACAAAGCTAGTAAGTGTTAAGTGTCTGAGGTTGGATTTGAACTCAGCTCCTCCTGACTCCAGGGTTGGTCCTCTATTCACTGTGCCACCTAGTAACCCCCTTCCTCTTTTTGTAATCAGGAAACACTTTTGAAAATATTATTCCATTTTGCTCAGATTTTTTATTTTACTGGCATGCAATCCCAGTTTTATTTAAAAATCCAGTGATTTTCTTCTTTGCTTTTTTTTTTTTTTTTGGCAGTTTTTTTTTTTTATGCTTTATTAACTTCTGATTTACATCATTCGTTTCCACCAGATTTTGAGTTACAAATTTTCTCCCCGTTTTTCCCCCACCCATCCCCCCAAAACAGCAGTCCCACAGGATATCCCCACCTCCAATCTGCTCTCTCCCATATTTTCTCCCATACCCGTTTTGACTTTTCCAGTGGATCTCTATGCCTCAGTGCCTGTACATCCCATTTCTTAATTACATGTAAGATGGTATTAATAATAGTATACACACACACACACACACACACACACACATATATATATATATAGTTGAATATTTGATTTTAAAACATTCAATCCCAGATTCATTCCCTTCCCCCCCTGCCACCCACCCCCACTGGGGAGACAAGCAGTTCAGTATAGGTTGTACATGTGCGGCTAATGCAAAACAATAACATAGTAGATATATTGTAAAAGACTGACTACATTTCCCTCCCACCCATTCTATTCTCTACTTTGATTCTGTCCCTTTTCAAAAGTGGGTGCTTCCAACTTCCCTCCCCCCCAGCCTGCTCTCCCTTCCATCATCTCCCCTCTCATCCCCTTCCCCCCCATTCTCCTGGAGGGTGAGATCCCCTATTTAGTGTGTATTTCCCTCCCTCCTCAAGCCCGATTCAATAGGAATAAGGTTGACCCATTCCCTTCTGCCCTCCTATTCTTCCCCTCCACTGCAACCATTTTCCCCTGCCTCTTCTGTATGAGATAGTTTGCCCCAATCTGTCTCTCCCCATCTCCTCTCACACTCCTCTCACCTCTCAATTTCACCTTTTAAGTATCATCCCTTCCTGTTCAATTGGTCCCGTGCCCTCTATCTATGTATACCTGTAAACATATATACACACATTCACATATGTATTCATATGCCCGCATACCCTCATATAAAGACATATATATATATATATATATATATATATATATATATTTTTAATCCCTTCAAGTACTGAGAAAAGTTTCATAAGTTACAATTATTGTTTTTCCATGTAGGAATGTTAATAATTCAACTTTGATAAGTTCCTTATGATTTCTTTTCCCTGTTTATCTTCTCATGCTTCTCTTGCTTCTTGTATCTGAATGTCAAATTTTCTATTCAACTCTGGTTTTTTCAGCAAGAATGCCTGAAAGTCCTGTATTCCACTGAATGACCATATTTTCCCCTGAAACATGATACTCAGTTTTGCTGGGTAGGTGACTCTTGGTCTTACTCCCAGCTCCCTTGACCTCCAGAATATTACATTCCAAGCCCTTTGATCCCTCACTGTAGAAGCTGCCAGATCCTGGGTTATCCTGATTGTGTTTCCACAATATTCAAATTGTTTCTTCCTGGCTGCTTGTAATATTCTCTCCTTAATCTGGGAATTCTAGAACCTGGCTATAATATTCCTAGGAGTTTTCTTTTTCGGATCTTTTTCAGGAGTTGATTGGTGGATTCTTTCAACCTCTATTTTGCCCTCTCGGTCTAAAACATCAGCGCAGTTTTCTTTGAGAACTTCCTGGAGGATGCTTTCTAGGTTCTTACTTTGGTCATGGCTTTCAGGTAGTCCAATAATTTTTAAATTTTCTCTCCTGGATCTATTTTCCAGGTCAGTGGTTTTTCCCAAGAGATATTTCACATTGCCTTCTATTCTTTCATTTGTTTGGATCTGTTTGACAGCATCTTGATTTCTCATAAAGTCATTAGCTTCCATTTGCTCCAATCTAATTCTGAAGCAATGATTCTCCTCATTGATCTTTTGATATTCTTTTTCCATCTGGCAAATTCGACTTTTTAAGGCATTCTTCTCCTCATTGCCTTTTTGAGCCTCCTTTGCCATTTGAGTCAGTCTGTTTTTTAAGGTATTATTTTCTTCAGTCAGGCTGTTGACTCTCATTTCATAATTTTCTTGCATTGTTCTCATTTCTCTTCCCAATTTTTCCTCCATTTCTCTTATCTGCTTCTTAAGGTCCTCTATGGCCTGTAACCAGCTTGGATTTTCCTTTGAAGCTTTTGGTGCAGGAGTTCTGACTTCACAGTTTTCCTCCTGTTCCATGCCTTGCTCCTTCTTATCCCCAAAATAGGAGTGTAAAGTTGGAATCTTCTGTCTGCTTTGTTTCCTCTGCCTGCTCATTTTGCCACTCAATGGTTTGACTTTTGGGCTTTTTGGCATAGTAGGACTCTGCCACCAGACAGGGGAGTTTTTGTCCCAAACGCTGGGGTTTTCTCAGCTGCTGGAGGTATTAGATGGGTGCCCTCTCTGAGGTCTCCACACAGCTCTGGAAAGCTGGACACACACCCAGGACCTCCACCCTAGACTGCAATCCAGATCCAAGCAGGTTAAATCAAGAGCGATTACCCCTCAGACTGGTGCTTGGTCCCCCTACACTCTGCAGGCAAGGAGCTGAAGCCGCCATGTGGTGCTGGCAGGCTGTGCTGGCATCTCAGCGGTTTCTCGCCCCAGGGGTAAAAGCCACGCACTCCCCCTTACTGGTCCCAAACTCCAGACTGTACTGACCTCTCACTTTGTCCTTTGTGTCTATGCGTTGATAAATCTGGAAAGGGCCACAGCTGCTGCTGATCTGGAGTCCCTCAGACTGGTGGCTGGTCAGGCCCACCCTGGGGCTAAAGGCTTTGGGTGGTGCTGGGCTCGGCTCCCAGAGCGCTGCGCTGGCTGATTCCTGCCGGCCTTCTGGGCTGTCCTCAACGGGAGGTTAGCTTCTCTGTGTCATTATGTGGGTTCTGCAGCTCCAAAGTTTGTTTAGATTCCCCTTTTTACATGGATTGGGGAGGGTGGAACCCGGAGCCGTGGGAAGGTCTTGCTTCTACTCCGCCATCTTGGCTCCGCCCCCTCTTTGCTTCTTTCTAGACCCTTTCGTTTTTCTCCAGAGGGCTACCCAACATAAATTTTCTAATGTTCTATCCATCTCCTTGTCTTCCTTCTTAATTAGTTTCATGGTTAGATTTGATATGGGGAGGTTGAGGTTCCCCATTAGTATAGTCTTGCTATTTCTTCTTATAATTTATTAACTTTTACTTTAAGAATTCGCAAGCTAGGTCATTTTGTTCAAAAATGTTTAATTTGAGGTTGTTTCATTATCTATGGTTCTTTTTGGACTAAAAGTAATTTTCCAGGTTATCCCTTTTAATTAGGTATATTTCTGTTTTTTATTTGCCCAAGATCTTGATTTTTACCCTGACCTTTTTTTTTTAATTTTAACTGCTAGATAATAGATTGTGTTCTAGCTCCTTATGCTAACTCTCCATGTGTCTCTTCATTTGTGTGTATATTGTAATATACTGCTCAATTTAATCCCTTCTGCTATTGACTTTCATTTTAAGGGCAAAGTGCATATCATTCACACTCACAGTTACAATTCCTAGCTGTATATTTTCCTCCATCCTGTTTTCTTCTGCTTTCTTTTTATTCTATCCCTCCTTTAAAGTCTGTTTTGCTTCTGACTACTGCCTTCTTTTACTTGTCTTCCCTTTTATCATGTTCTTTCTCTTGTCCCCTTCTCCTCCTATTTCCCTTCTGAGTAAGATATATTTCTATCATCAGTTGATTAGGTATATACATTTACCCTCTATAAAACAATTTAGATGTGAGGTTCAAACATTTCCCACCTCCTAACTGACCCCCACACACAAACACCATTTTGTCTTTCACTGTAAAAGCTCTTTCTTCGACATCTCATTTATGTGAAATAATTTCCCTCATTTTCCCTCTTCTTTCTCTTTTCTTCCATGGTCTCCATCTTTTTCAGATATCTATTTTTTATACAATCCCAACATAATTGGCTCATTCCCAGACCTTCATTCTATGTAGAATTCTTTGTTTTTCAGTCATTTTAAAAATTCATTTCTGACTCTTCATGGCCTCAATTGGAATATTCTTGGTGAAGATGCTAGAGTGGTTTGCTATTTTCTTCTCCAGCTCATTTTACTGATGAGTAAACTGAGGTAAATAGGATATAGTGACTTGCTGAGAGTCACATAACTAGTAAGAACTGAGGTCCGATTTGAACTCAAGAAGAGAAGTCTTCCTGTCTTTAGGGCTGACACTCTATCCACTGTTACACCTATGCTACTCATACAATCTTTATAATTTCCCTTAAAAAGGTTTTTGAAGATTCATGTCTGCTCTATATATATAAAAAAGGTTAATAGTTTAACCTTTATTAAGTCCCTTGTGATTTTCTTTCATATTTAATTTTTATTATGTTTCCCTTGAGTCTTATATTTGAAAGTTGAATTTTCTATTTAATTCTGGTCTTTTCATCTGGAAAGAGTGAAAGTTCTGTATTTCATTACATACCAATTTTTCCCCTGAAGGATTATATTCACTTTTACTGAGTAAGTTACTCTTGATTGTAATCCCAGTTCTTTTGCCTTCTGGAAGCCATGGTAGTTCTCCTTTTGGGAATCTCTTTCAAGTTCTGATCATTGGATTCTTTCCATTTTAAATTTACATTATGGTTTGAGTATATTGGAGCAATTTTCCTTGATAATTTCCTGAAATATGATGTCTAGGCTCTTGCTTTGATTTTGACTTTTAGGTGATCAAATAATTATAAAATTATATGGCTGTGGTCTGTTTACAAGGCAGTTCTTTTTCTGAGGAGATATTTCACATTTTTCTTCTATTTTCTTTGGGCTTTATTTTATTGATTCTTGTATCAAGTTCATTGATTTACACTTGTCCAATTCTATTTATTTTTAGGAAATATTTTCTTTAGTGAGTTTTATAGCTCCTTTCCTTTCCATTTTGCCAGTTCTACTTGTTTAGAAGTTATTTTAAAAAGTGAATTTTTGTGCCTCTTTTTTCCAGTTGAACACTTCTGTTTTTAAAGGTGATATTTTCTTCTTTTTATTATTTCTTATTTTTCTTGCATACAGGCTGCCTTAAATAATTTGCATATTATCTTCCCTATCGAATCATAAGCTCCTAGAGTGTAGAGACTGTCTTTTATCTCTTTTGCATTCCTAATATTTAGCACATTTCTTGTCACATACCAGGTATTATATGCATATACACTGAATTTCCAGTTAGCATACTCCATTCTCAAAGGTAGTACCATAATGTATTTCACTTAGTAGATAACCTAATAAATGTGGGCTGAATTGAAGGAGAATAATTCTAAGACTAGAAAGAACAGAGCAAAATACTTAATAGGCAATTGATGAAAGCCAAACTCCCTCAGGGCTTAGCCCTCTGGATGCCTTTTTAAGGATGGCTTTTCTTTTTTTGCCTTTTGGAGGGCAATTGGGATTAAGTAACTTGCCTAAGGTTACACAGCCAGTTATTTTGTGTAAGTGTTAAGTATCTGAGGCCAGGACAGATCCTGGGTCCTCCCGACTACAGGGCCAGTGCTCTTACTCACTGCACCATCTGGCCATCCCTAGTAATTTTTTTTAATAAAAAAATTGCTCAAATTTATTTTGTATGTATTATGGTATTATTTATATCCATATGTTATTTCCCACACTACAATGTAAGCTTCTTGAAGTCAAGGACTATATTTTATGCATAACAATCCCACAACTTGGCATAATGCCTTGTAGTTAAAGGTACTTAATAAATGCCTCTTCTTTGATGGATTAAAGTTAAGTGAGAGGTTGGTGAAAACATATTAGGGACCATCAATAAGTTGATGTGACAATGTCCCAGATGAAATGTTTTTCAGTTTATGGAAAAGATATTATTGCTCAGCTATTGGCAGTGATATTTGGAGAAATATGAGCAAATATTTTCAAGAGGAATGAAATATTTTCTTCAGTTTAGTTTATAATCTAATGAGCTTTATGTAATTCCCTGGCAAATTCTAGAATGTGTTATTAAAGGATGGTTTTCTGAGCACTTAGAAAAGGGAAATGGTGATCACTACAAGCCAGGATTGGTTCATTAAGAATGAGCCAGGCCAGTTTAACATTACCATTCCTTTTATCTGATTTTTATCAGCATGCCAGACAAATGAAAAAGATACACTATATCTGGAACTCAAGGAGGCATTGAGTAAATCTGGGAAAAATATTTTTGAACAAAATAGAGAGATATGTACTATGAGTACAATTAAGTGGGGCTAGAATTGGCTGACTGAGGTAAAAAAAATATTCATTCCTGAATTAATATTATTATTAAACTCTCACAGGGTTATGTCCTTTTCCCTACTATATTCCATATTGTTATTAGTCATTGGATTGAAGTTATGGGTAACATATTTATCAGATTTACAGATGACACAATATTTGGAGGTATACTCACATATATATACACACATACATACATATTCACATGTGCATAGAATTATACATACACAAGAGAAAGTTCTAAAAAAATTAGCAAGATGAACCATAATAATTCCCAGACCTTACTGTAAGCATGTATTCAAAGAATTAGCATCAGAGGAAAAGTGCAATGTAGGGAAGGAGAGAGGGATTAATACAAGGACATCTAAAGCAGTTGCCAAGTAACATTGCCTGGCTATGCCTTGTTGGATCCACTAAACTTGGCCCCTTGCTGTTCCCAGGCAGATAGATTTTTGTATGACTATGTCTCTGGTGATATAATGTCTCTGTTTGAACGGTTACAGTTTTCTGTGTCATCACCCAGCAACCATGATAAAACTTTACCCTGGCCTTGTTCACTTTAGAATGTAAATAGGTATAAATGTCTTCAAAGTGGTTTAAAAATCATCTTAAGCAACAAGAAGAAGTTGGTAAAGTTATGTCTAGAAAACAGTTCATATGAAAAAGACCTGAGCTTTTCAGGAGTGTGTGGGAGCCAATTCTAACAAGCTCTCAAGAACTGATTGTTATTATTATTTTTTTAATATGAGAATTTACACCCTGGATATCAGCAAATGCTGCAACTAAGAGCTTTATTTTATTTTATTTTTAATTTTGTTGATTGTCTAGACTTAAGTGATGTAGAAAAGATTAGTAATGCAAATTAAACTTGAAAGTGTATTATGCACAATTTCCCCCCAGAGAGCTGGTCATTAAACATTTACTAGTACTCTCTTAGGCTTCATATACCATAAATTCCAAACATAGTGTGACATGAAAGCCAAAAATGTTACGACAATGTTAGTCTGAATTAATAGGTATATAGTGCTAATATAAGGCAGGTGAGAATTCTCTATTAAGGCCTCGTCAGACCTCTTATGAAGTATTGTACCCAATTTCATATTACATATTTTAGGAAAAAAGTGACTACCTGAAGTGCATCCAGAGAATTACTCAGTCTAAACCTTCCCTAATGAGTTTAAGTATGAGGCACTACTAGTGATATTCAGTTCCATATAAAGATTTGGGGGTAACATGATAGTTGTCTTTCAGTAATGGAAACTTTGTCATGTGGATGGTTCATTCGACCTGTACTACTCAGAAAGAAAAACTAGGCCTATCTGATGCAAATTATGGAAAGGTAGACTTTGGATCAGGGATAAACTTCAGGCAATTAGAAAACTTCTGAAAATAGAAGTTGTTTGCTTTTGGAATCATGAATTTCATTACTATTGATGTTCAAATGGAAGCTGGATAGTAAATTTTTTTAGTAAGTTCAATCAACAAGAATTTATTAAATGACTAATATGTGCTGTTGATATGATTTTTCCTTTGGGTACATAATAGTTATAGTTCAAAGAATCTACAGTAGAGATCATAATTGAACTATACCTTCTAGTACTTTTTAAAAGTCTTGCTTATTTCCTTCTATAAATCATTACTGATAAGCCATCCAGTATACAAACAGGCTTTTTATTGCTCTTTTAACAGTGCAGGTATGAAATGAAATATTTGTAGAGCACATAGATAATGGCTACCTCAGAGTAGGCACTTAATAAATTCTGGTTTCACTTTCCCTTCCATAGGAAACAATGAAGCATTCGGATTGTCTATTTTACTTTGCTATTCCAAAATGGCTTTTCAACTTTATTTTCTATTAATGCATTGCTGAGGAGATTTCCCTTACTATAGTCCATTAAGTTCCTACTCCAATGTCTCCTCACAGCACAAAATCTCAAGTGCTATGTCAACAGAACTCTAGCAAACTCTTAAAAAAATAGTTGAAATGAACTATTATGTGTATTGTCTGAAGATTGGCCTAGCTATATTGCTAGAGTCTCTCTTAACCAAGGTGGTTGTAGGATCATTAATTTTGATGACCACGGCGACTCTTAAAGACAACTGATTAAATTGGGGAGTAAAGTATTAGCTGCATTGGTGAGGGACAACTGCACCAAAAAAAAATTCAGATCATTCAATTATTTATTAGATAATTTCTTTCCTGAACATAATACATTGATTCTTAACTTCTTACTTATTTTTTAAATCTAAGATGGATTTGTCTTTTCAGTTACCCACAATGGTGAGTCCCTGAATGTGCCACAGACTTAGAAAAAGTGACGAGTCAAAAAACCTGGTTAGAACACAAAAAGTACAAGGTAGGAGTGGTAAGAAAGAAACATCTTACTCTCCATACTCAGCTGAAAAGTCTCCCCTAACATTCCTAGGTCTGCCATTTGCTACTCCTTATGTGACTAGATACGGGTATAATCTCTGATCTTCAGTTCCTTGATCTGTAAAGTGAAGAGTTTGGGTTATACTCTGCTTAAGCTCCCTTCTAGCCTAAAAACTATGGTGCTATTAAAGACAGTGGATTGAATCAATAGGATTTGACAACTGATTTGAAGATAGGAGTCAGGCAAGGATAGGAGAGGGTAGAGGCAAAGATAACGATCATTGGTTTAAGACCTGTTAAGTTAGAGTCCGCATAGGAGGAAAAAAAAATGTACATACACAGGGAAGAGTTGATAGAATTCATTTTCCACATAATTACTTGAGGAAATACTAATTTTTAAAATATGTTTCAATTATTTCAATTTCACTACTGTTTAGAGATACTGAGTTTTCTGTGGACAATGTTTCTATGGGTTTAGAGGCTGAAAAGAAATTCTAATGGAATCCTCCCATGGCAAAGCCAAGATGGCAGAGTAAAAACAGGAATTACCAAGGGATTTGGCTCCAACCACCTCCAATACCTGTAAAATATGACTCTAAACAAATTTTAGAGCTACAGAACCCACAAAGTGACAGAGGAAAACAAATCTCCCACTGAAGACAGCCTGGCAGGCCAACAGGAGAGGTCTATTGCAGCATGCTGGGAGCCAAGCACAGTCCCACATGAGCTACACGTTTCCAGTCCCATGGTGGCCCCAACCAGCAGCTCAGAATGGCCTGAGTATACTTCAGGAGAGAAAATCAGCAACAGCTGTGGGGGTTTCCAGACTTCTCAAACCAAAAACACCAAAGAAAATGTAAAAGGTCAGTGGGCAACTCAGTTTTAACTGGGTGAAAGAAGAGCATGATCTGGCCCCTGCCCCCAGGGTGAGAAATGATGGAGATGCAATGGCTGTAGCTGCTGCTGTGTGGCTGCCTCTGAAGCTCCTCAATGACAGATAGTAAGGGGACCAAGCAATCATTCAAAGGGTAATCACTCTTCTTTGACCTGCTTAGATCTGGATCACAGTCTTGGGTGGTGGTACTAGGGTGTGTGGCAGTGTGCCAGAGCTTGGGGTGTCTCTAGAGAGGGCACTCTCTGCAGACCTCTGAGAACATTTGTGAAACCCCCAGAAATTTGGGATATAGGTCTCTGCAATCTGGAAGCATAGTTCTATTGTGGCAAAGAACTCAAAAGTCAAGTAATTGGATCGCAATATGAGCAAGCAGAGGAAGCACAATCAGACCATAGAATCCTTTTTTGGAAACAAAAAGGATCAAAACAAGGAACCAGAAGGCAATGAAGTCAAAACTCCTACATCACAAGCTTCCAAGAAAAATATGAATTGATTATATACCTTGGAGGAGCTCAAGAAAGATTTTGAAAATCAAGTAAGTAGGGGCGGCCAGGTGGCTCATCTAGTAAGAGCACTAGCCCCAGCATCGGGATGACCTGGGGATAGAATCCGGGCTCTGATACTTCACACCACACCCAGAAATAACTGGCCATGTAACCTTGAGCAAGTTACTTAACCCCAATTGCTTAAAAGAAAATCAAGTAAGTGAAGTGGAGGAAAAATTGGGAAGAGAAATGAGAATGATGCAAGAAAACAATGAAAAGCAATTCAATAGCCTGCTAAAGGAGACCCAAGAAATACTGAAGAAAATTACACCTTAAAAAATAGACTAATTCAAATGGCAAAAGAGGCCCAAAAAGCCAATGAGGAGACGAATGCCTTAAAAAGCCAAATTTCCCAGATGGAAAAGGAATTTCAAAAACTCACTGAGGAGAGGAGGCTAAGTGGTACAGTGAGTAAGAGTGCCAGCCCTAGTGTTGGGAAGACCCGGGATCAGATCCAGCCTCAGATACTTAACACCCACACAAAAAATACTGGCTGTGTAACCTTGGGCAAGTTACTTAACCCCAGTTGCTTTAAAAAAACTCACTGAAGAGAATAATTCCTTCAAAATTAGATTGGAGCAAATGGAAGCTTATGACTTTATGAGAAATCAAGATACTATAAAACAGATCCAAACAAATAAAAAGATAGAAGGGAATGGCAAATATCTTAATTGGAAAAACCACTGACCTGGAAAATAGATGCAGGAGAGATAATTTAAAAATTATTGTACTGCCTGAAAGCAATGATCAAAAAAGGAACCTAAAAATCATCCTTCAAGAAATTTTCAAGGAGTATGTCCCTATATATTTGTCAGTCTAGTACTTAAGAAGATGATTTTTCTCTTTGTGTTCCGTACCTCTAATTAGTATATGCTGATACTAGCTGATCAGTAATATTTTGTCTAGTATCTTGTGTTCTAGTTAGCCAACATATGTATAAATAAGATAAATTGAAACACATTAACAGACTCTTCCACATATTTATCTTTAGAAAATTACCAAAGTAAGAATGACTTGCTAAACTCATACTAAAAATACAGTGTTAAACAGATATAGAATGGTGCAAAAAACATAGAACTCAGAAAATCCAAGTTGGAAAGGATGTCATAGGCTAATTAACTTCATGGGAAACAATGAAAATTTGGTTCTTTCCCTATTTAACCTTTTGTTTTGTTTTGTTTTTGATTTTTTGGAGGACAATTGGGGTTAAGTAACTTGCCCAAGGTCACACGGCTAGTTTTGTATGTTTATGTGTGTGTGTGTGTGTGTGTGTCTGTGTGTGCTAAGTGTCTGAGGCCAGATACAAACTCAGGTCCTTCTGACTCTGGGGCCAGCCCTCTACTCACTGTGCCACTTAGCCACACCCCCCATTTAGCCTTGACTGACAATTCATAGTTAATCAAATCCTACTTTCTGTCCTCAGGCTTGGGTAAAATGTTTTTGTTTGAATTTATCCCAAGTCATTTTTTTTTCACAAATATTTTCTGTCAGAAACTAATCTATGGGATTCCATTTAACAATAACATATTATGCCATTGGACTCTACTTTGCTCTTAGTATGTAGTCAAGTATTTGCTTAATGGTAGATTTCCACAGTTTACATGACTTTCTCCATAACAGTTGCCAATACTTCATTTGCATTTGTTTAAATTATTTTGTATTCCTGTCCAGTTGTTAGGACTAATTTAGAGACAATCACACACACACACACACACACACACACACACACACATATATATATATTTCCATTTCTTTACTCTATTTCTGACATTTTTCCACTCCAAATGGCTGGAGAGACAAAATTTAGGATGACATGGGATGATTTCTATCAACAGTATATTTCTCTGTGATGTCCTTTCCTACAAGGACTTTTTTTTTTCTCTACCCAATCTCAAAGGAAAGAAGAATCTCCTCACCCACGAACAGAAATTTGGTGGTTAGCTCTTGTTTTCCTTAGTAAATATAATGGTTCCCTTCATAGACAACAGTTTTGTACCTTGTTTCTCACTTGAGACTGCCCCCTTAAAGAGATTATAATCACAAAATCTCAGTTCATACTAACTAGTGCTTTGTAAATAAGCCCAGTATTTCTTCCAGGACAGTTTTTTTTTTTTTTTTTTGCTTTTTGGAGGGTAATTGAGGTTAAGTGACTTGCCCAGGGTCACATGACTAGTTTTTGTGTTAAGTGTCTGAAGCTGGATTTCAACTCAGGTCCTCCTGATTCCAGGGCCGGTGCTATATTCACTGCACCACCTAGCTACCCTACAGGACAGTCTTTTTAAACACATGTGAAAAAACTTAAAAGATGGCAAAGAGAAAACTCCATCTAAAAAAATTGAAAAAAGTGTCTTTTCTACAAAGGAATAACTAAGCTTTAGGCTAGTAGATCTCACTGAGTCCTATAATGAAGAGTTTGTTTTTTTATTTAACCCTTCTTACGTAAAATGAACAAAACATTTTAAAATCTCACTTTTCTTTAATTCATACATTTAAATACCATAAAAGCACAAAATAGAATGTACGTAGCAGATTGGATAGCCCAAATTGTCTGATTAATCAAATACTTATGTAGCCACCCTTGAATGCCCAGCACATACATACATAAACACACATACAAATGTGTTTGTATAAATATTTAAACATGCACATAGGACATTATACATTTGTCTATATATTCATATACATACAAGTATGACAATTGCCACTTCATAACCTTTAGAGTAGATGTGATATTGAGAGAATTAAAGAAAAGGTAAACAGGGAGAAGATCAGGGGATTAGATTTCTCTGGTGACAGTAAAGGACAGGAAAATACCACCTGTATTGGGCTAATAAACATTTCTCTTTCCATAATGGCATTCTACAGTATACATATTTCAGAGCATATTGCAAATTACAGAACATCTCTCTCCAAATTGCTCTTCATTTGTCATTAACTGGACATAATTCCTCTCTCCCTTTGGGTTAATTTACCCCTTTCAAATTCTCAATTGATCATTTATAGTCTTAGACCATGGGTGAGGAACCTGTGGCTTTGAGACTGCATGTAACTTTCTAAATTCTCAAATGCAGACTTTTGACTCTGAAGTTTGGATTTCATCAAAGGGCTACACTTGAGTACCATATGTGGTCTAAAGTTTGCAGGTTCCCCAAACCTGGCTTAGACAATAATAACTGTGAATAGTCACATTTCTTAATAGTTGTTTCAAAAGCATTGTAATGCAAGTGCCCATTAAAATAAAGCATAGCAAATTACAATATAAATTAAAGGAATGAAACTTTTCTACCAATCCACCTCATTAGTAAGAAAACGAATGAGTGTATTTGAACAGGTAGACTGAGAGAGGCAGGCAGAGCTCCAAGGAAGCAGGAGGAAGATAGGTTCCATGCCCTAGAATATAGTAGTCTCAAGTCCTACTCTATTGATTCACCCTGATAAGCTTTCTTCTCCAGTTGACTTTTCTGGCTCATCCTAACATCTTTCCTTTTGCTTTGTTAGCACTATACTTCTATTACAGGTTTCTCTTTTCTTGTCCCAATATCCCTGTCTGATTTGACAGGACAAGCATGGATATAGACTTAATCATACTTCCTTGCAGCTTAGAGGCAGCTAGTGGTACAGTGAATAGAGCACTGGACCTGGAATCAAGAAAACCTGAATTCAAATACTGCCTCAGATATTTATTAGCTATGTGACATTGGGCTGGTCAATTGACCTTTGCTGACTTTACTTTCCTCAACTGTAACATTGAGATAATAATCATACTGGCCTCACAGGGTTGTCATGAGGATCAGCTGAGTTATTTGGAAATAGAACTTAGCAGTGCCTACCACAGAGTAAATGCTATATAAATGCTTACTCTTTTCCAGTCCCTTTCTTTATTCCATTTATGCCATATTAGTTATGAAGTTGAAAGTCTTCAAAGACCTAGAATATTCTGGCTAGCATGGCTCATAGTCAAGTCTAGATCAATAAATGTTGTTCTCAATAGCATTAGAGGAAAGGAATATATATGTTTGTATGCATACATACATGCATGCATACAACTCACATATGTGCCACATGTGTGTGCATGTACACATATGTATACACTAATATCAAAAATATTTATTAAAATCTATTATGTATTAACTGTTATGGATTTAAAAATGCTACTGCAACATCAATGCTATACCCATAACATTTGCTATGGATATGCATACATATTGCCAGGTTTTATTTGCGAAATATAATAAACCTTCCTAATCCAAGACAAAACATAAGTATTTTATTTGTAACATTGCTATTGGGATACCAAAAAGCAAGGTTTAGTAAGATACTCATTACCAAACCAGGGAGCAACAACATGGCAAATATTCTCTCTGTCAAGCCTCCCCAAGCAAGTTCTTCCCTCAGTCTGCTTCTCTCTCAGCCTGTGACTGTCGCTGCCCATAGCTCTCACTCCAAGCAATGAGAGATGAGAGACAGAGAGAGAGACAGAGAGAGAGAGAGAGAGAGAGAGAGAGAGAGAGAGAGAGAGAGAGAGAGAGAGAGAGAGAGAGAGAGAGAGAGAGAGAGAGAGAGAGAGAGAGAGAGAGAGAGAGAGACAGAGAGAGAGAGAGAGAGACAGAGAGAGAGAGACAGAGAGAGAGAATGACAGAGAGAAGACAGAGGGAATGACAGAGAGAGAGAGACACAGACAGAGAGAGAGAGAGACAGACAGTATGTGTGTGTGTGTGTGTGTGTATACTGTTTCTAATCAGACTTGATTACCTTAGTGCTGAGAAGCTTGGAAATCTGCAATTAATTGAAAAGGTATTGGGATCCCTGTGGCCCAGAGCTTAATTGGTTCTGTATCAGGGCTCAATGTGAGGCCTATTAATGGTCAGGGAAGAGCTTATATCCTATTAACCTTACAACTCCTTGAATTCAAAGAGGTTACATTCTATTAGAGAAGGCTATGTGAGCATAGAACCATATAGAAAAATAAATGAAAGATAAAAGATGTTGAAGTGAGGGCACATTTTGGATGAGATTCTCCCATTTAGCTAGATAATCCTCAGACAACAGACTTGCAGGCTTTAAGTAGGGCCATATTCAAGGTCTTTTCAGCATTGTAGGACATGTCAGAGTTTATACTATGCTTTGATAGGTTCTGAGAATCCAGGATCACCTCAACACTACTATGAGGTAAAGAAATTGGACTGCAACATTAAGTACACACATACACACACAAGTATAATCTAATTCTGTTCACCTTCAGAATTGTTTTCATTAAGGCTAATTTGTTTAATATTACCTTTAAAATTTTAGAAGTCATTCTTTTGAGAATCACAAATTCACCCTCTAAACATATCTCTCTAAATTACCATTTGTTTTTATAAATAGCTTTTGTCATTCAAAGATAGAAAGATACAGGATAGATAGATAGATAGATAGATAGATAGATAGATAGATAGATAGGCAGACAGATAATTTGGGGAATGATATTCTGTCCATTGAACATATTCTTTTGGCCATCTGCTAAGGATCCTGGGACAACCAGTTGGGAGATGAAAAAACAAACCCTAAATAAGAGTATGGAAAATATACTTTGAACAAAACAATTTGCTATACCCTTTCTAGTTTTCATAATCCATAATTCTGTGGATGGATTTAAGGATATGCTGTGAGGGATGGGAGAGAAGAGGGGTCTTTTTCTATGGTGCTTAACAATATATGAACAGTTAATAAGTTTTTATGGGAACAAGTATTTGTCAAATAATTTATTATTTCTTATATCACAATAAGAGATGGATGTTTGGATGTCTCATTAGTCCTTAAACAAAGACCCTTCTAGGAGAAAAACACCAGACCAATACATTGCACTATTTCTATTGCCTAACATAATACATTACCACTAGGGAGAATTAATAAGTATTTGTTGAATTAATGACTAAATTCAGAGAAAAGGAAAAAAACAGCAAAGTCACATGTTGAGTATCAAGCTATCAAACTGACCCTTGATAGGCTGAATTTTTTCACCTTCCCATCATGCCACAAATATGGAGTGAGTTAACCTTGCTGCCAGATATAAGGTATGTGTAAAAAAAAATAATTGGCATGTTTATTTTCATAGTTATCCTTTACATGTTTCCCACTGTTATGGTGCCACAAAGCTCAGAATAATGAAAGGATGCGAGAAAAATGGAGAATGAATGTTTTGTGCTAACTAAAGCCAGCCAAGCTGTCAGGTGAGGAGGTTTTGAGACAGGAATGAAAAAAAACTTCTTTTTACCAAGTACAATTTCTCACCCTGACAACATAACTCACTACTATTGTGGTTATTGCTGTTTTAATTTTATAATAATTATCAATAAAAATAAAAATCCTAGTTTTCATCCAGCCCCCATCCAGACTTCTCTCCTTCTAAATATAGACATCATATCCTTAGTATTTTCAGTATTCACCACATGTACCTTTTGAGGAAAGAAAAGAGTTGGTCTGAGCATCTGAACCGTGTGTTCTGTATCAAATAATCTTTGTTGAAGTTACAAATAAGGCCATGATTTCTGACTTTGTGTTCCTTTACTTTTGGAAAGCAGGAAGGTTGACATTGAAAAAGTGGCAAATCCCCCAGGACCTTTGAGGCAACCCAGAGAGAGACGGCTACAGAAAGGTCATGAAGAAGAAAAGTACTGCTGGCTTTTTTAAGAGGCTTTGGCTAAGTGTACAATCATTAATAACATCTGTGACTACGTGAGCCAGTGAGCCCTGATGAAACCAGCAATACAGGATACAGTTTGATATTCTGGAACAGCCAAGGAAGATTATTGTTCCAGTGAAAAGAACAGAGTAGGCCTGGCACTTGACCTTCCTTCTGCTTTTGCTCTCTGGGAGAAAAAAGGGGGTAGGGGAAGGGAACTGGTGGGGGAGGGGAGGGGCCCTCTCCAGGTGCTGACAGAATCAGAAGGTCAGACCAGTTGGGCAAATGGTCTGATCCATTATGTCAAGTCTGCTTGCAGCTGGGACAAGGGGAACAAATAGTCTAAAGTTATTTATTTTGGAAACCTCCATAGTCAGACAAGAGTTCTCCAATCAACAAATCCTTGGAGAAACAAAAACCTTTCTTGGCCCTGAAGACATCCACCCTGCTGTGACCTGAAGCACCCTAGTCAAACCCTTTAATACAGTGATAATTAAAGTCTGTGAAAGAAGCCAAAGGGGAGTAGATGGAAGCCAAATTTCCATAGCTGCCATGGCCCATTGGGTTAAGGAATCATAGCCTGTATTTGCATGGGGAAATTTTCTCTGAACAACTAGGGTGATGTTTATTTACTTTGCTCCCTATGTGAATAAATGAAAAGATTCAAACAGGCCTCAAGCTCTGACCTAGAAGATGAATTCCCCCATACTGTGTTGGGTTTTTTGAAGGGGGGTTGTGGGTTTTTTGCCTGTGTGTGTGTGTGTGTGTGTGTGTGTGTGTGTGTGTG
>NW_027187419.1:34925750-34957680 GCF_028583685.1 Petaurus breviceps papuanus | reverse complement strand
GTGTGTGTGTGTGTGTGTGTGTGTGTGTGTGTGTGTTTGGAGGGATGGAATACAGGAATACATGTATCATCTAGTTTGGCAGAGAACTCCCACTAAGGAGAGTCCTCTATCAATGTGGATCAGTAACTGTTCTGCAACTTTGAGTCTTACAGAGTTGAATGTTGCCCTGAGAGATAAATGACTTGCCCAAAGTCAAACTTTACCAGTATGCAGCAGACACCGATAAGGTATGTGTAAACACACCTTATTTTGAACAACAATCTTCCTGATTCTAAAGCAGGTGTTATCTACATGACAGACTCCCTCTCTTCAGCATCATCATGGGCAATTATGTAGTTTTTTTAACTTTACAAAGCACTTCACATACATTGTGTCTTTTAAACTTCATAGCAATCTTTAAAAATCTATGCAGTTTCATGGTAAAGCAGAAAATTATATTCTTACTTTCCAATGTTTTCATTTTTTTTTCCTCACAAGTAAATGCACCCTCTTTACCAAGAGAGAGAAAGGTGATAATTCAGTGCTGCCTGCTTACTTGAATGGATTTCCCAGCCATGTGGCATCTATTGTCCTCTCTAACATACTTCTGAATTTTATTATTTCTCTGGGCCCTGTTATTTATGTAATATAAGGCACTGAAAGGCCCTGTGACAATAATCCAGCTGTGACTGGACAGCTAATGTAATTCATTGTTTAATTTTTAAAAGGAATCAGGTATATTGGAGTTGGGGTTCAGATTTTTTTAACTCTAAATTCAGTTATGGCTTTCTATCTGAAGTACATAGGCTCATTAACTTTTCTCTGCTTTCTCTTAACCATTTTTCCCTCTGTATTCTAATTTATTTTCTATCTTGATGCTAAAAGCATTAAGCATCTTTCTCTGAACTCTGGAGATTTATGTATATGTGTGTGAACACATATACATATACACACATATATACATACACATATTTACATATATACAATTCACATTACACTTATACATGCACATGCATTGTGCATGTATATGTATGTGCATATGTGTGTGTTCCATGCATTTTAAGGTAATAGTAACTGTTTTATGTGGTGCTTCATAGTTTACAAAGTGCTTTTCTGAAAACAATCCTGTGAGCGAGGTAAAGTATCATTGTCCATGTTTTCTCAATTATAGAAAGTGAGACTCAAAGGGATTCAATGATTTCTTTGGATGGTCATTCAGTTACTTTAGTGAAAAGATCAATAGACTTGGAAACAAATGCGAAAAAATATAAATTCCAATGCCTCCACCTCAGAAGCTAATCACTTAACCTCTCTGTATCAGTTTCCTCCACTATAAAATGGGGATAATCATGGAACCCACATCAAATGGTTACTCATAAGCTGAAAAGCTATAATGCATAATAAATGCTTTGCAAACATTAAGGTGCAATATGAACACTTATTATAATTATCATTAGTATTAGAATTGTAGATACAGGAACCTAGTCTTTTTTTTTTTTGTTAACTCCAACTTCAGCATTGTTTCTACTGTACCAAGTTGTACTCAAGATGAATTCTCCAGGAACACAGGTTCATTAATTCTAAATTATTTGCCCCACAAGGAAATATGAACTGCAAACGGGAGCATGTCCAAAAGCAGGTAGGGGGGAAGAAAGGAAGCAAGGGAAATGATTTAACGAAGTAAAAGAATATCAACTCACATATGTTAAACTAAGAAAAATATTACAGTGCATAGATTAAAACAACCCATAGGTCCTTTTAGTTTACATGGCTGACATTTATGAATCAGATAACACCTAGAAACATTAATCCCTGACAGCATCAAACAAGCCAAGATTAGCATAAATATCAACTATCATAAAAGTACTTTCCCAAAATATTAAAAGGGAAAAAAGCAAAACAAAACTTTACAGCAAGAAAAAAATATGTTTTTCTTTTAAAAAAAATTCTGCAGTACATTTTTTTGTTAAAAACATTTCTGTTAGTTGCAAAAGAGTAAAAATTCCCCACAGAGAATATTAAGGGAGAATAAATTTTTGCTGCAATTTGTAAGATTTTTGTTTCAGAATTCTACATGTCTACAGAGCTTTAGTTTTGGGATTTTTATCAATGTCTTGTATATCCTAAGAGCTTGCTATGGAATAAGTAGCAGATGATGTCAAAATTTAATCTATTTGAGCAACTGAAAGGGCAGTTTCAAGAAGATGTCATTGAAACCATTGTTTGCTAATGTTACAATAAAGGAATTGACTAACTTCTCTGATGCTTACACTGCTGGGAGTTTCCCTATCACATCTCCAAAAAATTATTTGGGCATTGAAAACAATAGTTGAGGTCTGAGAAATGAATATACTAAGTTAATCAACTATAGTCCTTATGAATTTATATAATTTCACCATCAGAAAGTCAATTGCTATTGTTTTTAGTGTGAGAGACTCAGTGAATGGCCTGTACACCTTCTGACTCACAGGGTTTTGTATTTGTTTGTTGGCTTTAATCTTTGGAATCTGTCTTTTCTAGAGTGGCCTCATCTTTCATTAAAAAATATGAAAGAAGGGGCAGCTAGGTAGCACAGTGAGTAGAACACTGTCCCTGGAGTCAGGAGGACCTGAGTTCAAATCCGACCTCAGACACTTACCAGGCATGTGAACTTGGACAAATGACAACCCCAAATGCCCTACCTTCCCCCCTCCAAAAAAAAAATATATATATACACACATATACACATACATATATACATACATGTACATACATACACACACACACACATATATATATATGAAAGGGGCATATGTGTATTTAGGGAGTACTAGGAAGGAGGAATGTTGAGTATAATGTTCTCAGGTCTATGTGTAAAACAGTGTTCAGGGTGACTATAAAAATCCATAAGATCCTCTTGTACAATTGCAGGAAGTTTCTTTAACTTGAAAATCTGGATCCTACAGAATTTACAAATGAATTCTGATGGAGAACACTTTCTAGACCTCAGAGAATTCAAGAGAAAAAAAAAAAGAAAAATACAGGGTAGCTTAAGTGTCTTCATGGCTCTCTTTTGCCCCCAAATATCTGGAGATAATAGTCATGTTACAGCTCTGTAGAATAAACACTACATTGGAGTCAGAGGTCCTGGGTTTGAATTTCTGATCAGTCAAATTTGCTTTTGTCAAATTCTCCTTATCTGTGAAATGATGAGGGTAGTCTGAGATCTAAATAGTCTCTGAAATTTCTTCTATCACTAGACCTGTGATCCAATCACCTCTATCTTCCAGATGTAAAAAAATCAAACACAGACGACTTGGGTTAAAATCTTATTTTTTTTTTCTACTTATCAGGTATGTGACCTTATGTGCATTTTTAAACTACTTGTCCTCAGTTACCTCATCTTCAAAATAAGCATGGCAAACCAAATTATCTTTAAGGCCTTTTTTAGCACTAAATCCTATAAGACCTATGAGATTTTATACAACAGAAACACAGAATTCTGTGTCATTCTCTAACCCTCCATTGTTCTGGGATGTTATCACTTGGAATATCTCCCCACTATTTTGTACCTTTGTTGTAAGTACGCAGCAATTTTCATGTTGTCTCTCCAGAATAATGTGAGATCCTGGAGGGTAGGAAATAATCACCTTTTGTTGTATTCCTAGAACTCAACACAATTTCTGGCACATAGTAATCCTTTAGATGCTGTATGGACCAGTTACCAGAAACAATCTCTCATCAAATACCAAAACATATTGACTTTGGAGAACATAAAAGACTACTGAATATGCTCTCATTGTAAGAAATAGAATTTTTAAAACAACCAAATTAAAAAAATATATCTATGTAAAGAGAATGACTTGAGTATATATTTCTACATAACAATAGCCCATTAATAATAAAAGACAGGAACTTAGGAAAGGCGCCCCTTTATAATGGCATTTTTAGGCTTACCTGACTCTTAGAATAGGCCCCTATATTTCCTCTTTAAATGAATGAAAGACTTTATATGTAGTGAGTTTTAACAAGGCATACAAGCAAGATGTACAGAAAATAAAAAAAAAGTTTTTAGTAGCCACACTCTGGAAATATTTTATAAGGTTATTTCAATGCACCTAGTATGTATACTCTAGAAGTCAATAATCACTGATGCATAATGCAAGTCATTATGGTAGGTTAAACTCAGACAAAAAGTACTTTCTCCTGATTGGTTGACCCAGGTTTTAGGCCTTTCTCAGGTCTCAAGTGTTCAAAATTATTTGGGGAGGGGTTCATGGTATATATGTGATATATTTGTGAAAGCAAAATAAAAAATGATTTTGATATATGATTGATTTTTATGAGTATGTGTATACTTCAAATATAGCAAAAATACAAAGACAGAGTTGCATAAGTAAAATCTAAAGCAGTTGTCTTATTGAGAATCCATAGGGACTTCTGGGGGTTGACCCAAGATTGTAGAGTAGGGGAACCCCTCAACTGAGCTCTCCCAAAGTCCCTTTCCAAACACTTTAAAAAAAATTCCTAAAATCAAATTTTGGAATTTCAGGTCCAACAAGAAGTCAAGGTGAGGCATTCTTTCAGTCCAAGAAGTCTTAGGAGATTGGAAAGAGAGATCCGTGACAAGGAGCTGAAGTTAGCTCAGAGACCATGTGAATGAAACACAAATCATGGAAATAGGTGGTGGCAATAGAAGCAGCAAGAGTTTCAGGAGGTTTTAAGCTATAGACAGAGAGAAAATTAGTCAAGCAGCAAGAAAGAGAATAGAGGGGATACCTGTGATAACACTGGACATGGGACTGGAAGCTGCTTGGCAACTTCATTGCCTCTACCTACATTTCAAGATGAAATGGGGGAGGAACAGCCACCTGTTTGATCACAAGGGATCAGGGTCTCTGAGGAACAGTATCACTTTTGGTCCTAAGAAAGAAGGTGCCCGAGGAATAGTATTGATTGCGATCTCAGGATATTGGGCATTTTTTGATTAAGGGCAAGGGTTCAGATCAAGGGAAAAGTGACAACACCTCTCCCTAGATCACACCACCTTTGAAACACTCAAAACCCAAAAAATAGCTCTAAAAAAGTAGTTTGAAAAAGCCAGAAGCTTTTCCACTCCCAGGCCCTATGAAGGAATAGAGCTCAATGTTAACGTAAGTTTCAAATCAAGAAATAGGGTGGAACAATGAGCAAACACCTAAAAGAATCTGACAATAAGAAGATACTATGATGACAAGGAAGATCAAGAGACAAAATCAGAAGAAGATAATGAAATCCAAACAGTTACAAAGCAAAAACTCAAAGAAAAAAATGTGAATTGGTAACAAGTCCAAGAAGAATTACTGGAAAAGCTAAAAATAATTGTTTTCCAAATCAAATGAGTGGTAGAAGAAAATTAGGAAAATTAATGAGAGGAGAGTAAGAAAATTATAAAACAAGAATTAACAGCTTGGCAAAACAGGTAAAAAATAGTGAAAAAAATAACACCTTAAAAAGAAAATTAGAGGGGTGGCCAGGTGGCTCAGCAAGTAAAGTAAAAACTTCACTTAAAAATTATACTTTAAGCAATTCCTTTAAGGGGGTGGAGCCAAGATGGCAGTGTAGAACCAGGAAAACTCCATATGCCCCCTCCATAAACACTTCAAATACCTATAAAAAATGCCTCTAAATGAACTTAAAGGCTACAGAACCCACAAAGTGACAGAGAGAACAAACCCCCAGCTTAAGAAAGCCTAGTAGGACTACAGGAAGGGTCCATTGCAGCATGCTGGGAGCAGAGCACAGCCCTGCATGAGTCTGTGGTTTTAGCCTGAGGGCAACCACTACCAGCCCCAGCTGGAGAGACTTCAGGAGAATGGATCACAATCAGCTGTGGCAGTTTCCAAAATTATCAATCCAGAAATGTCAAAGACAAAGTGAGAGTTCAATGTGGACTTTGTTTGAACAAGGAGTCTGGGCGTGAAGTCTGGCCTCTGCCTCCCCAGACAGAGAAGTGTCTGAGGTGCAGTGGCCACCACCATGTGGCTGGTTCAGAGCTCCTGGCCTGCAGATTGTAGGAGGACCAAGCAACCATTCTGAGGGATAATTGCTCTTTTTTAAACCTGCTTGGATCTGGATTGCTTCCTAGGGTGGAGGACCGGGGGTGTGTGATCAATGTGCCAAGTGTGTGGAGAATTCAGAGAGGGCAGTTAACAGCTCCAGCAGCTGAGAAAATGCCAGTGATTTGGGTCAAAACTGTGCTCTCTGGAAGCAGAGTTCTATGGTGGCACAAAGGTCAAAAGTTGAGTAATTAACTGGTAACATGAGCAAGCAAAGCAAGTATAGAAATTCTACTTTGGACTCCTTTGTTGGGAATAAAAAAGTATAAAAACATGGAAATGGAGGAAGACAATGAAGTCAGAACTCCTGCACCAAACGCTTCCAAGAAAAAACATGAATTGATTACAGGCCATAGAGGAGCTCAAGAAGGATTTTGAAAACCAAATAAGAGAAGTGGAGGGAAAACTGAGAAGAGAAATGAGAATGATGCAAGAAAGAAAAGAAAACTCTCATGAGTTTCATGACTCTCATGAAAAGAGAGTCAAAAACCTGACTGAAGAAAATAACATCTTAAAAAATAGACTAGCTCAAATGGCAAAAAAGTATCAAAAAGCCAATGAGGAGAATGCCTTAAAAAACCGAATTTGCCAGATGGAAAAAGAATCTCAAAAGCTCAATGAGGAGAATCATTGCTTCAGAATTAGATTGGAGGAAATGGAAGCTAGTCATTTTATGAGAAATAGAGATACAATTAAACAGATCCAAACAAGTGAAATAATAGAAGGCAATGTGAAATATCTCATTGGATCAACCACTGACCTGGAAAATAGATACAGGAGAGATAATTTAAAAATTATTGGATTACCTGAAAACCATGATTAAAAAAAAGAACCTAAAAATCATCCAGCAAGAAATTCTCAAGGAAAATTGCCCTGGTGTTTTAGAACCAGCAAGCAAAATAGAGGTTGTAAGCATCCACTGATCACCTCTTGAAAAGGATCCAAAAAAGAAAACTCCTACGAATATTGTAGCCAGATTCCAGAATTCCCAGATCAAGCAGAAAATATTACAAGCAGCCAAGAAGAAATAATTTGAATATTGTGGAAACATAATCAGGATAACACAGGATCTGGCACCTTCTACATTGAAGGATTGAAGGCCTTGGCCTATGATATTCCAGAGGTCAAAGTAGCTGGTATTAAAACCAAGAATCACCTGCCCAGCAAAACTGAGTATAATGTTTCAGGGGAAAATATGGTTGTTCAATGAAATAGAGAATTTTCAAGCATTCTTGATGAAAAAAACAGACCTGAATCGAAAATTTGACATTCAGATACAAAAAGCAAGAGAAGCATGAGAAGTTAAACAGGAGAAAGAAATCATAAGGAATTTATCAAAGTTGAACTATTCACAATCCTACATGGAAAAAACAATAATTGTAACTTATGAAACTTTCCTCAATATGAAAATAGTTGAAGGGAACATAAATGTGTGTATGTGTGTATAGGTATACATGTATGTGTGCATGTATACATATGTAAATATGTATACATATATGTCAATATATGAGGGTATGTAGGCATATAAATATTTATGTGTGTGTATATATGTGTGTGTGTGTATAAGTATAAATAGACAGAGGGCACAGGACCAATTGAATAGGAAAGGATGATACTTAAAAGGTGAAATTGAGAGGTGAGAGAGGAATATAATGAGAGGAGATGGGGAGAGACAGAATGGGGTAAATTATCTCATATAAAGGAGGCAAGGGGAAACTGTTACAATGGAGGGGAAGAACAGTAAGGCAAAAGGGAATGAGTCAACCTTACTGTCATTGAATTTGGCTTAGGGAGGGAATGACATACACACTAAATATGGTATTTCACCCTACAGGTCAGTGAGTATGTAAATCCTCAGAGCTATAGAGTTCAGCATTATATTTAAAATAAGCAACACCAGGGAACTTCCTGTATTCATATAGAGTGTATAGCCCCAAAGGCTTTCCAGTAATAAGGAATGAAAAAAGCACTGTTTCATTAGGGGTGACTTCTTGGAGGATTATTGACTAATCCACAATCTGTATTACTAACAGAGTGTTATTAGGGTTACTTTCTTCTGACTCTTTTGAGTTTGTACAATTGGCTAGTAAAATCAGTCTTGTGTTATTATATCTTAAAATTTGAGAGCAGTCTGATTAAAAATTGCATACTATTTAGTGATGTCAACATACAACCAGTTTGATGATGTTTTTTAAACCTTTTGATTTGTACTTTTAACTTTGAAAATCTCAGCTGGAGAACAGACTTGCACTTTGTTTACTAGAACATTAACTTCCAAACAAGTTTATGTGAAAATATGCTGCTGATTGTTGAGTTTGTTCATTGAAGACATTTCTCCTAAGTGACTTTTGTAATGTTTAGAAGAACAGATCAAAACTAGTGAATGTCACATTATAGAAATTTTAATTTTTCACTGACCCTCAGATTTGTGAATTATATACATAATTGTATTGAAATATTGAGTCTGTATTCATGAATGTAGTAAAAATCTTTTTGCATGATAGAAATGGTTACTTTAATTACAGGGGGAAAATTATTTTTGATTTTCAGTAATGAAAACATAATTTATGATTATTTTAATAATCACATATTAAACATATTTCACTGTGTAATAAAAATGTTATTCCTTAAAAATTAGAAGTGAGCAAGTAGAAGCTAATGACTTCATGAGACATCAAGAAGCAAACTATAAAATAAACTCAAAGTATGAAGAAAAGGGAGAAAATTTGAAATATTTAATTGGAAAAAAAGAGTGACCCAGAAATAGATCAAAGAGAGATAATTAAGAATTATTGGATTATTCCCAGATTAAGGAGAGAATATTACAAGCAGCCAGGAAGAAACAATTTGAATACTGTGGAAACACAATCAGTATAACCCAGAATCTGGCAGCTTCTACACTGAAGGATAGAAAGGCTTGGAATATGATATTCTGGAGGCCAAAGGAGCTGGCATTAAAACCAAGAATCACCTACCCAGCAAAACTGAGTATCATGTTTCAGGGGAAAATATGGTCATTCATTGGAATAGAGGACTTTCAAGCATACTTGATGAAAAACCAGAGTTGAATAGAAAATTTGACATTCAGATACAAGAAGCAAGAGAAATATGAGAAGGTAAACAGGGAAAAGAAATCATAAGGAACTCATCAAAGTTGAACTATTAACATTCCTACATGGAAAAACAATAATTGTAACTGTTGAAACTTTTCTCAGTATGAAAAATAGTTGAAGGGAATAGAAAGATATATATATATATGTCTATATATGAGGTTATATCAGCATATGAATACATATGTGAATGTGTGTATATATGTTTAAAGCTATACATAGATAGAGGGAACAGGACCAATTTAATAGGAAGGGATGATACTTAAAAGGTGAAATTAAGAGGTGAGAGAGGAGATGGGCAGAGATAGAAAGGGGTAAATTATCTCATATAGAAGAGGCAAGGGAAAATGTTTACAATGGAGGGGAAGAACAGGGAAGCAAAAGGGAATGGGTCAACCTTATTCTCATTGAATTTGGCTTGGGGAGGGAATGAAATACACACTAAATAGGGTATCTCACCCTACATGAGAGTAGGGGAGAAAGGGATAAGAGGGGGGATGTTGGCAGAGAAGGCAGGCTGGGAGGGAGGGAAGTTGGAAGCACCCACTTTTGAAAAGGGACGGGATCAAAGTACAGAATAGAACAAGTGGGAGGTTGGATAGGAGGGAGGGAAATATAGTCAGTCTTTTACAATATATCTACTATGTTAATGTTTTGCATTAGCTACACATGTACAACCTCTACTGAACTGCTTATCTTCCCAGTGAGCGTGGGTGACAAGGGAGGAAGGGATTGAATCTGGAATTCAAAGTTTTAAAATTAAATGTTTAAATACACACACACACATACTATTATTAATACTATTTTACATATAATTGGGAAATAATATATACAGGCACTGGGGCATAGATATCCACCATGCCCTACTAGAAAAGTCAAAAAGGGATATGGGAGAAAATGTGGGAGAGAGCAGATTGGAGGAGGGGATATCCTGTGGTACTGCTATTTTGGGGTGGTGGGTAGGGGTAAAATAGGGAGAACATTTGTAACTCAAAATCTGGCAGAATTGAATGATATAAATCAGAAGTTAAGAAAGCATTTGAAAAATGAAAAAAATAAAAGAATTTTTGGATTACTAGAAAACTATAATAAAAGAAATTGCCTAGATATAATATTATAAGAAATTATTAAGGATAGTTTTTCTGATATTCTACAAGCAAAGGGTTAAATAGAAACATTTTGGGATCTCAGGTGCTGATTGCTTGATTCTTTCACTAATAATTACAAAAAAATCATGTGATTATATCAATAAATGCAGAAAAACCTTTTTGATGAAATAAAATATATTCCTTTTAAAATCACTAGAAAACATAGAAATCAATGGAGCCTTTCTTTAAATAAGTATTATCTACTTAAAATCATCAACAAAACTTATCTGTGACAGGAATAACCTTGAAGCCTTCTCCATAAGAAGCAATGATGTCCATTATCACTGCTATTATTCAATATTGTACGATAAATACTAGCTACAGAAATAGAACAAGAAAAATAAAATTGAAGGAATAAAATAGGTAATGACGGAACAAAACTATCACTCTTTACAGATGAAATGATGGTATACTTATAGAATCTTACAGAATCAACTAAAAAAAATCTGTTTCAAATATTTGCAGAAAATATAAAATACTTGGTATTTCACCTTCTAAGACAAACCCAGGGACTCTATAAACACAATTTCAAAACACATTTCATAGAAATAAAACGGTGATTTTATAAATGTTAATTTCTCATTGGTAGGCAGAGACAGTTTAATAGAAATTATTACCTTACCAGAGCTAATTTACTTATTCAGTGTTATATCAATCAAACAATGAGACACTTATTTTATAGAGCTAAGAAAAAATCTAACTGAATTCATGTGGAATCAAAAAAATTAACCAAGAATATCAAGGGAATAAAAAAAAAGTATAAAGGAAGACAGTCTAGTAGTTACAGATTTAAAACTATCTTACAAAATGTTAATCATGAAAACAATCTGGTACTGGCTAAGAAATAAAGTGGTGGATCAGTGGAATAGTTTAGTCACACAACACACACTTCCATAGTTATCCAGTGTTTCATAAATCCAAATATCCAAGCTTTGGGGGTAAGTCCTCAACTTTTAATACAATTGCAGGTAAATATGCAAAGTAGTTTGGCAGAAAATAACACAGAACAACATCTCACAATATACATCAAGATTAGGTTGAAATATATGAAAGATAAATCATAAGAAAACTAGGTGAGCATGGGAAAATGTTCTTGTCACAAGTGTGGGTAATGGAACTGTATTACCAAAAAGACATAGAGAGAATTATGGGAAGTAAAATAAATAATTTTGATTCCATAAAATTAAAAACTTTTTTCACAAACAAAATGAATGCAACTAAAATTAGAAGGAAAATGGGAAATTGAGAACAAAATTTACAGCAAAGTTCTATTAAAGGTCTCAGTTCTCAAATGTATAAGGAACTGAGTCACCTTTATAAAAATAAAAATCAATCCCCAGTTCATTTGTGGTTAAAGGATACAAACAGAAAGAGTAAATCAAAGCTATTAGTGATCACATGAGGAAATGCTCTAAATCATTTATTGATTAGAGAAATACAAATTAAAATAACTCTGAGGTACCACCTCACACCTATCAGATTAGTCAATATGATAGAAAAGAAAAATGACAAATGCTGGAGAGGATGTGGAAAAATTGGGACACTAATATACTGTTGGTGGAGTTGTAAACTCATTCAAACATTCTGGAGAGTATTTTGGAATTATGAGGTCAGTATCCCTAAGACATCTAAGGAAAGTGAAAAGTGACCTATTTGTATAAAAATATTTATAATAGCTCTTTTGTGCTGGCAAAAATTTGAAGGACATTACCATCAATTGGGAAATGATTGAACAAGTTGTGATACATGTTGTGATAGAATATTATTGTGCTATAAGAAATTAGGAACAGGATCATGTTTGTAAAATCGTGGCAAACCTATATGAACTGATACAAATTTAATAGAGCAGAACCAGGGGAAGGTACAGCAACATCAGTATTGTAAGAGTGATCACTATGAAACACATAGCTACTCTGATCAAGACAGTGATCCAATGATAATTCCAAAGACCCATCATAAAAAAATGCTCTCCACCTCCAGAAAAAAAAAAAAACTGATGAACTCTGAATACAGATTAAAGCATACTTTTAAAAAATTCTTAATTTTTTGTCTGAGTTTTCTTTTGCAACATGGCTAATATGTTTTGTGTGACTTCCAAAAGAAAAAAGCTTAACAAGATCACTTACAGTCTATTAACCTTATAGGAATCAAATAATTTTTAAACCTTATGCCATCTTCATTTGTTATTCCTTACAGGAGTATCTACATATCTATCTAAAGACTTCTTAGTGTAGTAGCATAGGAAACTCCTGCCAATACAGAGGGCCACCCAATCTGTATTTTATAGTCTTAGAGAATTTGTAGGATCATTGAGAATTTATGTGACTTGTGAAGGCTCAGAATGCCAGTACATATCAAAAAGGTTCTTTGAATATAGATATTCCTGACTCTGAGGCTGGCTCTCTATTCATGCATCTAGACTCCTTTTTTTTCTTTGCTTTTTGGAGGGCAATTGGGGTTAAGTGACTTGCCCAAGGTCACACGGCTAGGTGTTTTTTTTGTGTTAAGTGTCTGAGGCCATATTTGAACTCAGGTACTTCTGACTCCATGGCTGGTGCTCTATTCACTGTGCAACCTAGCCGCCCTAGACTCCTTCTTAAGTAAATATTATTCACAGGTTATTCATTTGCTTTGTGAAGAACTACATAAATGCATGACATGATTTGTCTCTTATGACGGAAATGCTTGTAAGTCCACTGATTTGATTCTTATAAAAGCAGTTTTCTTTATTCCTTTGAGACAAGTAATACCTAATATAGTCAGTTGCAGATTGGACATTGGTCTGGAATCTGAACACAAAATGTTAAACACCATGAAATGGAAGTAGAGCTAGAGATAGAGATCTCTGCTATTTGCAATTGGATCTGTCCTTCAGCAGACAGATTTGTGAATTTGTGAATTCTTAAGGCAATTTGAGAACAATGAGGTTTTACAATAGAACTTAAGGCACTCTACCATAAATAAATATATATATATTTTTTTAAATGTGGTTTTTACAATATTTTTTTCAATGAATACATAACGCTACAGCATAAACAAACTAAAAACAAATTTCTCCAGTTTCATATGAGAAAGTCACAGACTTTAATTTACCTTTGGGCTTGAAGTTGGGAAGTGCTGAATAGAAGAAAAAAGCATATTCAATGAAGCACTTTTGAATAGGGAAAGATAATTTGAATGTAAACCCATGTTTTCATTCTTTACAGTCAGAGCTTGAGATATAACTTTTCTTCTTGGGTACCATGCTTTAAACAAGAATTCTCTGCAAGTTATGCCAACTTTCAAGAAATATAAACCCTCGATTTAAAGCCCCAATGACCAAGAGTCAGTGCTGCTGCTACCTAAAGATTCATGTTAATGTCAATTTCGAGACAGGGAAGTTTGACCAACAACTAAATATTTGGTACTTCAAATTCAATTAACTGGTGATCTGTAGAAAAATAAAATAAGCTTAGTTAAATTGACTCTCTAGACCTCACTCTCTTATTCATGAAATGGTAGTGTTGAACTAGATAACCTCATTGGGTTCCCTACCAGTTCCATGTTTGTGGAACTATATGTCTATGAATCTTTGACTCATCTGGCATTAGGAGAAAATGCTTACTTGACTGAATGTTTCAGTTTTTAATGGGTTGTGTTGGTATTATCTAGACACAGCCTTAGAATTACAAGCTACATTGAAATTGCATGATCAGAAAGATACTGTGCCCTCAGAGTCTAATGTTCTACCAATGAAGAATTTTGACACTAGGTGGAATAGTGTTCTTTGAGATAGAAATGATCCTAATGCCCTTCCCCCCACTTCTATAGTAGATTATATGAAAGCTATTGGACAGTTTTTTTTTTCTTAACTCTTTCATTAAATATATATATATATGTATATATTCATAAGTTCCCCTATTGTATCCCAATCCAATGCTGCAGATTTTGTTTAACAGGCTGAAGGTTAACTGCAGAGAATAATTTCCACTCTCTCATATATTAGTTAACTTTGTGAGTTAACTTGAGCCTAGCACAGTCAGTCTCCCTCCCACTTATACTAGAGCATGGATACCAATTTTCTTCATACTTCCCTAATGTGTCTTACATACTAGCACCTCAAAAGGGAAAGAAAAGACACCACTGCCATCTGAATATTCAGGCTATGAGCAATGGTCAAAGCATCTTATAGTCAGAAAGCATGTTAAATGTCACAGGGAGGAGAAAACAACAAGGTTGTGTGTGAGGGGAGTGCGGGGCGGAAGAATGTAGTTTCCAAACTCCAAAAAAAGCTATGTTTAAGAGGATAGATAATATCTTTAGACTGTATCTACACATGCAAAGTGAAATGAAGAACTAAGCAGTAATTAGGACAATTTAGGGTAGATAACTGAGTCAAATATGATTTATTAAAGCAAAAGAAAATTTAGATATTTTACTGTAATTAATAGATAATGATTTTAATTCTCTCTCTTTCTCTCTCTCTCTCTCTCTCTCTCTCTCTCTCTCTCTCCATACACACACACACTCACTCACACACACACACATACATGAGTTATGTGTTTGGTGACAGATAAGCCAACTTCTTGTTGAAGACAGCCTTCTTATAATAGGGTAACCAATCTCTGGGTCAGAGAGTCAGCAGTTGTTACAAAAAACCCTATTAAGGATAGCATTTTCTTTATTTCTCTGAACCTGTCTGTGGGGAAATTGAACGTAATGATAGGCCAGGCCCTAGGTTGACATCCTGGACTTAACAGTGCTACTGTAGAAATAAATGTTTAGAAGGAAGGAAAGGAGATCCAGATAAGACCTCTTTGTGGAGGATCAGCATGCTATTTGGAGGAGTCTTTTTATTTAGATGTGATTCTACTTGTGATTCTTTAGGTTGTGATGTCAATGGAGAAGTAGTCTATATTGGCATATTGTATAATCCGCTTGCATTTTCACATATAGCATTTACAAAGAAATTAGGTAGGGATAATACTGTTTCTAATGAGCAATCTATTCTATCAGTTTTAAATGTGTTAGAATTTATAGGATGCTGTCAATCAGGATCCTAACATGAAACAAAACCATAACATGAAGACACTCTCTTCAATATTCCCTTACTAACACCCCTTTAATACTAGAGTTCCTCATAGACACTGAATATGACTATGTGAGCAGCTGCAAGAAATATAGGGGGTGGTTGTTTGGTTCATGATATAGTAAGAGTGACTCATAAATAACCCTAGAGAGACACAGGGGCAGGCCTGGAAGGTGTGGCCGGCAGAGGTAGGCCTGGAAGGGGCCTGATCAACTCGGAGGGCAAGTCTTCCCACCAACCACAAGGTCCACTACCAGGCCTATCACCAAAGGGCTGGGACTGGAAAGAGCAAGGTAAGAAGCAAATACAGGGGCCGCTGTCCTGGAGAGCAAACACTCCTGGGGCTACCACTTAATAGCCCAGAATTTTTTTTTTTTAAAGCCCCTTTCAGGACCTCCAAAGACTAGGATGACAGAGTGAACCTCACTTGCTCCCACCCCCCCCAGACCTGAAAACATAGTAACTCTTGCCCCAGGGCAAAACCCTCTACAGTAAAGGCTTGGGATCCTAGAGGAAGGGTGTGGCTAGGACCCTGCCTCAAAATGGGTAGAAAGCAGACCACAAAGTCAAAGACTCTGGAGTCCTACTATCCTCAGAGGGAGGAACCAACCTCAGAGTGAGACAATGTGGACTCCACACCCAAAGCTGAAATGTCAAGAGGGAATGGGTCCCAAGCACAGAACACTCTCCTAGATGAGATCAAAAGGAACTTTGAAAACAAAATGAGAGAGATAGAAGACAAAATGAATAATTCTTTCAAAACAAAAATAGCAGAATTGGAAAAACATTATAATGAGGAAAACATCTCTCTCAAAAAAAAGTATATTATATGGAAAAGGAGCTTCAAAAATTAACCAAAGAAAATGATGTGCTAAAAACTAGAATTAATCAAATGGAAACAAATAACTCTACGAGGAACCAAGAATTAGTCAAGCAAAACAACAAGAATGAAAAATTAGAAAAAGAGGTAAAATACCTCAAATAAAAAATAACTGACCTGGAAAACAGATCCAGGAGAGATAATCTGAGAATCATAGGCCTACCAGAAAATTATGATGAAAAAAATGAGCCTGGACAATATTCTCCAAGAGCTTGTTAAGGAAAACTGCCCTGAGATACTAGAACCTGAGGGCAAAATAGAAGTCAAGAGAATCCACCAGACACCTGCTGAAAGAAATCCCAAACTGAAAAGTCCTCAAAATGTTGTGGCCAAACTCCAGAACTACCAGATAAAAGAGAAAATAATTCAAGCGGCCAGAAAGAAACAATTCAAATATCGAGGGTCCACAGTGAGGATTGCACAGGATTTGGCAGCCTCTACACTGAAAGATCGGAGCCAGTGGAACACAATTTTCTGGAAGGCAAAAGAGCTCGGGTTACAACCAAGGATCACGTACCCAGCGAGACTGAGCATATTCTTCCAGGCAAAGAGATGGTCATTCAATGATATAACAGAGTTCCAGACCTTCTTGATAAAAAAGCCAGAACTCAATGGAAAATTCAACCTCCAATTACGATATGCAACAGTGACTTAGAAAGGTAAACAAGGAGAACACACACATACCCTGCTATTTGATAAGAGCAAACTGGTTATAGACAAGTAGAGGGTATAACTATAAAATACACAAAATGACAATTAAAAAAAATCTTATTAAGGGCTAAGAAGCTACTGCAATGGAAGAAAGGGAATGGTTGAAGTGGAAAAGGGTAAATTATGCCACACATAGAGGCATAAAAACTGTATAGCAGAGGAAAAAAAGGGAGGGAGTTGGGAAGCATATGAGCTTTTCCCTCATTGGTTCTGGTACAAGGAGGGAATAACAACCAGTTAAGCTTAGGACTCTATGGAGAAGAAATGCAAAAAGTATCATTTTAGAGGGAAAGAGGGGAGGGAGAGGAGCTTCGCATGAGATTTGTTCCTGTCACTCTTGATGTGAAGAAGAAATAGCATACTTCATTAAGTATAACAATATTCTACGGGCAGTAGGAGGGGGAAAGGGTTATGAAAGAGGGGTGGAAGTGGTTTGTAGGGAGGGAAGTAGTAAGGGGAAAGGGGAGGAAAAGGGAAGGGGGATGAAAAGGGAACACTGAGGGAGGTGGTGGTCAAAAGGAAAACTATTAAGGGGGGAAGGGAGAAGGGAGGGAAAATATGAACATTAACAGGGGCAGGAATAGGACGGAGGGAAAGAAAGAGATAACAATCATAATTGTAAATGTGAATGGAATGAACTCTCCCATAAAAAGGAGATGGATAGCAGAATGGATTAGAAATCATAATCCTACAATATGCTGTTTACAAGAAACACATCTGAAACAGAGGAATACACACAGGGTAAAGGTAAAAGGCTGGAGTAAAATAGATCATGCCTCAGCTAAAGTAAAAAAAAAAAAAGGAGGGGGAGCAATCCTTATCTCAGATAAAACCAAAGCCAAAACTGACCTAATTAAAAGTGATAAGGAAGGAAACTATATCCTGTTAAAAGGCACCATCGAGAATGAAGCAATATCATTCCTTAACATATATGCACCAAGTGGTATAGCATCCAAATTCCTAGAGGAGAAAGTAAAGAATTAGAGGAAGAAATAGATAGCAAAACTATACTAGTGGGAGACCTTAATCTCCCCTTCTCTGAACTTGATAAATCCAACCTCAAAATAAACAAGAAAGAAGTTAAGGAAGTGAACAGGATTTTAGAGAGGATAGGTATGATAGATCTCTGGAGAAAACTTAATGGGGATTAAAAGGAATATACTTTCTTCTCAGTGGTTCATGGCACATACTCAAAAATTGACCATGTTCTACCTGGAGAGGCTTAAAAGAACTGAGGCTGAGTGAGAAGAGTAGAACCAGGAGAAATTTGTACACAATTACAGACACAACTTATGATAGAATGGACTCTTCTCAGCAATGCAGTGATATAAGTCAATCCCAAAAGACTCATGATGGAGAGAAATATGTGCATCCAGAGAAAGAACTAGAAAGAAATAAGTTTATATGCAAGTGGAAATAAAATACCTGATCTTTTTCCTTCTCTTATTTGGTTTTATGTCCTCTTTACCATTTTTCATTCCAGCTGGTACAATCCATCCTTATAACCTGAATAATGTATAATGTGAAAGTATTTACAGATCCTATACTTGACTATAAGCCACCATGGGGGGGGGAACAAAATGTGAAACTCAAGGAATTGTGGAATTGAATATTGTAAACTAAAAGGAAACAAACAAATTAATAAAAAAAATATAAAAAAATAAATAACCCTAGAGATTCAAATAACAGCCCTGGTAATGATTGCATGGATTTGTCATTGTTTCTCTACTCACATTGCAAGGACAATGAGAGCATATACTAAACCAATGTGCCTTCTCAACAAATGTAGAAAGAATTTACTTAATAGTATTTAATTTTATTTAATTATTTTTTTAATTTTGAGTGGGTGGGGCAAATCTACCATGGTTTGGGTAGATCATCTTATGGGAAACGTAAGCCATCTGGAGAATGATGAAGATAAAGTAGACATTTACAGGTATGACTAACACCCACATTCATGCCCACACCCAACATTTAGGTGACAAAATTCTCCTGATGTGTGTTAGTATCCTCTGGACAACTTGTCTTAGAAAATTGCTTAGAGGAAAGGTGTCACACACAAGGGGCAAGGTGGCAGGGAGGATGGACATGCAGCCTATTGCACTTAGAATGATGCCTGAACCAGCATAAAATGGAAATATTTCATGAGATAAATAATAATATAATAAAACATGAATAATGTTACCATATAGCTAAGTCAATATAAAGCCTGCACTGAATATTTATATACAGTTTAGTGGCCCTTATTTTAATTTAAATTTGATGTTACTGATCTTAAGTAACTTACCCAAGCTCAAGCAGCCATTAGATATCAGAGGCAGCCCTGTAACCCAGGTCTATTGACTTCCAGGCAAGCTTTCTATCAACTGCATCATACTCAGTATTGTCTTTCATAAATATGTTACCTTTAGCCTCTATAAATGAAGTTCATCAACAGAATCATCTTTTGGGTGAGAAAAAGAAACTCCTGGAAGTATTCCAAAAGTGTTCAAGCAACATGTTTTTAAAAATACTTAGCAGATAATCCTTGGTTAAGCATTTCATAACATATTGTAAGCTACTTGAATCTATCTATTCGCATATATATATATATACATACATATATACACACACATATATATAGTGAATTGGACATTTATATTTTTTGCATTATGAATATTGAATGAATGAATGAACAGTCTTAGTTGTTATGATTATACAATTATGATTAAATGATCTATGGATGAATGACTACCTAGCTATTATAACACAGCATATGGTGTTTAAAGTCCTGGATTTGATTTCAGGAAGAATTAAGTTTTAATCATAAAACTAGTTGTGGGACCACAGGCAAATTATTTGACTCCCTAATTCTTAGTTTCCCCAATTATAAAATATGGTTACTAAAACCTATACAATTAACATAGTTTTATTATAGGGAATAGGTTTATTATAGGGCAAAGATGAGATAATATTTGGAAAGTTCTTTATAGATTTTAATTATATCATCATCATAATTAATGAATATTATTGTTATAGATGTTAAGTCAGGCTTGGTCCCAAAAGGTTATACCAATGCTCTAGAATAACAAGGGAACTCAGAGCCCTTCCAACTGATGGGATCACTTAGATATTTCTGTATTGTAAACCATGACCTATGCTTCTTATTTGGTCCCCTGACTATCTTGAAAGTGACAATATATCTTAACACAGAGTTATGAGAAAAGATATGTAAGCAAAGACACAACTCTGGAAAGTATGTTGCCATGGAAAGTGAACTTATTCATAGTATTCAAAATTTCTCCATTTGCTTTAACTGATGATTCTGTGTATGGATGTTATGATTCTGCCTGGTGGAAAAGCTCTGTTTTCTTCATGTTAATTGTTAGCACAAAATTAGCACAAGTTGCAAAGAATGCATTTATTCTCTGTTGTATCTCAGTCTCAGAGGCTGCATTGAGTGCATAATCACCTGAGAACAAAGAGTCATGCACCAACTATCCCTCCACTTTTGTTTTGATTTAGAGCCTTTTTAAATTAAATAATTTACTGTCAGTGTAGTAGTTCACATTGATGACATTTTCATCTTCATTGAAGGCAACTGAAAATGTTTCTTGAAACATCATGCTAAACAGCATAAGGCAATGGGGCAGCTAGGTGGTGCAGTGAGTAAGAGCACTGGCCCCGGAGTTGGGAGGATCTGGGATCAGTTCCAGCCTCAGATACTTAACACTCACACAAAATAACTGGCTGTGTAACCTTGGGCAAGTTACTTAACCCCAATTGCTTTAAAAATAAATAAATAAAAAGCATGAGGCAAGCACATTACTCTCTGTCTCTCTGTGGGTGACTGGGAAAGTGAGAGAGCATTTTCCATTATCCAGAAGCCATGCAAGCATGCCATCATGGAACTGGTGTACAATACTGATGAACTTCTCTGGTCAACCAAATTTTGCCATAATCTTCCACAAGCCCTCATAAGTGACAGTATTCAATGTCTTGGTTAAATCAACAAATGTTGTGTACAGAACCCAGTTCTGCTCCTGCCTTTCTTCTAGAGTTGATGGGCAGCAAATACTATGTTGGGCCATTTCTCAGCCTTTTATGAAGCCACATAGGCTCTCAGGTAGAGGACCATCTTCCAGGTGAAGGATCAACCTCTTGAGGAGGATTCTGACAAGAATCTTATTGGCAATTGCTGAGAGAGAGAGAGAGAGAGAGAGAGAGAGAGAGAGAGAGAGAGAGAGAGAGAGAGAGAGAGAGAGAGAGAGAGAGAGAGAATCCAATGTGATTGTCACAGAACAACTTATTTCCTTTTCTGTTATAGAGATATACAATGGAGGCACCCATGAACTCATGAGGGATAACTTCCTCTTGCTATATAATCCAGAAAATTTCAGTTAGCTTTTATGTTAGCAGTGGAACCCCTGCCTTGTAAATTTCTGCTAGAATAAAATCAATAGCAAGCATTTTGCCATATGAAAGTACCTTAATGGCATTCAAAAGCTCTTATTTAGGAGGAAGTGTGGCTAGAGAGGTACTGACTGGCACCTGAGCTATACAGTCAATGACTTCAGCATACATTGATGATGATCTGTTGAGAGCACTATGGAAATGTTCAGCCCATCTCTTCAGAATAATTTTCTTGTCACTAATCAACGTGGCTCTATCAACCCTGAGCATTTATGATGCACCATAAAAGTGCTTTGGGCTGTTACTATCAATGTAAAACTGAATTTCCTATCCCTTATTACTGAGCCAATAATTTAGCATCTCTCTAAATTTTTCTTACATTGTATTTTTGATTGAGTTAAAAGCTGTCTTTTTCAAGATGAATGGATTATCTTTCCAATAAACCCTATGAAATTCTGATTTTTCATTTGCAAGTTTCTGATTTTCCCCATCATTTTCATTAAACCAATCTTAATATTTGTGAATATTCTTATGAAAATTAGTAAATGCTGTGTGGTATGACAAATCTCTGAAAGTTGTCTACTTCTTTTCTGCTTCATTGTTACCAGATTATTGTTGACTCATCCTTCCCTCTAAATCAGCAACAAATTTTTCACACCTGGAGAAGTATCCAATTTGCAGACATTAAATCTTCTGGTAGTCTACTTGAAGCCACTGCTATTGTTGAATGTGAATGTTTAGCTTGGAGAGGATAAGTCTACGATTGGTCCAGTATTCTGCATCATACATCACTTTTATTACTCTCTCATACTTTTTCTTCTTCCTACAATGACATATTCTATTAAATATCAATGTTTTCTCTGAGGGTGCATCCAAGAAGTTTATTGTGTTGTTATAAATAGGAGACAGTGTGGGTGATAAGAACATCATGAGATGCACAAGTTTTCTTCTAAATGACCATTGCTGTTACTGTTTCCAACCACTTTCTTCCCAAGAACTCCCTGAAATATCTGTGCCTACTCTGACATTAAAGTCACCTAGAATTATAAACTTCCTACTTTTTGGCATATTGATGATGGTGACTTCCAGGTTTTCAATTTTTTTTCTTTGACCTCATCAGGGATCATCATGTTAGGCACATATGCACTGATGATGGTTATGAGGTGCTTTTCTTGCAAATGGCAATCACATTGTCATGAGCCTGTCATTCCCTCCTTTTGGGAAGCATATAAACTTGTTGGCTAGATTAGATTTGAATGTTAAACCTATACCAGTTTATTACATCCCTCATCATTGTGACCACGCTAGAAAAAAAAAAACATGCATCCAGCTTCAACTGCTGTTAAGAGGACCTAAATTTCCCTTCCTTGTTTCACTCAGGGCTACTATTTGGATGTGATGTCTCCTGAGTTCTCTTGCAACAAGTTCTCTTGTTTGTCTTTTTAGTCTATTGGATTTCATATGTTCATAAGCATGCTTAAATTCCATGTACCAATGGTGTGTGGACTCTTCTTTGCAAAAGTTTTGGTACAGTTTTTGTGTGTTTTGAAAACAGGGTAGGATCCTTGCCTGCTGCTGCAAGTGGACCATGGTTAGCTTAGTTAAAGCAGACTTAGAGCACCTTCTCTTGAACCTTCCTCATACTAAAAAATGAGCAGTACAATTCTTATAAAAGGCTTCTCAGACACCCAGGTGACTGCCTAATGTCACTGCTGCTATAGTCCAGTGAGAACATGACCCTGTGGACGGGGCTGCTTTCAGGCATGGTTGTGACTACAGCTCTCAGTGTATCTGCACCTGCTGCTTTGCCATTTGCCTCTTGCCAAGGGAATTGAAATAGGTAAAAATGGTATGGGTGATTGAATGCTGTCTTTTGACTTGTACCTAAATTGGAATTAAATGAAGCAGAGTTGCACAAAATTGTTGGCCTCACTCTCTCTTCCAGAGTCATTTGAATTCACTAACAAGACAAAAGTCAAGATGAATGGCGAAAGCTGAGGATATAGTGGATGACCTTGGAATCTTTGATGTGTAACCAGACTCTAAGCTCTCCACAGCATCTGCTTCCATTATCTTCATAGCCCATTGCAACAAATTTTTCACATCTGCCTATTCTACCAAGAAATATTCACATGTTGGTGTAAATACTCCCTTAACTCACTGATGGTTTTGAGGCCCTTTGATTTCCCTAAACCTATTTAGCCTATCTTCCAAAATGGTTTACTAAGGTTTGGCCACTGTGTATGCTATAGCTTCATGTGACCCTAGGTTAGAGTAGGGTGGCAGGGAGGTACAAAAGATGAAAAGAAACCCTGAAAAAAGGGATTGGCAGTCTTCACACTGGAGGTACTTATATTCCCTGAACACTCATACACACAAATATTGCGATATATTGGAGGTCTGAAATTGCATAACTCAAAAGGATGGGCAATAATCCTTCTACATTCTGATTGCAAAGGTCATCACCAAAGAGAGAGAGAGAGAGAGAGAGAGAGAGAGAGAGAGAGAGAGAGAGAGAGAGAGAGAGAGAGAGATCATTCTGTACTCTGAATACATAACCATTTGTTAGAAGAGCTCTAGCATTGTTTATTATTGCTCATATGGAATCATGGTTGATTATTTTATTAATTAGAGCTCTTAAGTTATTAAATGTTGATTGTTTTTTTATAATATTATTGTTATTGGATCAATCATTCTCCTAGTCCTGCTTACTTAACTTTGGTTTCAGAACATGGGATTCCGAAGTTTCCCTGAATCTATCTCTTTCATTATTGTTTTTTAATGGCAGAATGGTGCTTCATTATGTGTATAGAACATAATTTGTTCAGGAATTCCAAAATGTGAGATTTCCAGTTGGTTTCCAGTTTTTTAATAGTACAAAAAGAATTGCTAGAATATGTTTGTACAATTAAAACAAATCTGAGGTACCTCATCACACCTATCAAATTGTCTAACATAACAAAACAGGAAAATTATAAATTTTGGAGAAGATGTGGGGAAATTGGAAGATTATTGTAATGTTAGTGCAGTTGTGAACTGATTCAACCATTCTGCAGAGCAATTTGTTACTCCCCAAAGGAGAGTCAAACTGTGCATACCCTTTAATCCAGCAGCACAATTTTATTATTTTTTTAAAGCAATCGGGTTAAGTAACTTGCTCAAGGTTACATGGCCAGTTATTTCCAGGTGTGACGCTGAGTATACAGAGCCCAAATTCGAACCCAGGTCATCTCGACTCTGGGGCTGGTGCTCTTACTCACTGAGCCACCTGGCCACCCCTAAGCAATTGGGGTTAAGTAACTTGTTCAAGTTTACATGGCCAGGTGTTTCTGGGTGGGTGCTAAGTGTCTGAGCCCAGATTTGATCCCAGGTCATCCCAACTCTGGGGACAGTGCTCTGACATGCTGTGCAACCTGGCCAACCCCAGCAGTACAACTTTAAAGTATGTATCCCCAATGGATCATAAAAATGGGGAAAAGGACCTACATGTACAAACAATATTTATAGCAACTCTTTTTGTGGTAGAAAAGAATTGGAAACTGAGGCTTTGGGGAATGGCTGAACAAGTTGTGCTATATTAATGTAATGGAATACTATTGTTACATAAGAAATAATGACCAGGAAGATTTCAGGAAAACCAGGAAAAACTTAGAATGATGGACTGATGCTGACTGAAGGGAGCAGGAGAACATTGTGCACAGTAACAACATTGTGTGATGACTAACTTTGTTAGACTTAGCTCCTCTCAGCAATGCAATGATCTAAGACAATTCCAAAAGATTGAAGATAAACATGCTATCCACATGCAGAGAAAGAACTATGGATTCTGAATGCAGGTTGAAACATATGATTTCCCTCTCTTTTATTTCAGTTATTTTTCCCTTTCCCACGGTTATTTACTTAGGTTCTCTTTCTTCTTTATTACATGACTAACATGAAAATATGTTCAATATTACTGAACATGTATAGTATATATCTGATTCCATGCCATTGGGGGTAAGGGGAAATTTGGAACTCAAAATCCTATAAAAGTGATTGCTGATAATTAAAAATTAATTGTTAAATTAATTTTAAAAAAACATTATTTTGCACACATGGTTTCTATTCCTCTATTGTTTTTCTATATATAGTATTGAACTAGACATAGTATTGTTTGGTGAATAGGTGTGCATGGCTCAATATCATTTTTGTGGAAAGGGGTAGGACAGATTTCCAAACCTTTAGGCTAGGAATGAATTATCATTCATTTTTCCAAAGTTGAATGCATGTTATCATTTTCTTTTTTTGTTACATTTGCCAATATGATGGGTGTTATGAAAAATCTCATTTATAAATTTATCTAATTACTGTTTATTTGAATTACATGTAATGTAGTTTTTAACAGATGAAATATAATTTTTAACGATGGTTTCACCTTTGGAAATTGTTCATTCATATTATCTGGACATTTGTCAATTGGAAAATTAAACTTATTGTCAAGAATATTAATAAATTATTATTAAGAATATTAGCTAGCATTTATATAGCTTCTACTATGTATCAAGTACTGTGTAAAGTGCCTGTGTGAAGTATGAACTCATTTTATTTGCGTTCTCTATATATATTGCAAATGAAATTTTTATCATTGAAATTTGCTATAAAGATTTTTTCTCAGATACCTACTTCACTTCTTTTTTTCATTCTCAATCACTTAAATATATGTGTGTGTGTGTATATATATATATATATATATATATATATATATATACATATATTGAGCATTTGATTTTAAAACTTTGAATTACACATTCATTCCCTTCTTCCCTTGTCTCCCACCCTTACTGGGAAGATAAGCAGTTCAGTATAGGTTGTACATGTGTGGCTAATGCAAAACAATAACATAGCAGATATATTTAAAAGACTGACTATATTTCCCTCCCTCCTATCCCACTTCCCACTTGTTCTATTCTCTACTTTGATCCCGTCCCTTTTCAAAAGTGGGTGCTCCCAACTTCCCTCTCCCCTAGCCCGCCCTCCCTTCCATCATCCCCCCTCTTATGCCCTTCTCCCCCTACTCTCCTGGAGGGTGAGATACCCTGTTTAGGTGTATTTCAGTCCCTCCTCAAGCCAAACACAATGGGAATAAGGTTGACTCATTCCCTTTTGCCTTCCTATTCTTCCCTTCCATTGTAAGCATTTTCCCTTTCCTCTTCTATATGAGATAATTTACCCCTTTCTGTCTCTGTCCATCTCCTCTCTCACCTCTTAATTTCACCTTTTAAGTATCATCCCTTCCTGTTTAATTGGTCCTGTGACCTCTATCTATGTATACCTGTACATATATATACAAACATTCACATATATTCATATGCCCATATACTCTGATACATAGACATATATATGTATATATATTTCTAATCCCTTCAACTACTGAGAAAAGTTTCATAAGTTACAATTATTGTTTTCCCATGTAGGAATGTTAACAGTTCAACTTTAATAAGTTATTTATGATTTCTTTTCCCTGTTTACCTTCTCATACTTCTCTTGCTTCTTGTATCTGAATGTCAAATTTTCTGTTAAACTCTGGTTTTTTCAGCAAGAATGCTTGAAAGACCTCTATTCCATTGAATGACCGTATTTTCCCCTGAAACATGATATTCAGTTTTGCTGGGTTTTAATCACAACTTTTTTTGCTGTTGCTTTTGCTGTTGGTTTTAATCACAGCTCCTTTGCCTTCCAGAATATCATACAGCAAACCCTTTGATCGCTCACTGTAGAAACAGCCAGATCGTGGGCTATCCTGATTGTGTTTCCACAATATTCAAATTGTTTCTTTCTAGCTGCTTGCAATATTCTCTCCTTGATCTGGGAATTACAGAAGCTGGCTATAATATTCCTAGGAATTTTCTTTTTGGGATCTTTTACAGCAGGTGATTGGTGGATTCTTTCAACCTCTATTTTGCCCTGTGGTTCTAAAACATCAGGGCAGTTACCTTTGAGAACTTCCTAGAGGATGATTTCTAGGTTCTTACTTTGATCATGGCTTTCAGGTAGTCCAATAATTTTTAAATTATCTCTCCTGGATCTATTTTCCAGGTCAGTGGTTTTCCCCATGAGATAGTTCACATTGCCTTCTATTCTTTCATTTGTTTGGATTTGTTTAATAGCATTTTGATTTCTCATAAAGTCATTAGCTTCCATTTGCTCCAATCTAATTCTGAAGCAATGATTCTCCTCAGTGAGATTTTGAGATTCTTTTTCCATCTGGCAAATTCGAGTTTTTAAGGCATTCTTCTCCTCATTGCCTTTTTGAGACTCTTTGGCCATTTGAGTTAGTCTTTTTTTTAGGGTGTTATTTTCCTCAATCAGGCTGTTGACTCTCATTTTGTAATTTTCTTTCATTGTTCTCATTTCCTTTCCCAATTTTTCCTTCGCTTCTTTTATCTGCTTCTTAAGGTCCTCTATGGCCTGTAACCAGCTCATATTTTCCTTAGAAGCTTTTGATGCAGGAGTTCTGACTTCACCGTCTTCCTCCTGTTCCATGCTTTGCTCCTTTTTGCCCTCAAAATAAGAGTCTAATGTTGGAATCTTCTGTCTGCTTTATTTCCTTTTCCTGGTCATGTCGCCCCCTCAGTCACCTGACCCCTGGGCTTTTTGCCACAGTAGGACTCTGCCGCCAGACAGGGGAGCTTTCATCCCAAACATTGGGGTTTTCTCAGCTGCCAGAAATATTAGATGAGTTCCCTCTCTGAGGTCTCTAGACACTCTGGCAAGCTGGACACACACCCCAGTAACTCCACCCTAGACTGCAATCCAGATCCAGCAGGTTAAAGCAAGAGCGATTACCCGTCAGACTGGTGCTTGCTCCTCCTACACTCTGCAGGCCAGGAGCCGAAGCTGCCATGTGGAGCTGGCTGGCTGTGCCTGGCATCTCAGTGGCTTCTCACCCCGGGAGAAAAAGCCAAGTACTCCCACTTATTGGGTCCCAAAATCCAGACTGCACTGACCTTTCACTTTGTCCTTCACATCTATGTGTTGATAAATCTGGAAATGGCCACAGCAGCTGCTGATCTGGAGTCCCTCCAGCTGGGGGGCTGGTCAGGCCCTCCCTGGGGCTAAAGACTTGGTGGGGGCTGGGCTCGGCTCCCAGAGTACCGCGCTGGATTCCTGCCAGCCTGCCAGGCTGTCTTCAGCGGAAGTTTAGCTTCTCTGTGTCATTTTGTGGGTTCTCCAGCTCCTAACTTTGTTCAGAGTCCCCTTTTTACATGAATTGGGGAAGATGGAAGCTGGCGCCACAGGGAATTCCTGCTTCTACTCCACCATCTTGACTCTGCCCCCCTGGGTTCTTTTTTCCCTACTTCACTTCTAATTCTAACTACATTGATTTTGTTTATGCAAAAATTTCTAAATTTTATGTAATCAAATTGTTCATTTCATTCTGTCATCTTTTCCATCCCTTGTTTGTTATAATCTTTCCCCCTACTGATAGTACAGAAAAGTAATATTTTCCTTCTCTAATTTGTTTTTGGTTTATCCATTTGGAGCTTATATTGGTATATCATTTAAGATACTGGCCTATACTTTGTTTCTGACACAGTGCATTAAAATTTTCCCAGCAGTTTTTACCAAATAGTGAATCTTTATCTCACCAGTTGGGACTTATCAAATGCTAGACTTCTGTGATCATTTCTTTCTCTTTATTGTATAGTTAATCTGTCTTACTGATCACCCTCTCTGTTTTTTACCAAGTATACATGGTCTTGAAGATGGAATGTTTAAATTAAATTTTGTGATGTGGTTCTATTAGATCTTCCTGTGTACTTCTTCCCCCCCCCCCCATTGATTCTTGATCTTTTATTCCTCCATGTGAATTTTTTTCTAGTCTATAAGGTTATCAGTCTTTGAACTTGAAATAACATTGAAAAAGTAAATTAAAATTTTGTTATTTCTATCATAATGGCGCCACTTACTCCTGAACAATTAATATTTGCTTAATTCTGTAGATCTATTTCTTTATTTCAATAATTTTGTAGTATTGTGCAAAGAATTTCTACATATATCTTAGTATATAGACTCCAAAATATTTTATACATTCTATATATTAAATAATATTTTTCTTTTGATCACCTATTATTAGATTTTATTAGTAACATTAAAATTTTCATGAATTATATGATACATTTTGAAAGTAATTTTCTTAAAATTATTATTTTTTTACTTACTTGATTAGCATTCTCTAAGAACACCATTATGTATTTGCAAAAAGTGATAATTTTCTGTCTTCTTTTGCTATGCTTATTCTCTAAAATATTTTTTCAGCTTATTGCAATGCATAGCATGTACAGAATTGTAACAGTGATTAGTGGCTACAGTGGACATCCCTGATTTTCTATAGATCTTTTTTAAAGGCCTTAGTTTTATCCTCATTACATATAATATAGGCTCTTAATTTTAGATAAATAATACTTAACATATTATTCAAAGTTCCAATTATTCCTCTGTTTTGTAGGAGCTTTGAAAAAGCTATTGTTTTTCAAAATATTTTTCTTTATCTTTTGATATAATCAAAATATTTTTCTTTTCTCATTTTTTATCATATTTACAATTTCCCAAATATTGAATCAGCCTTGTAACCTGACTAAAAGGTATAAGCTTCATGATATGCTGCTATAGGCTCTATAGCCTGTTTATTAGTATTTTATCTAATGGTTTGTATTGATTATATATATATATATGTATATGTGTGTGTTTATACACATATGCATACACAAACATATAGAAATGTATATATATATATGTGTGTATACACACATAAATATAAATATGTATGTTTTCATGAACTCTAGCTTATGGTATAAATAACATATATCATAAAAAGAATTTGGCAAGGTTACTTCTTTTCCTATTTTTGCAAACACTGTTTTATATTGGAATTATTTTTGGAATATATAGTAGTATTTGCTGGTAAAGTAATATGGTCCTATTTTTAAATTTTTTTTCAGTAGATTTATTGTGTAGTTTATTTTTCCAGTTCGTTCACATGCCCTATTGCTGTATATATTAATATAAGTGTTTTGTATTTTTAAATATTCTACCACTTTATTGAAGGTATTGGTTTTAGTGGAAAGTAGTTTCACAGTTTCCAGTAGTATGCTTTCTATATTCTACATTTCTTTGAATTATACTTTTTTAAATTTTTTATACTGGTAACTTGGTTTTCCTTTCAGTTATTTAGTAAATAGTCCATCTATTTGGTGTTTTTTTTTTAAGTTCCTAATTCCATGTCCTTCTAGCTCCTACTTATTTTTACTTATTCATTGTTTTGGCTATTATAGTTGTTTTATTTTGATGTTATTAATCCTTTCTTTTTTTCAGAAAACATATTTCAGTTTTAAACTGTGATTTAATCACATCATGATTCCATAATGACCTTCTCCTTGTGTGTCATAGCAATTCCACTATATTTGACTCCTAAGACCACACTATCTGACGAATTCTTTGAAGAAATTTCAATGACACATTAGATGATGAAATTATAGAGTTCCTATACTTGATCATATATGGATACATACATACATATACACACATACACATATACAAGCAGATAAAATGTTTGTATATATGTGTGTATATATGTATGCGTTCATATATGTATGTACACATGGAAAAAATCTTAATTACTTTTTGTGGTATCATTTTCCTTTCTATTCCTCCTTAAGACATAAAAAGGAGCAAATTAAGCAGCTAAATTTGTGTAGACTTTAAAAGAGAAAGTTACATAATCAGAGTTTAAGGAAGTCCTATTATATATAAACTTAAATGTGCCTCTATTAAATACACACTTTAATATAGAAATAAGAAATGAATATTTAGCATGACCACCCAATTCCAGTGTTCCTATTGCTCTATTTTACTTACCTCTGAACACATGCCAGTGACAAAACTAAAGATATAACTTAGAAGACACCAGAAACATTAGTTTCTATGGCTTTTTTTAATATGAAAGTCTAAAGAACTCCCACTGTGCCTGTTAGATTATAAGGTTTGGAATAAAAATCAAGGATCTAGGTAATCAGGATCAGGTCTTCCTTCAGAGCAATAGAACTATACATAGCATATTCGATTCTGATTCAGACCATGTGGAGGAATTTTATCCTAATGACATCTGAGAAATTGTTTGGTAGAACATTAACAAAAAGGGAGGGGAACTGGGAGTGGATTGTTTTGGTACTTTCACCTGGGGATGTCATGCAAAAAAGAGTGTTTTAAATTAAAGGCAAGTCAGCAAGGATGTATTAAGTGCCTACTGTGTACCAGGCATGGTTCTAATTTCTGATAATACAAGGAAAGGCAAAAGCAAACCTAGCACTTAAGGAGGTCATAGCCTAATGGGGGACATACCATTAAAAAACATGTATAACCAAGACACAAGATTACTTGTTAACTACCTATATATCTATATATTTGTCTTCCTTCCTTCCTTCCTTCCTTCCTTCCTTCCTTCCTTCCTTCCTTCCTCCCTCCCTTCCTTCCTCCCTTCCTTCCTTCCTTCCTTCCTCCCTTTCTTCCTTCCTTCCTTCCTTCCT
>NW_027187419.1:34833000-34925650 GCF_028583685.1 Petaurus breviceps papuanus | reverse complement strand
CTTCCTTCCTTCCTTCCTTCCTTCTTTTCTTCCTTCCTTCCTCCCTTTCTTCCTTCTTTCCTTCCTTCATTTCTTATAAATGAGGTAGCTAGGTGTTGCAGTGGATAGGCTTGAAATTTCATCTTCATGAGTTCAAATGTAGCCTCAGACATTGTGTGTTACTTAAGAAAGTCCCTTAACCCCATTTGTCTCAATTCCTCATCTATAAAATGAGCTAAAGAAGGAAATAAAAAACCACTTCAGCATCTTTGCCAAGAAAATCCCAAATGGGGTCCTGAAGAGTCAGACATTACTGTAACAATTGAACAACAAAAATACAGTACAACTTATATATGATTTTATACAGGAGGCACTAACAATAAATAGGCTCAATAAATGTTCCTTGAGGAAGTTTGAATTTTAGCTGAGATTTGAAGGAAGCCAGGGAAGTCCAGAGGTAGAGATAGGGAAGGAAACAGATCCAGGCACAGGGGATAGCCAGTGAAAATGAGCTGAATTTGAATATGGAATATATTTAAGGAAGAAGAGTAAGGAGGTCAAAGTCCTCAAATCATAGAATACATGGATGAGAGTAAAGTGTAAGAAGAGTGGAAAGGTTCATGCTTTTCCATCTCATGACTGGCTTTAAAAGCCAAAAGAGAGAATTTTGTGTTTTATCCTGAAGGTAATAGGGATTCACTGGGTTTTATTGAATGCTTTGATTGACATGGCCAGACTCATCCTTTGTGTCCCCAAGATGGACCATTCACTCCTTCCAAACATCATAGGGATGTTATAGCCCCATCTTAGGTGGTAATGCCAAACTAGAGTACTTAGATCCTGGGGAATCTATTGTCTTTTTTTCTTTGACATTAAGTTTAACTCTTAAAGAACACTAAGTGATTGTGTGCTTCCTTGTTATGAACCAATCCCTGGGTGAAACTTAGAGTTAGGCTCGAAAAAACTGTTATCACTAAACACTATAGACTGTAAATGTTATGGCCAAAAAAAAAGGCAGCAGTTACTTTAGACTGTTTGATGGAGCATGAACTCTCTGAGAAGAATGTTATTCTTATGTAATCTCCTTTTATTATATGCCAGGATGAAGGCTGTGTGTAGAAGAATGAACGCGTACATTTTACATTTCTTTTTCCATAGACATGATTTGAATTTAGATTAGAGGATTATGTAGAAAAATTAAACTGAGGGTGAAATTCATGCTTTTTTAAAGATTTGTTTGTGATTTTATGTGGATGGTTTTTATGATTTATGGCACAATTAGACATACCTAGATGTAAGCAATCTTTTTTAGACTATTTCTTACATTCATATTCACACATAATAGAAATACTTGATGTATAACTCTAGATCTAGAATACATACATAGCATCAACTTATTCTTTCAGTATCTACTTCCACCTATGTCATATATTCATTTTAACTTCAAAATAAGCAATATACAATTATACCTTAGGCATAAAATGTAGAAGTTGAAAATACCGGGTTCTAGTTTTACAAGAGGCATATCATTAGCCGAACTCAAAGTATTTAATTTGATTACTGCTGTATTTTTTATTTCTTTTCTCCATTGGCACAAATTGGCACGCAATATGTAGGTTGATCTTTTAAACAGGAAGGTGATTCATTGCCCAAATGAAGGTACTGAGAAAGAGCAGATGAGCTGTAATGGTTGTTTCCATTTACACCTACACAATAACTTTATGATTTCCCTGTTTTTTTCAAGCTTCACATACAGCAAGGCTTTCCTAATTCTTCTTAATTCTCCATTAATTATTTCCTATTATTCTGAAAATTGTTTGTGAATATTTATTTACACATTTTCCTCGTTAGATTTGAGTTCCTAGCAGACAGGGACTGCCTTCTGCATTTCTTTGTCTCCCCAGAATGTCACACAATGCCTGACACATAGCAGATCCCTATTAAATGTTTATTAACTGACCTACTGACTTGCATACACACATACACATGCACATACACACACACATAGACCTTTACATCTTGGAACAATGGAATACTAGAGCTGGAAAATGGTATTTAATATCATCCTCACACTGTAAGGCTTAGGAAAATATACCTTGGAGGAGGAAAGTGGTTTTCAGCTGTTGCAAAGTGAAACAATAGCAGAACTATCACTAGAATAAAGTGTCCTCATTCTTAGTCTTGTGTTCACTGCAAGACACTTTGTCAGGGCCCTAAAGGAGAGAAAGGTTTTCCAGAGACATGAGAGAAGGACTTTAAGCATAAAGAAAGAGGTGAACAAAGTCCTGGTAGCAAGAAAAAAAAGCAGACACTGAATTGGGGAAAAGAAGTTTAGTTTTTCTGAAATGTAGTAAATTAAATAAAAGATCTTCAAGTGACCAGAGCCAGTGAGATTATCAGGAGGATAACTTGAACTCACACAACAGCTTTTGGGGCAATCTAAAACTGATTCCAAAACCAGCACTATTTTTGCTATCCCACACAAATTCTCAGGATTTTAGCATCTACTTGATCTCAAAGTGCAACAATGGGATCAATTGGTAGTGAGACATAGGGTAGTTGCAGAGAGGCCAATTTTGTCTCAATAGAAAGAAGAAATTATTAACCATTAGAAGTGTTAAAATAGCTAATGGATTGGAATAATAGGAAGTTAGGCTTCCATGTGGACACTTGGGTATCCTCTTATCAGGGAAGATTACTGTTTAGACATGGATTTCCTTCTGAGATGCCATAAAACTCTACAATTCTATGATTCATCAAAACAATTGCTGTAGAGGGGATGAAAAAAGGGTGTCCATTATTACCACTTTTATTCAATATTGTACTAGAGATGTTAGCTTTAACAATAAGAGCAGAAAAGGAAATTGAAGGAATTGGATAGGGCAATGAGAAAACAAAGCTATTCGCAGATGATATGATGGTATACTTAGACAATCCTAGAAATCAAGCCAAAAAAACCTGCTTAAAATAATTAACAATTTATGCAAAGTTGCAGGATATAAAATAAAAACACACAAATCATTCACATATATATATATATATATATATATATATATTACTAACAAAGTCCAGTACCAAGAGATAGAAATAAAAATTCTATTTAAAGTTTTTGTAGATACTATAAAATATTTGGGAATCTACTGCCAAGTCCAACTCAGGAACTATATGAACATAATTAAAAAAAAAAACCACTCTGTTCATGCAAATTAAAACAGATTGAAATAACTGGAAATATATCAATTGCTAATATAGACCAAGCTAATATAATATAAATGACAATTCTACCTAAATTAATTTACTTATTCAGTACCATAACAATTTTATAGAACTATAAATAATAATAACAAAATTCATCTGGAAGAACAAAAAGTCCAGAATTTCAAGGGAATTAATGAAAAGAAATGGAAGGGAAGGCTGTCTAGCCCTTCAATTCTTCAATTGTATTATAAATCAGCAATCATCAAAGTTACTTGATACAGTCTAAAAAATAGAATGGTAGAAAAGTGGAACAGTTTAGGTACAGAAGATACATCTGTCAATGACTATAGTAACCTGCTGTAATGTCATGCACATAAGCTTTCCAGAAGAATGCTACTGTGAAGAGCTTTCGAAGTTCTGATTACTCAGTAGAGTGATCACTGTATTTATTCCATAACAAATCAAAGCAAAACATCCATAGGAAATCAAGGTACAGCATTCATAATATTACAACTTATCACAGAAAATCACAATATAATATTTACAAGATAGTCTCAAAGTAAAATAGTCACTCTTAAGTTAACTCAATCAGTCACTTATCAATAGTATCAAATTACACAGTCAAAGTCTTCCATTCTTGGGGCCAAGTCTTGATTAACTCAATTAGTCACTTATCAGTAGTCTCAAAGTCTTCCACTCATGGGGCAAAGTCTTGATTAACTCAATCAGTCACTTATCAGTAGTTTCAAAGTAAAATAGTCAAAGTACTCAAAGTACAATCAGTTACTTATTAAGCGGAAGTCTTACTAAGTATCATACACAAAACCCTCCACCCCTTAGGTCAGTAGTAAACTATAATTCCATAATTACTCAGTACCCAAGGAGAGGTCTTTTCATCTCAACTTGGGGCCTGTTCTCAGATTCCCTGGATCCCCTTCCATGGTCCCAGATTTTACCTGGATTCACCAGACTGTCACCTGGGTGCAATGGCAGACAGCTCCCAGTTCCTTCACCAACTATCTGGGCAGGTTCTGCTCCACACTGGACTTCACAGGGTCTGGTCCATGTCAGCTCCTTCATCATTTCTGCTTCAGGGAATTAAAGGCTCAACCAAGCCTCAAACAAAGTCTCAACATCCCAGCCATGCTTCAGTCTCCTGGGCTCCAAGGCTCCAGGCTCCGGATTCCAGGCTCCTGGGCTCCTGGACTTCTGGCTCTGGGCTCTGGGCTCCTGGGATCCTGTTCAAAAGAAGCTAAACCATCACCACAAGTTCTAGGCCTCAGTTCTCCATTCTTCTGTAGTTTCTCTGCCACCAGATCTCAGTCTAAAGGAAATTCTGACTGTGCCTCTCTGGGGCTTTTCTTATATACACAATATTACCTACTTCCATCAGCCAACCCCTTCTTGTTATGTCAGTTAACAGCAGACAGGAGTTCATACCTTCTGTTCCCCCAATTAGAGGCTTGAGCAGCTACTAAGTGTTAAGTACCTGATACTTTTGCCAACACAAAGGGATCTTCAAATTCAAAATTACATTACCATTACACCTGCTGTTTGATAAACCCCAAGACTCCAGTTTCTAGGATAAGAACTTTCCATTTGACAAGAGCTAATTGGAAAAATGAAAAATACTAATGCAGAAACTAGGCAGAGACCAACATCTTACACTCTATACCAAGATAAGATCAAAATGGGTACACGATTTTGACATAAATGGTGATAACATAAAAAAATCAGGAGAGCAAGGGATAGTTTATTTGTCAGATCTATAGAAAAGGGAATAATTTATGAACAAACAAGAGACAGAGAACATTATGAAATGCAAAATTAATAACTTTGATTAAATTAAATTATAAAAAGTTTTTGTACAAACAAATCCAATGCAAACAAGATTAAAAGGGAAGCAGGAAGCTGGGGGGGGGGAGGGGATTATAGCCAGTGTCTCTGATAGGCCTCATTTCTAAATATATAGAGAACTGAGTCAAATTTTTAAGAATATAAGTCATTCCAAATTGATAAATGGTCAAAGGATAAGAACAGGCAGTTTTCAGAGGAGGAAATTAAAGTCATCTACAGTCATATGAACAAATGCTATAAATTACTAATTGATTAGAGAAATGAAAATTACAACAGCTCTGAGGTACTACTTCACACCTATCCAGTAGGCTAATATGAGAAAAAAGGAAAATGATAAATGTTAAAAAAGATGTGGGGAGATTGGAACACTAATGAATTCTTGGTGGAGTTGTGAACTGATCTAAGCATTTTGGAGATCAACTTTTAACTCAGAGGTCTATAAAAGTGTATATATCCTTTGATCCACTCATAGCAGTACTAAGTCTGTATCACAAAGAGATCATAAAAGAGGGAAAAGGGCCCACATGCACAATAATATTTATAGCAACCATTTTTGTGGTGACCAAGAATTGGAAATCGAGGGGATGCCTATCAATTGGGAAATGACTGAAAAAGTTGTGTTACGTGAATGTAATGGAATACTATTGTTTCATAAGAAATGATGAGCAGGTTGACTTCAGAAAAACCTGGAATGGCTTACATGAACTGATGCTGAGTGAAATAAGCAGAACTAGGATAAAATTTTACAAAGTAACATCAACTTTGTGCAATGATCAACTATGATAGGTTTAGCTTTTCTCAGAAATACTATTATGTAAGAAAGTTCCAAAGTATTCATAATGGAAAATGCTATCCACATCTAGAAAAAGAACTATGGAGTTTGAATGCAGATTAATATTAATATAATTATTAATATGAATTAATATTAACACAATTAATATTCATATGCAGAAAGCATATTATTTTCTCTTTTTCTCTCTTTTTTGTTTTCTCTTTCTCATGTTTTTTTTCCTTGTGTTCTTATTCTTCTTGCACGACATGACTAATGTGGAAATACGTCTGCTATGACTGTACATGTACAGCCTACATGAGATTCCATGTCATCTGTGTTGGGGGGAGGGTAAGAAAGGGGAAAATTTTGAACTCGAAATCTTATAAAAATGAATGTAGAAACCTAAAAATAATTTTTAAAAATAAAAAAAAATGACCTGAAGGCCAGGAAATTTCCTTTTTGAAGTCACAAGTGTCTGATCCAGGAAGAGAATAGGAATAAAACGTCTAAGAAAATCTAAAAAGTCTCAAAAATCTAACAAACAGAATGAATTTCACATAAAAAAAAAACAATAAAATGTCTGCTTTTCCTTGAGAGTTCAGGTTCTGAGACTGGGATTCTAACTTACCTATTACACAGAGGCAGCCAAAGATCAGCCTGTCATGGCACTCTGATGGCTTTTGGGATATAATGATCAATTTTGGTTTCTGGGTCTTGGCTCAAGCCTATTGATATTGATTCCTACTCCTAGATGAGATACCCAGTTCTAGCCTTACTACCAGTCACTAGGACTAGGGAAGTGAGTCCTCTCAACTCAGACAGGATTGTATCCAGTTGTACTTAAGTATAATATGTGAGAGAAATAATTTATTCAGGGAATAGGAAAAAAAAAGATATAAACATAGCTCACTATGTATGCTTGCAATGGAGTAAAAGGTTTAACATGTGTATAACTTTATCTCTTCCCCTTTTTTGATAAGTTTCTGTATAGGAATTAGTAGAAACATTTCTTTAAGTATTGATTGCTTTATGTTTAAAGTATTCATTTTGAGATTTTCTGGGATAGGGCAGGACATAAGTTTGAAAACTGCATCTTCTTCCTCTTTGACTGAGTAGGAAGGGACCACAGTCTTTTTTTTTTTAAGCAATTTGGGTTAAGTAACTTGCCCAAGGTTACACGGCCAGTTATTTTGTGTGGGTGTTAAGTATCTGAGGCTGGAACTGATCCTGGGTCCTCCTGACTCCAGGCCGGTGCTCCTACTTACTGAGCCACCTAGTAGCCCCAAGAGACCACAGTTTTAAGAGGGGTAGTAAACAAGAAACTCTAAGATGAGGAGACACTAAAATTCTGACGTATGTTTATGAAATTGAGTCACTGTGGTTCCGACCATACTAGAGCACTAAAACAGGCTGTCTGATACTATGTCTCAGTCCATGGCATTGGTTGGGGTTTTATTCTCCTCATTTCCTGATTAGGACACATGCCCACTTTCTTCCTAATCCTCATGCATACTTCCTTTGTCCTGCACTTTGACCTGAGGATCTATGCCTTGCAGGATGCATGGGATTTAGGATAAGTATCAGAATGAGTTATTAAATGGATGAATACTGGTCACTAATTACCCTCTTCCTCATCTCTCCTTTACCATGAAGAAACAGAGGGCAAGAACTATCTCACACATCTCCCTTGGCCTCCCTAGTTAACACAATATAGAGTTAGTAGTCAGTATATGTTAGTTGATAGTCACAGACATAGTCAATAAACCCTTTTCTAAGTTCTTTCTATGTTCCCAGAACTCTCCTAAGTGCTGAGGTTACAAATATGAGAAAAAGAAAGGTAGTTTCCACTTTCAAGTAGTTTATGGTTTAATGGGAAATGACAACACACAAAAAGGAAGCTGAAAAATTGGGGAAAGGGGGGTCATCCAAAGATGTTCCAAAATAGTACAGTCAGGAGAGAATTGAGATGTTCTGAGCTGATATTATGGAGATTTTAGTGTTCAAGACTTCATTCTTCAATCAAAGGTGCAGTTTAATGATGAGGTAGAGTACCAAGGATGATGGGAATTTTCATGGTGATAAGGTTTTAAAGATAATGAACTTTCTGAGGCATAGTGTGGAACTCAATGGAAAGTAGTACACCCAGGGCAAAAATGGAGAGTTGATGATTATGATGATATTGGACGTGTTTCCTGTTAAAAAAAAAATCATATTCACCTCCTCAATTGCACCCTCCCCCTTTAACTCACATTCACTAAAGGGTTCCATCTCAGATTCAGGTCCCGCATAAACAATTGTACACTATTATAATTGGAAATATTGAATACTTCTCTATATTTGGGTATTTCCAAAGGAAGAAGTAGCAGGGTTTTTTTTGTTGATTTTGTTTTAGTTTTTTAATTTCTGCTGCTCTAATTCCTGTAATTGAGGACTCCCATTTGCTTAAGTGAAAATCTCATGTCCTCTGTGGTCTTTTCTGCACACCTTCATCCCTATGCAGCTTGAGCCTAGCTCCTGATTTCTACATTCCTTTTATCTACCTTGATTCTACCATAATCTCCAGCACCTTGCTCTCATTAAGCTCAAACATGATCTCAGATCTCTTCATTTTACAAGCCCTTTTATTCCCTTTACATTCTCTTACATTCTAATTCTCATTGAAGCCCAACTTTCTCCTAGATGCCAAAATTCATATGACTATATCCAAACATATTACTCTATTTATGCTTCCTGACCCACATAGCCATGAGGAGGAGTTGGTATATATCTAGTTCTGCCAATTTCAGACTTCCCTTCTACATCCATCACTGAGTAACCACTTCTTTCTTTAAAGTTCATGGAATCCCACCAAGGCTTGTTGCTACCATCTATAGACCTCCAGCTAAAAATCTTCTTCAACTATTTATAGGACTGATCATAACTTAGAAAACCTGCTTCCCTGCTCATACAAATCCACTCCCATAAATTAATTTATTCATATGTGCATATTCCTAGTTATGGAATAATAACATACTATCAAACAAAAGCATTTGTATTTGGATTCATATAGCTACAATTAAATACCTAAGGACATCTTGTGACTCTATGTAGTGCAAAGCAAACTATCATAAGAAGAGACAGTGTTGAAACCATGAAGTCTTTGTACTTTGGGACAGTGTGATGATGAGTTTACATGACTGGTACTGTTAGAATTTGTCCCTCAGGAGGTGAATTTTTTAAAGTAATCTAAAGGCTCTTTCCTCCCACTCTACCTCTCACATTGTATTTTTAAAATAATAGAATACTCTTTTAAGTTTTAAATGATTGAGAGAATTTCTACATCCTTCAGGTTAATATCAGAATTGACAATTCTAGAGCAGGTCAATATTAAAAGGTATCAAATTTTATGTATCATTGCCTGGAGGAGGAGGAAGATTCCATGAGAGTTGTAGATAAGTAGATATGTTATTTAAAGGGTTTTCTAAAAAGTTAGGTATTTTTTAGTGAAATGGACTCTTTTAAGAGTATCTTTTTTCTAACCTTCACATCTTTTCTTTTTTAAATTAAATTATTTATTTTTCTTTTCAACAATCACTACTGTAAGTTTTAAATTTTCTCCCCTTCACTACCCAAGAGGGCCTGCAATCTGATATGGTTTCTACATGTACTTTCCCATTAAATGCATTTTTCACATTAGTCATGTTGCATAGAAGAATTATAATGAATGGAAAAAACCATAAGAAAGAAAAAAATGAAACAAAAGAAAATAGTCTGCTTCATTCTGCATTCCTAATCTATAGTTCTTTCTCTTGATGGGACTGCCATTTTCCATCATGTGTTCTCACATCTTTTCTTTCCCCACAGTTCTTGCTTCTTTCTTGGAAGAGATATCCATTCTGTGAACAGTAATTGAGAAATTTCACTTTGTGTAGTATATTCACACTGTCCTGAAAGGGTTAAAGCTTCCCCAGTTTCTAATGCCCACAGGGATTAAGTTGCTGGAGGGAGATGAATGGGATATTATGAAAATTAATTTGTATTTGCAAACTGCTTTGAGGATTGACTATTTCATATAAGATCTACTTTTTTCATTATTGATGGGAATCAGGTGTTTCTGAAGTACAGTATTTAGTTTCATTAAAAGAGTTAAGCATTTTAATTTTAATCAAACTCAAAAGATGTGTAAAATGGACCATGTGTCTTCACATTTCAAATGGGTCTTTGAGTTCAATTTGAAGGTCAAATTACAACTCCATCTACATGGCATCAGAGATAGAGTTGAGTAGTCTGCTAATGTATTTCTTTCACATTTCTGAATTTACAGAGATTCCCATAAAATTGAGATTCTTGCTTTAAAGGAAAAACGACATCCTTCTCTCTCTCAAGCCTTTGTGGATTGATATTTTGTTGCCAGATGGCTTCTGGATAATGAGACTATAATCTAGAGCATAGCATCTTTTAAGAGGAGATCCACAGACCCAGGATATTTTATACTGGAAGAACATATAACCTAAAGCTAAGAAATCTATAGAGCTGGTCTATGGAGAACTGGAGTAGGCTCTTGGGGATATACAGAGTTTAGAGACTATATGAACATATTCATGTAGTTTCTCAATACTGCTTTTGCCCTTAGTAGAATGTGGGTGCTTAGATAATTTACTAAAATTCTGTGAGGCTCATTTTCTCATGTGCAAAATGAAAGACTTATTCCAGATAAGTGAAAGGTACTTTCTAACTTTCAAAGTCTATGACACCATAGAACTATATGGGACAAAAGATTATTCAATCATCAATTAATAAAAAATCTATTAATCAGTAGTCAATAATTTATTAAGTGTTTGGGATACAAAAGCAAAAAAAAAATCCCTAAAGAGAGATTATATTCTACCAAGGGACACTATATACATTTAATATTTAACAAAGGTAAAGTACATATAGTGTACTTTATATATGCAAGTATATATGTATACTATGTATACAAGGTGTTGGGGCACCTAGAACACCTAGAACACTAGTTGTTGGGAATTGTGATTCTCCATAAGCTGATGTTAAAACTGAACATAAACATGAAAACTCCTTTATGTCTTCTTTCCGTCAAACAAAATGTGAACTCCTTAAGATTGTAAAATATCTGTTTCCTATTTGTGTTCAGTTAACCCCTTTTTATGTAACCCAGTGACCCCCCACTCCCAGGGTTTCTGCATATTGGTTTCAGTCTTAGTGTGGCAATCCAATCAATTTAGTCTTCTGTAGTTCAGAACTCCTTCAATAAGTGATCTACCAACCTCAACTTCCCTGGTAGCAGGGAATAAAGGCATATACTACTATACCTGATGATCATTTTGATCATTTTAATAATTGCTATATTATTTTTATGCAATATGCAAATCTGTTGGTATTTGATTCACTTAGCCTTAGTCCACAATCAATGATCTTGGTCAATTGGGAGACAATTTATATAAGAAGAAAGACAATCTTCTACACTTCCTATAAACCAACCAACCAAGAGTTTCCTTCTTACCTGACTCTCACATCACTTTTCCTCCTTTCATTTTCATTCTTCTTTTGTTCCTTCTCTCCCTTCTTCTTTTGTGCTATATCAGAGTAGCTTTTCAACAGTATGTTAAGAGTTCATGTTAGGCAAAAGTGTTCACTGAAAACTTAAAGGGATTGGCTAGATGTTCTACAGGGGTGATATTTTAATTAACTGACTTCATATGACCTATTCAAATATATGTATGAATAAATAGATATCTACATAGCTCATTTTATTGTACTTCCTTTATTTCACTTTGAAAATATTGTATTTTGTTTGTTTGGTTTTACAAAATGAAGTTTTGTGCTAACCTTGCATCAAGTAAGTCTATCACCACTAGTTTTCCAAAAGCAAGTGTTAATATTTTTCTCTATGTTACATTTTAGTAATTCTTGCAATATTTTTAACTTTTTCACTGTTTTATCTTTTATTTTTATCTGCAATCAATGATCTTTGATGTTAATATTCAATTGTTATAGTGTACTATTAGATTATAGGGTACTACAAACCACTCCCATAAAATGTCAAGCTTAATCAATAAATGTTGGGGTTCTGACTGTTCTACTGACCAGTAGTGACCAACTCCCTCTCCTCAGGCCTCTTTATTACCTGAGATACAACAATATTGAAGACTATCACATAAGCTTATTTGATAAAGCAGGGCTTCACAGGATTCCAATTGTGAAAGAAGTTTTTCTGTGGCTAAAATGATATCAAACAATTCCATATGATACAGAGAAATTTTCATGAAATAAAAAGTCAACTGATGTGGCAAACTTCACTGTTGTCTTATTTTTTTAAAAATTGCAACAATCACCCTAATCTTCAGCATCCACCATCCTAATAAGTCAGCAGACATCCACATTGAAACCAAAAAAGTTTCTGTGACTCTTTATTGTGATATTTACTTAATTGCAGCGATCTGGAAGAGAACCTGTGATATCTCTAAGGTATTCCAGTAGTTAATTTTGTTCCTGTCAATTCATTGATGTAGGAAACTCTATCTATGAAATCTGTCTAGTAAATATTCTTCAATTTATAATCCTAGAGAGGTACTAGAGACATTTAATGGTTAAATGACTTGCCTATAGTCTCAGAGGCCGGACTTGAAAACAGGTATTAAGCAAACTCTCTATGGCAACATCCAAAATATACATGATATGATGTGTATATTTACATAAGCATATATATGTATCTACTTGCATTATATATATATCATGCATCTGTAAAGTATATGCATATATAAACTTACATATACATACACACATGCATATCTGTATATATGCATTATGTGTGTATATACATATACATAGACAGTATAATGGATAGAGCCTTGGGCCTAAAATCAGGATGACCTGAGTTCAAATACAACCTCAGAAATATACTATCTATGTGACCCTGGGCAAGTCACTTCACATCTGCTTTCCTCAGTTTCCTCATTTGTTAAATGGGAATAATAATAGTATCTACCTCCCAGGTTGTTGTGAGGATCTAAAGAGACAGCACTTATAAAGTGCTTAGCATAGTCCCTGGCACATTCTAAGCACTATATAAATGTTGGCTATTACTAGTATTATTAATTATTATTATCATTATGACTAAACCCAAAAGTTTTATGGGCATATGTGTATATAAATGTCTATCTATATATATACACATGTAAATTTTATGTGTATTTTATAGATAGTATGAAAATGTATTTCCATCAAAATAGATAACCTACATAGATGTAAAAGAACAGCTGCTTCAAATTTCATATTGCTCTTTTTTTAATACATAGATTAGATTAATAAAGTGTTCTCTTTCCAAATTGGAAGAACACTGAGTTCCTTTATAACAATGACTGTATGTAATATGATGTTTTGATCTCTGCAGAACATTGGCCTAATCCAGATTCTGCCTCGACCACACAGAATGATGAAGAGATCTGGAATGAACTATAAGTCCTCTCCCCTGACAGGCATGCCTGTGTTCTCTCAGTCACATTCCTAAGCTGATAACCAGTCTTACTCTACTGATCTTGGAAGGAGGTAGAGAACAGTTTCTCCAAGACTTTGATAAAGATTGTATAAAAGCAATAGAATTGTCCTTTTCCAATTCATCCTTTCAAAAAAAATTATTAGACCTAAACTTTGTATTGTCTTTCTTTTAAAAAATGTTTTTCTTTAATTTTTTTCTCTTTTTTCCTCCTCACTAAATATATTTATATTGCATTAAATATTTTAATCGAATTTAATAATTTTGTATTTTTTCTAATTTTGAAATCTTCTTTATGCCCCTCAACTATCCCTTGAGAAGATGAGCAATTGGATACCAATTTTAATTGTGAAGTCATGCAAAATATATTTTCATATTAGTCCTGTTGCAAAAGAAAACACACACACACACACACACACACACCAAGAAAGTTTTCAAAAGTATTTTTCAATCTACATAGACAGTTCAATAATTCTCCCTCTAGAAATAACATTTTTTCAACAAGCGTTCTTTGGAATTTGTAGGGGGGGGGGGTCGTCTTTGTTTTGATCAGAGTAACCAAGTCTTTCTTAGTTGATCACCTTAACAGTATTGCTGTTACTATTACAGCCTTCCCCTGTTACTGCTTAACTCATTTTGTATCAGTTTATATAAGACTTCCCAGGCTATTTGGTAACCTTCCTACTCGTTATTTCTCATAGCACAATAGTATTCCATCATTATCATATACTGTAAATTGTTTACCCATTTCCCTATTGAAAACCATCCCCTCAATTGATAATTGAAAAAATAGGGATATTAATGGATTGTTGGTGGAATTGTAAATCATTCCAAACATTCTGAGAACTACATCCTCAGGTTTATCAAATTGTGCATATGCTTAGACCCAGCAATACCACTACTAGTATATATCGCAGAGTCCAAAGAAAAGGGGAAAAGGTCTATGTGTACAGTACATTTATATTATTTCTTTTCGTATTGATGAAGATTTTTTTTTCATAAAACATGCTCCTGGTCTTATTTTTTTAACTTTAAATTTTATTAATCTCTGCTTTGAATTTCTAGATTTGCATTTTGGTGTTAAATTGGGGATTTTTATTTTGTTATTTTTTAATATGTTTAGTTGCATACCTAATTTAATGATCTGTTTCTTCTTTCTTTTACTGAAGTATATGTTTACAGATATAAATCACCCCAACCAAGAATCACTTTGGTTACATCCCACAAATTTTGGCATACTGTCTCATTGTTTCATTCTTTTGAAATAATTGTTGATTGCTTCTATTTTTTCTCCTTTGTTCCCCTTACTTTTTAGGATTATATTATTTAATTTCCAATTAATTTTAATCTCTGCTTTCATGGTCTTTTTTTGTTGTTGAATATAATTTTCATTTTATTATGGTCTGAAAAGCATGCATTTAATAATTCTGCTTCTCTGCATCTCATTTTGAGGTTTTTATGCCCTAATTTATGGTCAATTTTTGTGAAGGTGCCATATTGTGAAGGCAAGCACAAGCAGCTTCCCAGAGGACTTCTGCAGTGAATAACTTTAAATTTCTGATTACATAATATAGTGAACTCCCTATTTATCAGCAGTAAATCAAAGCAAAAGATTGACAGAAAACAAAGTATAGCATTCACAATGTTATAACATAACAAGTTATCACTAAAGGGGCCACATAGTTTTAACCAAAGTGGACACATAGTTTTAAGCAAAAGATATCATTCTTTAAGTCCTTAACTCAATCATCCTTAAGGAGCAAGCCTTCTTAAGGGGCACAAAGTATAATCATTCAGTAAGTCCCTTACTCAATCATCCTTAAGGATCAAACCTCCTTAAGGGGCACAAAGTACAAAGGTCAAAGTTCTCTACCCCTAGATCACCTTGTCTTAATTTCTCAAACAAAAAGTCTTCTTTCTGGGGCAGCCAGGTAGCACAGCAAGTAAGAGCACTGGCCCCAGTGTCGGGATGAACTGGGGATTGAATCTGGGCTCAGACACTTAGCACCCACCCAGAAACACCTGGCCATGTAACCTTGAGCAAGTCACTTAACCCCAATTGTTCTAAAAACAAATGTCTTCTTTCTTCTTGACTAGAGGTCAGTTTCAAATTATCTTTAACTCAATAATCTTTAAGTGATATGAGGTACAAGAGAACAAATTTCTCCTACCACTAGACCACTATAAATCATGACTGTGGCAGAGCCAATTTTGTGGAGTGGAAGTAGGAACTCATCTGAGCTCCTCCATGAATTTCATCAGTAACCTCTAAAAATGACTATGAACCAATTTTTGAGTGACAGAATCCATTGGGAGGTGGAGTGTGGCAGATTCCTATTCCAGCAAAGTGTGCATGCAGCACTGCTCAGGGGGTACATAGAGGACACAGGCTGCACCAGCTCAGAAATGAGACCATATCACAGCAGAAGGAGAGTGATCCCTAGCTTCACAGACCTCTCACCATGGGACAGAGGATGGGTCAGAGCTGGGTAAGAGGAAGTGCAGGTCCCATGGCAGCAACAGCAGCTTCTCCTGGGACTATCAGCCCATAGCCTGGATGTTTAAAAATCATCTACCTGAACTTCCGGGAACCAACATTGTAAAGTAAATCCTAGATGCTTTAATCACTCTCCCTGACCTGAAAACTCAGAGATTATTGTCCCAGTGTAATATCCTGAAACATTGGAATTGGCAGCAGGCTTGGGAGTCCTAGAGGAAGGGTGTGACTGAAGCAGTGCAGAGCCTGAAGTGAAGAGCAGGAGAAGTCCCAGCAAACCCCATCTCAGCTTACCAGAAAGAGATCCCTAAACTCGGGGGGTGGAGCCAGCAAACACTAACACCAGAAGTCCAAGTGTGCCATAACACAATCAAGGAAATCTGCAGACAACAGTGCTATAGGCCACCAGTTGCTGAGCCTGCCTGAACTCTGGCCCAGGGGCACAGAGCCAGAAACCTGAAAAGGCAAGAACACCCCTCCCCCATTACTCTGTGAGCCTCAGGGTAACCCAGGGGAAACACTGAGAATCCTGACTTTGGTCTCAGTTTAGACACCCAGAGGCTACGGTACACAAAGTCAACAACCAGGCCCCTAGCTCCTGGCTTGAGAAGCATGGGTCAGAGCCCTCTGTACTCTAGAAACAGAAATCCACTTTAAAAGTCAGGAAATATAGGGTGGCTAGGTGGCACAGTGAAAAGAGCACTGGCCCTGGAGTCAGGAGGACCCTGAGTTCAAATACCACCTCAGACACTTAACACAAAAACTAGCCATGTGAACTTCATCAAGTCACTTAACCCCAATTGCCCTCCAAAAAGCAAAAATAAAAAGTCAGGAAATAGGTAATCACAATGGGTGAGAAACAACTTGGAAAGGGAAGACCAAAGATGATTGAATCTTATTACTGTGAATAAGAAGAATCACTTTCAGGAGACATCATCAACTCTATATCCACACCTGAGACCACAGAAGGAAATAGGAACTGGTCTCAGGACCAAAAACAATTCTTGGAAGAGCTCAAGAAAGATTTTAAAAGCCAAATTAGAGAGATAGAGCATAAATTGACCAATTTTTAAAAAAATTACAGTGGCCAAAATGTAAAAAAAAAATCTCACTGAAGAAAACAAATCCTTAAAAAGTAAAATTTGTGAAATGGAAGAGGAGGTTCAAAATGTAACTGGAGAAAATGCCTCCCTAAAAATGAAATCTGAACACATGAAAAGGAAGCTTCAAAAACTAACTGAGGAAAATAATTCACTAAAAATTAGAATCAGTCAAGTCAAAGCTAATGACTCTATGGTGCATCAAGAGTCAGTTAAACAAAAGCTAACGATTGAAAAATTAGAGGAAAGTGTAAAATAATTCATTGGAAAAACAACTGACATGGAGAACAGATCCAGAAAAGAAAATCTAAGAGTCATTTTTCTAATTGAAAGCGATGCTGAAATAAAAACATCCTGGAGAACATTCTCCATGAAATTTTCAAAGAAAGCTGTCCTGAGGTCCTGAGGGAGGGAATGTTGAGGGAGGTGCTCAAAAGGAAAACTCTTAAGGAGGGGAAGGGAGAAGGGAGAAATAAAAGCATAAACAGGGGACGTATTAGGATGGAGGGAAAGACAGATAGTAATCATGACTGTAAATGTGAATGGGATGAACTCTTAAAAAAAAATAAATCATGATCAAATTCAGCAATAAGTACCCAAGCAGAGTTCCTTTTATTTTGACTCGAGACTGGCTCCAAGATTCCATGGTTCCTCTTCCATGGTTCCAGCTCCTGCCTGAATCTACCCAACTGTTACCTGTATTCAAAGGTAGGCAACTCTTAGCTCCTTGTCCAGCTGCTTGTCCAGCTCCTCATCCAGTTCCCCATCCAGTTCCGTATTGAAACTCACAGTGTCAAGCCCACTTCAAGTCCTTCACAGTTTCTGTTTCTGGGAAGACAAAGCTTAACAAAGCCACAATGACATTCATGAACATTGGTGGCACCATCATCTATTCACTTTCTGCTGGTGATATCGACAGAGACCCACAAACAAAGTCTGAGAACTCAAGAGAAATTGTCAGTATATTCCCAGGGCCTCTGAAACCATCCTCCAGGACTTCTGTGGACAGACAACAAAGAAAAATTTCTTTCAGGGCTTCCAGTAAGGTCCCAGTGCTTCTGTACAAAGTATTATAGACAAAAATCAACACAGACAGAACAGACAGAGTGCCTGACCATCACAAAGTTCTCTTTCTCAATTTTGCTATTTTCCAGCTTGGGCTTCTCCCTATATATTGTCACTAGCTCCTTCCTGTTGCATAAGCAAGTTCCTCTGACTGTGGGGTTCACAAGTACTATTTCTTAACAAAGATTGATATAATCATGGGCAAGGCTTGAAAGAAGGAACTGAAACAAGGTGCTAAATAATTAAATAGTTGAAACAAGGCAGTAAGTACCTCTTTGCTTGCTATTAAACATATTTCCATTGCTCCTTTTCATTCCTATTCATTTTTTCCAGAGGTCTATCATATGTAGCTGTTCTAAAAGTCTAATCATATTCTTGACTTTTATAATTTATTTTATGTTTGTATTTATCTGGGTCAGAGTGTGGGAAGTTGAGGGTGCCCACTGGTATAGTTTTACTGTCTCTTTCTTCCTCTAATCAATTTCACTTTTCCTTTAAGAGTTTGGATACTATGCCATTTGGTGCATAGTATTTTTTAATAATGTTTAATACTGGTATTTTTCCATACTAGTTGATCCTCTTAGCAAAATTTAGTTTCCCTATTTATCTCTTTATATTGGTTCTATTTTTCTTTTTGCTTTATCAGAGATCAAAATAGCTATCGCTGCTTTTCTGTTTGTTTCTTTGTTTGAAGCATAACAGATTCTGTTACAATCCCTCATTTTTAATTCAGTGTGTTTCAATGTGTTTCCTGTTAACAATGTATTGTTGCATTCTTGTTTCTAACCCATTTTAGTATCTAATTCTGTTTTACTTATGAATTCATCCAATTCACCTTCATAGATATGATTACTATCTGTGCATTTGCTGTTTTCTTTGTTTCTCTTCCCCTCACTCTTTTTTTACCTTATTCTTTCTCTCAAGTCTCCATTGCTTCTGATCATTGTCATACTTTATGCACTTTCCCTTTTGTTTCCTCTCTAAATTTTATATTCAACTCTGGTGTTTTCTTTTGTTTTTGGGTAATTGGGGTTAAGTGACTTGACCAAGGTCACATGGCTAGTAAGTGTTAAGTGTCTGAGTCAGGATTTGAACTCAGGTCCTCCTGATCCAGGGCCATTGCACTATTCACTGTTATACCTAGTCTCCTCAACTCTGGTATTTTCAATAGGGATACTTAAATGTCCTCAATTTCATTAAATGCTATGTTTTGCCCTTGAAGGAATATACGCAGGTTTTCTGGGTAGGTTTTTTCTGAATGTAATCCTAGATTTTTCTTTGCCAGAATATTATTGTCCAATCATTCTGCTTTTTTATCATGATATTAGCTAAATCTTTTGTTATTTTGATTGTATTTCTGCAATATTTGAATGTTTTCTTTCTGTTGCTTGAAGGATTCTCTTGACCTGAAAGCTATGAAATTTAACCATAATAATCCTGGGAGTTTTAACCTTTCTAACTCTTTCAGGTGATGATTTGTGAATTCTTTCAATTTCTATTTTACTCTCTGGTTTTAGTGTATCAGAGCAAATTGCCTTTATAATATCCTGGAATATTATGTCTAAAATTTTCTTTAATCATTGATTTCTTGTAAATCATTAATTCTTAAATTATTTCACCTTGATTTTTCCCCATATGAGTTGTTTTTCTTCTTTTAATAATAACTATTTATTTGTTAAATATTTCACAATTACCTGTAAAAAATTAATAATATATATATTTTTTAATTTTGAACTCAAATTATCTTCCTCCTTCCAACTCCTCTTCTTCCCTTTGGGAAGGCAAGCAATTGTATTTCAATTATACATGTGAGGTCCTGAAAAATGTATTTCCACATTGAAAAAGTAAACACAAGGAACATAAAACAATAAAGAAAAAGAATTTGAAATATATACTTTGGTCTGCATTCAGAGTTCTTCAATTCTCTTTATAGTGGTGGATAAATATTTTTCATCATTGGTACTTTGGAAATGTCTTGACCAGATTAGCTAAATCTTTCACAGTTGGTCATCTTTACATTATTGTTGTTACTGTTAAAATGTTCTACTGGTTCTAATTACTTCACATTGCATGAGTTCAATTAGATCTTCCTATATTTTCCTGAAACCATCTGCTCATTATTTCTTATAGCACAATAGTATCCCATCACAATCATAAACCACAATTTATTCAGCCATCCCCCAATTGATGCATATCCACTCTGTCCAATTCTTTGTCAATACAAAAAAAGTTGCTATAATAATAATTGTTATTATTATTTTAGAAATAGGTCTTTGCCTTTTTCTTTGATCTCTTTGGAGTGCAAACCTAATATAGTATTTCTGAGTCAAAAGATATACACAATTTTACAGCCCTTTGTGCATAGTTCCAAAATGTACAGTGAATGATTGGACTACTTCACAACTCCACCAACAGTCCATTAATGTCCCTATTTTTTTTTCTTATCCCATCCATCATTTGTCATTTATCTTTTCTCTCATGTTAGTCAATCTGGTAGGTGCAAAGCAATATCTCATAGTTTTTTTTTAAGGTGCATTCATCTAATCAGTAGAATTTTGAAAAAAATATGACTATTGACAGCTTTAATTTTTTTTCTTCTTTTGAAAACTGCTTTTTCAAATCCTTTCACCATTTTTTCAACTGGAGAAGGCCTCTAATTTTTATACATTTGCCTTAGTTCCCTAAACACATGGTGTGAGATATTTGTATCTACTTGGTTTCTGCCCAGCTGCTTTTCAGTTTTCCAAGCAATTTTTTACAAAGAGTTATTGCTTATCTCTAAAATTTGGGTCTTTGTATTTGTCAAAAATTACTATGGTCATTTACTGTTTTCTATTTTTATCTGAGTTATTCTACTGATCCACCACTCTATTTTTTTTTGCCTTTTTGGAGGGTAATTGGGGTTAAGTAACTTGCCCAAGGTGACACAGCTAGTTTTGTGTGTGTGTGTGTGTGTGTGTGGGTATGAAGTGTCTGAGTCTGGAACCGAACTCAGGTCCTCCTGACTCTGGGGCCGGTGCTTTACTCACTGCACCACCTAGCTGCCCCTACCACTCTATTTTTTTTTATTTTTTAAGGCAATTTGGGTTAAGCAATTTGCTCAATGTTACATGGCCAGTTATTTTGTGTGGGTGCTAAGTATCTGAGGCCAGAACCAATCCCAGCTATCTTGACTCTGGGGCCGGCGCTCTTACTCACTCCACCACCTGGCTGCCCCTCTATTTCTTAATTAGTACCAGATTGTTTTGATGCTTCCCATTTTATAGTACACTTTGAAACCTGATACTACTAAATCATCTTCCTTCAACATTTTCATTGATTTTCTTCGTATTCTTGACATTTTTTTCTTTCAGATGATTTTTAAAATTATTTTTCCAAGCTTTATAGAAAAGTTTTTGGTATTTTAACTGGTATGACTCTGAAGAAGTAAATTAACTTTGGTAGAATTGACATTTATTTCATATTGGCTAGGACAAATAATGAAAAAGTAATATTTCTCTAATTGTTGAAATCTGACTTTATTTGTATAAAAAGTGTTTTTTGTAGTTCTTTTCATATGGATCCTGGGTACAGCTTGACGAGTAGACTTCTAACTATTTTACATTGCCAGAACTTATTCCAATTGCAACTTCTCTTTCTTTTGCTGCTGGGTTTTGTTTTGTAGTGTGTACAAATGCTGATGATTTTATGAGGGTTTATTTTTATGTTCTGCAATTTTATTGAAGTTCATTATTTCAACTAGTTTTTTTCACTTGTTTCCCTAAAATTCTCTAAGTATACCCTCATATTGTCTGCCAATAGGGATACTTTTATTTCCTCATTGCCTATTCTAATTCCCTCACTTTATTTTTCTTATCTTATTTCCGTATGTAGCATTTCTAGTACAATACTGAAAATAATGGTGACAATGGGTAGCCTGGTTTCCCCCTTGATCTTATAGGAAAGTCTTCTATTATTACAGATAATACTTGCTGATGGTTTTAGTTAGAAATTATTTGTCATTTTAAGGAAAGCCACATTTATTCTTAAGTTCTTGCTTTTTAATAGCTTTTAGTGTTGTATTTTGTAAAAATCTTTTATTGCATCAATTGAGATTATCATATGACTTGTTGGTTTCCTTATTGATATGGTCAATTATGCTAAAAGTTTACTTAATATTTTAACCAACACTCCTCTCCTGATATAAATTCCACCTGGTCATAGTATATGATCTTTGTATATATTGCTAAAATCTCCTTGCTAGTATTTTATTATTTATTAATTTTTGCATCAATATTCACTACAGAAAGTGTTTTTATCATTTTCTTTCTCTGTTTTTGCTATGCCTGGTTCAGTGCCAAACTGATTTGGCAAGACCCCTTTTTTGCCTTTCCCCCTAAAAATGGGTTATATAGTATTAGAACTGTTCTATAAATGTTTGATAGAATACACTTGTGAATCCACTTGGTTCTAGGGAATTTTTCTTAGGAAGTTTATAAATTCATTACTCTTTTTTTTTTTTGCATTTTGGAGGGGGGAGAGCAGGGTAATTGGGGTTAGGTGATTTGCCCAGGGTCACATGGCTAGTAATTGTTAAGTGTCTGAGACTGGATTTTGACTCAGGTCTTCCTGACTCCAGGGCCGGTGCTCTATTCACTGTGCTGTTTTTCATTTTAAAATATTTTTATAATTTTTTAAAATTTCAATTTATTTACTTATTTTAGTATACAACATTCAGTTCCACAATCTCTTGGGTTTCAAATTTGCCCTTTTCCCACCTACCCTCCCATGGCAGCATGCAATCAAATATAGGATCTCCAAATATCTTCACATTAAATAATACTCAAGTTGTAAAGAAGGATTATAACCAATTGAATGAACAGTGAGAAAGAAGAAACAAAACATATAAACAAACAAAAAGACAGAGAGCAAGTAATTTGCTTCAATCTGCATTCACACTCTGTAGTTCTTTCTCTGGATGTGGATATCTCTTTCCATCATGAGTCTTTTGTAGCTGTTTGATAATCTTAAATTGCTGAAAGAAGCCCAGTCTATCAAAGTTAGTCATCACACAAATGTTGTGTCTGTAATTATGTACAAATTTCTCCTGGTTCTGCTCTTCTCACTAAACATCAGTTTATATAAGTCTCTCCAGGTTATTATGAAGTCCATCTGCTCCTCATTCCTTATAGCACAATAGTATTCCATTACATTCATATACCACAATTTGTTTAGCCATTCCCCAATTGATGGGCATCTCCTTGATTTCCATATATTTGCCACCACAAAAAGAGCTGCTATAAATATTTTTGTACATAAGGGTCTCCCTCCCTCTTCTATGATCTCTTTGGGATACAACCCTAGAAGTTATATTGCTGGGTCAAAGGGTATGAAATTAATTACTTGTAGCCCTTTAAGCATAGTTCCAGATTGCTCTGCAGAATGGTTGAATCAGTTCACAACTCAACCAAGAATGCATTAGTGTTCCAATTTTTCCACATCCTCTCCAGCATTTATAATTTTCACGTTTGTCATCTTAGCCAATCTGACTGGTGAGATGTGATGCTTCAGAGTTGTTCTGATTTTCATTTCTCTAATCAATAGTGATTTAGAGCATTTTTTCATCTGCTTATAGATATCTTTAATTTCTTCTTCTGAAAAATGCCTGTTCATATCCTTTGTCCATTTATCAATTGGGGAATGACTTGTATTCTTACAGATTTGACTCATTTCCCTGTGTATTTTAGAAATGAGGCCTTGATCAGAGACACTGGTTGTAAAAATCCTTTCCCAATTTCCCACTTAGCTCTTAATCTTGATTACATTGGCTTTATATGCACCAAAACTTTTCAATTTAATGTATTCAAAATTATCTATTTTCCATTCCATAATGCTCTCTAACTCTTGTTTGGTATTAAAATCTTCCCTTATTCACAAATCTGACAGATAAACTATTCCTTGTTCTTGAAGATTGCTTGCATTTCATACATACATACATACTCTTTATACTGAGACCATGCACCAATTTCTACTTGATACTATTTTACACTTTCCCCAGCAGTTTTTATCAAATGGTGAGTTCTTATCCCAACACCTGGGGTCTTTGGGTTTATCAATCAGTTGTTACTATAGTCATTGAATGCTATGTTTCATATACCTAATCTATTCCACTGATGCACTAGTTTATTCCCCAGCCATTACCAAGTAGTTTTAATGATTGTTGCTTTATAATACCGATTTAAAACAGTTTTGGCGAGGTCACCTTCCCTAGCATTTCTTTTCATTAATTCCCTTGATATTCTAGTCCTTTGGTCCTTCCAAATGAATTTTATTACTATTTTTTTTCTAGCTCTACAAAATAATTTTTGGTACACTGATTGGTATGGCACTAAATATGGAATTTAATTTAGGTAAAATTGTCATTTTTCTTATATTAGCTCAAACTAGCCATGGAGAATTGATGTTTTTTTTTTCAATTATTTGGCTCTGACTTTATTTGTGTGAATGGTGTTTTGCAATTATGTTCATATAGGTCCTGGATTTGTCTTGGAAGGTAGATTCCCAGATATTTTATAATGTCTACAGTAACTTTAAATGGAATTTCTTTTTTCATCTCTTGCTTTGAATTTCATTAGAAATCTATAGCAATGACAAGGATTTTGTGGGTTTATTGTATAACCTTCATCTTTGTCAAATTTATTTATTTCAAGTAGTTTTTTTTATTTGATTCTCTATGATTGTCTAAGTATATCATCATATCATCTGCAAAGAGTCATAGTTTATTCCCTTCTTTGCCTATTTTGATTCCTTTAAATTCTTTTTCTTCTCTTATTGTTTCTGCTAACATTTCTAGCAACAAAATGAATAAGAGCAGTGATAGTGGACATCCTTGTTTCACCCCTGATCTTATTGGAAATGCCTTTAGTTTATCCCCATTACATATAATGCTTGCTGATGGTTTTAGATAGATGCTACTTATTATTATAAGGAAGACTCCATTTATTGCTATAGTTTTTAATAAGAATGAGGGTTGTATATTGTCAAGACTTTTCTACATCTATTGAGATAATCATATGGTTTTTTTTTCACATTTTCTTTTAATTTTTCAATGTTTAAGTTTTATTTGACTGCTTCTTGTTGTATCATAGAATCACTAGCTTCAATTTGACTGATTCTAATTATTAATGAATTATTTTCCTTGGTTTGTTTTTGAAGGACTTTTCCATATGTTCAGATTTCATTTTTAGGGAGACATTTTCTCCAGTTTGATTTTGAACCTCCCTTCCCAGTTTAAAAATTTTACTTTTTAAGGATTTCTTTTCTTCAGTGAGATTTGTTTTTCCATTTTGACCAATATGCTTTTCTTTTTGCTTTTATTTTGGAGGGGGGAAGGTAGGAAAATTGGTGTTAAGTGACCTGCCCAAGGTCACATGGCCAGTGAGTGTTGTTAAGTGTCTCAGGCTGGATTTGAACTCAAGTCCTCCTGAATCCAGGGCCAGTGCCCTATTCACCGCATCACCTAGCTGCCCCTGGCCAATATACTTTTAAAAGAATTGGTTGATTTTTCTTCTGCCCCCCTAATTTGGCTTTTGAAATCCTTCTTGAGCTCTTCCAAGAACGTTGGAAGAGACCAACTGGGGTCTTGAGACCAGTTCATATTTCCTTCTGTTGTCTCAGGTGTGGGTACAGATTCAGTAGTATCCCTTTCTGAAATTGCTTCTTGTTCACAATAATAGGATTCAATTTTCTTTGGTTTTGCTTTAACCCCTTGCTTCCAGCCAATTGTGATTATCTATTCCCTGTCTTTTAAAGTGGATTTCTGCTTATAAGGTGCAGAGGGTTCTGACCTATGCTTCTCAAGTCAGGAGCTAGGGGCCTGGTTGTTGACTTTATGTGCTGTAGTCTCTGGGTGTCTAGACTGAGGCCAAATCCAGGACATTCAGTGTATTCCCTAGTTTACCCTGAGGTTCACACAGTAATTTGTGGGGGAGAGGCGGTCTGGCCACTTCAGGTTTCTGGCTTTGTGCCCCTGGGATAGATATCAGGAGGCTCAGCAACTGGTGACACAACAGTGGTGTCTGCAGATTTCCTTGATTGTATTAAGGCACACCTTTGCTTCTGGTGTTAGTACTTGCTGGCTCCACTCCCCTGGGTTTAGGGATCTCTGGTCAGCTGAGATGGGGCTTGTTGGGACACCTCCTGCCCTTCACTTCAGGCTCTGCACAGCCTCATTAACACCCTTCCTGTAGGACTCCCAAGCCTGCCACTGCTTCCACTATTTCAGGATTTTACATTGGGGCAATAATATCTGGGTTTTCACGTTCAGGTAGAGGGGTTAGAGCAGCTAGGGTTTACGTTGACATGTTGGCTCCAGGAAGTACAGGTAGATGATTTTTAAACATTCATGTTGTGGGTTGATAGGCCCAGGAGAAGCTTCTTTGATGCTGTGTGCCCTGTCCTTGTCTCTTACCCAACTCCAACAGAACTTCTATCCCACATTGCTGAAGTATGAGATCACCCTTGGGGTGGGTGGTTCTACTGGTTGCAGCTTGTTCTTATTCCACTGTAGTCTGGTCTCAGGTCTGCACTGATATTGCCCCCACATGCTCTCTATTCCCCCTGCCCAGGCCTACATGTACTCTTTCCTGGACTGGGAATCTGCTACACTCTCTCTGTCTGCCAATGGATTCTGTCACTCTAAAATCTGATCAGATTCACTTTTTGGAGGTTACTGATGGAATTCATGGAGGACGTCAGGTTAGTTCCTTTTCCTCCACCATATTGACTCTGTCCCCTCTCCCATTTTTTAAGAGATCACTTTAAATATTTTATTTCCTCTTGTGTTGATCTTGACAACACTTATTTTTGGAAATATGCATTTTATTTGGATTGCCAAATTTATTGGCCTATAATTTGGCTAAATGGCTCTTGATAATTATTTGAATTCCTTCTACATTCGTGATGAATTTACCCTTTTCAATTTTGATATGCTAATTTGGTTTTCTTTCCTTTTTACTCAAATCAAATTAACTAACAGTTTATGCATTTTAATAGGATTAGCTCCTAGTTTTATTTATTTGTTCAATGGGTTTTCTACTTTCAATTTTATTGATCTCTCCTTTAATTTTCTGTATTTCCACTTTGGTGTTTAACCAGAGATTTTTAATTTGTTCTTTTTCTAGTTTTTATTCTAGTTGCATGCTCAATACTTTGATCTGCTTTTTAATTTTATTTTATTGATGTAAGCATTTAGAGATATAAATTTTGCCCTGAGTATTGCTTTAGCTGTATTCCATAAATTGCAGTATGTTGCTACATTGTTGCCACTGTCTTTAATGAAATTATTTATCATTTCTATAATTTGTTTCTTGATCCTCTCTTTTTTTTTCCTTTTAGGAGGGGGAAAGGTTGGGCAGTTGGGGTTAAGTGACTTGCCCAAGGTCACACAGCTAGTTTTGTGTGTGTGTGTGTGTGTGTGTGTGTGTGTGTGTGTGTGTAAGTGTCTGAGTCCAGATTTGAACTCAGGTCCTGCTGACTTCAGGGCCACTGCTCTATTCACTGTGGCACCTAGCCACCCCTGATCCTCATTGTTAAGGATAATATTATTTAATTTTCAAGTAAGTTTCAATCTATCTTTCATGAACCTTCAGGGAATGTAATTTACATTCCATTATGGTCTGAAATGGATGCATTTAGTATTTTTGCTTTTATGCATTTGGTTGTGAGATTCTTGTGCCTTAATACATCATCATTTTTTTAAGGTTTCATTTATAGCTAAGACAAATGTATACTTTTTTTAAAAATATCATTCAATTTTCTCCAGATATCTATCATTTTTACCTTTTCTAAAATTCTATCATCTCCTTTTTTAAATTATTATTTTATCGTTATATTTATCTAGTTCCTAGAGGGGAAAGTTGAGATCTCCCAGTAGCATAGTTTTGCTTTCTATTTCCTCTTGGATCTCATTTAACTTTTTCCTTTAAGAATTTGAATGATATGTCATTTGGGGCATATATGTTTAGTACTGATACTACTTCCTTGTCTAGTGTAACTTTTAGCAAAATGTAGTTTCCAAGCTTATGTCTTTTAATGGCATCATTTTTGCTTTTGCTTTGTCTTAGGTCATGTTTGCCAACCCTGTTTTTCTTTTTCTTAACCTCTGCTGAAACAAAATAAATTCTGATTAAGTCGCTTATTTTTACACTATGGGTGTCTTTGTTTCAAACGTTTTTCTTGCAAACAGCATGTTGCTGGATCTGTTTTTAATCCATTTTTTCTATCCACTTCTTTTTTATAGGTGACTTTATCCCTTTCACTTTTGTAGTTATGATTATTGTGTATTTTCCTCCATTTCATTTTCTTCTCTCTTTTTACCCTGCATGTCCTCAAAAATCTGTTTTGCTTCTGAGCACTATCTCCCTTAATCTATCCTTCCTTCCTTCTATACAGCTCCCCTTCTCTTTCCCCTTTCCCTCTCATTTCCCTATGGAGGAATATACATTTTTCTACCCTATTGAGTGTTTATATTATTTTCTCCTTGAGCCATCCTAATGAGAGTAAGGTTAACTATATACCACTACCGCTCCATTTTCTCACTTCTATAAAAGCTCTTTCTTTTGCCCATCTTTTATGTGAGAAAAATGTACCCGTTCTACCTTTCTGCACCCCCTAAATACTCCAGTGTAGTTCTCTTCCTCACCCTTTAATTTCATATTTTTTTAATCATCTTATAAGAGTGAACTCACATACCTGCCAACTGCCTAAATGTATATTCCTTCTAATTACCCTATTTGATGATATAGTTCTTAGGAGTTACAATTATCATTATTCCACATGTTAATGAAACATTTTAACCTTATTGATTTCTTTGTGATTTCTCTTTCATGAGTAAAATTGTATGCCTCCTTTGAGTCTTCTATTAGAAAGTCAAATTTTCTTGTCAGCTCTGGTCTTTTCAGCAGAGATGCTTGAGAGTCTTCTGTTTTATTAAATATATTATTTCCCCCCGAAGCTTATATACAGTTCTACTGCATAAGTAATTCTTATAATTATATAATAATTATATTATAATAAATAATTAATTGTAATTCTGTCTCCTTTGCCTTTTAGAATATCATATAACAATCTCTCCAATCCTGTAATATGGAAGCGGGTAGGTCTTTTGCAATCCTGACTATGTCTTCACAATATTCTTCTTTTCCTTTCTGGATGATTGAAATATTCTCTCCTTGACCTGGGGGCACTGGAATTTGGGTAAATATTACTGGGGATTTTCATTTTGAAATCTCTTTCAGGAAATAAATTAATTCTTTCCATTTCTATTTTATCCTTGTAGGATATCAGAGCAGTTTTCCTTAACAAATTTTTAAATATGTCTAGAAACTTTTTATTTATCATATATTACTTGCAGTTCATTAACTTTTAAATTATCTATTTTCCAAGTCAGTTTTATTTTTTTTTTCAATGAGATATTTCACATGTTTTTAAAATTCTTTTGATTTTGTTTTATTATTTCTTGATGACTCATGGAGCATTAGCTTCTGCTTATATAATTCTAATTTTTGAGCAACTTTCTTCAGTGAGATTTTGACCTCTTTTTCAATCTTATCAATTCTTATTTCTGAGGAGATTTTTTTTTCTTCAGTTAACTTTGGCTTCTCTTTCACCATTTGGCCAATTCAATTTTTTTTTTCATTTTTTCAAATGCTTTGCTAACTTCTGATTGACATCATTCATTTCCCCCAGATTTTGAGTTACAAATTTTCTCCCCATTTTCCTCCTACACACCACCCAAAAATAGCAGTCCCACAGGATATCCCCTCCTCCAATCTGCTCTCTCCCATATTTTGTCCCATACCCCTTTTGAATTTTTCCAGTAGGGTATTAGGGCATGATGGACCTCTGTGCCCCAGTGCTCCCAGTGCTTGTATATCTTATTTCCCAACTACAAGTAAAATAGTATTAATAAAAGTATATATATATATATATATATATATATATATATATATGTATGTTTGTATATCTCAAATATAAAATGTATCAAATATATAATATTTGATTTTAAAACTTTGAATTCAGAATCATGACCTTCCTCCCTTGTCACCCGCCCTTACTGGGAAGATAAACAGTTGAGTATAAGTTGTACATGTGTGGCTAAGGCAAAACAAAAACATGGTAGATATATTGTAAAAGACTGACTATATTTCCCTCCCTCCTATCCCACCTCCCACTTGTTCTATTCTCTACTTTGATCCTGTCCCTTTTCAAAAGTGGGCACTTCCAAATCCCCCCACCCCCAGCCTGCCCTCCTTCTATCATAAACCACTCTCATCCCCTTCTCCCCTACTCTCCTGTAGGGTGAGATACCCTATTTAGTGTGCATTTCATTCCCTCCCCAAGCCAAATACAATGAGAATAAGGTTGACTCTTTCACTTTTGCCTTCCTATTATTCCCTTCCATTGTAACGATTTTCCCTTGCCTCTTCTGTATGAGATAGTTTACCCCAATCTGTCTCTCCCCATCTCCACTCATTATATTCCTCTCTCATCTCTTAATTTCACCTTTTAAGGATCATCCCTTCCTATTAAATTGGTCCTGTGCCCTCTATCTATGTATACCTGTAAACATACATACACACATTCACATACAGATTAATATGTGCATATACACTCATATAGAGACATATATTTCCATTCCCTTTAACTATTTTCATACTGAGAAAAGTTTCATCAGTTATAATTATTGTTTTTCCATGTAGGAATGTTAATAGTTCAACTTTGATAAGTTCCTTATAATTTCTTTTCCCTGTTTACCTTCTCATGTTTCTCTTGCTTCTTATATGTGAAGATCAAATTTTCTATTCAACTTTGTTTTATTCTTTTTTGATCAAGAATGCTTGAAAGTCCTCTATTCCATGGAATGACCATATTTTCCCCTGACACGTGATACTCAGTTTTGCTGGGTAGGTACTCTTGGTTTTAATCCCAGCTCCTTTGACCTCCAGAATATCATATTCCAAGACCTTTGATCCCTCAGTGCAGAAGCAGCCAGATCCTGGGTTATCCTGATTGTGTTTCCACAATATTCAGATGATTTCTTCCTGGCTGCTTGTAATATTCTCTCCTTAATCTGGGAATTCCAAAACCTGTCTATGATATTCCTAGGAGTTTTATTTTTGGGATCTTTTTCAGGAGGTGATTGGTGGATTATTTCAACCACTATTTGCCCTCTGGTTCTAAAACATCAGAGCAGTTTTCCTTGAGAACTTCCTGGAGGATGATTTCTAGGTTCTTACTTTGATCATGTCTTATAGTTAGTCCAATAATTTTCAAATTATCTCTCTGGGATCTATTTTCCAGGTCAGCAGTTTTTCCCATGAGATATTTCACATTTGCTTCTATTCTTTCACTTGTTTGGATCTGTTTAACAGCATCTAGATTTCTTATAAATTCATTAGCTTCCATTTGTTCCAATCTAATCCTAAAGCAATGATTCTCTTCAGTGAGCTTTTGAGATTCTTTTTCCATCTGGCAAATTTGGCTTTTTAAGGCATTCTTCTCTTCATTGCCTTTTTGAGGCTCTTTTGCCATTTGGGTTGGTCTATTTTTTAAGGTGTTATCTTCCTCAGTCAGGCTGTTGACTCTCATTTCATAATTTTCTTGCATCATTCTCATTTCTCTTCTCAATTTTTCCTCCATTCATCTTATGTGTTTCTTAAGGTCCTCTATGGCCTGTTACCAGCTCATATTTTCCTTTGAATCTTTTGGTGCAGGATTTCTGACTTCACTGTCTTCCTCCTATTCCATGCTTTGCCCCTTTTTGTTCCTAAAATAGTAGTCTAATGTTGAAATCTTCTGTTTGCTTTTTTTTTTCCTTTGCCTGGTCATGTCTCCCCTCAATCACTTGACCCCTGGGCTTTTTGCCACAGTAGGACTGTGCCACCAGACAGGGGAGCTTTCTTCCCAAATACTGGTGTGTTTTCTCAGCTGCCAAAGTTATTAGTTGAGAGCCCTCTCAGAAGCCTCCACACACTACACATTCAAGCAGATTAAAACAAGAGTGATTACCCCTCAGACTGGTCACTTGGTCCCCCTACACTTTGCAGGCCAGGAGCTGAAGCTGCTACATGGCGCTGGCTGTGCCAGGCATCTCAGTGGCTTCTTGCCCCAAGGTCAAAAGCTGACACACTTCTACTCCTGGGTCCAAAGTCCAGACTGCACTGACCTCTCATTTTGTCCTTCACATCTATGTGTTGATAATTCTGGATTGCCAAAGCTGCTGGTCATCTGGGGTCCCTTTGGTTGGGCACTGGTCAGGCCCACTCTGGCACAAAAACCTCTGGCTCACCTGGGCATGGGCTTGGCTCCCAGAATGCTGTGCTGCATGATTCCTGCCACCTGCCGGGCTGTCCTCAGTGGGAGGTTAGCTTCTCTGTGTCATTTTGTGGGTTCTTCAGCTCCAAAGTTTTTTCAGAGACCTCTTTTTTCATTGATTGGGGAAGGTGGAAACTGGAGCCACTCAGAGGTCCTGGTTCTACTCTGCTATCTTGACTTTGCCCACTCTGCCACACTTCTCACCAATTCAGTTTTTAAGTTCATATTAATGTTTTGGTGACATCTGAAGCTGCAATCGCTAGTGTTACCCTTTATTTAGAATTCAGATGACCGGGTACCTATTCCCCTGTAAGTGACAACATACTCTCCTCTCCTACCTATATACAGGACTATGAACCCTCCTCCTCCATGGTCAAAAGTGCTATTGTTCCTTCTTTCCTGGGACTGCCACTAGTGGCTGTGTATGGGTAATGCAATAGTATCCTGTACCCAGTGCTATCAAAGGGTCTTTTGCAATCTTCTTCTGATCAGTTATCCAACATCCTTCCCCCTCCCCACTAGTCAGTATGCTTAGAGTTCCTGAAGCTACTGCTTCTTACTGCTGCTAATAATACAGTCACCTTCAAGTCCATTGCTTCCTTTTTTCCACCATCTTGTCTTCACTATTGGAAAGGTCATTGTCTTTCTTAATCAATGCATTTGTTTAAAACATCTTTTATTTTAATAATGGTTCCTAAAGCAAAAATAAAGAGAAAAGATTCACCATCCAGATTATCTATGACCCAATCAGAAAATCTCCTTCTCTTTTGTAAGACCTATTGGGCTGGCTTCTGCAATTATGCTGACATTTGGAATAGAGATTTTCATATAAAACGTACACTTTCCATAGAAGTTTCTTGTGGTCCATTCTTCTACTGCTAAGATTATATGCAAAGGCATGATGAACTGTTCTGTGACTTGTTGAATAAGGGAACCATATGGTGATGGAGAGAATTCTCTGTCTAGCATAGAAAGAGATAAAAACATTCTTCCCATTTGTATTCCAGTATTAAGAATCAATGATTAAACTTCACATTTCTCAAACTCTCTTGATGAGCTATGATATTGGTAAACTATGGTTTCAGATATTAGCATGTACTCCAGGCTTCATTTTTGCTCACCCCTAGTAATTGGCCCCATGGACCATAACATGACGACTGGCCTACCAAGGCTACCATAAAGAGCTTTTCATGTGATATCCACAAGGAACTCATGTTACTCCAGCAACACAGATGTACAGTCTTGCATTTGAATTCTGATTCACCAGCAGGACCCAGCAATACAAATATGCAATGAAGACAAGGGAGAGGGCATCAGAAAGCTACAAGGAAGAGCATTGGAAAAATAGGTAACTACAGAAAGTTACTCCACTAAAAACAATCAAATTGTAATTTCACTATTTTTGAGACAACCTCCTTAGATGGGTCAGGAATTGTGTGTGTGTGTATGTGTGTGTGTGTGTGTGTGTGTAATATGGGAAGCAAAGAAGTAGTTCACACTTTGTTTCAGCTATTGAGTTAACACCTTGTTTCAGATATTTAACTAACACAGAAGCAGTTAACACCTTGTTTCATTTCATGATTGGATCAAGAATTAAGATGCAGAATTTGTGAATCCCACAACTTGTGAACCCTAGCACTTTTGAACTCCTGCAACAGAAAGGGAGGAGCTAATGACTATATATAAGGAGAGGCCCAGGCTGTTGAGAGCGGAACTGAGAAGGGAGCTCTTGTGGTGGAAAAGGAGAAAATTTTTGGTATCCCAGCACTCTATATTTGTCTGTGTTGATGTTTGTTTGTGATACTTTCTACAGAAGTTCTGGGACCTTACAAGAAGCCCTGAAAGAGGATTTTCTGGTTGTCTGTTCACAGAAGTCCTAGAGGAAGGATTCAGAGGTTCTTGGACTGTTCTGATGATTTGTGTTGAGTTCTCAGACCTTGCTTGTGGATCTTTGTTGATTTCTACATTGATGATTTGTGTTGGCCTATTAGACCTTTCTTTGTGGGTCCTTGTTGATTTCACAGGGAGATAGTGAATTGATGATGGTGCCAGAAATGTGTTTGAATGTAGTTTTGGCTCTGCTAAGCTTTGTCTTCCCAGAAACAGAAACTGTGAAGTATTTGATATGGACTGAACACTGTGAGCTTCAATATGGAATGGGAACTGGACAAGGAACTGGACAAGGAGCTGGACAAGGAACTGGGAGATGCCTGCCTGGGAACTGTCCCCAGGTAACAGTTGTGTAGATTCAGGCAGGAGCTGGGACCATGGAGGAGGAACCATGGAAACTGAGAGCCAGTCCTGAGTCAAGATGAAAAGATCTCTTCTTGGATACCTGATGCTGACTAAAAAGAATATGATTTACTATGACCTCGGGATAGAGAACTTTGACCTTTGCACTTTGTGTTCCTTAAGGAGGAAAGCCTCCTTTAGGATGATGGAATTAAGGATTTACTAAATGATTGAGTTAGGAAATGATTGAGTTGCAAAATGATTGTACTTTGTTTAAAACTATGTGGACACTTTGGTGAAAACTATGTGTCCATGTTAGTGATAAATTGTTATGTCATAACATTGTGAATGCTGTACTTTGATTTTTGTGAATGTTTTGCTTTAATTTACTGCTGAAGAAATAGAGAGTTCACTATACTATGTAATCAGAACCTTGAAGCTGTTCACAGCAGCATTCCTCTGAAAAGCTGCTCATGCTTGGCTTTACAGTAAGGGTGGGTGTAGGTGTGGAATGATGAGGAAAGACAAATATAGTAGAGGAGGGCAGAAAAATAGTCATCTTCTCTCATTTTTCTAATACCCCTCTTGTATGGTCAATCTTTGTGGTTTGGCCTAGTCCTAGGACTCGCTTAGGTAATGTTAAGCATCATTCCAGTTGTTCCAGGGTGTTGTGATAGTAATGGGATATAAAGATCCCCCTGTATTGGCTTGGTTTTCAAATTGATTGTGTTAAAACCCAGAGCTTGTCAATCCCACCTGTGGGATGGACTTGTTGATGTGAAAAGAGAGTCCTGAACTGGGAGGAGCTGTGGCATAGATTTGGAGAGACAAGAGAGAGGCAGAAGAATTTTTTGGAAGCAGCACCCTCGTGGAGGCAGAGAGAGACTGAGAGGATTGCTGAGGGACACTTTGAATCGCCCTGGACTTTTGAGACCTGCCCCCTGAGCTGCCAAGGACTGAGGAGACATGGCTGTTTTGCTGGTACTTTGTCTGTGTTTTGATGTTGTTTTGCCAGATTTGTCCACTGGTGAAAGACAGTCCTGTTGAAGAAGTCCTGGAGCCTGGCTGTTGGCTAAGAGCTCCTGAGACTGTCCTGCAGACAGAGAGTGAATACTGTCCACTGGTGAAGGACAGTGCTGTTGTTGCAGGGGTCTGGGAACCTTTCTGTTGGTTCAGAGCTACTGAGACTGTCCTGCAGACAGAGAGTGAATACTGTCCACTGGTGAAGGACAGTGCTGTTGTTGGAGGGGTCTGGGAACCTTTCTGTTGGTTCAGAAGCCCTGAAGAAGGATTTTATTGTTGTATGTTTACAGAAATCCTGGGAGAGGGTTTTGCTAATGTTTTCAGGGGTCCTAGGACTGTTCTGCAGACAGAGGATGAATTAATGAAGAGACTGGCAATGTATCTTGTGGCCTTGCTAAGCCTTTTCTCCCCAGGAACTAAGATTGCTGAGAACTTGCCTAGTGTCAAGATGAAGAAAAGACCTCCATTTGGGTATTAAGTGCTGTGCTTAAACTTGATGTAACTCTGGGGTAGATTCAATTGTGATCCAGGGGTGGGGAACTTTTGACCTTTTTGTGTTCTATGGTTGAACAAATGAATGTACTTTACTTAGATTGGAAACTAATCTCCATTTGAGAAGAAGGGCTTTGTGATGGACTAAATGAAGGTACAGCCTAGGGGCGGAGTAGTATTTGGAACAGGAACTTTGTAATTGATTGAATGAATGGAAGGTCCTGGGGTGGGGTAGTACTTGGAGATTATTTAATCACACATAGTAAATGCTGTATTTTGAATGATGTCATGTTTTGATCTTCTCTGTTCTTAATTTGTCACTGAATAAAATGGAGAGCACCAATGCTGGTATTTTGAACCTTGAGAAGTTGCCTTTGCTTGGCATTACATTACAGGTGTCAACACTGATACTCATTAAGCTTGTCTGTAGATTTCTTTATGAGATTTTCTGATAGTCAAAGCACCTGCCCATGACTTATAGGCTTAGTTTACCCACCCTTTTTTTTAATTCACACAAAGATAAAGAAACATTATGTTTTAAGAGGCCAGATTATGATTAAGAAGTGTCTTTCCCATCAAACAATGTGAGTCTTTGCCCTTAAATTGTATGCTAGATTTCTTCTCTTTCTCAATATTTAATTGTTAAAGTCAATCAGGGTAAAGCAGCTACTGAATATGAGTTGAACTTCTTGGGTGAAATTCTTATTCCCAGACCATACTAGCCTGCTAGGGAAGACACTATTTTTTTTCCCGTGAACTCATTCTACCAAGGCTAACATCCTCTTTTTGGACTGACTAAAATAGGTGTCATTTGATTGATCATTGATTAAGTTATTTTGAAGAGAAAGTACATTGATACATGGAATATTATATCTGAAAAACTTTAGCAGAAGTCTCATAAAGGGAGAAGAAATTCATACTCTAAGGTCTCAGAGGCTCAGAAGAAAGAAACATGGAATAAATTTTTGTTTTCAACTTGAGGGACCAAGACTGGTCACAAAAGCAAAACTTTATTCAATCCCAGGCAGTGGCCATCGAGTTAAGAGCCACAGGGGCAGAAGTCTTCATGTCACAAGGGCAAAGTTATTTCAACCACAGAAGGCATGATAGTGCAGACATTTCTTCATGGTGTCCTGGTCATGGGTTTGAGGCAGTAGCAGTCCTAGCCCTATTCCTACACTTCTTGATCCCAGGGTCTTGCCTTTTGATTCTCAGAGTTCTGTCTCAATTGTAAAGGGCTTTGTAAAAAAACAAGTACGCAAGCAAAGTGCTCTAGAAAAGGGGAGAACCTTGGAAATTCGAGAACATGTGAACCATCCTACTATTGCTACGTGTGAGCCAAGGGACTGGAGAGAAGATCTGATCCAATGAGGTACCTTGGCCCTGCCCACCCCCTTCCTGAAACTGATTAGATTTGGTCATATAAAGAAACTATTGACTTGACCATAGAAATAAGAGGAGGTGGTTCGGCTGATGACTAGGCACAGGGGCCGTGTTGCCCCTGACAGATGAATGCTGTGGGTACTGCTATGCTCCCCTAGCTGGCTGCCCAATATAGAGAGCAGCCATGCAGGAGCTCTAGTGAGTTCAAAGCTGGTAGCACACAAAAGAGATGGGGGCAGCTGGCAGAGGGCCCCCTCTATATTCTAGGGTCACCTAAGAGCCTGTACCTTTGACAAGTGGGACCATCAGCACAGAGCCCACCCAAGGGGAGGGCAATCACACTAGCATCAGGGGTATATGTGTCTTTGAGGGGTGGGTGGAGTCCTCATTTCTACCTGAGAGTTGTTAATGGGCAGGGAAAGGGGCATGGTCACCCTGCTTGGGGTAGAGTTAAGGGCATGGAAGAGCCCATGTGTCTACCTCCCATGGAGGGCCCACATCCATTTTACCGACCACCACTGGCTCTGGAGTCCTTGGCACCCAACTCTGGGCAGGGAAATAGAAAGGGCAAGGAAGACTGTGCTTCTTCTTCCCACCCCCACGGTGTCTTTATCGTCCATACATCCCCAAAACCAGGAAGCTGAAGGAGACAGTGACCCCTACCAAAGAAACAGTGGCAGGCTCTGTGAAGAATTGTCGATAGTTGATATGGAAGTACCAGACTACATCCAGCAGCACCACAAATGCAGGCACCATGAGGCTTCCCACATTGAAGCTGAGACCAGGTGGCTCTGTGGTGGGAGAAGTGGGCAGTGATGAGGGGCCAGAGGCTGTTGGCCCTGGGGGTGATCGGTGACAGTGGATTACACAGTTGTCAGTGATGTTTAGGGAGCGCAGGGTTCGAGCTGTATCCTGCAGCAGGCGGCCTTGGTAAATCAGTTTCATCTGATTCTCCTGCCCAGGAAAGTATTTGCTCTTGAAGGTGCCCATGGTGTCCTCAGGTCTGGACACAGCCAGCTCCTCTGTGTCATTGAGGAATTTGAGCTGAACGTTGATGAGGCCAGGGTTAGGCAGAAGGTGGGTGCTACCCTCAGACCTCAGGGAAGCTTCTGGACTTCTGCCCTCACCACTAGTTGCCTGATTAGGCAGCCCCTGTATGTCAAGCAGGTGCTCGAGGCCTGGCTCAGCCCCACCCCCAGCACCAGGCTCACCTGCTGAGTCCCCCCCCCCACCTTCCTCCCCAGCTTTCTCCTCAGTACACTCTTCAAGATGGGTGGGCTCAGCTGGCTCCGAGGTGCCTGGCCCCCTGACCAGGTGTTCCACGTGACCAAGACAGAGCACAGAGGTGTCACCACCTGCCACAATGGTGTGCAGGAGCTGGCTATTGCCAGCATCTGCCACATAGGTGGAGAGCCAGGCCAGTATGAGGGCCAACACCAGCACCACCATACCCACCACCACTGTCACCTCATTGCCCATGCCTTCAATGAGGGTGGTATCAGGTGGTTCCATGGCTGGAATTCTTATAGGGTCTGAGCTGCCCATCAGGGGAGGTGGGGCGGGTGGGCACCGGTAGCCCCTGATTCATTCCAGGACCGGGTCTTCCTGGAATAACTTTTGATAACAACGTATTAGGCAAGTATTTTTTTTTCTTTCCCTATTTTTTTTTCTGTAAATAGTATTTTACCTTCTTCAACCACATGCAAGGAGTTATCAATGTTAATCTTTCATAAGATTTGGGTTCCAAATAATTTTTCTTGCCTCTCTCCCCTCCCCTAAGACAGCAAGCAATCTGATGTAGACCATACATATGCAATCACGCTAAACATTCTCCACATTAGTCATGCCATGAAAAAGAAAATCAGAAGAAAAGGGACAAATCATGAGAAAGAAAAAAAAATACCCAAAAAATTTAAAATAGTGTGCCCTAATCTGCATTCAGACTCCAGATGTGGAGAGCATTTTCTCTTGTGAGACTTTTGACATTTTCTTGGATCATTGTATTTCTGAGAAGAGCTAAGTCTATCACAGTTGGTCATTGCACAATGTTGCTGTTACTGGTCATCCTTCTCCTGGTTCTGCTCACTTCACTCAGTATCAGTTTGTGTAAATCTTTCCAGGTCTACTCATATATTCTTATAGAACAATAGTATTATATTACATTCCACATTCTACAACTTGTTCAGCCATTCCCCATTTGATGGCATCCCCTTCATTTCCAATTCTTTGCCACCACAAAAAAACCTCAGGAAGGTAATTGTTAATTATCTGAATGCCTTTCTTATTTCTGCAAAATCACTATCCCTTTGCATATTCTTCCTGCAGTAATCAAATATAAGAAAGATATGTTTTAATGGACATGGAGAAGATTAAATTATCAAATTGTTACTTAATACAAATAAGAGGGTTATTTTCCATCTTACTATGTCACCCTTTCTTTACAGAGAAGTCCCAAATTTGGGGCACATAGGTTTTAATTTCATGTGTTTTAATTTGGAATAAGTTCAGCTGTATTCTTTAACACATAACCTACTTATTATGATGTGGAAAGACTGGAGAAATCAAATAATACCCCAAATGTCCAAAAGAATACTTATAATTTTCTCCCAAATCTACTCCAACTTGAAACCTCTATATTTCTTTAATGACACCATCATCATCCTTCCCATCACAGAGGTTCACAACTTTTGAGGAACCCTTCATACTTTTTTGTTCAGTGACTTTCAATTTCCAATCAGTTACTAACCTTGTTGATCCTATCTCAGCAACATAATTCATCTAATTCCTTTTCTTTACCCATAACACTTCTGGGCTTTATGAGATATTTCATGCACTATTGAAGGAGCTTCCTAATCTATTTCTGCATTTTCTGTTTCTTCCTTTCTCTTATCACTCTCTGTAAAATTAAGAAAATAATCTTGACACAGGTTGACCCCATGTAATTGCCCTAATTAAAAATATTCAATAGTTCCCATCCACAATTAAAAAACAAACAAAGCCCTTTGAACATTATTTTAACCTCACTACACTCTGATAACCACAAACTTTTCCAAATATTTTATATTATTCTCCTAAATACAGATCCTCAACCATCATTGTGTACTAAGAGCTCCAGAAACTCCATATTTTATCTCCCTTCTCAAATAATTGTCAGAGGTTTTCCCAGATTTCTGGATTGTACTCCTATGTTCACCTCTTTTTCTTATAAAGCCCAACTCTGCTGGGCAGTCTTCTCAAATATTCTGTACAATGCACTTAATAAGCCTTTCATTAATCCTCTCCTGAAATTACTTTGGCTTATACTTTTCTGTACTTAAAAAATATCTTCTGTAGTAAAGCATATGCTCCTTGTTAACAATATTTAAAATATGTTTGCCTTTGTATCTCTGGTACCTGGCTTGATCTAGTTTATAGAAATAATTTGACATGTTGAGTTCATTGAATTGCACAAATGGATAGACAGAACCATGCATTAAATGGGTGTTGTAAGTCAAGAAAGGTGACAATTCTAAGAGCTCATTAAGATAGCACTGACTTATAATTTACCTACAGGTTTTCTTTATAATTATTTATTTACTCTTTTTTTTGGGGGGGGGAGGCAATTGGGGTTGGGTTCTCTGGGGTTACATGACTAGTAAATGTCTGAGGTCAGCTTTGAACTAGGTCTTCCTGACTCCAGGAACAGTATTCTACCCAGTTTACTACCTACTGCCCTATAGGTTTTTTATGGCTTGCTAATTGTTTTTCACTCTTATTCTGCCCTCTTCTTGTTCTGGGCTTTCATTCATCTCCCTCACTTAAAACAATAATGCAGACTATTGACCACAAAATCTGAATTCAAACTTGAACGTAGAACTTATTGAGTGTGTGTGTGTGTGTGTGTGTGTGTGTGTGTATACAGGCTCCACAAAGTGATCAATGTGACCATTGTTGTGAACATATTGTGACTATCTCATAGTGAAATTCTGCACCATTCAGACAAATGACCTATGCTATTCCTCATCCTGAGCATATAATGAAATTTTATTTAACAAATGAATTTTGACTTCTAATAAGAGTTCCAATAATAAATAGCAGTTAGATATTTCATTGGTTTAAGAAGATGGTCACCTTTAAAATGATATATATATATAACATTAAGCCTACTCCTAAAAAGTTAATGGAATCAAAGTCTAACAAGAAAATGCATTTTTATTTATAAATCCTTTCCTAGATTAAAGGGTGGCTCTTGATGACACAATTTGCATATATTTTCATGTTTGTTGTAAAATTTAACTTACAATATTAGGTAAAAATAAAAATAATTGTAGATAAAATATCTTAATGAAACAGTTGTGATAATACAATAAAGTATAAAGATATAATGACCACAAAGTACTTTTAGTACTTTTATCTGTCGATGGTTGATGGGCTAAATTGCAATGATTTTGTAATTTATTCATTGCTGGTAACAGTACCTGATGAATTAATATTTAATTAACTTCAATTAGGGTAGAAGGTTAGGAAGTGCCCTGTTTTAACCATTACATCGATGTTTTAATGAACTATTTTCTACTCAGGAAAAAAAAAATATGACCAAAGGAAAGCAATTTCTCCAATGAGGCAATTCAATTTAACTGAACCAGTCATTTGTTAATCACATATTCTGCACAATGCCCTGGTCCAGATATAAGGGTGGGAAGCAAATAACATTTAGATAAGATTGGTCCCTGCCCTCATGGAGTTTGTAAATGCAAAAGTTGTAATCCAAGTCAGATAGCACTATTGTTTTTGTAGGGATGTTCTGACACATATGAATGTTTTTTCTGTGCTGTGACTCATTCATTCTCTTGATTGATAATCACAAATCAGTCAGAGATATTGGTTGACCCCATAAACTGTGTAGTATAATTTCATGGCAATCATAAGGGCAAGCAAGAGAAACCAACCAAATCAAATTATCTCTTTGGGTTCTTAATTCAGTATGGTTGTCTTTAAGTGATTGGAGCTTACATCAAAGGAATAAAATAGAACATTAAGATGAAGAAAACTCAGCTTTTGTGAATCAGCAGGAAATTTTTTTTCCCCTTAAATGGTTAGACACTTCCAAAGCATATTTTTAGGGACTTAATTTCAGTTGGAACTACAATTGAAGGGCAGGGATCAGTACACTAAAACTGAAAAAATAGCTGAACTTAGCAACACTAGCAACTAATTTCAAAATAGGGGGCTATCAAATACCTTGCTTCCTTTCCATTCCCAAATGCCATATCCCAAGAGAGTCTTCCTAAGTTTGCTTCCACCTTACCTTCAAGTCAGCAACCTCCTTAGAAATGACTTCACTATACCTGGGCTCAATGACAATGGGGCTACAGACACAAAGTTTTTATCTATTTCCTTGCAAGTGGTCTCCAAACTTTCCTGTCACTAGTCACATAAATGATTCCTCCCCTCCCCCCACAGGATTCAATATTTTTATTGTTAATGAAGACTAAAATTTGCCACCAAATTCTCTTAGTTGGAGGGACTACTCACTGCTAATACACTGGTTAATAAGTATACAAATCAGCAATATAACAAAACTGTCACCATTGGTAACTCTTAATTCCATACCTTTGAAGGGTCAGTCATTTCTATCCTGAGACTTCTAGATACTATCTATTGCTGAGACAGAAAGAAGGTCCAACCCTTCTCTTATTTTATCTCCCAACTGTTATTTTTTAAAATTTTTATTTATTTATTCTTAGTTTTCAACATTTACTTTTATTAGATTTTGAGTTCTAAATTTCCCCCTCTCCCTCCACACACACTCCCAAAGACAACATGCAATCTCATATAGACTACATATGTATGATCATATTAAACATAATTCCAAATTAGTCATTTTGTGAAAGAAAGATCAGAATGAAAGGGAAAAAAACATCAGAGAGAAAAATAAAGAGAAAATATTATGCTTTGATCTGCATTCAGACTCCATAGTTCTTTTTCTGAATGAGGATAGCATCAAATGAATTTTTCTTTAAAAAGTTAATGGAATTGTGAACTGATCAGACCATTTTGGAGAGTAATCTTGAATTATACCCAAAGAGTTATTAGCCTACCTAAACCCTTCTAGCCAGGAATACCACTACTTGGTCTATTTCCAAAGATAATTAGGGGAAAATGAAAATAACCTATATGCTATAAGATGTTTGTGGAAGCTTTCTTTGTCATTCCAAAGAACTGGAAATTGCAGGTATGCCTATCAATTGGGTAAAGTTTGGGAGGAGGGAATGAAAAAGCAATTTACATGATAATTTTGATGTATATTTGAAAGGAATAGCAAGTTGTGCATAGTAGATTTGCAATTTTTTTTTAAGCAATCGGGGTTAAGTAACTTGCTCAAGGTTACACAGTCAGTTATTTCTGGGTGTGGTGCTAAGTATCTGAGCCCGGATTTGATCCCCAGGTCATCCGGACACTGGAGCCAGTGCTCTTACTTGCTGAGCCACCTGGCTGCCTGTAATGGGAATGCAAATTTGGAAGATCTTCCCTGCCCCTAGGCTAAAGTGCACCAGAAGCCTGGGGAGGGAGGCTTGTTTTTCAGTAGATACTTCTTGATTGGCCAGTGAGTCAATAAGGTTGTTACATTCTCTGAGCCAGGAGAAGGCTATATAAGCCCTGATGTGTAGCTTTGTTTTGGGACTCACTTTGAGAAGTATTCTGTGATTTGATCTGAATTCTGGGAAGCCGTTGTTGAGAGTCCCCCGGCTTTGAAAAACCCAGAATGTGGAAACCCAGATGTTGACTGGGTATGGATGTAATGGTTGGACAGTTTGGAAATCTGTCTACTTGATGTTTCTGTCTTGATAATTATGCCTGTATACTTTGAGGTTCAGGGTGCTGACCTTTTCTCCTGAACAAGGTAAACGATATATGTCTGACTGATTAAAGTAAGCTTGTTAACCCATTTTGAGTTGCTTTCCTTTAACAAAGCAGATCCAAGAACCTGTGGTAGCTGCAAACCCTGAGGACGCTTGGGGTGCTTGCTGCTACACTGCCCCATAGATTTACAATTTCACTTGAGACAATATTTTTATCGTACTTTGGAAATGCTTGTTTAATTCCATAAATTAAAAATAAAATGGTTGAAGAGTTATTTTGAAAGCATATTTCATAATCTGGTCATAGCATAATTGCTCACACTAAATAGGTACAATTATGAACCTAAAGTCAAATATCTTCTTCTGAAAGACAGAAATCAACAGTCTCTAGGGAAAGCTGTCTACACCAACTGTCAATCAATCTATCAGTCTATCCAGTCTATCACTCTCTCTCTCTCTCTCTCTCTACCTATCTATGTTACCAACAGAGACAAGCGGCAGGAGATAGAAAGAGAAATTCCATTTAAAGTAACATGATAAAACCTGGAATGATAAATCTTGGAGAAGATGTGGGAAAGTTGGAACACTATTTCATTGTTGGTGGAGTTGCAAGCTGATCTAATCATTCCGGAGACCATATAAATCTTAATATAGGGTTGTTGTGGTTGCGCTTTAGTGGTTTACTCTCACACTCTTATCTCTTCCTCTTCTTGATGCTCTATGTCTTTGTTCACATCAGTCCCCCATCCTTGGGGGACTCATTATAATCTCCATCTGTTTAAATTTCTACCTCTCTTTAAGTTCCAAATCAGTTATTATTTATTCTAGGGAGCCTTACCTAAAGGCCTCAAATTATAGTGATCTTATATTCATGGTAACACTTTGCTGGACCTCTCACTCTCCCTATTTTCTTTTTCTGTTGGTCCTTCTCCCCTTTAGATTTATGGGTTCTGTGATATCTTTGTATTCTTAGGCCCAAGCACAGTGCCTGTTTAATATTAGGTATCCAATAACTGTTTGTTAAATCAAATTGAATGTATATCATAATATGGAATTTCTTCCCACGTGGGGTAGAATGTCATTTGTCTTCGATGGTCCTTGCCTTTGTGGCCCAATCTAGTGTGCAGAGTAGTATTTATTATTACAGAAGGAGTCATTGCTTGCACAGGAGCACAGCCTGATCAGAATAATATAATGATAAAGCAGATTTACCTGCAGCTTTGTTCTCAGGCATTAAGAACCAGCAACCTAATGCTTCAACTTTCTGAAAATCGTCCTGGAAAAACACCTTCAGTTGAAGACTGTATCTTCTACAGAATTAACACTTTGTGAAGAACCTAGGTAAAAGTGGAGAAAACCAGACCTATCTTTTCCTGTTTTAGGACAGGGACATTTCACTGAGTTAGTCACATTTTTGTGGTGCCTAATTAAACGTAACCATTAAATGTGTCATCACAAGTGCTAAGGACCTATGAAACCTATGAAAGAGCAGAAGTATAGTATAGGAATATCAATGTAGCAGTCATGCCCAGGCATTATTCCATGTTCTTTCTACTAGCAAGTGTGAGCTTTGTTCTATTCTAATATTGATACAATTTCACCTTAAAAAGTATAATGGTCCTACGATGAGGACATTTTTGGTTCTGGTATTAATGGGATTTCTTTATTAAAGCATGAAATCCTTGCTTTTTCCTGGATTGTTTAATTTTTTGATGGATTGAAGACCTGGTGAAGTTCTGATTTTCCTAGAAGAAATCCTGGGTAAGGTGTGACTACAAGACAGAGTTTGATTTTTGTAAAACATGTTTCTAAGCCTCAGTTTTGGGCCAGAGACTACTATGGGGAGTTGTCCACATTCCTGATTCTAGCTTAAGTAGCAGGTCAATATGGAACTTGTGTAACCAGGCTTTAAGAACCATGGTCTGAGCAAGATTAGACTGAAGAAGTGAGACTAAAACCAGGAGGGAAATAATAAAAAAAAATTGTTTATGTAGATGACAAAACTAAGGGCAAATATTGGGTCAAAAACCTCAAAAAGTGGCAAATGAGACCCAAAATTAAAAAAAAAAAGTTCAAATACATGACAAAGAGGTCAGACAGGTGCTGAGCAACTTGGAGATTATGAAGAAATGAGAAGGACTACACAATGTAGGTCTATAAATAGGAAACATCAGTATTGAGATCTTAATTCTGAATCATGTTCATATCCAAATCAGAAATTTCTTTTATATTTTTTGCTTGAACAGTGAACTTTTCTCAGGTCTTTCAATTTGAAGTGATATAACGGAGAAAGAGCATTGTATTCTGAGTGAGAGGACTGAGAAAAAGTCTGAATTCTGACCCTTAATATCTGTGTGATTTGAGACATGTTCCAACCTTCCTGGACCCTAACATCTTCACTTATAAAATGGGAACAACACAACAAATCCCAAAGGCCTCATCAATGTTACTGATTGTTTATAGAGTCTATGTGGGAAATCAGGATTAAAATTATTGGGTATATGGAAATTAAAGCATATACTCATAAGGCAAGCAATGGGACAATATCAAAATTGGAGAGTAGGTATTATTGACAGGAATAGAAATGATTGAATATTATCTCTATGTTTGTCTCCAACAATTCTGCATAATCCTATAACATTTTGCAAAGTGTTAGATCCAAGGATCTGGATAAAGGAAATTGACTAGCTGTAGTGAATTACATCAATCAGCATTTCTAGTTTCTTTTAATCATATAGATATTGCAGCTAAAATCTCAATACCAACTAATATCTGAGGCAAGGAAAGCTAATTAACATATTTGTGAATTAGCCTTCTGTTGAAATGTCAATTCCAAAAGCAAATGTTACTTTATTTAGATTTGTGTTATTCTTCCATCACAGGTGTTAGCAAAGGGATATGTTGACTGAGCTTGCTTCCTGTGGTGAAATTCAAGAGGGTGAAATTTAAACATACCTGGAAAATCCAAATATGGTTGCCTTTTGTAAATGATGGCTACTAGACCTGCAATGGAAGCACATTAAATAAAAGAGCAGTTCTGTTGTAATATTTAAATGTTAAAAGAGAATATTTTATGAATGTGATAAATGTTTTCCCTTAGTAATGGTTTGCCAGACAGCCCCCCTTTTGCTATAATATAGATTGGTCTCCCTGGGAGAATCTGACTGAATTGACTAGGAGCTCATGAGGTTTTTTTTTTATTTCTTCAGACCAATGGGTTTTGTTCATTCCAAGATAATATGCTTTATCTGGATTTGAAGGAAAGAAAATATAACAAAGCTTGGCTTACTATCTACTTTATCATTTCCAATTTTTTTTTATCACAGTGGGAAGCAGTGTCAAAATTTCTCATTTCAAAACATTGAAACAAAAACATGTCAAGCAAAAGACAAGAAATGGCCAGTCTACTTATTTAATAAGACCTGATTATGTTTCCTACCATGTATTTTATTTCTTACTGCAGACTATTCAGTCTCTCCAAAGAGAATTCCTTGGAGAATGAAATAGGTAAACAGTTGAAAGGGACATGTATCATGGAAACACATCTGGTGAACATCTGGCCACACCTTTTCCATGTATAGCACTGAGAGTGCTGCCTAAGGTTTGGTCAAGAAAAGTAGATGTGAGCAACTCTAAAAACAAATCCTGAATCCACCACTTTGACCCAGGGTAAATCATTTTACATGACTATGCCAATTTTCTCATTTTGACAATTATAGTTTCCTTCTGGCAAAATACCCAGAAGTTTCTAAAATAAAAGGTTTGCATTTTCTGTTATTAATAAGATATTATTTTTTTCTTTTAAGAATAATGACTATGGAAAATTAGTCCCCCAACCACTGTCCATCAGGATAGGAGAAAGAATTGATAATTGTTCTCTTTATTTCTGTTAATTTATTGCTAATGCTGAATTTATATAAATGATTTTACATTTCAACAGTGCTTGTGACACCACAAAATTTAATTTAGAGACTGATTTTTTGTGTTCAGATAAAGTTTCAAATATGTCACAAATGATTAAAATGCACAGAAAACTTTTGTTCCTGTTTCTGAAGTTTTGCAAGTGTCTTTTTAAAAGCACACCCACAATCACCATGTCTCTAACAAGACATATACCCCACCTGGGAAACATAGTTGTAATAAAGAAGTTTGAGCTGGATCAAGTTGATTTTCCTGCCTTCAGAGAACAGCTAAGAACCTTTATAAGGGAAGGCAGAGGGAAAGCAATTTAAACCTCAAATTCTTAGCTTTTAGATAAAGCCAACAAAATAAATGTTGCTGGGCAGGATGACATCAGTCTTGGATGTGAAGAGGACAGGAGCCACAGTTCTCATTAAAGTTGTCTGTGGAGGAAAACAAAACTAATAAAAAGCCAGAACAAAAGCCTAACAGAAGTTATGTCTGAATTTTTATTGGTTTACAGACTTAAAGGGATGGCTACTGGATATTCTTATTTTTTTTTTTTAGAAAGCAGTTGACTATGGTCCGTGATCACCAAGTCAAGTGCAGTGACATGCCACCATACACCTCACACTCTGAATACTGATAGCTACCTCCTCAGCTTGGCAGCTTAGAATTATTTAGTATTGCTAATCTTTCTCTCTGCCTCTTCACATATATGCAAAATATTTTATTGCATTTTGCTTGGCCGTAAACTGAGTTACCTAATTTATTCATGGCTATTTATGGAACAGTTTCTCCTCTTTAAAATTCTATTCAGTTTGCTATTTTCCTACTTCATTCATCCTCACCCCTCCATTTTTTTTATATTTGACTCCACCTTTTCTGTAATGCTCAACAGTAAAATGCCTCATGGTCCAATGGGGGTAGAAAATAAAGAAAAGTTGCCTTTTGACATCATAAGAAAGAAAAAAATGAAAATGGACCCACATTTCCCCAATGTTGTTTTAACACCCAATGAAAAACACAGACTTTATCTTTTGATTGCTGTAAATCCCAGTAGTTTGGTTTTATTATGGGAGTCTCTGTCATAAGAGTCAATTTTATTGGAATTGTGGATCAATGCTGCTCATTCATTCTGGACTCAGGTCTTCTGCAAAAGATTATCATCGCATACTTTTAGAAGTAACAAGTTTACTAATTTACTAAGATCAGCAGTGCTTCATTTCCCCTGCAGTTTGGTATGTGATGGGGAGAACCCTGGATTAAAAGTCAAACTACTTGAGTTTTAGTTTGACATTCAGTGACTTACTAACTCCAGGTGTCATGGGGCAACTTGATCACTATTACTGAGCCTCACTTTCCTCATCTATAAAATGAAGATAGCAATGTATTATCTGTCTATCTCAGAGGGTTTATAGGTTCATAGAGTTTAAGCAGCAGAGTAATATTGTTTAATTTAAATTCTTCATTTTACATGAAAAAATGAGAACCCCAGAGAAGTAATTACCCAATTTCACACAAATATTGAGGAAGCAAGGACAGAATTTGAACTCAGACCCTTTGATTGCAGATCAAGTAATATTTCCACTACATTATTGTATCTTTTTTTTGTAATGATAATATTATAGAATTTAGGTAGATTATTAGATAGTAAAGTTTATGTAAATTCTAGGCATCATGAGCATATTTGATATCCATATAGCATTTTATATTTTATAAAGAACATTATAGATAACAGGCAGTACCATATCATTGTTCCTGTTTGAAGTGTATTGTGGCTCAAATTCCAGAATTATTTTTTTATCTATAGCAATGAATCAATTAACAAAGCATTAATTAATTGCCTAATCTATACCAGGTATTGTGACAGGCACTGAGGACAGAAAGCCAGTCTATGAAAGGGATTAATGTTCATTAAGCCTGAATGATAGGATAAGCATAGAATTTAAAAGGCTTTAAGTTTCTTAACTAATCTATATAAGAAGAAATAGCAAGCCAATGTAGCATTTTGAATCAAAGTTATACTTAGTTATACTTAGACTTGTCATTTCAAAATATCCCCTTGGCATCACAAATATATATATCATAGAATTAGCAAGGTAAAATATCTAGCCAGGCATCACAAGTATCTATCAAATAATTATCAAGTAACTGAATCAAAATTAAACATACATTTTATGATGATAAGTCCAGTACTCTTTCCATCTTCCCAAGGTTATCATCATTTTAAATATCAGTATGTGTGTCTTCCACCATTCTCCTCAATATTCATTTCTTCTTCTCCTTCTCCTTCTCCTTCTCCTTCTCCTTCTCCTTCTTCTTCTTCTTCTTCTTCTTCTTCTTCTTCTTCTTCTTCTTCTTCTTCTTCTTCTTCTTCTTCTTCTTCTTCTTCTTCCCATTTTTGTTATCATCATCACACCAAAAATTTAATTTTCTGATTCCATAAGGTTAGATAACCCTACTGAATATCTTTGCTGCTATTGAATTCCATGGTAAATGCTTCTACCCAGAGGTAAATGCTACCCTTTCTAAAAAAAATATTCCAATTTGATACCTTGCATAAAAATAGGGCTCATGATGTGGCTACATCAAGGAATATAATCCTGATTTCCCCAAGAGTTAGTGTGGGCTGGTGGGGTAGACAGTCCTTATCTCTCAGGAAATGAGAGTACAGCAATTAGCCTTTTTTCCTATCATGTAAATTGGGTTTGTTGAAGTTTAAGAAAAAGAAAGCTTCCTCCCCATAACCAGGTCTAAGTTTGTCTCTTTTCTCAGGCTGTCTGGTATGCTGTATTATCAATGCAGTCTGCACACCGGTGTATTGTTAGTAGGCATTCCAATGCAAAATAAAGCCATTTTCATGTGTGCTTGAAACATGTGTTAAGAATATTTAAGGGCCTGCATTCATGATAACTCAATATGCAAAGCAATATATTTCTTCTGAGGCTGGTTAAATGCCAAAGCAGAGCTGAAAGCTAAGACATCTGATAACTGAAAAAGTCATTTAGTCCATTTAGGCTCCAATATGGTGAACATTATTGTCATTAAAAAAAACATTCACTTTCTACCTTCCCCCAACAAATAACAACAATTAAAATGGAACATTTCTCACTGCTTGAAGTTACAAGTTCTCAGTTGCTTGTTTCCAAGGAATCTTACTGATACTAGAATTCATTACAGAAGCTGTGCAGAAATTTTAATAGATATTTAATACAAGAAGGTTTGTGTTGCTATGAATGGTTCCTTAATATCTGTTTAACTCACTTTTTATAACAAGGTAGAGGAGACAAAAGAATAATTATTTCCCAGAAAGTAATGATTTTTATGAACTTCAGGGATTTCTTCTAAGGCATGGCTACATGATATAGAAATAATTACTTGAAAAAGTGAAAATCCACCAAAACTGTTCCTTTGGTTTAATATTGAATGATGGTAAAAACAACTTATTATTTGAACTAAATCCAATTGGTGTTACATACATTTTTAATATAAAGCTTTTTATGTATCTGGGCACAGACATAGATATTCCAAAACAAGTACTCTCTTTTAGGGGTTTTCATTAATTGACAGCAGAACTGATGCTAGTTCAAAGCTACAGTACACAAGTTTCTCTTTAGTTCCTCTCCTCCCACTACCTTCCCCCAAACATACAAATTTTACACCAGATTCTTCTTTTTCAGTCTCTCTCCTCCAACTCTTGAGGTGACTAGTCTTACTATACTAGATCCTCCAATACACTATCAAAAACTGTATAAATTACATATATTTGTATATAGTATTACTCTTCCTAGAGAGATTCCCATTCATCAAATCAGTTTAAGTATCTCTTCTGTGTGATACAGTATGATAGGAACTACATGAGACATTGCAGGCCCCTTGGGAATTTCTATTCTTGTCTTACTATACAATAAACTGCCACCTCTGTCTTCTTGCTAGAAATTTTTTTTCTTTGGATTTTTAAAGAGTTATGGATACTGGGCCTAAGTTTAGGGGATCTTCACTCAAGCCAAAATAAAGACCACTTCCCAAGGGAAAGCTGAAAGTTAGAATCCCTAGAAGAGTGTGGGACAGAATCCCCATAGAGAGAGATCATATCTCTCCAATCATAGAGAGACATACACAATATTTCTTCCTACTCTTAAAAGTCCCTGTTTCGAAGGACTTGTGTCAACTATCTCACCTTGTTAACCAATCCCCACAGATTATATGGACCGGACAGTCCTAGTCTCTGTTGTCTCCAGGTATGGAGAATAGCAAGAATTGATACAGTATCAGGCTGACACTGGGGAAGCTGGCTCTACAAAAGAAATATAAATATGATACAAACAATAATGTTATAAGTGCATGGGGAAGTGCAAATAATGAATCTAGACCAGTTTGGATTTGATTAAGAGAGAAAATCAAGGAAGATCTAGGAAGAGAGAAACTTTGTTCTGTGAGTTCAAAGTTGAATAGGATTTCAATAGGTAGTAATCAGGGAAAGATGTAATTCCAGATATAGCAATACTGCAAGCAAAAGGCCACAGTTAAAAAAAAAAAGTAGGATATTTTCAAAGGATTACAAGATAACTTAGGGATGTTAGGTGAGAGAGGTGTGTTAGAATGAGATTATGGAATATAATAGAACATAAGGCTTGCATTTTAACAAAAAAAATTAAGAATCTTAAAATTTAAGAATTTTAATTTAAAGAGATGAAATGCTAATGGTAGGATTCAGGCATCAGGAAAAGAAGGAGATAGGATTTGGAAAAAGGGTATATATTAAACTTACCAAGGTCTGACCACAAGTGTGCATTTCACTGTACCTAAATATAGAACAGTCTTGATGGAGACTTTATTATAAATGACACATTGCTTGCAATTGGGCATTTTATTCCTGAATTTTCTCCAATATCTTTGAACAGCTTGGTAGGATGTGAATATGAAAGTTTCTCTCTATTCTTTCTCTGTATTTTTGTATGAATCTATCAAGGATTTTATATACGAATCCAATATGAGGCCTTCCCTATAAAAACAAATTACTATAGTATCAGCTTTGTCTGTAGGGAACTCTACTGCTGGATGGTCTGTGAGGGGAAAAAAAAAAAGCATTCTAGCTTTTAAATGCAATTAAACCAGTCAGCAATCTGGTTGACAACATCCCTGTCCTTTTCTTTAGCTCCTGTCTCTCTCATTAATTCAGTATTATACACTTCGTGTTCAATACCTTCAGTAAAACTGCAAAGCATGCAAAGTTTGTGTTTGGTGTGCTCCTATAATTGTCCAAAATTACTCAATAGAAGAGCCAGTCCAGGGCAGGTCTATTGTTTCCTTTAAAGTCCCATGTTCCAAATTAACCCATTCTTCCGACATTTGTCAAAACCCTGATCCTCTTGCTGTAGTTGTCTCAGAGAGCTGTTAAAAGGGAAACAATTTGATTGTCTTAATATTATTGTTCACACGAAGACTAATAGATTTAAATCTCTTGGGGAATATTTGCATTTTAGAAGAGGAATTTATTAAACTAAATGAATCTCTGATTAACATGTAAGAAAAATAATTTCTGTTGGGGAAAAGGCAGTTTGCTTGCTAGAGACCTCTATACCTCATTTCCTTCCAGAACAGTAGATATGAATGTAACAACTTAATATATTTTTTTTGTTTTACTTTTTATTTTAGATTATTTTATTTACTTCATGAACTATTTTCCAATTACACATAAAAATTAGTTTAATACATTTTTAAAGCACAAGTCTGGTCATGTCACTCCCTTACTCAATACACTCCAAAGGCTCCCTATTATTTTAGGATCATATTTAAACTCATCCATTCTGCATTAAAAACTCTTTGCATGAGTTGCGCAATCTACTTCTCAATTCCAATACATATTGTTATCCTCACTTATACTATAGAAGAGCCATACAGTGGCCCTTCATTCATCTCCCATCTATATAACTTTGCACTGGCTATTTCTCATACTTGGAATACATTCCGTCCTCAAATCTGTCTTTTACAAGTCCTAGTTTCCTGTTAGGGTTAGCTCAATTGTCACCTTTTACAGGAAGGATTTTTTTGCGTTTGTTTGTTTTTTCCTTTATTCTCCAAGCTACTAGTGAATTCCCTCCCAAACCATCCTTTACCTATTTTAAATTCCCTTATATGTATACATATTGGTTCTCCTAATTAGATTGAAAGCATTTCCAGAACAGGGATTAATTTACTTTTGTCTGTGTATCCTCAATGCCTAGCACAGTGCTTCACACATAATCTAGTATAAAATTAATACTTGATTTCTGAAGAAGTTGCTCAGTCTTGCTTTTTGATAAGATAACCAGCATGTATTTCCATTACACTGACTGAATTCTTTTATGTGGTCATGTTCTTTGTTTTCATTGAAAGCACTTTGTGGTAAATTAGCCCTTGGGTCTATGATTCTGGAAGAACTGGATTCTATCTAGGGTTCCATAATTTACTAGCTATTTATTTAACCCATGATTCACTTAACCAGTCTAGATCTCACACTCCTTATCTATAAGATGAAAAGATTATTTTTATTAGATTATCCCTTAGAATAGGCAAAGTTAAGATTTACTCATATAAATACATTGAAGTCAAGATAGCACATTGCAAAGAACACTCTGGATTTGGAGTAAGAGGCCTTGATTTCAAACTCTGAGTGTTACCAACTGTTTAAGGGATATTGAACAAGTCAGCTAACCTTTTAGAACCTCAATTGGTCATCTGAAAATTCAAGGGTTTGGATGCCATGGTTTCTACTATCACATCCCAAACCAAATCTATGATCCAACAAATTCTTTAATTCTACATCTCTTGACTCTATGTTTGGAAATATCTATGATATTATTGCAGTGGGTTCACTTGCCTCCATTGTAGATCATTGATACCCTCCACTTTCTCTTTATTTGCCATGTCTTATCTGTATTTTTCTATAACACCTTCAAAATGAATGTACCCATTATACTCTACTATGCTTATACTCTTTGTGAATACTCTACTATGCTAGAATTTTCCTTTTTGTTTACCTCTTTGTATATAAAAATAACATATATGGTGTCTTCTACTCTTTGGGAAACTTTGTCTCTTTGAAATATCTTGAAAAAATCAATCTCTAAATACCTTAAAAATTCAAATTGGAGCTAGCATAGATTTTCTCTGTTGGGATTTGGTTAAGTCCAGCTGGTCTTCCTGGCAGGCCTTCTTAAACATCACCTCCATATGCTCACATAGCAACACTGAGTATAGGTTTAAAATCACAGATTTTAGAACACAAAGTGACTTTAGAGAGCACTTAGCACAACTCCTTCATTTTTAGTTTGAGAGAAACAGACCTAGAGGTGAACTGACTTTCCTAAGCTCACAGAGACAAGAACCTTGAAGTCAAATCTATTTTTTTTTTTCATCCAGGGTCCAGATGTAGGGCTCATAGAAAAAAGTAGGAAGACAACATATGGATGCAAAATGTAACCAATCTGTTCCTCTCAGTTTAATTGGTAAAGTCTCTTTGGATGACCCGGCTTTGCTGCATCTCTCAACAAAATGACTAAACTTTGTTTGTTTGTCTTTCCCCCTCAAATATTTGCCACCGTTTTGTCCAATCAATGCTACTCATGACATTATGACATTATCTTCCATGGTGTATTGCAATAAGCTAATAATCTGTTTGTCTTTCTCTTTGTTTCTAAATAGATTCATATGGGAAAGACATTAAGTATTGGCTGAATGAGGCAGTTTCAGGAAACTTCTGGACTCTGTGTGTGTGTGTGTGTGTGTGTATTTAACTGCAAATCTAAGTTTAAAATATTACAATCTACATTTGTGGAAGGAATTCTCATGTTAAATAAATTTTTATCCTTGTCATATTTATGTCAAAAAGGACAAGCAAGAAAAAATTAAAGTCTTTTGTTGTTGCTTTATCGTTGATGAACTTATGGTTAAGTAAAGCTTCTATTTCATATTTTGCTCCTTGATTTTCATTCTGAATATACATGAAGGACAAACTATGTTTCTGATGCATTTACTCATCAGAAGTCATGGCAAGGACAATAAAATAAGGTAGGAAAGAAAACTTCTAGCCTCTTCCTCTATTCTTCTAACAGTTTCCTTAATTAAAAACTTTAGTAAGAGCCACCTGCCCTAGCTGACCCAAATTTCCAGAATGAAATGCTAGGCCATTGTGGCTTAAATGTGTTTCCAAATTTCTGAGATACTCTCTCGTAGTCTCATTATTCATCCTTCATTTCCAAAGAGGGCCAACAGTCTTACCATTTACAGAAAGGGGTGCTATATATGTGTGTGTTCATTTCTTGAAGGCAAAGAATAAAACAGCAGAGCCAAGTCTTTACTAGTAAAAAGGACAGGATGATAGTTCACATCCTTTTAAGTTCAGTGATTTCTCAATACACACACACACACTCACTCACTCACATGTGTCCCTAATTTTCTATGCAAGGGTATTATCAGTAAGTTATGAGAATGAATTGCAACTGAAACTCTTTCTTCATAATAACACTCACTCATCAGGAGGTTTCCAGCTACAAAATGTGACCAATCAGCCTGCAAAGAGCACTGAGTGTAAAATAATTACACTCTTCCTTATTAAAATGTTCAGCCATTTGCTACAGATGCACAGTTCATGGTTATAGGGAGAAGTAATTTGTTAAATAATATATTCACCCAGTTACACATAATGTGATTTAATCAGTACATTATATGCAGGCTTCAAATATAAAGTGTCTTAAACCATCAAAATGAATTATTAACAGTTTACAGTTATTGTCCTCTTTGTAAAGAGGAGGGGCAAGCTACATAGAGGGGAGTGTGAAAAAGGAGAAACCACCTTAGGAAGCAAAAAATAGACAGCCACAATGTCAGCTCCTCTTAATGAAACCTCCCTGACTTTCTTCTAACCAAAACAATACTTTGTGTTTGTTTAGTGTTTTTAACTTTGCAATGTACTTTATAATTCCACATTATTGGTACTGAGAGATTCCCACTATCTCCAATAATCTCTACCTCTAGGAGCAAATTCAAACTCTCTCAATTGACATTTAAATCCCATCATGAGTTAACTTCAGTATAGTTCTGCAGGTTTCTCACTTAACAATTCAAACTAGCTTTCTTGATGTATCTCCTACCTGAAATCCCATTTCTTTTTCTTTTTGCTTTTTGGAGGACAATTGGGGTTAAGTGACTTGCCAAAGATCACACAGATAGTTTTTCTTATATTAAGTGCCTGACATTGGACTTGAACTAAGATCCCCCTGACTCCTGGGCCGGTGCTCTACTCACTGCACCACCTAGCCACCCCTGAAATCCCATTTCTTATATCTTTCCCTTTTCCTCATCTATCCCTGATGCCTGGAATGCATTCCTTCTTAATTTTAGAATTCATAATTTCCTTTTAAATTCACACCAAGCACTATCTCTTTTATGAGATCTTCTTTGATTCCCTAGGTTTCTCTGTCTTTCCCCTAAATTACTTTGAGTTTACTTTGTATATATAGTACTCCATTGAAGGTTATTTCCCCAACTCTTCCTCACAATGGTGGTCCAGGGTTACTGCCTGTTTTATCTCAGAATTTTAGGGGCAATTCTGAGGGGTGAATGTTTTTTATTATTATTGCCTATGAGACCCTAGTAATGAATCCCATTGGTTATCCTGTTCATATCAATTAGACATTTGGTATTATTTGGCATTCAGATATATTTAGTAAGGTGGTTTTATTATGAAAAGAAGTATAATTTATTTCCTCTGAGTTATGTGTGACTTCCTCCCAGCATCCAAGGACTGAGCACTTGAAAATCCTGAAATAGCATTTCTTATTGTTTTAAAGAGGTCATGTACCCTGATGCCACATTTCTTTACCCTGTCTAATGCACCCTCTCTTTTTACCTAACAAGATGGAATTTGCTACTGCATGTGTGTGTGTGAGAGAGAGAGACAGAGAGACAGAGAGACAGAGAGAGAGAGAGAGAGACAGAGAGAGACAGGAGACAGAGAGAGGGAGAGAGAGAGAGGTGAGCAAGTAACACCCTACACTGATTACATTAATTGGGATTGGAATAGGAAATATCCCTCATATGTGCATTTTATGTATATAATGATATATTTACATATGTCCCCCCCATCCCCAATCAATCATTCAATCAATAGTCATTCATTAAGTACCTATCAGATGCCAGGCACTGTACTAAGCCTCAAAGATAAGGTAATCTCTTCAACTTCAGAAGCTGTTTCATTTTTGTCTTTATACTTCCAGATGAATAGACATGCTGATCTGAATTAGTAAGTGGAATCTTCTTCTTTGGAATTATATATAAAAATAAAATCATAGGTTCTGTTAAAAAATCTCAGTACCTGATATATTATTTGTCAAATCTAATACTGAATAAGTGCTTGCTGATGTTACACAATTTCATTTCAGTCTCACAACAAGCCTGTGACACACCAAGGTAATGCTGTCCTTACTACCTGAAGTATATTTCTTCAGCTTTGCTCAAATGGTAATTTTATACATTTTCATATGTCATGTCTGTATCTACCAAATGACAGTACTGATATGCTCAAGAAAAAACACACATGTGTACATGTATGTATGTATTAATATGCCTATTTTCTCTTCTCTATCACTGTAAGTATACTCAAAGTGAACTGTTTTCATTACCAGGTAATGAACACTTGTATCAGGAGTCAAAAGGCCTGAGTAAATCAGAGAACTTGAGAGTTAGAAAGGAGCTTGGTAGTCGTCTAGCCCAACTCATAAATGAAAGGAACCTCACTATAACATATTGACAAATGGTCTTCCTGATTTAACTTGAAGAGACCTCCAGTGAGGTGGAACTTGACATCTTTTGAGGCACCCCATTCTACTTTTGGACAGCTCTAACTGGTCATTTTTGTTTTGTTTTGCTTTTTCTTCATTTTAAGCCTACATTTGTTCCTTTGAAACTTCTTTGGGTTTTATTTCTAACCTCTGGAAACAAAGAGAAACAGTTTATTCCTCATTCAAGGCAATATCCCTTCAAGCACTTGGAACTGATTAGTTCTTTCCCCCCAACTCCACCACCAGTATTTTCTTATTCAGATATACAATCTCAATTCCATCTATTGCTCCTCATGGACTCCAAAAACTGAACATAGTTCTTCAAATATAGTCTGGCCAGGGCAACAAACAATAAGACTTATTACCTCCTTATTCCTAGAAGCTATGTTGCTTTTTATGGAGCCCCATGTGGCATTTGTTTTTGTTGTTGTTGTTGTTGTTGTTTTATTTGTTTTTGCCTTACTATGAACTAAACTCATACAAAGTTTGTAATCAACAACAAAAAAAAACAGGTCTTTTATTTTTTTGTCCAAAAGTGCTGTCTAACAATAACCTTGTTATAGTATACTTGGAAAGTAGATTTTTTGAACCAATTATAAGACTTTGTATTTAATCCCTTTAAATTTCACCCAATATTGAAATCTGTTGCATTTCTGAGGCTATGTTTTCTCATTTATACAATTGTATTCTTATATTTTTCTACTTACCTCACAAAATTCTTTTGAGAATCAAAGTATGAGAGTAATATATAAATTGCACCTATTATTATAAGCATATGATGTAATTATCCCTTCTCTAAATCACATTACTCTTCGCTTTCCATGACCTATCCTTTCCCTCAGGGGAAGGAAAATAATGCATGTTCTTCAATGCCAATGAATGTTTAATGTCTCAGACCTTGGACTTGTAGAGACTTTGTACTTTCCTGTTTGCGTTAGAAAATACCATAAGTTGTTCTTAGGAATGTCACAAGTGGGTGGAGGGTGGGAGTGGCAGATGGTATATACTTTTATATATAGCATGTGCATCCTGCTGTGTAATAAAGTTAGTCAATGAGTCATCACACTTGGAACCAAATGAAGGGACAATGTCAGGGACATCCTTGGAGACAAGCAGGAAGTTAAGGTCCTTGGTCTGAACAGATTTAAAATATTGACACAATAAATATTCATTAAATATCAATTCTATTCAAAGTATTGTATTAAGAAATTGAAATGGGATTTTAGTAGAACACTGCAATCTATAATTTCTGCCTGGATCAATAGACTTCCCAAACCTTGATTGAATCAATTTAATGTTGTTTTTTTCCTAAGTAGACATAGTGCTTTGAAGTTGTGTCTAAGAAATTCCTAGTGTAACATACTCTAAAACAAACCACTTCACTCAGCTGCTGTCTGGCTATTTAAGTTGTACTAACATGGTCTTCAATTCAAGAGGTAGTTATTGAACGTAAACTATTTGGCAAGTTTGGGGCTATACATTAGGCATACAAAAAAAAAGAAAGAAAAGAAATAATCCCTACCTTTGAGGAGTTTACATTCACCTGGAGAGTATATGTATGATTCTGCATAACCTGAGCTCTGAAGTCCATTGGGATGAGATTTCTTGCTTACTGGGAGAGATCTATGTCATATGACTGGCAGAGTAAAGTAGACAAATACAAGAGAGAAGAGATAGTCAAGGTTCTTCTAGCCTTTACCTATGCAAGAGAAGAGGCACAATGCTAACCTCTCCATTTCAGTAAAGAGACAGAAAGATTCTGGGAATAAGTAGACATGAGAGGAACTAGAAGTCCCTCTCATGTCCCTGCCCTCAACTTCCTATACTAAAACCTTCAGGAAGTTTTTCCCTTAGTTGATTCTTTCACTAGATTGAGCTGAGGTATCTCACTGACAATGGTATTCTGTATGTATGTTTGCATATGAATATATGCATACACACATGTGCGTGTACATATCTATACATATATGTATGTGTGTATACATGCATATATGTATATATTTATATATAATTTCTCTTTCTCTCTCTCTCACCCTCCCACTCCTCCCACCCTCCTATCATTTTGGAAAATTAGTTTCCTTTCTATTTCCTATGTTTGTTAATTCTGGAACTGGTATTTGATGGGAGGAGTCAGATCTTGGATATAAAGCTTGGGGCCTGCCCCTCTCATTAACAAATAGCAGTCAGGAATTTACCTTGAACCTTAAAGATACTTCTCCTGAATTAACAATATTTAAGAGACTACATAGATGTAATTCTAGCTCAGTATGGCCTCTCTCTAAGGACAGCAGAGTGGTCCAGCCTCTTGCTTCCCCTCCAGGCAGGAACTAAAGCCTCCATTGGAGAAGGATGGGTAAAGGCAAATATGTTAGAGATATCTATTCTTACCTCTGTGCAAGCTAAACTGAGAGAACCACATTACAAGAACAAAATAAAATCAAACAATTTCAGGGGAGACTGGCACTAAAAATAGACTGCAGGAATCAGGAAAGATCTCTTCTAGGCTATTATATTTGTGTACAATCTTAAAGTTACAGATCATACAAAGTGAAAGAGAAGAGGAAGATTGTTTTAAGCATGAAAGAAACCTCATATGCAGGTGGGAGAATTATGTAAGAGGTTCAGCAAGCAATTAATTTTGAATGGAATATCCTAGAGGGTGTGAGGAACAAAATTGTGAAAACAGTCCTAAAAGCTAGATTAGTGCCAGAGTGTGATATATGAAGGGCTTTCAATGTTAAAAGGAGTTAAAATTCTAACATGTAGTCAGTGGTGAGTCCATAAAACTTTTTGAGTGAGAAGGCAGAAGATCTGTGTTATAAGAATACTGTATTAGAGAGGTGAAGCCATGGTGGCAGAGAAGCCAGGAAGGTACCTTATATCTCCCAAGTTTACCTCAGAAACAATGTTAATTCAAGCCTTTAAACACATTCTGGAGCTACAGGACCTAGAAAAATGATGGATTGAAATAATTTTCCAGTGCAAGATAACTTAGAAGGATTTCAGGAAAAGTCTATTGACAACATTGTCAATATATCCACATGCAAAATCTCAAAGGGGAAAATAAATTGATTTCAAGCCCCAAAAGCCTTCTTGGAACAGTTCAAAAATGATTTTAAAAGTTGAATTAGAAAGGTAGAATAAAAATTGGGAAAATAAATAAGAGGTATGCAAGAAAGAGTCAAAATCTTTGGAAAGAAATGATAAAAATTTACTGAAGAAAGCAACTCCTTGAGAAATATAATTTGCTGGTTGGGGGGAAAATCCATGGATCAAAACATCTCCTTTAAAAGTAGAATTGGTCAAATGGAAAAGGAGGTAAAAAAAAGTTAACTAAAAAAAATTCCTTAAAAATTAGATTTGGGAAAATGGAAGCCAATCACTCTATGAGACATCAAGAATCAGGCGACAGAATCAAAAGAATGAAAAAAAAAAGGAGAAAATGCAAAATACCTCATTGGACAAAACAACTAACATACCGTGTTTCCCCGATAATAAGACCTATCCCGAAAATAAGCCCTCCCCTTACTGTGTAAGATTCCTCTAAAATAAGCCCTCCCCCGAAAATAAGCCCTATTGAGATTGCTACTGTAGTGAAGGTGATCCCCTGTGCTACATGCTACATTACAGTACCCTCTGTATGCACCGCCCTCCCCCCCCCCGTGAAACGCACGCCACGCTCCGAGCTGCATCCAATCAGAGCTGCAGCAGTGAGCACGTCATCCTGTTCTTCCCCAGTGATTTGCTTGCTGGCGCCATTGAGAGCAGTCCTGCGGAGGACAGCTGAGGCAGGACAATATAAAAACCCGGTATGTAAGCGGGAGTGAGGGGGCATGATGGAGGATAAAAAGGGCATGATGGAGGAAAAAAGAAGAACTCAGGGGGCATGATGGAGTGAAAAGAAAGACTGATGGTCATAATTTTATTATTCTGTCTGTTTTGACCCGCAAACATGAGTACAAAAAGGAAGAGCTATACTGTTGAGTATAAGAAAGTAATTGTAGAGGAGTCACATGGCAAGAATTTTGCAGTTTTCTGTAAAGAAAAACTTTTGGATCTTCGAATGGTCAGAAAATGGAGAGTAGCTGCCCCAATTTTTTTTTTTCAAAAATACCCTCCCCCACCTTTTCATAATATCTTTGTAATACAGAACCAGTAGTGGTAATCCTGGGTCAAAAGGTATGCATTGTTTTATGTCCCTTTGGACATAGTATCAAATTGCTCACCAGAATGGTTGATTTTGTTCACAACCACTAACAGTGTATTAGTGTCTCAATTTTCCTACATTCTCTCCAACATTTGTCACTTTCCTTTTCTGTTATATTCCTCAATCTGATAGGTGTGGGGTTGTACCTTAGAAGTTTTTTTTTTAATTTGTATTTCTCTCCTAAATAATGATTTATAGCATTTTATATGACTATAGATAGCTTTGATTTCTTTATCTGAAAATTGCCTTTTCATAACCTTTGACTATCAATTGGGGTATAAGTTGTATTCTTATTTGTAAACATTTTATCATTGTCTTGGTATCTGGTATAAGATATTGATCTGTATCTAGTTTCTAATAAGCTGTTTTCCAGTTTTCCCAGCAATTTTTGTCAAATAGTGAGTTCTTGTCCCCAAAACCTGAATTTTGGAGTTTATCAAACACAAGATTACTATGGTCATTTACTACTGTGTTTTGTGTACCAAATCCAGCCCTCTGATCCATCACTCTATTTCTTAACTAGTTCCAGATTACTTTCATGATTACCACTTTATAATACAGTTTGAGATCTGGTACAACTAAGCCACCTTGCTTCATATTTTTTTTAAAACTAACTTCATTGATATTCTTGACCTTTAATGCATCCAGATGAATTTTTAATTATCTTTTCTAGTTCTGTAAGTTAATCTTTTGGTTGCTGGATCAGTATGCTAATGAATAAGTAAATTAATTTAGGTAGAATTATCATTTTTATTATGTTGACCAAGGCTACCCAGGAGCAATTGATCTGTTTTCAATTGTTTAAATCTGAGTTTATTTTCATGAAATGTGTTTTATATTTGGATGAACATCATTCCTTAATTTTTCATTGCAGGTAGACTCACAAGTATTTTATATTGTCTATAGCTATTTTAACTTGAATTTATCTATATCTTGCTGTTAGACTTTGTTAGGTATATATAGAAATTCTGATTATTTATGCATTTTTATATCCTGAAACTTTGCTAAAGTTGTTAATTATTTCAAATAGTTCTTTGTTGTTGATTCTCTAGGTTTCTCTATGTATACTATAATATAACCTGCAGATTGACAGTTTTGTTTCTTCATCGTTTATTCTAATTCATTCCATTTCTTTCTCTTCTCATTGCTATAGCAAACATTTATAATATTATATTGAATAATAGTGAAGATTGGCATCTTTGCTTCATTCCCTGATCTTATTGGGCAGCCCTCTATTTTTTCCCCATTACAGATAATGCTTGCTAATGATTTTAGATAGATAATATTTATCATTTTAAGGACAGTTCCATTTATTTCTGTAGGTTTTAGGGTTTTTAATATGAATATTATATTTTGTCAAAAGCTTTTTTCTTCATTTGCTGAAATACTCATATGATTTTTGCTGTTTTTGTTATAGATATGGGCACTTATGCTGATAGATTTCCTATCTGAATACTGAATCAGCCGTGAAATTCTGGTATAAATAACACCTTGTAATAGTGAATTATCTTTTTGATATATGTGTAATCTCCGTGATGGAATTTTATTTAAATTATTGCATTAATTTTTATTATTAAAATTGGGCAATGGTTTTATCTTTTTTTCTCTTCCTAATTTAGATATCAGTGCCATATTTATCCAATGAACATAATTTAGTAGGACTCCTTCTTTGCCTATTTTCCCAAATAGCTTTTGTAGTGGAATTGATTGTTTTATAAATGTTTGGCAAAATTTGCTTGTGAATCCATCTTGCCTGGATTTTATTTTTTCTTAGGGATTTCAATGATGGCTTGTTCAATTCATTATTCTCAGAGAAGGTTAAATACACTGTTTCTTTCTTTGTTAACCTGGGCAATGTAAATATTCATCTGTTTCCCTTAGATTGTCAGATTTACTGGCATAAATGTAGGCAAAATAATCCCTAATAATTCTTTTCATTTCATTTTCATGAGTAGCAAATTCACACTTTTCATTTTTGATACTGGTAATTTGATTTTATCCTTTTTGTAAAAAAATCAAATTAACCAGTGGCTTATCTCTTATTTTTTCCCATAAAACCAGAACCTGGATCTATCTCCTGGTTTTATTATTTTTAATTTTATTATCTTCCTTTTGATTTTCAGGATTTCTGATTTGTAATTTAAATGAGGATTTTTAATTTATTCTTTTTAATACTGTTTTTTTGTAGTTGCATTCCAAATTCATTGATATGCTCTTTTTATTTTTATTTTATTGATGTAAGCATTTAGATATATAAAATTTTCCCTAAGTACCCCTTTGGCTTCATCCCATAACTTTTGGTATGTTTTCTCATTGTTGTCATTCTCTTTAAGGAAATTATTGATTGTTTCTATGACTTGTTTTTTGACTTATTCATTCTTTTTATTAGATTATTTCATTTCCAATTAATTTTAAATCTAGCTTCACATGGCCAGAGCTATGGGGCCTGGATACTGGCTTGCTGCAGTGGTGTCACAGGGCCTGGTCACTGACCTGCAATGGGGCTAGGGGCTCCATGCTGGCTTTTTGGGGTATGGTTTTCTGTTGACTTTCACAGATTGTGCTTACACTGGACTATATTCCCCTTGTAGCTGAGTGAGACAGACCTTTCTGATTGTGAGACAGACCTTTCTGATTGTCCTTTTATGTGATATTGTTTAATGGCAAACACAGAAGTGGTTCACACTTTGTTTCAGCTATTGAATTGCCACCTTATTTCAGTCTGTTAAGAAGCAGAACTTGTGAACTCCTGGGGAGAAGCTAATGACTATATGAGGAGAGCCTTAGGGCTAGAGACAGCAGGAGCTGAAAAGAGGACTCTTGTTGCAGCAGAGTCAAGGGGAATACTTGTGTTATCCTGGCACTCTGTTTGTCTGCTCTGTCTGTGTTGATATTTGTTTGTGATACTTCTTACAGAAGCCCTGGGACCTTACTGAAATCCCTGAAAGAGGATTTTCTGGTTTCCTGGAGGAGGGTTTTGGAGGACCTGGGACTTTACTGATGATTTGTACTGACCTCTTAGACATTTTTTTGTGGGTCACTGTTGATTTCTCTATTGATAATTTGTGTTGAGTTCTCAGACCTTGTTGGTGGGTCTGAGTTGATTTCACAGGCGGATAGTGAATTGATGATGGTGAAGGCAATGTGAATGAATATTATTGTGGCTATGTTAAGCTTTGTCTTCCCAGAAAGAGGAACTGTGAAGGACTTGAGGTGGATTAGACACTGTGAACTTCAAAATGGAAAGGGAACAGTACAAAGAACCAGACAAGGAGCTGGATAAAGAACTGGGAGCTGCCTGCCTTTGAACCCAAGTGACAGATGGAGCTGGGACCATGGAAGAGGAACCATGGAAGCTTATAGCCAGCATTGAGTCAAGCTTAAAGAAGACTTTACTTGAATACTTGGATAAGCAAACCTCCTTACGGATGATTGAATGGTTGAGTTACTAAATGATTGTACTTTGTTGAAAACTATTGTGACCACTTTGGTGAAAACTATGTGGCCATTTTACTGATAAGTGATTGTGAATGCTGTATTTTATTTTCTGTGATAAGTTGTAACATTGTGAATGCTGTACCTTGATTTACTGTGAATGTTTTGCTTTGATTTGTTATTGAATACATAGAGTGTTCACTATACTGTGTAATCAGAACCTTAAAAGCTGTTTACACACCGGCCCCGAAGTCAGGAGGACCCAAGTTCAGTTCCAGCCTCAGACACTTAAGACCCACAAAAAAACAAACAAACAAACAAACAAACAACTAGCCGTGTAACCTCAGGCAAGTTACCTAATCCCAATTGTCCTCCAAAAGGCAAAAAAAAAAAAAAAAGATGTTCACAGTAGCATTCTTCTGGAAAGCTTCTAGTGCTTGGCTTTACATCTTTGTATTGAAAATTGTTTCACATTATCTTTTCCGTGGTTCTACTACTTAGAATTCATTTTGAGGCATTATTTTATAGTTGTTTGGAGGGGAATTTGAGAAAGTTCAGGCAAGTCCATGTCTTATTACACAATCTTGGCTCTGAACTCCTTTGAAACATGAGTAGTTTTCAACACAATCTTGTGAGTTTGAGATATCAAAGATCCTGGTTATCTTGGTCAGAGATGACTTAGAGGTAAGAGAAATTTATGAATTGTGGAGAGGTATCATCAATAGGTCAAAGTCATATTCATTGACCTGGCTTGTCAGAAGACATGGAACTGTAAGGTGATTTTTCAAAAGTACAGATTTGAAATTAAATGTTAAATGTGATTTGGCAGTCTGAAATCATTCTGAGAGATGATAACAATTATGTCACTATATCCTGTTTTAAGTCATTGTTAACATATGCTGTTAAAAACCTATTGTGTTAAGTATTTTTTTGGTTAGAAGAAACAAATACTTTCCTATTCTTTATTCATATTATACACAGTACAGAATCTACCTTTCTATTTCCTTTTTTAAAGAGAGTCTCTGGTCATTAGTCTAACCTGAGTGCTAACTTTCTGTAGAACGTGAGGAGAGTAAGGAAGAATAAAGAGCTTAAAAAAGTATGTGAAAAAGAATCAAACCTTCTCATTATAGACCAGGCACCCAAAGAACTAAACCAAGTCTTCATGTGTGAGGGTCTAGTGGAGAAAAGGGTATGATATCCCAACCAGTTGGATCTATTATCAATCATTATTGCTATGTTATAAATATTGAGAAGAGTTTTGAAAGAATGCAAGCTGATATACTTTTAGATATAGGGAGGGTAATAAAATTTAAATAAACTAAACATACAATATCTAATTTTCTGGTGGTATCTTCATCAAAAATAAAGCTTATTTTTAATTCTATCTCAAATATTTAAATGCTAAATTGGTTTGATTGTGAGTTATGAACGCAAGGCCATGTGATTTCATGTAGATGATGGTACATATTTAATGCTGTTGATTCTCAGTTGAACTGAATCAATGTCCTCTATATAGAAACCAGATAAAATTAAGCATTTTCATTATGATCTCTTCTGGAATCAGAGGCTACAATTAAGGAGTCAAATAAGTGACTCCAAATGTTTTAGATAAAAGCACGATAATCACTTATCAGCCACTAATCAGTCTTATATCACAAATAATTTCTGTTTTTTCATAACTATGGGAATACCTAATAGTCACAAATTGTTTTATTCCTTACAATTACCTGGACCAAATAATTCAGTCATAGATTTGCTGAATTAATTTACTGGAATTTGGGGTCATTGGTTGACTGTGGTGAATATTTTGAGAAAACCTAGCCCAATTTTCAGATAACAATAAAAAGGGAAGTAAGAATAGGAACAGCTAGCATTTTTATAGTGCTTTAAGTTTTACTAATTGCTTTAGAAATATTATCCTTTTTGATATATATAATAACTCTTGAGAAGTAAATGTATCATTATCTCTTTTTTACAGAGCAGAAAAATGAAGCAGACAGAGGTTAACTTGCCCAGGGTCACATAGCTTGCAAGTTCCTGAGGTCATATTTGAATTCAGGTCTTCCTGTCCCTAGATCCAGCAATCTGTCTGCTGTATTTCTAGGTCCCTATAAAGGTATTATAAGGACAATAGAGTTAAATAAAAACATAAAGAACTCATATTGGTACAATCCATATTTTTTTTTCCTTTTTGCTCTACTTTGCACTTTTATATTTATGGAAAACATACATTTCCAATTAAATCTTGCTCTCTGATGCCTCATCATGGCCTAGAGGTGACTTTGGTTTTGCAAAGGCTAGGTCCACAAAGCATAAGGTCTGGAAATTTTTGACAAGTGTGGGCAGGCCCAGGAACAAAAGATGTTTCTAAAATTTAAAGATTAACTATATAATGACAGCTTCATCACTAGAAATTTGTTTATCAGTTGCTATACCATTTTTGACCACAGTAAATTCAGGAAAAAACAAAACAAAACAGAAACTCAAAACATTTCTTTCTTTTTAATCCTTTAAGTAATAACACTCTTGATATGTTATCTTCACCCAAGGACCAACAAAGTGGCATACTACTAGAGGAAGTAAACTGAATTAATATTGACATTCTCACTATGAATGAAACAAACAAAACACATCTAACTTGATAAGCCACACGTGAAGAATGTTTTAAAATTAATAGACAGCCCAAGTGGCACCCTTGACTACCTGATAAATAATTTTCAGAAGACCTTTTAAATACACTATCTCAACTCATATTTAAAATACTCCTCTGAGATTGGTGCATCCTCGTTTTGTAGAGAAGATAAATGAGGAAAGAGAGGTTAAATGATCTGACCAAAGTCATGCAAATAGTGGGTGTATGGAATAGGATTCAAATTCCTGATTCCAAAACTAACACTCCTTCCACTATCCCACCTATCTACAAATATTAAATATTAAAATAACTGAATAAGAAAAACACCCTCCAGATCATTAGGTGAACTGTCACTGTAGGATGCATGGAAAGGTTGACAGTAAATATAAAACTTTAAAAGTATAGAGGCTCATGATCTTCATCAGCTGACAAAATAGCCACACTAATAAAATCAAGGAATGAACTAATAAAATATAACCTATAGCCCTACTTCAAAAATATAAGACTTACTTGTTTTCCATCTACCACTAATCCTAAATGGAGCCCATAGGGCAAAATCAATAATAAGAAGCGAGATCTCTATTTTATCCTCTAACTGTGAGTAGTAATACCCTCTACCTTTAAAAAGCATCCATAGAAAAATCACACATGAGCCAAGGATAACAATATCCCTCCCTGGGTCTATTTCTTTCTATTTTTTCCCTTTCCTTTTTTCTATTTTTTTTTCATTCCTGTGTCACTTTCTGCGTTAATTTATGGTAATCTCTCTGTGCTTTTCTTTTTCTTCCTCCAATTCTGTCTTTCTTTGTAAATTTCGCAAGGTCATAGATGAAAGATCTGGATTAAATTCCATTGTTATAATTTATTCTTTGTTCATAGGAAGGGACCTTACAAGCCATTTAATCTAAATGCATCCCTTAACATGTGAGGAAATTAAGGGCTGGGTGGCAAGTAAGTTGCCCAGATTTTCATAGGTGGTACTTACACATTGGTAATTGGAACCAGGTCCTCTAACTGCCAAATCTAGCATTCTGTACAATGTCTACATTTATCTATTTCTTCTCATTTCTTGCCCTCTATTTTTACACTCCTTTTTTTCTTGTGACTCTTTTACTTAGAGAGGGTCATTTCCAAGCAAATTAATGTAAACAATATCATAATAGTACTCTTTATCTAAAAAATAAAATAAAGAATATTGGAAAGTAAAGATTACCTCAGGGCTTCAGGTATAACATATTGCACACACTCCTATGTTAAATTATATCACTCTGTTGAATTTTGGATCTGTTTCCTCATTTACTCAATGTCTAAAACTCTTTTCTGAACCCAGACTAAACATCTTCATCTTTTACTCAAACTCTGCTGATGCATGGGAAATTAAACTTCTGATACATAATCCTGCTTCTTTTTCCTCCAGCATCTCAGATTAGGATATTCTGCCTGAATAACCAACAAAGTGATTCTGACTCATTCTGGACCCCTTCTGGAAGCAGTCTTACCCTGTTCCTTAAATCAAGTTCTTCTGAGCCTTTAACAGGAATACCTGAAAAAGACCAAGCCAGGACCCATTCAAAGAACTACCTAAGAGTTGGGCTCATCCAACCTTATTGTTGTTGTTCAGTCATTCAGTTGTGTCCAACTTTTCATGACCCCATAGATCATGAAGTTTTCTTGGCAAAGATATTGGAAAGGCTTGCCATTTCCTTCTCTAGTGGATTAATGCAAGCAGAGGTTAAGTGACTTGCTAGGGTCACATAGCTAGTGAGTGTCTAAGGTCAGATTTTAACACAGGCTTTCCTGGCTCCAGGCCCCATCTGCCAAACCATCCAGTCACCTAGTACAATGTTATGTGCCACAAAATACAGAATTAAATTGAGCAATTTTTTAGAGACATAACAACCATTGTTTTCTATTTCATAGTACTTAACTTTAAATGGAAGGATGGTGCATTTTATATTTCCTTTAAAAATAAACCAACTTAAATTATGTTTTTTTTACTGATGTAGCCCTGTATCAACTTTCTTTGGGTATCTATGGTCCCCAAGAGGGCAAAAGATGTTTCTCTGTTTTCAATATACTTAAACTATGGAGAGGTGCTAGAAAGAAAATATTATGAAACGCATAGTAAAATATGGAATTAAAGGTTAGCATGCTTTTTTAAATATGGTATCTATTTTTTTATATTTTGTTGTTTTCAACTTTAAAATGAGTAACTTGGAAATTTTATGCTATTTTTTAAACAAACCAGATTATTTTTTGCTGATGTGGCCCTTCATTGATTTTCCTTGAGAATCTATGAAGCCCAAGGAATTGAGGAGGAGATAATTCTTCATTTTTGCTACAGTTAAGCTACACCATGGGACAGTGAAAGAAAACCATTTTGGAAAATTGAGATGAATTTATTCAGTTATCTATATTTACACAGTGTCACCAGATCCCCTGGAAATTTATCTAGAGTCAGAAAACCAAATTTTGAATTCCAGCTCTTCCATTTTTTACTAGTATGGTGATTTACTCATTAATTGTTAAGTTTAGAAAATTTTCATTAAGAAGACCAAATTAATTTCTGTGACAAGAGAAAGATTTCGGGGTTGGTAAGACACTGCCACTCCATTCTCCCTCCCCCATCCTCAAAAAAAAAAAAAAGAAAGTGTGAAAATGAACAGATTATCTTCCAAATTATCTGCCAAATATCCACATTCCTTGAAGTCATTCAACTCTGATCCCCACAAGTGCTCTAATCCAGATTTCATAGAAACACTTGCCAAGAGCAAAAATGAGAATAATCCATAGTGGAACTGGAAATAAATCTGATTCAAACGGATTCCATGGGTACTCTTGCACAATATGTCTTTCCTGTTTTCTTGCTTAGTTTCTAAACATTTGACTATTTGACTGGAATGGAGTTTCCAACTATTGATGGACAAGAGGTATGTTATCTGGAAATACTCATGGAAAAATAGAATTTCTTTTCAATGTGCTAATCTTTAATTATTCAGATTTCTATGTGCCCAAGTACCTAGGAAGGAACTTCGTTTCTGTCTTTCATTTGTTATGTTTTTGGATGTACTTTCTGCTGTTCAGCCTCTAGGAACATTTACAAATAATGGATGAGCCCAGCCATTCCAGCCCATACACAATATAAAGAATAACATTAGCATAAACAGCCACATGCCTAACTCTGGCCTCATTTTCAAAGTAAAAAGATAAATGCTATGCAATGCTGGAAGATTTTCTTTCTGGCATCTCAATCTGTTTATTATCCCTCAGATGTCTTTCTGCTTGGTTATGTCTTAATAGTGCCCTACAGATTTATTTTTCCAGGAAACTGCTCTTTTTGCCACTCACTCTCTCTCTCTCTCTCTCTCTCAATCTCTCTGTCTCTCTCTCTCAATCTCTCTGTCTCTCTCTGTCTGTCTGTCTGTATGTGTGTAATACACTGTTAGAATATCAAAATTATCTCATTTTGGCCCTGAGGCAATTTAATGAAGGTAGTCTACTGACCAATTCAACTAAACAAATTTTTCGAACTTTACTTCCCTCCACACCACCAACACCCTGAAGGAGCTAAGAAAGTCAATCTCTTTTTTAAAAGACATGAAAGAAGCTGAGATATCAGCAAAATAGAGAAAATTACTTCCCAGGAACAGAATTGCAAAGCCCAACTCCATCTCACAGAGGGAGTATGCTGGGTTTAGGTGGTGCCCTAACGTGGCTACAGAGGGATTGGGCATCCCTGATGGTGAAATTCCATAAGATAATTGCCTTATAGTTGATTTGGACATTAGAGTTGATATACATCCATTTTCTCATTTTAAAACTAAATTCAAGAGATGATATTTCAAAAGTCACAGTGGGCAACAGAACTGAAATTTAACCCACAGGGCCAAGCTCAAATTCATCATTCTTTAATCATTCTTTCTACCATATACTGCCATGTACAAAACAAAGACACTACCATTTAATCATTTATTACTAGAAACATTTTCATGATTCAAAAGACCTAACTTAATATGTAGAATAATTTTATTGAAAATAATTATAGATTTTATTTATATGAATAGATAGCCCAGCCTGGGATGAATTGATATGGATCTGTCAAGTTAAAAAAAAAACTATGAATCAAAAGGGGAACACAATTATCATTTATCCAAAAATGTCTGTTAAACACTCATTCCATACAATTCACTGTGTGAATTGAAAAGTCAGGACATTCATGCAGCTAAAAATTGGACATGACAGGTCAGATATAAATGAACATATACCAAAAAAAAATACCCTCTAATAAAAAGGAGAAGATGAAAATGCAATAAGGTAGTTACATTATAATGCATGATACCCACTTGAACTTAACATTTCCCGTCCTCAATTTCCCCATATTTAGAATGAAGTGGTCATAGTGGACAGCTGTAGCAGCAAGCACCCCAGTGTCCCCAAGGTGCCTGCTCACACAGATTCTTGGATCTGCTTTGTTAAAGGAAAGCAACTCAAAATGGGTTAACAAGCTTACTTTAATCAGTCTGACATATATCGTTTACCTTGTTCAGGAGAAAAGGTCAGCACCCTGAACCTCAAAGTATACAGGCATAATTATCAAGACAGAAACATCAAGTAGACAGATTTCCAAACTGTCCAACCATTACATCCATACCCAGTCAACATCTGGGTTTCCACATTCTGGGTTTTTCAAAGCCGGGGGGCTCTCAACAACGGCTTCCCAGAATTCAGATCAAATCACAGAACACTTCTCAAAGTGAGTCCCAAAACAAAGCTACACATCAGGGCTTATATAGCCTTCTCCTGGCTCAGAGAATGTAACAACCTTATTGACCCACTGGCCAATCAAAAAGTATCTACTGAAAAACAAGCCTCCCACCCCAGGCTCCAGGTGCACATTAGCCTAGGGGCAGGGAAGATCTTTAAAATTTACATTCGCATTACAACAGCCTTTGAGATCTCCAGCAGCTTGAGATATGTAAACTCCTAAAGAATACCCTGGATAGAATTTCTTAATTGCTTTTTGCTTTCATCCTCCTCAAATGAGAGTTCTTTGGAGATAGAGATGATTTTTAACCAGTTCTTCTGGGTAAAAATGAACTTTCCTCCATGTTTTTTCATATAGGTCTGTGGTTTTCACAGATGACCTAATGTGGATTTATTATTTTTTTGTTAATTGATTTATTTTTAATTTTCAACATTCACTTCAAAAAGTTTTAAATTTTCTCCTTCATCCCACTCCCCCCCCCCCCAACACAACTTGCAATCTAGTACAGGCTCTACATATACATTACTATTAAAAATTCTATAGGGGCAGAGTCAGAATGGCTGAGTAGAAGCAGGACCTCCCACTGCTCCTGCTTCCACCTTCCCTCAATCCATGTAAAAAGGGGACTCTGAACAAACTTTGGAGCTGCAGAATCCACAAAATGATGCAGAGAAGTTAACCTCCTGCTGAGGACAGCCCAGCAGGCCAGCAGAAATCGGCCAGTACAGTGCTCTGAGAGCCGAGCCCAGCCCCACACCAAGGCTTTAGCCCCTGGGTGGGCCTGACTAGCCGCCCTGCCAGAGGGACTCCAGATCAGCAGCAGCTGTGGCTGTTTCCATAAATATCAACACATAGATGTGAAGGACAAAGTGAGAGGTCAGTGCAGTATGGACTTTGGGAACCAGTAAGTGGGAGTGCGTGGCTTTTGCCCCCAGGGCAAGAAGCCACTGAGACACTAGCACAGCTAGCCAGCACCACATGGCAGCTTTAGCTCCTGGCCTGCAGAGTGTAGGGGGACCAAATTATCAGACTGAGGAGTAATCACTCTTACTTTAACCTGCTTGGATATGGATTGTAGTTTAGGGTGGAGGTCCTGGGGTGTGTGTCCAGCTTGCTAGAGTGTGTGGAGACCTCAGAGAGGACACCCATCTCATACCTCCGGCAGCTTAGAAAACTCCAGCATTTGGGATGAAAGCTCCCCTGTCTGGTGGCAGAGTCCTACTGTGGCAAAAAGTCCAGGGGTCAAGTGACTGAGGGGCGATATGACCAGGCAAAGGAAACAGAGAAGACGGAAGATTCCAACATTACACTCCTATTTGGGGGACAAAAATTAGCAAAGCATGGAACAGGGGAAAGACAGTGAAGTCAGAACTCCAGCAACAAAAGCTTCAAAGGAAAATACAAGCTGGTTACAGGCCATAGAGGACCTTAGGAAGCAGATAAGAGAAATGGAGGAAAAATTGGGAAGAGAAAAGAGAACAATGCAAGAAAATTACAAAATGAGAGTCAACAGCCTGACTGAGGAAAATAACACTTTAAAAAATAGACTAATTCAAATGGCAAAAGAGGCTCAAAAAGGTAATGAGGAGAAGAATGCCTTAAAAAGCCAAATTTGCCAGATGGAAAAAGAATCTGAAAAACTCACTGAGGAGAATCATTGCTTTAGAATTAGATTAGAGAAAATGGAAGCTAAGGACTTTATAAGAAATCAAGATGCTGTTAAACAGATCCAAACAAATGAAAGAATAGAAGGCAATGTGAAATATCTCATGGGAAAAACAACTGACCTGGAAAATAGATCCAGGAGAGATAATTTACAATTATTGGACTACCTGAAAGCCATGATCAAAGTAAGAACCTAGAAATCATTCTCTAGGAAGTTCTCAAAGAAAACTGCCCTGATGTTTTAGAAACAGAGGGCAAAATAGAGTTTGAAAGAATCCACCGATCACCTCCTGAAAAAGATCCCAAAAAAGAAAACTCCTAGGAATATTATAGCCAGGTTCTGGAATTCCCAGATTAAGGAGAGAATATTACAAGCAGCCAGGAAGAAACAATTTGAATATAGTGGAAACAAAATCAGGATAACCCAGGATCAGGCAGCTTCTACACTGAGGGATTGAAGGGCTTGGAATATGATATTCCTGAGGTCAAAGGAGCTGGGATTAAAACCAAGAGTCACCTCCCTGGCAAAATTGAGTACCATGTTTCAAGGGAAAATATGGTCATTCAGTGGAATAGAGGACTTTCAAGCATTCTTGATGAAAAATATCAGAGTTGAATAGAAAATTTGACATTCAAATACAAGAAGCCAGAGAAGCATGAGAAGATAAACAGGGAAAAGAAATCATAAGGAACTTATCAAAGTTGAACTATTAACATTCCTACATGGAAAAACAATTATTGTAACTTATGAAACTTTTCTCAGTGGTTGAAGGGAATAGAAATACATATATATATATATATATATATATATATATATATATATACACACACACATACATATGTATGTATATATATGTCTATATATGAGGTATATCATCATATGAATATATATGGTAATGTGTGTATACATGTTTACAGGAATACATAGATAGAGGGTACAGGACCATTTTAACAAGAAGGGATGGTACTTAAAAGGTGAAATTAAGAGGTGAGAGGAATAAAATGAAAGGAATTGGGGAGAGACAGAGTGGGGTAAACTATCTCATATAGAAGAGGCAAGGGAAAATGGTTACAATGGAGGGGAAGAATAGGAAGACAAAAGAGAATGGGTCAACCTTATTCCCATTGAATTTGTCTTGAGGAGGGAATGTAATACTCACTAAATAGGGTATCTCACCCTCCAGGAGAGTTGGGGGGGGAGGGAGGGCAGGCTGGGGGGAAGGGAAGTTGGAGACACCCACTTTTGAATAGGGATGAAAGTAGAGAATAGAACAAGTGGGAGGTGGGATAGTAGGTTGGGAAATAATCAGTCTTTTACAATATATCCACTATGTTATTGTTTTGCATTAGCCACGTATGTACAACCTATACTCAACTGCTTATCTTCCCAGTAAGGGTGGGTGACAAGGGAGGAAGGGAATGAATCTGGAATTCAAAGTTTTAAAATAAAATATTCATATATATATATATATATATATATATATATATATACTATTATTAATACTATTTTACATGTAATTGGGAAAAAGATATATAGGTACTGGGGCATAGAGATCCACTGGAAAATTCGAAAGGGGTATGGGAGCAAATATGGGAGAGAGCAGATTGGAAGAGGGGATATCCTGTGGGACTGCTATTTTGGGGCAGTGGGTAGGGGAAAAATGGGGAAAAAAATAGTAATTCAAATTCTGGCGGAAATGAATAATGTAAATCAGAATTTAATGAAGCATTTGAAAAATGAAAAAAAATATATTTTATTGGGAAATTCAGTTAATGTCATCTTACTCTTTGTGTTATTATTGTATTTCTATATTGTAATAAAATTCATTTTGTAAAACTTGAGTGATCATCATAATTAAGAAAGGGTGTTGGACAAAGCAACTTAATCTGAATTTAGTTGAAACTAAAAAACAGTGAAAAAAAAAATTGTTTGAAACCAGACATGTTATTTTATTAACTCCTGCTAACCCTGTTTAAAATCTAAAACAAGTTGGCTTTCACTTATAAAAATTGTAAAATTGCTAACTAATTTATTTGGCATTATTGTTATAATGCTAAAACCTAAAACTCATCCCACAGAAGTTCTAAGGGTAGTCAGGTTAGATACTGACTACTCCCCTCATTTAGAAAAGTGGTCAAGGTCACCCCCAATGTAGTGCTATAGGGGGTGAGTCAAGGCCACATGTGCTAGGTAACATATACTGGGATCCTAAAAATAAAATATGGGAAACTTGAAAGACATCTTGGCAAGGAAAAAAAAATCAATATTGAAAATAAAGGATTTGCCATGCAGAAAGTATATGGCTTTCATCAGTCCAGGAGAAGAATATCATACGGCGGACAGGTAGATAAGCCCCTTTTTTGGGGTCCCTGTTGAATCTCCTCATTTGTAAACTTACCAGATCCCTAGAAACCATCTGGTAGGCAAGGTCATCAACCCCCCCCCCAAAAAACAACAACAACAACAACAATAAAAGCTTGTTTGGGTTATGGAGTTCCTAAACAATGAACTTGGCCTACTGAGAAATGAAATATCTTATGTATGTAAGTCATGGTAAATTTTTATTGCTTATTTTAACTCTATCAAAGTAAAACAATTCTACCTAGACCTAAGCTGTGATTGGTGATACTTGTCATTTGAAGTAAAAGACATTGGGACTACAACTAGTTTTATTTTGAGTTTGAATTTAGATATAGTTGTCTGAATTAAATCAGTATCTGAGAAAGATGCCACAATATACTCAGAGGGAATCCTGCTACAGGTGAAGATTTACTTTTGGGAAAAGCTGAGGGAACAATTTTGGCCTCAGTCTAAAATGGGACCCTCCTGACTCAGTTTCCCCATTATCTTCCTTCAAAAAGGAATGTTTTCACCTGGCTATTCTTAAATCTGGCTATGAGATGGAATTAAAGTTACTCATATTTGAATTCAAACAGAACTAAGGGTGTTTTATCCTGTCATATCTAACATGTCCCTGCTTTTTCCTTTTATGACAAATTTCTCTAATTAGAGCAAGTGATCAGTAAAAGACAGTAAAACTATGATGCAGGTATGTGAAATTTTGCAGTTCTCAATCTTAATCTGTAGTCATCCCATATCCTAAACAACTGGGTAAATTAATACATGGGCTTGTCATCTGCCTAACTGCATAGTCAAGTGAAAGGTTAATTCCCTGGAATAGAACATTTTTTTCTGAATAACATGGGAACAATTAGACAAAGGGAAAAGGAATTTGTGAAACAAAAATACAAACAATGTTAATCATTATCCCATATACAAAGGCTGGGATACATCTAAGCTACTAAAGTGTGTGTTACATCTGAGCTATTCAGTCTAAAATTATATTCCTTTCTATAGCCTATAAAGTTTAGTAAAAAGGTACTTGACCTAGTCAACTGCCTGTTATTAGATATATCTGTCTCCTTATATCTGGGGCCCTGCTCATCGAACTTGCCTGTCAGATTTGTCTCTCAGATTATAGACCAATTCACGTAGAATTGGCACCAAGCAATGGATACCAGTCCATACTCATCTACCATACCCTGGATGCAATCTGTGCTCAGTTCTAGTCAACTTCCGTGTCAGGACCCACTGAGACAGGGACAGCTCTACTCCCCTTTTCAGCTTAAAGAAACTATAGAAGCTGAGACCTTCATTCATTCTCCCAAATGAATTTAGGTCCCAACTCTTTGAGGGGGAAATGATGGAATCCTAATAAAGCTGCCCCTGGTTCCCATATTAAAACTTCATTATAGGCCTGGCCCTAATGAACAGCAGACCCACTGTACCTACATAGGCCCCCCACCAATGTCCTAACTTCTTTGTATATGCCTCACTGCTTAATGGAACAACAGGTATATCCCTGAACTCTTAGTTCCCAGAGGAACAGCAGGTGTGTCCATATGATGGTAGCCTAGCTACTGCCTCTACCTGGTTACTGCCCCCAGACCCTTTCCCATGAGAACAGGTGTGCAATCACAATCAAATCATCCATCTAGATCAAGAGAAGACCACAATAGCTAACCAGTTGAAGGGCAGAATGACCAGAATGTTTAACCACCAAATCATAAATGGGACCCCTCCTCCATTACATAATCCTTTAACAAACCCCTCCTCCATTGCCTAATATCTTAACAAACTCCTCCTGCCTTTTTAATATTAATGTTATTCCTGTATTCTATGTAAATTTCTGTTATATAATTGCATCTTTACCCTATAAAAATCCATCTTTCTTTCTCTAAAGTTGCTGGTTCCTCTTGGAATTTAGCCTGCTTCATGAAAGGTGTCAATCTCAATAAATGGCTATACTTGGATTAGAGGTGGTCTGACTCTGAATTCTTTGAGATGTTTCCACCATAACACATCATGAAACTACAACAGTTTTGGGGTGGGCAAAGCCCCTACCTCAACAGTCTTTGGTGTCCCTGGGTTTAAACAACAACAATATTGCTTCATTGTCCAAGGTTCCTTTTAGCAGTATGTAGTTTCCTTCCTTATCTCTTTTGATTAGATCTATTTTTGCTTTTGTTTAGTCTCAGATTAGGATTGCTACCCCTGCTTTTTTTTTTACTTCAGTTGAAACATAATATATCCTCCTCCAGTCTTTCACCTTTACTCTGTGTGCATCCCCATTTCAAATGTGTTCCTTGTAAATAAATATTGTAGGTTTCCGATTTTTAATCCATTCTGCTATACTCTTCCATTTTATAAGAGAGTTTATCCCATTTCCATATACAGTTATGATTGCTATCTGTGTCTTTCTCTCCATCCCATACCCCTTCCCATTTATGCTTTTATGTCTCCCCTTCTCCATTCCCCTACCCAAGACTTTTGCTTTTGACCAATGCCTCCCTTAATCTTCCATGCCTTCTAACCACCCCCTCTCTTTTCTTTTCCCTCCTACTGCATGTAGGAAAAGTTAGATTCCTATACTTTACTTATTATGTTATTCCCTACTTGAACCAAAACAGATGAGAGTAAACCTCAAACAATGCTCATGTCCCTCTCTTCTTTTGCTCTGCTTTAATGTTTTTATGCCTCTTCATGTGATGAAATTTACCCTTTTCTGCCTCCTCCTTTCTTCTCCCATTACAGTCCCTTTGTACCTGTTAATTAGGTTTTGTTTTTATCATCACATCAGCTAATTTATACCCACACCCTCTATGTATATCACTTTCGAATGTCATACTAAATATGTAAATGTTAAGATTTATGAGTGTCATTCTCCCATATAGAGATATAAACAGCTTTCTCTTATTGAGTAACATTTTTCTTTGCCTGTTTACCTTTTTATGCCTCTTTTCAGTCTTGCATTTGAATATCAAATTTTCCATTGAACTCTGATCTTTTCATCAGGAATGTCTGGAAGTCCCTTATTTCACTTAATGCCCATCTCCTTGCCTGAAAGATTATGCTCAGTTTTTCTGAGTAGTTGATTCTTGGTTGTAGTCCAAGTTGTCTTACAAAATATCATAATTCCAAGCCCTAATTTTTTTTAATGCAGAAGTTGCAAGATCCTGTGTGATCCTGACTGTAGTTCTGAGATATTGAAATTGTTTCTTTCTGTCTCCTTGCAGTATTTTCTCCTTAACCTGATAATTCTGAAATTTGGCTACAACATTCCTTGGTGTTTTTTGTTTGGGAACTGTTTCAGGAAGTGATTGCTAGATTCTTTTGATGACTATTTTACCCTCTGGTTCTAGGACATCAATGTAGTTTTCCTTTATGATTTCTTCAGAGATTATTTCCTGGATCTTTTTTTTCATCATGGTTCTCAGGTAGACTAATAATTTTTAAATTCCCTTTCCTGGATCTATTTTTCCTGTCAGTTGTTTTTCCAACTAACAGGAATTTCACAGAGTTATTTTACATTTTCTTCCACTTTTTCATTCTTTCATTTTTCTTTTATTGATTCTTATGTCTCCTGGAGTCATTAGTTTCCACATAACCAACTCTAATTTTTAAGGAATTGTTTTCTTCATTTAGTTTTTGTAACTCCTTTTCCATTTGGCCAATTTTATTTTTTAAGGAGTTGTTTTCTTCAGTGTACTTTGGTTCCATTTTGTCAATTGTATTTAAAAATTTTTCTTCTACCTCTCTTATTTGACTTTTTTTAAAGCAATTGGGGTTAAGTAACTTGCTCAAGGTTACACAGCCAGTTATTTCTGGGTTTGATGCTAAGTATTGGAGCCTGGATTGGATCCCAGGTCATCCAAAAACTGGGGCTGGTGCTCTTACTCGCTGAGCAACCTGGCCACCCTAAGCAATTGGGGTAAAGTAACTTGCTCAAGGTTACATGGCCAGGTGTTTCTTGATGGGTGCTAAGTGTCTGAGCCAAGATTCGATCCCCATTGGCTTGGTTTTCTGGTTGAGTGTTAAAAACCAAAACTTGTGAATCCCCACTTGTGGGATGGACTTGTTGATGTGAAAAGAGAGGGCTGAACTGGGAGGAGCTGGTGCCATGGATTTGGAGAGGCACAAGAAAAGGAAGAGAGGGAGAAGAAATTTTTGGAAGCAGCATTGTGGAGGCAGAGAGAGAGAGAGAGAAGATTGATTAGGGGTAGTTTGAGCTGCCAGGGACTTTTGAAAGCTGTCACCCAAAGCTGCCAAGGACTGAGGAGACATGGCTGTGATGCTGATACTTTGTTGGTTTTGATGTTGTTGCCAGATTCATCCACTGGTGAAGGCCAGTGCTGTTGTTGCAGAGGTTCAGAAACCTTGCTGTTGGTTCAGAAGCCCTGAAGAAGGATTTTCTTCTTGTATATTTACAGAAATCCTGGAAGAGTGTTTCGCTAATGTTTTTGGGGGTCCTAGGATTATTTGCAGACAGAAAATGAACTAATGAGGACACTGGCAATGTATATTGTGGCCTTGTTAAGCTTTGTCTCCCCAGGAACAAATATTTCTGAGAACTTGGCTCATGTCAAGATGAAGAAAATACCTCTCTCTGAGTATTAAATGCTGTGCTTAAGCTTGTTGTAACTCAGAGTAGATGTCCTTTTCAGTTGTGATCCATGGGTGTGAAACTTTTGACTTTTTTGTGATCTGTGACTGACCAAATGAGTGTACTTTGTTTATGATTGGAAACTAATCTCCATTTGAGAATAGGGTCTGTGGAATTGACTAAATGAATGTATTTCCCAAGGGTGGAGTAGTACTTAGAAATTATTGAATTACACTTGGTAAATGCTATATTTTGAATTATGCTGTATTTTTATTTTCTCTGTTCTTAATTTGTCACTGAATAAAATGGAGAGTGGCTATGCTGGTCTTTTGAACCTTTGGGAAGTTGCCTTTGCTTGACATTACACTTGCTCATGTCACTTGCATTTTTTTTTTTTTTTTGCTTTTAAATATGAACTCTGCTTCTGGGGCCCAGTGTCACTGTCCTGGACTCCTTGTGCTTGGGATTAGAGGCCTAGTTACCCATTTTCTGTCCTGGGGCCTCAGGCATTTATAGTTGTATGTTGTAGTGGTCTGGTATCTTACCTGGTGCTGAGCTGGAAGCAGTGTGTGCCTGGTGTTGGTGCTTGCTGCTCCTCCACCATGGCGCTCAGGATCTTCTGCTGGTCCCTTCAGGTGGAACCTACTGCTCGCCTGGTGGGATGCCTTCTGTCCTGCACTTGTCCCCTTTGGCAATAGTAAGAATGAGTCTTCCTGTTAATCCTCCTAGCCTCTCAAGCTAGAGCTAATAGATTGCCATGCCCTATCTTTCTGCTTGCTCCACTATTCTAGCATTTTTCTTGGGGCAATATTCCCTGGATTTTTCAAGGTCAAGGGAGGGTGAGTGTGACTTACTGTTTACTCCAGCTTGGCTCCCTGAAGTTCAAATAGGTGACTTTTAAACATTCAGTTTGTGAGCTGATAGCTTCAGGTGTAGCTGCTGCTGCCATCATGGACTCCATGAAGGACCACGCCTCTCTCTCATCCAGGTCTAACAGATTCCCCCCTGCAGTGAAAGATCTAAGAGTCATCACTGCTACGAGTGATTCAGTCTGCTGAGGTCTGCTGTAACCTCACTATGATCAGGTCTGTGCTGGTGCAGCCTGTACACTAGACTGAGCTACTCTCTGTGCAATAGATCCCTCATGTCATCCCTTGAGGTTATCCTGGGATTCTACTACTCTAAACTTTGTTCAGATTCACTACTTACTGGTATCTGATGAAGTCTGTAGGAGAGCTCAGATGAATCCCTGCTTTCACTTTGAAATCTTTGCTCTGTTTCCCCTAATTGTGGATTTATTTAAGCTATCTCATGCTTATCAACACTCAAAATTGCATTATAGTTATTGTATTTTGGTTATCTATGTCATTGTCTTATTTTCCTACTAGCTCATAAACACCTTGACAGCAGAACCTTGCTATTTTTTATCTCTGTGTCTTTAGCATCAGATAGTTAACATTGCTAGTATGGTAGGCAGTTAATAACTATTCAATAAAAATTCAATAAATTGAATTCAGTAGACTTGTGATACCCTCAACGGCTTCATAACGGAGGTAGAAGTTCAGGTAGGCCTTGAAATGGGTATAGAACTTGGACCAGTAAAGACAAGAAGAAGTGTGTTCCAAATGAAGCTCACAAAGTAAACCAAGTTGTGGAAATGGGATGGTAAAAGGCATTTTTGGGAGTAGTGAATAATCTGAATTGACTAAAAGGTTGAGTCTTTGAAGGAGAAATACATTGTTAGAGATAGGATTGAAAGGTAGATTTTCTTGGATCTTGGAAAGCCTTGAATGGTATGCTAAGGAGTTATATTAAACATAAAACTTCCTTTACATTCAATCACAGCATTGCCCAGTTAGACATATCCAAAACATAGTAATTAACTATAAAGTCTATATTTTAAGGGGTAACAAAAAGGTCCTGTTGCCCAACAGCATTTCCTCATCCAGTATCCAGTGTGCGAAATTCCCTTCAGAAAGGAAGAATTTTTTATTAAAATTCAAGGGATAAGAGGGAAAATGTATTAAGTCATTAACAACATAATACAAAGCAATTTATATGATCTACTTTCCTTCCAAATGAGGAGCAGGGATTGCCTTTAGAGTGGTTTATTTATCTGGACAGGAAGGGGGAGAACAGACTTCAAAATAGATTAGGACTACGTAGGAGACAAAGGCTTAGACAGCTGGAGCCAGGTAATACCACAAAAAATCATTGGGAAAAAGAAGAACCAGGAGAAATGGCTTTCCACCATCAAAGTATTTTACCTGTGGGGCATTTCATAAACCCTCATACTCAAGCTGATTGCCAGGCTCTTAAACAGAGCTCAAATAAAAGTTCACTTCTAGAGTCTGGCTATTCTAAGAGACTTGGATGATATTCATATGAAGGCAAAGAAAGTGGGAGTTGACAAGGCTAAAAGTCAGCCCCAAGAAGAGTTTTACTCTGAGCTTCAGGGCCTCTTCTAACATAGAGTAGCTGCAAGAACTTTCTATACAGCAAGGTCAGAGGTTGACGTACTTTTGTTCTGTTTATAGCCTCATGTGTCCCTTCTGACACTGCCTCCCTGATGCTGAAAGGGATATTCCCAGCTACTTCTGATCTGTAATTGGGCACTGACAGAAAATGTGTAAAAAACCTAAAGATTATGTCACCATAATAGAAGGAAAAAATGCATATCCTTTGGCCAATCAAGTCACTCTCATATACAATTGTGTCCAAAGAACCTAATAAAATTCTTACTTGTCCAGGTGTAATGGTAATGTGAATCTGAAGATCTTACCTGCCCCTTGGCCCATTAATAGGCTTAAATGAATCTGACAACCTTCCCTGACTTAGAAATATTGTCTGCCCCCTAATGGGCTGCATGTGGAACCTGTGGCAGGAGGCTTGTTTTTCAGGAATACCCACACCTTGTTACTTTGTGATTGGACAGTGGGTCAAGAGGGTTGTGACATTCTCTGACCCAGGAGAAGGCTATATCTACCCTGATGTAAGGTTTTGCTTTGGGGAGTCACTTTGGGAAGAGTAGTCTGATATGGCCAGTTGAGACTCTGGGCAGCCATTGAGCCCCCGGCTTTGAAAACCCAGATGTTGATGCTTCCCTCTCTGGTAACTAAGTAAGTATGGATGTAATGGTTAGAGACCTGGAAGCCCTGTCTGCTGAATTGTACCATTTTCTGTTGTAACTTCAGTTTGTATTCTCTGAAGTTCAGGGTGCTGACTTTTTCCCCTGAACTAGGTAACTGATATATGTCTGATTGATTAAAGTAAGATTGTTAACCCATTTTGAGTTGCTTTCCTTTAGAAAAGCAGATCTAAGAACCTGTGCTAGCAGCCATCCTGGGTATGCTAGGGTGTTTGCTGCTGCACCAGGTAACACTGAGGCCTAAATGGATGTTAAGATAAAGGTCCTCTTAATAACTTTCTTCTTCTGTTAGAGATCAAATATGATAATAATGTATAGAATGTATTTTGAAAATTATAAGAGCACTATAAAATACTAATTATTACTGTTATTGTTATTATCATTACCATTATTATGGCATAGACCATGTCTGTTAAGGAAACCAAAGAAAAAGAAACAAGTGGGATATTCAAAGCATTCAATGCCTTTCTGAAATGCTGTCCAGTCCTACATTTCAAGTCTACCAGTGATGGTGTAGCTATCTAAGAAAAGTGGTGCTGATATCACTGATTGATTCCTAGTGCTCCACAAATGAGACTGTTTGTGTCACATTCACTAGCATTTTTCCAGCAACAGAGTGAACCAAAATAGAATTAATGGCTTAATTACCCAGGCTTATTCCAGTACAAAATAGATGCCATGTTTAACCAACTAAAATAATTTGATGGCTCTTTAAAGGCATTGTGAAGAATGATACTTTGAGATTAAAATTATTTCTAGAAAGAACAAGATAAAAACAGCTTATGTATTAAAATGATGTCTGAACCACATTGTGTCAAAGTTCCTGGCAATAGCTATAAAATGAACAATAAAAAAATTATATTTTCTTCAAAATGTGATTGCTTTTTTCTTATGTTTTCTTCAAAATATGATTACTGATCATATTGTTTCTGCAATCATTAGGTATCTAGGCTTTGCTTTTATTTTAGTTCTTGCCGTCTTAAAAATTCCTTTGTAGTCAATAAAATCTTTGTTGAGGAGAAGGATATTTCCATAGAATGATGATTCTGTTTTCAAATGTTTCACTGGATCTGAAGTTAAAGGACTTATCTCAGCTCCAACCTCCAATTCCCAATATTTGCCAGAATTTAAACTCTAATCCTCAATTTTCTCATCTTTAAAATAAGGAAGTCATGCTGTATAACCTCTACAATCCTTAACCACTCAAAATATTTGAATTCCTAAAGATCATCCTGGCTAGAAGTTTTCAATTATTTAATTATTTCATAGTACTCCCTTGTGGCAGAGAGGTGATGCAGAGGATGTACCATTAGATGAGAAGTCAGAAAGTTGCTCATGATTTAAGTTGTGTTGGGAAGTGAAATGAGAACAATGCAAGAAAATTATGAAATGAGAGTCAACAGCCTGACTGAGGAAAATCATACCTTAAAAAATAGACTAACTCAAACGGCAAAAGAGGCTCAAAAAGGCATTGAGGAGAAGAATGCCTTAAAAAGCAGAATTTTCCAGATGGAAAAAGAATCTCAAAAGCTCAATAAGGAGAATCATTGCCTCAGAATTAGACTGGAGCAAATGGAAGCTAATGACTTTATGAGAAATCAAGGTGCTGTTAAACAGACACAAACAAATGAAAGAAGAGAAGGCAATGTGAAATAAACCATGGGAAAAACCACTGACCTGGAAAATAGATCCAGGAGAGATAATTTAAAAATTATTGGAATACCTGAAAGCCATGATCAAAGTAAGAACCTAGAAACCATCCTGCAGCAATTTCTCAAAGAAAACTGCCCTGATATTTTAGAACCAGATGGCAAAATAGAGGTTGAAAGAATCCATCGATCATCTCCTGAAAAAGTTTCCCCCCCAAAAAACTCCTAGGAATGTTATAGCCAGGTTCAGAAATTCCCAGATTGAGGAGAGAATATTACAAGCAGCCAGGAAGAAACAATTTGAATATTGTGGAAACAATCAGGATAACCCAGGATCTGTCAGCTTCTACACTGAGGGATCAAAGGGATTGGAATATGATATTCCAGAAGTCAAAGGAGCTGGGATTAAAATCCATAATAACCTACCCAGCAAAACAGAGTATCATGTTTCAGGAGAAAATATGGTAATTCAATGGAATAGAGGATTTTCAAGCATTCTTGCTGAAAACATTAGAGTTGAATAGAAAATTTCACATTCAGATACAAGAAACAAGAGAAGCATGAGAAGGTAAACTGGGAAAAAGAATGATAAAGGACTTATAAAAGTTGAACTATGGACATTCTTACAAGGAAAAACAATAATTGTATCTTATGACACTTTTCTCAGTAGTTGAAGGGATTAGAAATATATATGATATATATTCATATTTATGTCTATATTAGAGGGTATATGGGCATATGAATACATATGTGAATGTGTGTATATATGTTTACAGGTATATATAGATAGGGGGAACAGGGTCAATTTAACAGGAAGGGATGATACTTAAAAGGTGAACTTCAGAGGTGAGAGAGGAATATAATGAGAGGAGATGGGGAGAGACAGAATGGGGTAAACTATCTCCTATAGAAGAAGCAAGGGAAAATGGTTACAATGGAGGGGAAGAATAGGAAGGCAAAGGGGAATGGGTCAACCTTATTCCCATTTATTTTGGCTTGAGGAAGGTAGGAAATACACACTAAATAGGGTATCTCACACTCCAGCACAATGGGGGGGAAAGGATGAGAGGGGGGGTGATGGGAAAAAATGGCAGACGGGGGGGGGGAGGGAAGTTGGAAGCACCCACTTTTGAAGAAAGACGGGATAAAAGTAGAGAATAAACAAGTGGGAGGTGGGATAGGAGGAAGGGAAATATAGTCATTCTTTTACAATGTATCTACTATGTTATTGTTTTGCATTGGCCACACATGTACAACCTATACTGAATTGCTTATCTTCCCAGTAAGGGTTGAAGACAAGGGAGGAAGGGAATGAATCTGGAATTCAAAGTTTTAAGATCAAATATTTAAATATATATATATATATATATATATATATATATATATACTGTTATTAATAATACTATTTTACATTTAACTGGGAAATAAGATAAACAGGCACTGGGGCATAGATATCCACTGGAAAAGTCGAAAGGTGTATGGGAGAAAATATGGGAGAGAGCAGACTGGAGGAGGGGATATGCTGTGGGACTACTATTTTGGGATGGTGGGTAGAGGAAAAACAGGAAGAAAATTTATAACTCAAAATCTGCAAATTAATGATGAATGATGTATATCGGAAGTTAATAAAGCATTTGAAAAATTAAAAATAAATTAAAAATAAAAAGAGTAAATTCAAAATCCCAAATTAAATACTAAATTAGAAATATTGAAAACCAAAGGAGAGATTAATAAAGGTGAAATTAAGAAAACCATTGAATTAACAAATAAAACTAAGAGCTGGTTTTCTGAAAAAAAAAAAGACACAATAATATTGATAGACCCTTAGTCAATATGATAAAAAAGAAAGAATAAAACCAAATTATTAGTGTCAAAAATGAAAATGGTGAATGTACCTCCAATATAGAGGAAATTAAAACAATAATTAGGAATTATTTTTCCCAATTGCATACACATAAATTTGACAATCTTAGGGAAATGGATGAATATTTACAAAAATACAAGTTGTCCAGATTAACTGAAGAGGAAGAAAATTACTTTAAATAACCCCACCTCAGAAAAAAAAAAAATTTGAACAAGTCATCAGTCATCTCCCTAGGAAAAAAATCTCCAGGGCCAGATGGATTTACTAGTGAATTCTTTCAAACATTTAAAGAACAATTGATTCCAATACTTTACAAAATATTTGGGAAAATTAGTGAAGAAGGAGTCCAACCGATTTTTTTATGACCCAAATATGGTACTGATATGTAAATCAGGAAGAGATAAAACAGAGAAAGAAAATTATAGACCAATCTCCTTCATGAACATAGATGCAAAAATTTTAAATAAAATAATAGAAAAAAGACTACAGCAAATTATCTAAAGAATAATACATTTTGATCAGGTAGGAGTTATTCCAGGAATGCAAGGATGGTTTAATATTAGGAAAACCATCAGTATAATTGATCATGTCAACAACAAAACAAGCAGAAACCATATGATTATCTCAATAGATGCAGAAAAGGCTTTTGACAAAATACAACATCCATTCCTATTAAAAACACTAGAAAGTATAGGGGAAAAATGGAGCATTCCTTAAAATAATAGGTAGCATCTATTTAAAACAATCAGTAAATATTATATGTGAAGGGGATAAGCGAGAAATGTTTCCAATAAGGTCAGGGTTGAACAAGGGTGTCCACTATCACCCCTCTTATTCAATCTGGTACTAGAATTGTTAGCAGTAGCAATTAGAGAAGAAAATAAATCAAAGGAATCAAATTAGGCAAAGAAGAGACCAAGCTATCACTCTTTGCAGATGATATGATGGCATGCTTAGAGAATCCTAGAGAATCAAGGAAAAAAAAAAAACTAATTGAGACAATAAATTAATTTGCCAAAGTTGCAGGATATAAAATAAACCCACACAAATCCTAGGCATTCCTATATATTTCCAATGAAATTCAACAGCAAGAGAAAGAAAGAGAAATCCCATTTAAAATTACTGTAGACATAATAAAATATTTGGGAATCTACCTACCAAAACAAACCCAGGACCTATATGATCAGTACTATAAAACACTTTTCACACAAATAAAGTCAGATGTAACTAATTGGAAAAATATCAATTCTTCATGGCTGTTCCAAGTTAATATAATAAAAATGGCAATTTTACCAAAATTAAATTATATATTTAGTGCCATACCAATTAATTTACCAAAAAACTACTTTATAGAGCTAGAAAAAATAATAACAAAATTCATTTGGAACAATAAATGATCCAGAATATCAAGGGAATTAATGAAAAGAAATGCTAGGGAAGGTGGATTAGCTCTACTAGATTTCAATCTGTATTATAAAGCAGCAGTCATCAAAACTACTTGGTACTGGCTGAGGAATAAAGCAGTGGATCAATGGAATAGATTAGGCACATGAGATTCAGAAATCAATGACTATTGTAATCTATTGTTTGATAAATCCAAAGACTCCTCTTTTGGGGAAAAGAACTCACTATTTGACAAAAATTGCTGGGAAAACTGGAATATAGTATGGCAGAGCCTGGGAATAGACCGTTACCTAACACCATGTACCAAAAGCAAGTCTAAATGGGTGCGTGTTCTATGTATAAAGGGTGATTCTGTAAGCAATCTCAAAAAACAAGGAATAGCTTACCTGTCCGATTTTTTGGAGAGGGAAAGACTTTATGACTAAATAACAATTAGAGAGCATTATAAAATGCAAAATGGATCATTTTGATTACATTAAATTGAAGAGCTCTGTACAAATTGGGAAAGGATTTTTACAATATATGTCTCTGATAAAGGACTCATTTTTAAAATATATAGAGAGTAGAGTCAAATCTATAGGAATACAAGTCTTGGGGATGGCCAGGTAGCACAGCGAGTAAGAGCACTGGCTGCAGTGTTGAGAAGACCTGGAGATCGAATCCCGGGCTCAGACACTTAGCACCCACCCAGAAACACCTGGCCGTGTAAGCTTGAGCAAGTTACTTAACCCCGATTGCTTTTAAAAGAAAAAAAAAAAAAAGAATACAAGTCTTTCCCCAATTGATAAATGGTCAAAGGATATGAATAGACAGTTTTCAGAGAAAAATGCTCTAAATCACTATTGATTAGAGAAATGCAAATCAAAACAACTCTGAGGTACCACATCTCACCAGTCATATTGGCTAAGGTGACAAAACAGGAAAATGACAAATGCTGGAGAGGATGTGGGTAAATTGGAACACCAATGCATTGCTGGTGGAGTTGTGAACTGATCCAACCTTTCTGGAGTACCATCTGGAATTATGCCCAAAGGGCTATAAATAATTCCTTACCCTTTGACCCAGCAATACCACTTCTAGGTTTGTGTCCCAAAGAGATCATAGAAGTGGGAGATAGACCCATATGTACAAAAATATTTATAGCAGCTCTTTATGTCATAGCAAATAATTGGAAATTAAGGGTTGTGCTCATCGATTGGGGAATGGCTGAAAAAGTTGTGGCATATGCATATTATGGAATACTATTGTGCTATAAGAAACAAGGAGCAGTTAGACTTCATATTTACCTGGAGAGGCTTATTTGAACTCATGCTGAGTGAGAAGACTAGAACCAGGAGAAATTTGTACAGAATTAGAGACACAATGTATGTGTGATGACCAACTTTGATAGACTGGACTCTTCTCAGCAATGCAATGATATAGGTCAATCCTAAAAGGCTCATGATGGAGAGAGATGTCTACATCCAGAGAAAGAACTAGAAAGAACTGAGTTTGTAACCAGATTGAAGCAAACTACCTGATCTTTCTCCTTTTCTTGTTTGGTTTTATTTTGTCTTTACCATTTTTCATTCCATCTGATACAATCCGTCTTTATTACCTGAATAATGTCTAATGTGAAAATATTTACAGATCCTATACTTGACTGTATGCCGCCATGGGGGGGGGGGGAGTTTGGAGGGAGAGGGATAGAATGTGAAACTCAAGGAATTGTGGAATTGAATCTTGTAAACTAAAAGTAAACAAACAAATTAATGAAAGAAAGAGAGAAAGAAAGAAAGAAAGAAAGAAAGAAAGAAAGAAAGAAAGAAAGAAAGAAAGAAAGAAAGAAAGAAAGAAAGAAAGAAAGAAAGAAAGAAAGAAAGGAGGAAGGAAGGAAGGAAGGAAGGAAGGAAGGAAGGAAGGAAGGAAGGAAGGAAGGAAG
>NW_027187419.1:34660216-34832990 GCF_028583685.1 Petaurus breviceps papuanus | reverse complement strand
AAGGAAGGAAGGAAGGAAGGAAGGAAGGAAGGAAGGAAGGAAGGAAGAAGGAAGTAGATGAATAAAATTTTTTAAAAGTTCGATATGGTCAATCTTAGAAAAAGCTGAATAGATATAGAAAGAAATATAACTTTCAGTTTTATGTGGCATCTGCAAAAGTAATTATTTCAATGCATGAGACCTCATAGGTAAATGCAGAAAAACAGAAATATTAAATTTATCCTTTGTAGACCTTTATGCAATAAAAATTACACTCGATAAAGGCTATGGAAATATAGGTTAAATCTAATTCTAAATTAAATAATATAATCCTAAATAATGAGTGAATCAAAGAACAAATCATAGAAACAATCAGGTTAATTAGAAGGAATGACAACAATGAGAAAATATTAAAAAAAAATTGTAGGACACAGCCAAAGCACTATTTAGGGAAAATTTTACGTCTCTGAACATTTAAATTAATGAAATAGAGAAAGAACAGATCAGTTAATTGGACATTCAATTGAAAAAGAAACTATCCAAACAAAAAATGAAAATCCCCAATTCAACACCAAAATTGAAATCCTGAATATCAAAGGATAGATTAAACAATTGAAAGAAATTAATTAATAATAAATAAAACTATGAGATTGTTTTATTTAAAAAAATATAATAGGTAAACAATTGCCTTATTTGTTTTAAAAAAGAAAAAAGAAAACAAAATTACCAGTATAAAGATGAAATAATTAATTTAATGCCAATGGAGATTAATTTAATTAAATCATCAGGAGCTGTTTTCTCCATTATATGACAAAAATTCTGAAAGTCTAAGGGAAAATGGATGAATACTTACAAAAACATACATTAATCAGATTAGTAAAAGGAAAAGAATACTTAAATAACTATCTTGGAAAAAATAACTTGAACAAGGCATAAATGTGTTTCCTAAGGAAAACAATTTCCATGACCAAATTGATTCAAAAGTAAATTAAATAACAATGGCAAAGAAATAAATAACAACTTATTTTAATACTTCATAAACCATTTAGAGAAGCTGGCCCAGAAGGAGTCTACCAAATTCTTTTTATGGCATATATATTGTGCTGATATCCTAAAACAGTGAGAGCAAAAGTAAAGAAAATAAATTATAGACCAATTACCCTACGGGATTTTTTTTATTTTAAATTTGTTATTTATTTTAAACTTTCTTTTCTTTTTAAATTTTGAATTCCAAATTAGAAGGTAAGCAAAGTATCAATTACACATGTCATCTAGAGAAAGAACTATGTACTTTTCAATGCTGATTGAAGCATATTTTTTTACTTTTTTTTCTTGTGGTTTTCCCTTTTGTTCTGATTCTTCTTTCATTACATGAGTAATATGGAAATATGTTTGACATGATTGTACATCTAAAGCCTATATTAGATTGCATGCCATCTTGGGGAGGAGGGAAGTGAGAGACAGAAAAAAAAATGGTACTCAAAATCTTATAAAAATTGAACATTGAAAATTCTTTACATATAATTGGAAAGAAAATACTATTAATTGGGAAATCATGTATGTGAGATGAACATATTTCTATAATATCCTACAGAAAATTTTTAAAGGAGATTACAGCACTTTGTCTTGAAAAATCACACATATTACCAGGTGGGATTTTTACTAGGAATTTACAGCAGGCTCATTATTGGGAAAACTATCAGCATAATTGACCAAATGTATTTTGACAAAATACAACATTCATTCCTTTTAAAAACACTAGAAAGCATAGGAATCAATGAAGCTTTCATTAAAATGATAATGGTATCTATCTAAAACCAGCATCAAGCATTATCTATAACAGGGGCAAGCTAGAAACCCCATTAAGAAGATCAGGGGTGAAGCAAGGATGCCCATTATCACCACTATTATTCAATATTGTAATAAAAATGCTAGCTATAACAACAGAAAAAGAAAAAGAAACTGAAGGAATTATAAAAGACGATAAAGAAAGAAAATTATCATTCTTTGTAGATGATAAGAAGATTTACTTAAAGCATCCTAGATAATCAACTAAAAACTAATTGAAACAACTAACACCCTTAGAAAAGTTGCAGGATATGAAACAGACCCACATAAATCATCAGAATTTCTATATATGACCAACAAAATACAGCAGCAAGAGATAGAAGGAAATTTAATTTAAAATAACTTCATTCTATAAGAAAAATATTTAAAAGCGAAGATAGCAGAGTAGAAGCATGACCTTCCTGCAGCTCTGGCTTCCACCCACCCCAATCCATGTAAAAAGGGGACTCTAAACAAACTTTGGAGCTGCAGAACCCACAAAATGACACAGAGAAGCTAACCTCCCGCTGAGGACAGCCCTGCAGGCTGGCAGGAATCCAGTACAGCACTCTGGGAGCCAAGCCCAGCACCATGCCAAGGCTTTAGCCCCAGGGTGGGCCTGACCAGCCACTGGCCAGAGAAGCTTCAGATCAGCAGCAGCTGTGGCTGTTTCCAGATTTATCAACACATAGACACAAAGGACAAAGTGAGAGGTCAGTACACTATGGACTTTGGGACCAGTAAGTGGGAGTGTGTGGCTTTTAACCCCAGGTAAAAAGCCGCTGAGAAACTGGCACAGACAGCCAGCACCACGTGGTGGCTTCAGCTCTTGGCCTGCAGAGTGTAGGGGGACCAAGCACCAGTCTGAGGGGTAATCACTCTTGCTTTAACCTGCTTGGATCTGGATTGCAGTCTAGGGTGGAGGTTCTGGGGTGTGTGTCCAGCTTGCCAGAGCGTGTGGAGACCTCAGAGAGGGCACCCATCTAATACCTCTGGCAGCTGAGTAAACCACCGTGTTTGGGACGAAAACTACCCTGTCTGATGGCAGAGTCCTACTGTGGCAAAAAGCCCCAAAGTCAAATAATTGAGTGGCAAAATGAGCAGGCAAACGAAACAAAGCAGACAGAAGATTCCAACATTACACTACTGTTTTGAGGACAAGAAGGAGCAAGGCATGGAACAGGAGGAAAACAGTGAAGTCAAAACTCCTGCACCAAAAGCTTCAAAGGAAAATCCAAGCTGGTTACAGGCCATAGAGGACCTTAAGAAGCAGATAAGAGAAGTGGAGGAAAAATTGGGAAGAGAAATGAGAACAATGCAAGAAAATTATGAAATGACAGTCAACAGCCTGACTGAGGAAAATAATACCTTAAAAAACAGACTGACTCAAATGGCAAAGGAGGCCCAAAAAGGCAATGAGGAGAAGAATGCCTTAAAAAGCCAAATTTGCCAGATGGAAAAAGAATCTCAAAAACTCAATGAGGAGAATCATTGCTTCAGAATTAGATTGGAGCAAATGGAAGCTAATGACTTTATGAGAAGTAAATATGCTGTTAAATAGATCCAAACAAATGAAGGAATAGAAGGCAATGTGAAATATCTCATGGGAAAAACAACTGACCTGGAAAATAGATCCAGGAGAGATAATTTACAATTATTGGACTTCCTGAAAGCCATGATCAAAGTAAGAACCTAGAAATCATCCTCCAGGAAGTTCTCAAAGAAAACTGCCCTGATGTTTTAGTACCAGAGGGCAAAATAGAGGTTGAAAGAATCCACCGATCACCTTCTGACAAAGATCCCAAAAAGAAAATTCCTAGGAATATTATAGCCAGGTTCCAGAATTCCCAGATTAAGGAGAGAATATTACAAGCAGCAAGGAAGAAACAATTTGAATATAGTGGAAACACAATCAGGATAACCCAGGATCTGGGAGTTTCTACACTGAGGGTCAAAGGGCTTGGAATATGACATTCAAGAGGGCAAAGGAGCTGGGATTACAACCAATAGTCACCTACCCAGCAAAACTGAGTATAATGTTTCAGGGGAAAATATGGTCATTCAGTGGAATAGAGGACTTTTAAGCATTCTTGCTGAAAAAACCAGAGTTGAATAGAAAATTTGACGTTCAGATACAAGAAGCAAAAGAAGCATGAGAAGGTAAACAGGGAAAAGAAATCATAAGGAACTTATCAAAGTTGAACTATTAACATTCCTACATGGAAAAACAATAACTGTAAGTTATGAAACTTCTCTCAGTAGTTGAAGGGATTAGAAATATATATATATATATATATATATATGTTTGTCTACATATGAGGGTATATGGGCATATGAATACATATGTGAATATGTATATATATGTTTACAGGTATACATAGATAGAGGGCACAGGACCAATTTAACAGGAAGGAATAATACTTAAAAGGTGTAATTAAGAGGTGAGAGGAATATAATGAGAGAAGATGGGGAGAGACAGATTGGGGTAAACTATCTCATACAGAAGAGGCAAGGGAAAATGTTTACAATGGAGGGGAAGAATAGGAAGGCAAAAGGGAAGGGGTCAACCTTATTCCCATTGAATTTGGCTTGAGGAGGGTGTGAAATACACACTAAATAGGGTATCTCACCCTCCAGGAGAATAGGGGGGGAAGGCGATGAGAGGGGGAATGATGGAAGTGAGGATAGGCTGGGGGGGAGGGAAGGTGGAAGCACTCACTTTTGAAAATACATGGGATCAAAGTAGAGAATAGAACAAATGTGAGGTGGGATAGGAGGGAGGGAAATATAGTCAGTCTTTTACAATATATCTACTATGTTATTGTTTTGCACTAGCTACACTTGTACAACCTATACTGAACTGCGTATCTTCCCAGTAAGGGTTGATGACAAGGAAGGAAGGGAATGAATCTGGAATTGAAAGTTTTAAAATCAAATATTCAAATATATATACATATATGTATATATATTGTGTATATATATTCATATATATGTATATACACTATTATTAATACCATCTTACATGTAATTGGGAAATAAGATATACAGGCACTGAGGCATAGAGATCCACTGGAAAAGTAGAAAGGGGTACGGGAGAAAATATGGGAGGGAATAGATTGGAGGAGGGGATATCCTGTGGGGCTGCTATTTTGGGGCAGTGGGTAGGGGAAAAACGGGGAGAAAATTTGTAACTCAAAATCTGGTGGAAATGAATGATGTAAATCAGAAGTTAATAAAGCATTAAAAAAATTTTTAAAAGCCTACTTGCTAAGACAAACCCAGGAACTATATGAACACAATAACAAAACATTTTCACGCAAATAAAGACAGATCTAAATAACTGGAGGAATTTCAAGTATGAATTGGTATGGGAGACAATATTTTAAAGTTCCAATCCTACAGAAGATAATTTAGTTATTCAATGCCATATGACTCACCAAAATTATTTTCTAGTGTGGGTAAAAATATTGACAAAGTTCATCTGGTAGGAAAAAAAAATTACTAAGTATATCGATGGCACCAATAAAAACAAATATGGAGGGTGTGCAAGCAGTACCAGATCTTAAAGTGTTTTACAAAATGATAAACATCAAAAAACTTGAGCATTGGCTAAGAAATAGAATGGTGGATCACTGGAGTAGATTATGTACAAAATACACAGTAGAAAAAAAAATGACCACAGTGATCTAGTTTTTGATAGACACAGAAATCCAAGATTTTGGGATAAGAGTTCACTGTTTGACAAAAATTTCCGAAATAGTTGGATAGCACTTAAGTAAAAAATTAGGTATAGACCAACCCTTTATAACTTATACTGAGATAAGGTCAAAATGGGCCCGTTATTTAAACATAAAGAGTAATATCACAAAAAAACAATGAATTATGGAAAATATTACCTGTAAGATTTATGGATAAGGAAAGAATTGATCAGACAGAGTATTACAGGATGTAAAAATGGATAATTTTGATTACACCAAAATGAAAAGTGTTGGAACAAACAAAACCAATGTCCTTAAGAAGAAAGCAGGAAACTGTGAAAAAAACATTTACAGCAACACTATTTTTCTCTGATAAAAGAAGCAATTTTCAAATACATAGAGAACTGATCAAATCCCTAAGGATAGATGTCATTCCACAAATGATAAATGGTAAAACCATATGAATAGCAGTTTTCAGAAGAAGAAATCAAAGGTATTTAGTGATATGAAAAAATGCTCTAAATCACTATTGATTAGAGAAATGCAAATTAAAACAATAATCTGAGGTACCATCTCCTACTATCAGATTGGCTAGTATGGCAGAAAAGGAAAATGACAAATGTTGGGGTGGATGTACCAAAACTGGGATAATAATGCACTGTTGGTGGAGTCATGAATTAATCCAACAATTCTGGAGAGTAATTTTTTACTTTCCCTAAAAGTGTATACAGCTCTACATATCCTTTGATCCAGTGATACCATTATTAATTGTGTATCCAAAAGAAATCAAAGGAAAAGTAAAAAGACTCATGTGCACAAATTTTTAACAGCAGATCTGTTTGTGGTAGCAAAAATTTAGAGATTAAGGGGCAGCTAGGTGGTGCAGTGAATAGAGCACTGGCCCTGGAGTCAGGAAGACCTGAGTTCAAATGTGACCTCAGATACTTGACACAATTACTAGTCATGTGACTTTGGGCAAGTCAACCCCAATTGCCTTCCAAAAAAAAGCAAAAAAAAAAATTAGAGATTCAGGTGATGCCCCTCATTTTGTTACTCTACGAACAAGTCATGGTATATAATTTTGATGTAATACTATGTGCTATACTAAAAGAAAGGCAGAATACTTTCAGAAAAACCTGAAAAGACTTATATGATTTGATGATAAAAAGTGATGTGAGCAGAACAAGAAGAACATTCTAGACAGTAAGAACAGTATACTATGGTGATCAAATGTGAATGACTTGGCTATTCTCAGCAATACAACGATCCACAACAATTCTGAAGGATTTAATGATGGAAAATTCTGTCTTCTTCCAGAGAAAAAAAATGATGACATTTGATCACAGATGAAAGTATACTATTTTTAAACTTTATTTTTTTCATTTCTTGCCTGTGTTTTCCATTGTAATATGGAAACACATTTTGCATGACTTTGCATTTATAATCTCTATCAAATTCTTAGATTTCACAAGGAAGTAAGATGCAGAATGAAGGAGTGAGAGAATTTTGAAATGAAAGTAAAAAAGAATTATCAAAATTATTTCACATAAAATTGGGAAATAGTTAATGAAATAAATTAAAAACATTTCAAAGTTTTAAAAATATATCTTATTTGTTCCTAAAGACATATTTATTGCTTTACTAGGTATGTTGTTTGATTAAGCATCTTTTCATTAAAAATAAAAGGTTTGTGCATGTGGTTTTATCTCTTCTTGTAAGTCAAACAGTTTCTGAAGTTTATTTTACTTTCATCAGAACATAATTTTCTCTCCTCACTTCCCCCTCTACTTCATTACAATATGTAAAAACTAGTAAATAGGTACCTAACAAATGAAGATTCATTTATTGATTGATTTAATACTTTCAGCTCAGAAAAGACTAATCTAATCATTTCTCACAGTCTATATCATCCATTATTTTGCAACACACCTCCCTTCCTAGATTTTTTTTTAAATTTCTTCCATACTTTCCTGTCACGCTCCTTGTTGGATTCTCTAGAAACTATTCAGAGGAATGACAATTATCAGTGTCAACAGTTAGACACAATGGCAACTGTTCTGTAGAACTGATCCATGGTTTCCAAACTGCTTCTTTGTTGTTTCTATGATTGATTATTCTTCTTTTTATGCAATACCATCCCTCCTTTTAAAATCTGTGATCTCCTGCTAAAATCTATCTGAGCTGTACTTTCCAATTATTCCAACCACTTCCACTCCTCATAATCTGAATTAGTACCAAGGAGTAGAAGACTATTTTGTTGAAGCTCTTTTGTTAAATTATCAACATCCACTTTGCCTTCAAAAGATCAGTAGAATGTCCTTTCTTCCTCCCCCTCATTCTTCTAAAAAAAAACATATCAAACATACAAACCACAGGTTGCATATAGCATATGTAAAACTCCCAATTCTGCCTGAAAAAGGTTAAAATAAAACTTGAAAATATTTAACAAAATAAAATGCAATAAAACATAGATAACATTACATTTTAGAACTATCAATATTTGATGCCATAGATTATCCTTATATATGGATTAGTGGCCCCTTTTCTATTTGCGTTTGATACTACTACTTTACCTTGCTACCAGAACATTCACATTCTGCTGGGTATACCAAATTCATCATATTCCTCTGTCTCCCCTTTCCAAGGGGAATGACTTAGCTATTCTCAGCAACCAAATGATCCAACATAATTCTGAAGGCTTTAATGATGGAAAATTCTGTCTCCCTCCGGGGGAGGGGGGACTGATGGCATCTAATTACAGATTTAAGTATACACTTTTTAAACTTTATTTTCTCATTTTTGTCTGTGTTTTCCATTGTAATATGACTAATATGGAAACATGTTTTGCATGACTTTGCATTTATAATCTCTATCAAATTCCTTGCTTTCACAAGGAGGCAAGAATAAGAATAAAGGAGATAAAGGAGTTTGTTCTCTCATAACTAACAAATCACTTCCCAAGTCGGGGGAAGAAATTGAAAGACTTCTAATTTCTTTTTCTAGCATTACTTGACTCATCCTATCTTCTTCCTTTGTGACAGGGGTGAGGTAGTAAGAATCCCTTTTTTCTAGAACATCCTTAATTTTAGATTATTTCTTTACATTCTGTTTCAAATTGATTATTTTTATTCTGATAGATTCCTCCTGTATTTTCTACTGTTGTCATTGTTTTAACATTAATCTACTATTTTTCCTTATACCTCTGCATTTTCCCCTTTCAATTATTTTCTTATTGTTCATATAATCCAATGTTGTGGAGAATTTATCTGTCTTATGTTCTTAATTCTTTAGTATATGGTCAATTTAGTCTATTATTTAGTCTTGTTTAATTCTTCCATAAATGTTCCAATTCCTTCTCTTATTTATTTAATATTCCCAATCATTTCATTCACTGTTTTGTGAGCCATTCTGGAGGTTTCAGGAGAATCTTAGGCTAGACAGGTTTGAATAGTGTCTTATGGATAGTAAGTAGAAACCTGGAACTTGAATCCAAGTCCTTTAATTCAAGGTCCAGTGTTGTTTCCACTGTATTCCATTCAAAGTAGCTAGAGTAAGCTTTGTACCCATTCTGTCTTTCTTTAGGTCTTAAAATCATTGATGCCTTCCACCTTCTGCTGCCTCCCTGTGTTAAGTACATTTATAGGGAGCTTTCAAATGTACTTATATCACATAAGAGTATAATCACACTGACTGAAAATATGCAATTGAGAAACTTACCATTGGAAATGGGGGTATGAAGGTGACTAGAGAGGATTTTTCTCCCCTCTCTGACTCGACAGAATATATGAGTAATTAATATAATATAATATAATATGATATGATATGATATGATATAATATAATATAATATAATATAATATAATATAATATAATATAATATAATATAATATATCCTATGAGTCAGGATAAGATAATTAGGCAGGTTGATAATGATTAAAGGTTTTATGATTTAATATTTATCAAGCTAAAATGAATAAAGATGTCTGACATTCCTTGTCAGGACATCATACTTGTAACTTTGTAACATCATTGTTATCATAAGACCATCAGGATGCAGATGAAAAGAACCAACAGGAATCCTTTGACATGGACCCTTCAGTATAAATTTGAGATGTCTGACATCCAGTCAGACCTACAGAAATGTTTTAGTGATTCCCTGTCACTCAGGGGTTAGATAAAATGGGAATCAGAAATAAAGACCTCCTCCCATCTGTGTTTCTTTTCTACAAACTTTTTTTTTTTTGCATTTTTTTGGAGGGGTAAGGCAGGGCATTTAGGTTTAAGGGACTTGCCCATTGTCACATGGCTAGTAAGTGTAAAATACCTGAGGGCAGATTTGAACTCAGGTCTTCCTGACTCCAGGGCTGGTGATCTATTTACTTCGCCACCTAGTCACCCTGAAACTCATCCTTAAGGATATAAAACCTGCATTCTTGAGGATATAAAGGACTGTATTATAAATTCAATGGAAAATATTTTAAAAGGAAAAGCTTTACAATAGTTCCATAACTGAAAATGGAATTGCCTTATAGTAACATCCCATAATCAGGTAAATTAACCGCATATCATTCATAAAAGATTTCTAGGCTGAATCAATCAAAAGGAAATAGGACCTTTGCTGTGGGAAACTATTTATAAAACCATAAGATGTTTTTCACCCAATGTGGCTCTTAGAATGCTAGGAACGGTGTGCAGAAATAGAATGCTGAATGTCTTTCTGTTCCCTTGGTGATTAAACCCCAATTGCTTCACACCTCTCTCCAGAATTAAAGTCTCTTCATTTGGATGAGAGCACCTCTTTCTGCCATTGCTTGTCACTGTGACAATCCAGCGTGAAGTCCCCCTGGTTTCAGGCTTTATCTTCTTTGTGGAAGTGGGCACTCAGAGTCTTGCAAAAAGTAAATCCATCTATCTTCCATGGGTTTTATTTGCTTTGTAGGCAGAAGAGATGTGGGTTATTTTTTTCCCAATTTTGTGCCTCCTAAAAATACTAACATCATGCACTTTCTACACTGTGGGAATACATCTAATGCTTTTTCTCCCCGGTACTAAACAGGGGGACTTCAAGCCAGGCCTTTTATTCCCCTAAAGCTGATCCCATATTGGAGGAAATGTCTTTTTTGTTGTTAATGCCTTTTAGACCCTTTAGCCTCTTGATGCCTGGTGCAAATGCTGCCCAGGTAAGCCATCATAAAGAATGGTTACCATGGCTGCTTAGATACCTAATTGAGAAGAATCAGTGGGCTCCATTAGGGATTAGCAAATCAGGTCAGACAGAAAATAACCCTTTCTCTTTGGCATCCTCCAGCCATTATACTTTCAGACTTGAATGAATTCTTTGTAGCATTCTGAAAGTGGCAGCAAATGTCACATAATATACAAATTATGTAGATAATTCTTCTATATGTCTACCTCATGGAAATATAGCATTATACGAACAGAAAAAAATCAATGCCATTTTATCCAATCCCCTGCCTCTAAACAAAACTGTATTCAAAGTTTTGTTTAACTTCTTTTTTCCCCAAAGTTTCATGCCTGTTTAGCTGCATATTACATGATTCAAATGAAGTGATGAACTTAGTACTATAGTGTCTATTTCACCTGATTCTGTTTCAGTCTTAGACAACTTAACATGAGAGAATGCATAGCTCTATGCAAAGTCTGCACTGTAGCTGGAAAACAGCTCCAAATATAGCTCTTGTTAATGGTCAGTCATTACCATCTTTGTCATACTTAAAGGACTACATTAAGCCATTTTTTTTTCAAAAACTACACACAGAGAATTTCAACCACTTATTTTTAATTTTGTTTCAGGATTCAAAATATTCAGAGAAATCTTTGTATAATCTTTGACCTGGAAAATAAATCAAAAGCCTACTTGGTCAGCTATCAAGGATGAAATTACTGTGAATATGATATAAGTGATGTAAGAAAATTCTGCATTTTTATAAAACTTGAAACTAATATCTTTGTACATGAAAAAAGCGTTATGCTAGAACATTTTTCTAATGAAAGTCAATGTATCTGCAAACAGAACACTATATCTGACAATTATTGTATCTTAGAGATCTGTGTTTGAGGTTGTTGAGACCTGGCAATTAATTATTGTATTTTTTTAATTAAATTTTATTTTTTGAAAGGTCAGTCTTCTTTCCTTCTTTCCCTCCTCCTTACTTAAAAAAAAAACAACTAAAACAAGTTTAGTTGAGCAAAACATTTTTTTCCCCTTTGGCCATGTCTCAGTTTGCACTCTCTAAGTCCATCAGAACTCTAACAATAAGGAGACAGCAGTTTTGGTCATTGTGTTGATCAGTTGTCAAATTTTCATACAGGCAAACAAATACACATGCATACAAACATAAATATATTATATATGTATATATAAATGTAAACATATGCATATGTTTACATTCATAATGCAATTAAGTAATTTTTGTTTATTCAGTCACACCTAAAGTTTCACACATCCCCAACTACATACCCCTATTGAGAACAAAACAAAAACAAACCCATAACCCAAATGCATAATAAATCAAATCAAATTTCAAAAAGAAAGTTTCATTCTGTATTCTGAGACTTTTACCTTGCTGTCAGGATGTGAGTATCATGTACTAGTCCTCTGGAATCATGGTGGGTCATTATGCTGTTAGGAATTTGGCACAGTAGTGTTCCATCACATTTATAAATCATGAATTGTTCATTCTTCCCCAATTTATAAGTACCTCCTCATATTCCCATTCTTTACCATTTCAAAAAAAGTTATAAATATTTTATATACTCTTAGAATTTGTCTTGCTTAGGATTATTCTCTTCATTCCTCTACCCTCCCTCTGATTCTCCTTTCTGTCTTTTGCCCATTTCCTTCCAATTCCACTGTTAAATAAAATATATTTCTCCACTCAACTATGTATAATTGCTCTTTCTTCTTTGAAGAAGTGTGATGAGAATGAGGTTCCAGTGTTAGATGCTTCCCCTACTGCCACCTTCTTGTTTGTATATATGTTTACTTTCACACCTTTATTGTGTGAGATAATTTCTCATAACTTTCCTTTTTACTCACTGCCCCACTCCATTCTTCTTCCCCTCCCTTTTCCTTGTTTTCTTAGTATAATGAAGGCATAATCAAATAGGCCTCATCTAATTAAACTCCTTCTATGAACTTTGATGATGATAGGGATCAGTGGGGAAACATCTATCATCTCCCAATATTTTAATGAATCAATCAATATAGAAATCAAATATTTATTAAATGCCTACTGTGTGCCAGGCCCTGTGAAACATATGGGGTGGTCAGGGAGAACGATTATCTATGGTGTAAAGATTGCTAAGCCCTTCTGAGGGCTGCTCATCCACCTTTGGTGTCCACCTGCCACCCAACTCTCATTTGTGGCTCTAAAAAGCTATTGCATGCACGATGGCCACATTGGTACAAAAAAAAAAAATCTTGGCAAATGCACTAAACCTGGTTGAAGGTAACTAACAGACCTCACACTTGTCAGTGACTTTTTTGGGAATCTATCCCAAGCATGTGAAGGCCTCTTCAGGTGGATATGAAAAGATTGTTCCAACATGCCATAAAGACAGTGGAACGAGGTACTGTGGTGGACTTAGAGTTTGGTCAGATATTGAAGATGCCAAGATCATCCACTATTTCCTGAGCCATCTCCAGTCATTTGATTTTGTATTGACATTGGACTCCAATGACTCTGGAATAGAGAGAGTGATTCTGATTGCTTTGTAAAAGTCTGAATCACTTAAATCCAAATTACACAAGATTCAAAAGACATCACCCATAATATTTTACATTTTATGATTCCATTATTTTATTATTCAACTCTTTTACTATATAATTATCTTGCCATCCATCTCTTCTATTATTTTATTGTGTTTTTATTTTACCTACCTCAAAGACCTGTAATGATGGACTAGTGACAAAGCAGCAGGTGTGGAAATGCTGGCAGTTTTCAAAACAACTCTGAACACAGGTGGCCCAGGTCCTAGGTTTTCTCATTGGCCTAAAGAAGCAGTGTTGAAAACACAAAAGAACTGGTTTAAATAATTTTGTATATTTGTGTCCTTTTCACATCTTTATCATCTCTTTGGGATACAGTCCTGGTAGTGATATTCCTGGATCAAATGCATAGTTTTATGGCCCTTTGGGCTAATAGTTACAAATTGCTCCCTAGAATGGTTTGATCAGTTCACAAATCCACCAACAATTTATTAGTGTTTCAATGTTCCCATATATTCTAAAACCTTTATCATTTTTCTTTGTTGTCATATTAGTCAATCTGATACATGTTAGATGGTATCTGAGAGCTGTTTTAATTTGCATTTCTCTAATCAATACACTTAATGCATTTTTTTCATATGACTATGGGCAGGTTTAATTTCTTCATTTGAAAACTGCCTTTTTATATCCTTTGACCTTCTGTCAATTGGAGAATGACTCCTATTCTTATAAATTTGACACAGTTTTCTATATATTTTAGAAATCAGGCCTTTATCAGATATGCTGGCTATAAAACCATCGCCTAGATTTCTACTTCCTTTCTAATCTTGGGTGCATTGGCCTAGTTTGTGAAAAACTTTTTAATTTGAGGTAATCAAAATTACCTGTTTTGCATTTCATAAAGATCTCTATCTTTGGTTCAGTTATAAACTCTTCCCTTCTCCATATATCTGACAGGTAAACTGTTCTTCACTCTCCTAGTTTGCTCAAGGTATAACACTTTATGTCTAAGTCTTGTACACATTTTGACTTTATCTTAGTTTATGGCATAATATGTTGCTCTATGCCTAGTTTCTGCAATACTATTTTCCAGTATTCCCATCATTATTTTTTTTCAAATACTGAGTTATTATCCCTGAATTTGGAGTCTTTATGCTTATCAAACAGAAGATTAATATAGTTATTGAGTACTGTATCTCATGTACCCAATCTATTCCACTGATGCACCACTTTATTTCTTAGCCAGTTGCAAATAGTTTAGATGATTTCTGCTGTATAATACCATCTAAATCTAGTAGGACTAGGATAACTTCCTTTGCATTTCTTTTCATTAATTACCTTGATATTCTGAAACTTTTTTTTTCCAGATGAATTTTATTATTCTTCTTTCTAACTCTGTAAAATAATTTTGGTAGTTTGATATGGAATTGAATAAGTAAATTAATTTAGGTAGAAATGTCATTTTTTTTAAGCAATTGGGGTTAAGTAACTTGCTCAAGGTTACACAGCCAGTTATTTTTTTGTGGGTGCCAAGTATCTGTGTCCGGAACTGATCCCAGGTCTCCCAACGCTGGAGCCGGCACTCTTACTCACTGCGCAACCTGGTCGCCCCTAGAATTGTAATTTTAATTGTATTAGCTCAGTCTACTCATAAGAAGCTGATGTTTATCCGATAGCTTAGATTTGACTCCATTTTTTTTTTTTGAAAAGTGGTTTTAATTGTGTTCAATTATTTAAACACAATTGGTTCACCCTGGCATATAGATGCCCAAATATTTTATATAGTTTACTGGAATTTCTTTTCCATCTCTCACTTCTGAGCATTGTTGATAATATATAGAAATATTGGTGATTTATGTGTATATACCCTGTATATTTTATACCCTGTATATATATATATATCTGTAACTTTGCTAAAATTGTTAGCTATTTCAAGTAGTTTTTGGTTGATTTTCTAAGTATGTCATCAAATTGTCTGTTAAGAAGGATACCTTTGTTTCTACATTGTCTATTCTATTTCTTTCTGTTTTTTTCTTCTCATTGCTAAAACTAATTTTTCTAGTACAATATTATATCATAGAGGTGATAACAGGCATCCTTGCTTCACCACTAATCTTATTGAGAAAGCTTGTTGATGGTTTTGTATATATACTACTTACCATTTCTTTTTTGTTTTGAGGGGGAAAGGCAGGGCAATTGTTAAGTGACTTGCCCAAGGTCACACAGCTAATAAGTGTTGAGTGTCTGAATTTGGATTTGAACTCAGGTCCTCCTGATTCCAGGGCTGGTGCTCTATTCACTGCACCACCTAGCTGCTCGACTACTTATCATTTCAAGGAAAACTACTTTTATTTATACACTCTCTAATGTTTCTATAGGAATTGGTGTTGTATGTTGTAAAAAAAAATAATTCTGCATCTATTGATATAATCATATGATATTTTTTGTTTTGTTTTTGATATGGTCAATTATGCTGATCATTTTCCTAATATTGAACCAGCTCTGCATTCCTGTTATAAATCCTTTCTGGTCATCATGTCTTATGCTCATGATAAATTTCTATAAATATCTTTGCTAATATTTCAATTTTTACATTAATATTAAACATGGAAATTATTCTATAATTTTCTTATCTAGTTTTGCCTCTTTGCAGTTGAGGTAACAATACCATATTTGTGACATAAAAATAATTTGGTAAGACTCTTTCTTCACTGATTTTCCTAAATAGTTTACAAAGTATTTTAAGGGATTGGTCTTCAAATTTTTGATATAATTCATTTGCAAATCTTTCTGTTTCTGATGATTTTTTTTCTTAGGGTGTTCATTGATAGATTATTCAATTTCTTTTTTTCTAAATTGGGGTTAAGTATTTTATTTCCTCTTCTGTTGATTTGGGAAATTTATATTTTTTTTGTAAAAATTCATCTATTTCACTTAGATTGTCAGATTTATTGGCATATAGTGGGGCTAAAGAGCTACTAAATGTCACTTTTAATTTTCTCTTCATTGGTGGTGAAGTAACTTTTTCATTTTTTACACTGTTCATTTGGTTTTTTTTCTTTTTTTTTTTTTTTTTACCAAATTAACCTAAGATTTCTATATTTTATTTTGTCTTTTTCCCATAAGACCACCTCTTAGTTTTATTTATTAGTTCAATCATTTTCTTGGATTCAATTCTACTGCTCTCTCCTTTGATTTTCAGAATTTCCATTTTCCTTTTTAATTAGGGATCTTTAATTTGCTCCATTTCTACCTTTTTCAGTTGCATGCTTAATTCATCAATCTACTTTTTTCTCTACTTTATTCATGTAAGCCTCTAGAGATACAAAATTAACCCAAAGAACTGTTGTGGCTGCATCCCATAAGTTTTATTATGTTGTCTCATTATTGTTCTCTTTGATGAAATTATCAATTGTTTGTATAATTTCTTGTTTGACTCACTTATTCAATAGGATTAGAGTATTTATTTTCCAATTAATTAGTAGTCTCACTTTCCATGGTCCTTTACTATACATAATTTGTATTGCACCACATACTGTAAAGGATGCATTTACTATTTCTGACTTTCTTCATTTGATTGTGAGGACTTTATATGCAAATACATCATCAAATTTTGTGTAGGTGCCTTATTCTGCTGAGAAAAAGGTATATCCTTTTCTATGCACATTCTATTTTCTTTTTTTTCTTTTTATTCAATGTATTAATTAATTTGTTTTTAAATTTCAACATTCACTTCCATATGTTTTAAATTTACTCCCCTTTTCTTGCCCTCCCTCCCTAAGACAGCATGCAATCTGATACAGGCTCTACACATACATTCCTATTAAACACATTTTCACATAGTCCTATTGCATAGAAGAATTATAATGCATGGGAGAAAAAAAGAGAAAGAAAAAGACAAAACAAAACAAAAAATAAAATAGCCTGCTTCACTCTACATTCTGACTCCATAGTCCTTTCTCTGCATGTGGATAGCATTTTGCATCATGAGTCCCTTAGAATGTTTTTTAAGTCTTTGCATTGCTGTGTCTTTGTCCCATTTTTATGACATCTTAGGGATATGGCCCTAGAAGTGGCACCGCCGGGTCAAAGGGTATTTACATTTTTATAGTCCTTTGGACATAGTTCCAAATTGCTCTCCAGAATGGCTGGATCAGTTTTCCACCAACCATGAATTAGTGTTACAATTTTCCCGCAAATTCTCCAATAGTTATCATTTTTCTGTTTTGTCACATTAGCCCATCTGATAGATGTGATGTGGTACGTCAGAGTTGTTTTGATTTTCATCTCTCTAATTAATAGTAATATAGAAAATTTTTTCATATGACTACAAATAGCTTTAGTTTCTTCCTCTGAAAACGGCCTGTTCCTACCCTTTGATCATTTGTCAATTGGGGAATGATTTGTGTTCTTATCATTTTTTTTAATTTCTTGGTTTTTATTAATTTGTTTGTTTACCTTTTAGTTTACAAGATTCAGTTCCACAATTCCTTGAGTTTCAAATTTTCTCTCCCTCCCTGCCCTCCTCCCACCCCATGAAGGCATGCAATCAAGTATAAGATCTGCAAATACTTTCACATTAGACATTAGTCAGATTATAAAGAAAGATTGTATCAGATGGAATGAAGAATGGGAAAGAGGAAACAAAACCAAACAAGAAAAAGAGCAGGTAGTTTGCTTCAATCTGGATTCAAACTCAGTTCTTTCTAGTTCTTTCTCTGGATGTAGACATCTCTCTCCATCATAAGTCTTTTGGGGTTGACTTACAATCCTGCATTGCTGGGAAGATTCCAGTCTATCAAAGTTAGTCGTCACACATATGTTGTGTACAAATTTCTCCTGGTTCTACTCTCCTCATGCAGCATCAGTTTCTATAAGACTCTTCAGGTAAATATGAAGTCCACTGCTCCTTGTTTCTTATAGCACAATAGTTTTCCATTACATTCACATATCACAGCTTGTTCAGCAATTCCCCAAATGATGGGCACCCCCTTAATTTCCAAATTTGCCACCATTTAATTTCCAATTAGTTTTTTTGTCTATCTTTCCATGGCCCTTTATTGAATATAATTTTTATTGTATCATGACCTGAGAAGGATACATTTAATATTTCTTTCTTACTTCACTGAATTGTGAGGTTCTTATGCCCTAGTACATGGTCGATTTTTGAGTATATGCCATGAACCTTTGAGAAGAAAGTATATATCTTTTTCTCACGATTCAGTTTTCTCCAAAGATCTATCATATCTAGGCTCTCTAAAATTCTAGACACCTACTTAACTTCTTTCTTGTTTATTTTGAGGTTAGATTTATCAAATTCAGAGAGGGGGAGATTAAGGTCCCCCACTAGTATAGTTTTGCTATCTACTTCTTCCCCGAATTCCCTTCAATTCTCCTCTAGGAATTTGGATGATAGACCACTTGGTGTACATATGTTTAGTAATCATTTTACTTCATTCTCAATGGTGCCTTTTAGCAGGATATAGTTTCCTTCCTTATATCTTTTAATTAGATCTATTTTTTGCTTTTGCTTTATCTGAGATAAGGATTCCTACCCATGCTTTTTTTTTTTTTACTTTAGCTGAGGAATGATATATTTTACTCCAGCCTTTTACCTTTACCCTGTGTGTAACCCCCTGTTTCAGATGTGCTTCTTGTAAACAGCATATTGGAGGATGATGGTTTTTAATCCATTCTGCTATCAGCCTCTGTCTTATGGGGGAGTTTGTCCTACTCACATTCACAGTAACTACTACTATCTGTCTCTTTCCCTCCATCCTATTCCCTCCCATTTTTATGTTTTTGTTTCTTACTTCTCCCTTCCCTTCCTTAAGGGTTTTCTTTTTGAGCACCACCTCCCTCAGTGTTCCCTACCTGTGACCCCCCTTCTTTATCTACCCTCTCCCCTTACTATTATTTCCCTTCCTTCTAATCCTCCTTTCTTAACTCCCCCCCCATTGCCCTCCTACTGCCTATAGGACAAAAAAATTTTTATATTTATCAGAGTATGTTATTCCACCTTTGACACCAAACCAATGAAAGTAACTTTCATACAGTGCTCATCTCCCTCCCTCCTTTCCCTAGATTTAATGAGGTTTTTTTTTTTTTTGGCTTTTCACATTAGAGTCTTAAAGTTAATTGATTATGTTGATCCCTCTTTGAACCAGAAGCAGTGAAAATAAAGTTCAAATGATGTTTGTCTCCCTCTTTCCTTCCCCTCTACTATAGTATGTTTTTTATGCCTCTTTGTATGGCATAATTTTACTTTTTCTGCCTCATCCTTTCCTTTTATCCCATTTTAGTCCCTTTGACTCCCTCAATAAGTATTTTTTTAATCATCAGATTAATTCATTGATACCCACAGCTTCTCCCTCTGTATATCCCTTTTAAATGTCAAGATAATCATATAAATTTCAATATTTACATTTATCAGTTTCTCAGATAGGGATGAAAACAGTTTACTCATATTGCATCCCATGTTATGTGTATGTGTGAGTGTGTGTTTTCCTTGCTTACCTTTTTATGTCTTTCTTGAGTCTTGTAATTGGAGATCATATTTTCCATTGATCTCTGGCTTTTTCATCAGGAAAGTCTGGGAGTCCCTTATTTCATTAAATGACCATCTCCTTGGCTGAAAGATTATGCTCACTTTTGCCAGGTAGTTAATCCTTGGTTGAAGTCCTAGCTCTTTTGCCTTATGAAATATCAAATTCCAATCCCTCCAATTTTCTAATGTAGAAGCTGCTAGGTCCTGTGTAATCCTGACTTTGGTTCCATGATATTTGAATTGTTTCATTTTGGCTGCTTGCAATATTTTCTCCTTAATTTTGTAATTCTGGAATTTGGCTAATATACTTCTTGGAGTTTTCAATTGGGATCTCTTTCAGGAGTCCAGTGAATTCTTTCTATAACTATATTACTTTCTGATTTTAGGACTTCAGGACAGTTTCCTTTCACAGTCTCTTGGAGGATGTTGTCCAGGCTGCTTTTTTCATCATGGCTTTCTGCTAGACCTATAATTCTTAAGTTCTCTCTTCTGGATCAGTTCTCCAGGTCAGTATTTTTCCCAGTGAGAAATATAACACTTACTTCCAATTTTTCAATCTTCATGTTTTGTTTGATTGACTCTTGGTGCATCATAGAGTCCTGAGCTTTGATTTGACTGATTCTAATTTTTAGTGACTTATTTTTTTAGTTAGTTTTTGAAGATACTTTTTAGGGAGGTATTTCCTCCAATTAGTTCACAAATTTTACTTTTTAAGGTTTTGTTTTCTTATGTGAGATTTTATTCCAATTTGGTCACTGTAGATTTAAATTTATCTTCTACCTCCCTAATTTGGCTGTAAAATCTTTCTTGACCTCCTCCAAGAATGCTTTTTGGGCTTGAAACCAGTCCATATTTCCATCTGTGGTCTCAGTTGTAGACACAGAGTCCATGGTGTCTCCTGAAAGTGATTCCTCTCATTCAGAATAAAAGGATTCTATTGTATTTGGTCTTGCCTTTGCAAGTTGCTTCCAGTCCATTGTAATTGCCTATTTCTTGTCCTTTAAAGTGTATTTCTGCTCCTGGGATACAGAGGGTTCTGACCCAAGCTTCTCAGGCTGGTACTAGGTGCCTGATTGTTGGCTTTGTGTGCTGTAGCCTCTGCTATCTAGACTGAGGCCAAGCCCAGGACTCTCAGTGTTTCCCATGAGTTACCCTGAGGCTCACAGAGTAATCTGTATGGAAGGGGTGGTCTGGCCACTTTAGATTTCTGTATCTATGCCCCTGGACTATAGCTTAGGCAGGCTTTTCCTGTTCAAGTGAGATAAGGCTTGTTCAGACCTCTCCTGCCCTTCTCTTCAGACCCTTTACTGCCTCAGTTACACCCTTTCTCCTTGACTCTTAAGCCTGAGGCTATTTCTGCTATTTCAGAATTTTACTCTGGGTGGGATATTTATTACTGGGTTTTCTAGGTTGGGAGGGGGAAATCAGAGCAGCTAGAGTTTACTTTGCCATCCTGGTCCCTGGAAAATCAGGCAGGTGATTTTTAAATTTCCAGGCTGTGGGCTGATAGCTCCAGAAGAAGCTGCTGTCTCTGCTGAGGGCCCTGAGCTTTCTCTTACCCAGCTCTGACAGATCTTCCTTTCCAGTGGTAAGACTCTGGTGAGAAGGCTGCAAATTGCCCTTGGGGTGGGTGAGTCTGCTGGCTGTGGCTCCTTCTCACTCTGCTGTAGTCAGCTCTCTAGTCCAAGCTGCTGCAGCCCCTGCATGCTCCATGCTCCCCCTGCCCTGACCTACATAGAGACTTTCCTGGTCTGGATTCAGCCATGTTCCATATCCCAGTGGATTCTGTCACTCCAAAATCCATTCAGATTCACTTTTTAAAGTTTAGTGACAAGATTCACAGAGGAGCTTAGAAAAGTTACTGCTTTTGTCCCACCATCCTGGCTCCCTTTTTCCTGTGTTCTTATAAATTTGACGCAGTTCTCTATATATTTTAGAAATGAGGCTTTTATCAGAGACACTGGCTATAAAAATCCTTTCCCAGTTTCCTGCTTCCTTCCTAATCTTGGTTGCATTCACTTTGTTTGTAGAAAAACTTTTTCAATTTAATGTAATCAAAATTATCCCTCTTGCATTCCATATTGGTCTCTATTTCTCATTTGGTCATAAATTCTTCCATTCTCCATATATCTGAAAGATAAATTATTCCTTGCTCCCCTGATTTGTTTATAGTATCAACCTTTATACCTATAATGTGTACCTATTTGAACTTTATTTTGATATAGTGTCCCAGTTTCTGTCATACTGTTTTTCAGTTTTCCCAGCAGTATTTGTCAAACAGTGAGTTTTAATCCCAGAAGTTGGGGCCTCTGGGTTTATCAAACAGTAGATTGCTATAATCATTGACTACTGTGTCTTTTTTACCTAACCTATTCCACTGACCTACCCTTTTATTTCTTTGCCATTACCAAGTAGTTTTGATGATTGCTGCTTTATAATGTAATTTAATTTTTGGTGTGGCTAGGCATCCATCCTTGCCATTTTTTTTTCATGAATTCTCTTGATATTCTGGATATTTTCTGCTTTCATATGAATTTGGATATGATTTTTCTCTACCTCTATAAAATAATTGTTGTTACTTTGATTGGTATGGCATTGGTATGATATGGTATGTTATGTTATGGCATTAATTAGGCAAATTAATTTAGGTAGAATTGTCATTTTTATTATATTAGCTCATCCAAACCATGAGCAACTGATGTTTTTTTTTTTTTTCCCAATTATTTCGATCTTACTTTATTTGTGTTGAAAAGTGTTTTGTAATTGTGTTCATATAGTCCCTGACTTTGTTTTGGCAGGTAGATTCACAAATATTTTTTTAATGCCAACAGTAACTTTAAATGGAATCTCTCTGAGTCTTGCTGTTGGACTTTGTTAGTAATGTAGAAAAATGCAGATGATTTATGTGGTGTTATTATGTAACCTGAAACTTTGATAAAATCATTTATTATTTCAAGTAGTTTGTTTACCTGATTCCCTAGGATTCCTTAAGTATATTATTATACCATCTGCAAAGGTGATAAGTTAGTTTCTTCTATATTTTAATTGTTTCAATTTATTTTTTCTCCTTTTATTGCTAAAGTTAATATTTCTAGTACCATATTGAATAACAATGGTTATAAATATCCTTTGTTTCACCTCTGATCTTATTGTAAATGCACCTAGCTTATCCTTATTACAAATATTGCTTCCCGATATTTTAGGTAGATACTACTTAACATTTTAAAGATGGTCCAATTTAGTCCTTTGTTCTCTAGTGTTTCTAAGAAAAATGGATATTGTATTTTGTCAAAACTTTTCTGCACCAATTGAGATAATTATATTGTTTCTGGGAGATATTTTGTTGACATGATAAATTATGCTGACAGTTTTCCTAATACTGAACAAACCCTGTGTTCCTGGTATAAATCATACCTGACAAAGTGTATTATTTTCATGAAAAGTTACAAATTTTTGCTAATATTTTATTTATAATTTGTGCGTCTATATGCATTAGCAAAATTGGTCTATAATTTTTTTCTCTGTTTTGGCTCTTCCCAATTTAGATATAAATAGCATATTTGTATCATAAATATAATTTGGAAAGATTCTTTCTTCATGAGGCACAGAGACAAGATGGCAAAGTAACAGCAGGAACCTACATAAACTCCCACACCAACCACCTCCAATACCTGTAAAATATTAATCTAAACAAATTTTAGAGCTACACAGCCATCAAAATGACAAAGAGCAAAAAATCTGCCATTGAAGGCAGCCTGGAAGGATGACAGGAAGTGTCTATTGCACCAGGCTGGGAGCCAAGGAGTCCCATGTGAACCACATGGGCCCAGGGCATCCTGAGGAGTAGCAAAGACTGGCCAGACCAAAATTAAGGAGAGTGAATCACTGACAGCTGTGGCAGTTTGCAGACTTTTCAACTCATAAACAACAAAAAGAAAGTAAAAGGTAAGTAAGGAACTCTGTTGGACCCTGGTGACAGAGCAGCTTAGAAAAGTCCCTGCCCCCAGGGGCAAGAGGTGAGACAACTCAGTGGCTTCAGTTGCTGCCCTGTGACTGTCTCCAGAGCTGCTGGCCTGCAGATCATATGGGGACAAAGAGACCAGAGGATAATTGCTTTTGCTTTGACCTGATTGGATCTGGGTTGCAGGCTTGGGTGGTGGTGCTGGGGTGAGGAATGCCAGTATACCAGAGCTTGTGGTGGCTGTAGAAAGGGCACCCTCCTCATAGCTCTGAAAACTGCAAAAACCCCAGCAATTTGGGACACAGCTCTCTCCACTCTGGAAGCAGAGTTCTACCATGTCAAAGAGCTCAAAAGTCAAATAATTGGCTAGCAAGATGAAAAAGCAGAGGAAGCACAATCAGACCATAGAATCCTTTTTGGGGACAAAAAGGATCAAAACAAGGAACCAGAAGAAGACAACAAAGTCAAAACTCCTGCATCAAAAGCTTCAAAGAAAAATATGAATAAGTTACGTGCCATGGAGGAGCTCAAGTATGATTTTGAAAATCAAGAGAAGTGGAGTAAAAATTGGGAAGAGAAATGAGAATGATGCAAGAAAATCATGAAAACAAGTCAACAGACTGACTGAAGAAAATAACACCTTAAAAATAGACTAAATCAAATGGCAAAAAGGCCCCCAAAAGCTAATGAAGAGAATAATGCCATAAAAAGCCAAATTATACAGATGGAAAAGAAATTTTAAAAAATCACTGAAGAGAGTAGTTCCTTAAAATGGAAGCTAATGACTTTATAAGAAATCAAGATTTTATAAAAGAAACCCAAACAAGTAAAAAAAAAAAAATAGAAGGCAATGTAAAATATCTCACTGAAAAAACCACTGACCTGGAAAATAGATCCAGGAGAGATAATTTAAAATCATTGGACTACCTGAAGGCTTGATAAAAAAAAAAAGCCTAGACATCATCGTTCAAGAAATTCTCAAGAAAAATTGCCCTGATATTCTAGAACCAGAGGGCAAAATAGAAATTGAAAGAATACACTGATCGCCTCTTGGAAAAGATCCCAAAAAGAAAACTCCTAGGGATCTTATAGCCAAATTCAAGCATTCCCAGGTTAAGGAGAAAATATTACAAGGTCTCAGGAAGAAACAATTTGAGTATTGTGGAAACACAATAAGGATAATACAAGATGTAGCAGCTTCTACATTAAAAGATCAAAGGGCTTGGAACATGATATTCTGGAGATCAAAGGAGAAAGTATTAAAAACAAGAATTACCTACCCAGCAAAACTGAGTATAATGCATCAAAGTAAAATATGGTCATTAAATGAAATGGATGATTTCCAAGTATTCTTTTTTTTTTTCCTTTTTTTCCCTTTCTTTTTTAAAATTGTTTTTTGTTTACTTTTAGTTTACAGGATTCAATTCCACAATTTCTTGAGTTTCACATTTTGTCCCCCTCCCTTCCTTCCCGCCACCCACCATGGTGGCATATAGTCAAGTACAGCATCTGTAAATACTTTCATATTATTACATTAGTCAGGTTATAAAGATGGATTTTATCAGATGGAATGAAAAATGATAAAGAGGACATAAAACCAAACAAGAAAATGAAAAAGATCAGGTATTTTGCTTCCATCTGGATATAAACTCAGTTCTTTCTAGTTCTTTCTCTGGATGAACACATTTCTCTCCATCATGAGTCTTTTGGGATTGACTTATATCACTGCATTTCTGACAAGAGTCCAGTCTATCAAAGTTAGTCATCACACAAACATTGTGTCTGTAATTGTGTACAAATTTTCTCCTGGTTCTACTCTTCTCACTCAGCATAAGTTCGTATAAGCCTCTCCAGGTAAATATGAAGTTCATCTGCTCCTCATTTCTTATAGCACAATAGTATTCCATAAGATGCGTATATCACATCTTGTTCAGCCATTCCCCAAATGATGGGCACCCAATTCTTTGCCACCACAAAAAGAGCTGCTATAATTTTTTTTTTTTTACATATGGGTCTTCTTCCCACTTCTATGATCTCTTTGGGACATAAACCTAGGAGTAGTATTGCTGGGTCAAAGGGTATGAAATTATTTATAGCCCTTTGGGCATAATTCCAGATTGCTTTTCAGAAAGGCTGGATCAGTTCACAACTCCACCAGCAACGTATTAGTATTCCAATTTGCCCACATCCTCTCCAGCATTTGTCATTTTCCTGTTTTGTCATCCTTTTGCACTCATCTAGGAGAGCTTTCTGTGCTTGGGACCCATTCCCTCTTGATGTTTCAGCTGTGGGTGTGGAGTCCACATTGTCTCCCTCTGACTTTGGTTCCTCCCTCTGATGATAGTAGTACTCCAGAGTCTTTGTAGTCTGCTTTCTACCCATTTTGAGGCAGGGACTTAGGCACACCCTTCCTCTAGGGATCCCAAGTCTTTACTGTAGAGGGTTTTGCCCTGGGGCAATAGTTACTATGTTTTCAAGGTGGTGGGTGTGTGGGGGGGTTGAAACAGGCGAGGTTCACTCTGTCATCCTGTCTTTGGAAGTCCTGATAGGGGCTTTTTTTTTTTTTTATTTCTGGGCTATGAAGTGATATTTTGTCCCAGGAGTATTTGCTGTCAGGGACAGGGGCCCCTGCATTTGGTTCTTACCTTGCTCTTTCCAGTCCCAGCCCTATGGTATTAGGCCTGGTAGTGGCCCTTGTGGTTGGTGGGGTGACTTGCCCTCAGAGTTGATCAGGCCTCTTCCAGGCCTGCCTCTGTGTCTGTGGGCCATGCCTTCTGGGACTGCCTCTGCATCCTTCCAAGTATTCTTGATGACAAAACCAGTGCTAAACAGAAAATTTGACTTTCAAATATAAGAAGCAATAGAAGTATGAAAAGGTTAACAGGAAAAAGAAATCATAAGGAACTTATTAAAGTGGAACTATTTACATTCCTACATGGAACAATGGTAATTGTAAGTCATGAGACTTTTCTCAGTATGAGGATAGTTGAAAGGAATATATATGTATATATTTATATACTTACATATATGTATAAATATACATGTATAGTAGGGTGTATGTTTGTGTGTGTATATATATGCATATGTGAGTGTATGTACATGTGTATACATGTATACATAGACAGAGGACCAAGAATCAGCTGAATATGAAAGGCTGATATCTAAAAAAATAAAATTAAGAGGTGAGAGAGGAATATATTGGGAGAAGGAAAAAGGGAGAGACAGAATATGGTAAATTATCTCATATAAAAGAGGCAAGAGAAAACTGTTTCAATGTAGGGGAAGATCAGAAAGGTAAAGGGGGATGAATCAACCTTACTCTCATTGAATTTGGCATAAGAAGGGCATAACATAAATACTGAATTGGGTATCTTACCATGCAGGAAAGTATGTGGGAAAGGATAAGAACGGTTATGATAGAAGTGAGGGAAGAATGGGGGAGAGAGTAGTTAGCAGCAAACACTTTTGAAAAGTTACAGGGTCAAAGTAGAAAATAGAATAAGCAGGGGAGGGATAGGATGTAGGGAAATATAGTTAGTCTTTGCAATATAACTACTATGGAAACATTTTGCGTAACTATGAATGTACAACCTATATTGAATTTCTTGTTTTTCCAGTGGAGGTGGGTGAGGGGGGAAGAAGGGAAAGAATCTGGAAATCAAAATTTTAAAAACAAATGCAAATATATATTTTTACATTTAACTAGGGAATAAGATACGCAGGCACTGGGGTATAGAAATCCATCTTGACCTACTAAAAATTTGGGGCACGGGGTGGGGGAGAATATAAGAGAGAACAGGTTGGGGGAATGGGTCTTTACTGGGCTCACTATCTTGGGGTGGGAGTAGGGGAAACACAGGGAGAACATTTGTAAGTCAACATCTTGGGGAAATGAATTTTGAAAACTAAAAAAATAAATAAATAAATTGGGGAAAAAAGATTCCTTCTTCACTAATTTTACCATATAGTCTATATAGTATTGGAATCATCTGGCATAGAAATTTTTTCCTAGGTAGTTCATAGATGAGTTGTCCATTTTGTTTTTCTGTATTTTTGTATTTTTCTTCCTCTTCTGTTAATCTAGACAATTTATATTTTGGGAAATATCCATTCATTTCAGTGAAATGAGTTAGAAGTATCATCTTCCCATATGGAAATGTAAACAATTTAACCATATTGAATAACATGTTTTTTATATTTTCCTTTTTATGCTTCTCTTGAGTCTTGTATTTGAAGACTGAGTTTTCTGTTCAGCTCAGCAATCATTAGGAATGATCTAAAACCTCCTATTTCATCAAATGTCCATCTTTTCTTCTGAAAGAATATGCTCAGTTTTGCTGGGTAGTTGATTCTTGGTTTGAATCCAAATTACTCTGCCTTCCAGAATATCATATTCCAAGTCTTCCACACCTTTAATGTAGAAGCTCAAAATTCTGAATATGGATCCACAATATTTTAATTATTTCTTTCTGGCTGCTTGCAGTATTTTCTCCTTAACCTGATAATTCCAGAATTTGGATACAGTATTCCTTTTATTTTTCATTTGGGGATCTCTTTTAGGAGGTGATTGGCAGATTCTTTCAATCACTATTTTATCCTCTAGTTCTAGGATATCAAAATAGTTTTCCTTGACAATTTCTTGAAAGATGATGTCCAGGCCCCTTTTTCAAATTATGGCATTCATGTTTTCCAATAATTTGAAATTATCTCTCCAGGATCTATTTTCCAGGTCAGTTTTAGAACTGAAGTCTGTACATAATATTCATTGACATGACCAAGGACTTTGCTACTGTAGGTCATGAGGCCTTGGAGATCATGGAGAAATTTGGTTGCTGAAATAAGTTTATCGTTATTGTTCACTAATTTCATGACAACATACTTTCATGTGTTATGGATAAGAGATGATGCTCTTACACTTTCCCCACCACCATCCCCATGCTTTTTAGCATATTTTTAATGCAATGGTGTCAGATGCCTTCAACAAGGATAAAAACTGCATCAAGGTCAGCTACTGCACTGAAAAGAAATTATTTAATTTTAAAATGGTCCAATCCAATACTAAAGTGGAAGGAAACTTGTTGTTCAAATTGTTTGCAGATGATTGTGCACTATGTAGCATCTGTGGCTGACATAACAGAATTTGGAAGTTTTCTCTGCTGCTCATACTAATTTTGGTCTAACGAAGAAAACAGAGTTTCTCCACCAGCTAGCATCACACCATCCACATGTGAAGCCATTGCTTATGGAAATAAGTTCACTTATCTTGGCAGTATAATTTCCAGGGAAGTACACAGAGATGATGAGTTTCATGCACATTTTGCCAGAGTCTGCTCAGTGTTTGGGAGAATCTTAAGAAAAGGATGGGAGAGAAGAGGTATTAGACTCCCTACTAAACTGAAAGTCTACATAGCCATTGTGCTGTCCTGTGTTAGGACTATGAAATTGGGACAGTATTTCGGCTGCCATGCCAGGAAATTGATCCACTTCCATTTGAATTGTCTTAGAAAGATTTTGATGATCACCTGCCAAAATAAGGTACTGGATACTGAGACCTTTTCTGAAACTGAAATATTAAGTATTCAAACTCTGCTGCAGAGAGTGCTTCTCTGATGTGCTATCCACTTTGTTCATATGGCAAATGTATGTTTGCCTAAAAAGCTGTTTTACAAAGAACTGAAACAAGGTAAGTGCTTGCACAGAAAATAAAAGAATTGATAGAAGGACACTATTGATGTGTCTCTGAAAAACTTTGGAATTAATTTTGAGAAGTGGGAGACACTGGAACGGTACTATCTAACATGACTTGCCCACATCAAAAATGCTGCCATTCTTTATGAGCAAAGCAAAACTGTAGTAGTTCAAAAGAAACACAACATGTGTAAATTTAGAGATGTTTCCTTCCAAAGTGTTAATATGGATTATTTGGTCTGTCCTTTGATAGAATCTTCTGAGTTCACATGTGTCTGATGTGCCATAGTCACACACACTGTATGTGCATCACAATATCATAATATCATGTTTCCCTCTTCATTTGTGAAGGACAACAATGAATAAGCCAGGCACTGTGCTAAGTGCTGGAGATTAAAAATGAGACAATAGATCTTCCTGACCTCAAGAAGCTCACAATCTAATGAGAGAAAATCAAATATATGCAGACAAATATATACAAACAAGCGATATATAGGACAAATGAGAAATACTTAACACAGAGAAGGAACTCAAATAAAGAAGGATTTATAAAAGCTGAAGATTGTATTTTAGTTGGAACTGAAAGAAAACCGGGGAAGAAGTAGGTAGGAATGATGAAAGCGAGCATAGCAGAGCTGATGGACAGTCAGAGAAAATGCTCAAAGCTGAGAGATGGTGTACCTTATTTGTGAAAGAGCCAGGGGGACAATGTCAATGAACTGAAAAGACTATGGTCTTCTTTGTAAGAAAACGGAGAAGTCTATCTTTGTTGTAGTCTTCAATATAGTTCATTTATGTTTGTCTTTTTTATATTTCTCTTTGTTTCTATATTTATACTTAAATTTCACTACATCCCTGGTCTTTTCAACAGGAATGTTTATAAGTGCACTATTTCATTAAAGTCCATATTGAAGACCTTATAAGTTTTACTGTCTTAATTATTCTTGGCTGTAAGCCCATATACTTTGCTGTCTGAAATATATTCTGTGTTCTTCACTCATTTATAACAGTGGGTCCTAAATTGTAAATAATCCTTTGTTACTTCACAGTGACCAAATTCTTTCTTTCTGGTTCTTTATAGTATTTTTTTCTTTTAACTAGAAATTAAAAAAATGTTGGTTTTTATATTACTAGAAATTTTTATGTTTTAGGAGATAAGCAGTGGATTCTTTCTACTTTTACTTTGACCTCTGCTTCTAAGATATCTAGACAGTTTTCTTTTAAATTTCTTAAAACAATTTATAGGCTCCTTTTTATCAATGCATTAAGATAGCTTACTGGTTCTTTCCTCCCCAATCTTTTTCAGTTGTCTTTGCTATGAAATACTTTATATTTTCTTCTTTTTTTCATCCTTTGGCCTTTGTTTGAATGCTTATTGTTGTCTCATAGAATCATTAGCTTCTATTTACTACACTATTTTAATTTTTAGGAAGTATGTTGCTTGGGCAAAGTTATGTACTGCTTTTCTCAATCTATTCATTCCTTTTTCATTTCTCCCCCTCCCCAATCCTCCCCACATCTTTTTCTCCCCATTTTTTCCTCAAATGCTCTCATTCCATTTAGTTCCATCCATAAAATATGCAGCTCTTCTGTTAGACTTCTGTACCCTTCATCCTCTGAGATCACAGCAAACAGTACATTTTAAAACTTTTTTTTCCAGTTAAACATTGCTTCACATACTGTAAGCTTTCTTCTTTATTCCTTAGCATAACTTCATGATAGAGGCATAGTGGATAGCATTATACCCATTTTATAGAAGAAATGTGAACTCGGTGAAGTAAAGAGTTATGAAATGTCACCCAATTTTTTAAACAAGCAACATTTTAATTCATGCAGTGACTAGCTTTTTTTTTTAATATCCCAAACCATTGTTTTGGCTGCTTCATTGCATTAATTACAAATCCTATGACCTGCCCTCACATTCTTATTTATCCCCCCACAGAGTATCTTGATGTTGAATTGACTATCTGTAATCCCTAGCAGGTTCACAGAATGTTATCATAAATGACAAAGTCTCACCTTTTTCACCTCACAGAAATCTCTTTCCTGTTTTTGATATCAATACAGTTACAATTTTTAGGAGATGGAACAATTCTTGGGTATCTTTATCTGGGTTTGTTGTCTAGTGAGATCTAGTACAGACTTTGTTGAACCTCCAAAGACACAGAGTGCTACCTGGGGACACAGGGCAGCCAGACTCACTGAACTGAGCTGGAACCCCATTCACCTTACCTGGAGCTGATCCAAACCCATATAAACCAGGGAACTGGAAAGACCTAATACAATGTAGGTCCCTTGAAGAAAGAATATAAAGTTTTGGAATTTAGACAAGATTTGTTAAGGTAATTTTATATAATCTACAAAGGAATCTGAATACTCAAGTTATATAACTGCTACAAGCTGTAGGGTATAGATAATTGCCCCCCTTGGCACACACAAATAAAAAGCCAAAAGATCTAAGCAAAGTGGTAATTGAAGGTGCCAAGTGGAGTGGGGGGTGAATGATATGTAACTAACTAGCCCATTAAATAGCTACCACATCTCTCATACTGTAACTTTGGCAGATAGAGTATGATTGAATTAGTTACCCGTGTCCCACAATCTGCAGGTGAAGATAGCAGATGGTGTTTTCTTTGATGATGACCAGATAAAAATGGAATATAGTACATAAGAATTGTTCATTCCTCCTTTGTAGTAACATTCTTTTTTTAAATATTCCCCAGTGTTTGAAGGACACATGAAAATTCATTCTTAGATATTTCATTCTTATAAAGTAGTTGTTTCTTATACCCTTTATATCCATCCAATACTTAATTTTAATTTCTCTGTCAATGCTGAACTGCTCAATCATGCCCACTATGACTTCAACACCAACCTCTAATAGTGACAACCAAGAAATTAAAAACAAACAAAAATCGGAATTTCTTTTTAATGTATTTTTCCTTGAAATAACCTAATACATATCCACTTATTTCCAATTGTTCTAATGAACACAAACATGCAATTTCTGCTTCTTTCTTAATTTGCTTTTGAGTACAATCTGCCAATTAAGTAGGGAATAATTTTCATGGATAGACTCTACATTCTTTCTGCATATTTTCAGTTCTTTTTGATAAGAGTTTTATTGTTTATTTCTCTTTTTAAGATACATTTATTTCTATTTTATACTCCCCTTTCCCCTACCAAAAGCCACTTAAACCTTCCCTTTAACAGCAAAAATAATAAACAATTTAACTAAAACACATTAACTCAACAACTCTGTCAGACAGTGTATACTGCATTCCACAGTCATGTTCCCCAGGTCTCTCCTATGAATAAAGTATGTTTTATTATTATTTTATAAGGACTAAGAAGAATAGTTTTATTTCATTAAAATTTGACTACTTTTAGTTCTATTTTAATTTATGTTACTGTAGTCCTTGTTCTCTTGTGTTTTTTTTATACACTATGTACCACTTCATCCAACTTCTCTAGTTCTTTCACTGAACTCAACTTTAATGTGGAATAATACATTCATAAACCATAATTTTTCAGCCATTCCCTAATCTATTGGAATTCATTGATAGGTTACTTAAATATAGATTTTGCAATATTGCAATTCTCTCTCATTCTCTTCATAGATATGTGCATATAATTATTATTATATACCTACCTGTTCATTATATATCAGTCTACATAAAGATCTATTATATATAAATTTATTTATATACAAATGTGGATTATATCTATTTGCACATTTATGTGTTATGTCTATATATACATATACATATGTCACTTTATTGATACAAATTAGCCATATTCACTCTTTCTAGAAGTTCCTATTAAGGCATGGAACTCCTGGTTACCTTCCTTAGGATCCTACATCCTGAGCTAGTTGGGATATTAAAGACCATCTAGTTTGGCTCCCGCATTTTATAGATGAAGAAAAAAAATCTAAGTAATTTGTTCAAGGAAATACAGAAAAGTAGCATCAAAAGAAGCATTTGAATCCAGGTCTTCTAACTCTAGAGCTAGTATACTTTCCACTGTAGCCACAGAAAATTTTCTCATGTGTAAATGAGGTAGCGCCAAAAGATTAACTCTATATCTTCCAGGCACACAAAGAAGTTTGAAATTTCTTGTAATTCCTTAAACTATGGGTAACCTCACTCCCTCTAACAATATGTGCTGAGAAATTATTTTATTGGGGTCGCTATGTGGCACAGTGAATAGAGCACTGGCCCTGGAGTCAAGAGAATCTGAGCTCAAATCTAGCCGCAGACATTTGACACACTAGCCATGTGATGTTGGGCAAGTCACTTAATCCCGATTGCCCTCCAAAAAGTAAAAAAAAAAAATTTCACATCATGTAGACTTAATATATATGATAGACAAAGTGTTGGGCTTGGAATCTCAATGATTTTTGTTCAGATCTTATACTCATTAGCTAGGTGTCCCTGATCAAGTTTCTTAATTTTCAAGTGTCTCAGACATCTCTCTAGCAAAGGCATTCAGGGTCCATGGCCCCACAATTAGTCCATAGATAGATTTCAGGGTATTCATTAGCATAGATGGGAAAAATATTTTCACTCACCTCTAATATGAATTCATTATTTCATTTAAGCATAAGCAAAAGAAAACATTTTGAAAAGAGGTTCTTAAGGGTTCAACAAACTACTGAAGAAATACATGCTCAAAACAAACAAACAAACAGATGAAATGCTCTAGAAAGTCACTAAGCCACAAATTGTTTGAAGCAACATGACACTGGAAGAACTCAGTATTCCCATGACCTGGGTTCAGATACTGCTTCTGATGCACACTCCCTTTTTTACTCTAACACTATGTCTGTGTCCTCAGTTCCTTCTTGTTTAAAATGAGGAGTTTAGACTAGATAAACTCCAAGGTTCCTTCTAGCTTTAAATTTATTATCCTATGATTCTAAGTTTGTGATCTGGTTGAGTAGAGGGAATTCCTCCCACTGAATCAATCATACATCCTTCTCATAATATTTGACCTATTTTGTTTATATCCCTGCTATTTGTTGCCTCAATTGCCAGGTACATATTTACTTTATCCTTTTACCATTACCTATGCTTCAGTTTAAGCTTCTTTTTCCACTATAAAGAAGAAAGATTCTTCCAAACTTTTTTTTTTCACCTGAGGCAAAGATTAATACAATAAACATGTTACTATTTAGCATTCTAGTAACTTGAACGTGCTATCAAATTAAGTGGAAATACTACACATTATCAAGACTGAGGCAATGTATGTGATTCAAAATGATGATTCTAAAACCCTGAAAGGTCCCAAATCACCTTATTATCTATTATAAAAAAATTAAATTATGGTCAGTACATTTTTTTAAAAGTAGCTAGGTGTATTTTTACTAGGTGTATTTTATTATATTTTAAGTCTTTGAAAATCCAGTCCTGTGTATGCATTTATTCAGTTTCAGGGTTCAAAAGAGTCAAACCAGCTAAAACAATGAGTGATGTTCAGTCTCTGATAGTGATCATTGACACATCATGGCTAAAAGGAGGGATGTTCCTAGGACTGGAGATGGGTCAATGTTTCTTTTTTAATGTAAGTGAAGAGGGTGAGTTCTTCCAGTTTTAGGCTAGTAAGTTTTTCTTAAATTCATTTCAGAATTATAGATCATTTAATTAAAAGTATGGATTGTGAGGTTTTAGAAAGAGAAACATTGATTACTATATGACAACATCAGTTCATTAAGAACAGGTGATGTAAAGCTAACTTCATTTCCTTTATATAACAGACTTGCTTTGCTGAAAGATACTCTGCTAATGAAAAGATACACCTGTATTGAAGCAAAACATTTAATCAAATAGTGCATGTTCTTCTCACAGAAAAAGATGGGAGCATGTCAACTAGATAATAAAAGTTAGGATGTCTCAGAATTACTTGAAAGACTAGAGACAAGGAAAAGTAATCAACAAATAAATGTCAAGAAAAATCATCCTAGCAATTAGAGGTATCCAAAAGGGAATGAGGTGACTTAGGACATGGTTGGTTTTTAATAAACTGAAGTTGTATTAATCAATGTCTGTTGTTTGTGACATTTTTGTTTGTGCTTATGTTGACTCCTTTAACCAAATAGAAAGATGACTGTAGCATATATTAAAATATTGTCAAGGGGTTGGTACTAACTCAGGGGCCAATATTTCAGTCCCCACAAGATATTACTTAATTTGAACTGGTGCCTTTTCATCCAGGTCAATTACGGCTCTAATCCTTTCAGCAGGCTGCAGTTTCCCCTTTGGCCACTAGGGATACAAATTCCCAGCAGTTCCCCTTAAGAACAATCTACCACATTTGTCTTTTCCAATCAAATCTCCTTACACTTAATATTGCTTTTCAAATTCTAATTTAGAGCTTGAAAATATTCACTACAATAATCTTGGCTATGCCTGCCATTCCTTGGGATAATTTTCTAGACTTTTCCTTTTGTCTATGCCTAACATATAAAAATGATCATTATAGTTTTAATAACAATGAAATTACAATAAAAACATAATAGATTTACTCTCTAACTCCTATGAGGATAGATATTTGCATCCCTTTGTTCTCTTACCTGCTCTTTTGTGCTTACAAAGTCCGCATATGCTCTGGTGACTCATCAAGAATAGGTAAGGCAAGTCACCCAATCAACCAACAAATATTTATCAAGTGCTTATTGTACTCCAATCACTGGGTTGAGGGTTATAAAGATTTTCAAACCATTCCTCAGAGAAAAAAAATGTGGGGAAGCAAGACTCTAATTGAAATAGTCAATTGTTTAGCATATTTTATCCTAGCTCCTAGTCTCAAGTGATTTCTGGGCAATAGCAGATCATGACACAACATTGTTTCTCCTACTGTCAAGTCAGCCTTATGCATTACACCACAAGGGTCTTTTCCCTTACAAATATGGTAGTAGCATCTGGAAGGCCCTACCCCCACTAAATATAAATTATATGCATCCCATCCTCGTTTATGTCCTCTTTGGCAGAGAGACTTGTGATAGTGCTTCAGGAAGTACCTTTATTATAGAAAGATTGCATAATCTACTCTGACTTGTTTCCCCTCTGATGTCACGAGACCATGGGATTTTAGAATGACAGATATAATGTAATAGACAAAATATCTCCCAGTTATGCATTTCGTTGTTTTTTAAGCCTAAAAGAACACTAACCAAGAAAAAGAAAAGTTTTGTTGTTTTTTTTTTTGTACTATGGAGTGTATTGGTATAGAGATATTAGTACTATGAAGTAGAAAGCCAGAAATTAAAAGATTAAATCAGACCATAGGGTGAGCACTTTGAAGGGGGAATCACTGAAAATGAATAATTATATATACATATATATGTGTGTGTATGTATGTACATATGTGTGTACATATATGTGTGTACATATATATACACACACAATGTACTATACAATCTATAGTATCAAATTAATGAATCCAAATATAATTTCTTTCTTTTCTGTCTTATCATTATGTCACCTTCCAAACCGCATGTTCCTTAAAGCACTGTGCAGAATTTTGCATGTGTTTGTTTTCTATACACCCTCAATGGGGGACTTTATTGGCTCTCATGGATTTAATTTTCATCTCAATGAAAATTACTACTAGAACTATGTATCCAATCCCATTCATTTTCCAGAGTTTAAATCCTACACTACCAAATGCAACTAAGTATCCCACAGACATCTCCAAGTCAACATCTTTAAAGCAGCAATAATTGTCTTTATACCAGAAATTTGGAGTCATTCTCTGGGTTCCCTTGGACTCCTGGCTTCTGATGTGCAAATTTTTGCTTTACTTTACCAGGGCAGAGGTCTCAATGGCAAATCCATACCTTCTCCCCATTTCCTTATGCATGCTACTCACATTTCTGGCAATCCTTTTATATTGTCTTTCTCAGTTAGGCTCTAAGCTGCTTAAGGTGAATGAATGATTGATTGATTTGTTTGTACTTGTATCCTCAACACTTACTACAATGTATGCCACAAGTATGCTAAATAAATGCTTCTTCTTCTCTCCCCTCTTCTCTTTCCCCCTCTTTTTTCCTGTGTTCCTTCCCTTCCCTTTCCTTTTCTTCTATCCCTTCCCTTCTCTCTCCGTCTCTCTTTCATCAATCTTTCTATCTACCTCAAAACACTTAGCTCTTAAATAAACTCCCTATTTCTGTTGAGGCTTCTATCATTCTTCCAGTTTCCTTGTTCCACAACCTCTACTCCTCATTCCAATGGCAAATCAATTGAAATTTCTGCTTTATAACACCTGTCATATTTATCTTCTAATGACTCACACTCTAGTTCAGGTTTTCATAACCTTTCATCTAGAGTACACAATTGGTATTGTCTGTTTTTCACAACCTGATCCTCATCTACTTTTCCAGACCTATTATAACTTATTATCCTTTCCAAACTTCAAGGTCTAATAAAACCTTGCTTTGTATTCCTCACATGCACCTCCCAAGCACAAGCTGCCTCAATGCAAGTCCCCAGACCTAATTCACTTCCTTCTCAACCCCACTTATTAGTTTCTATGGTTTTCATTTAGACAGTATTAATACTATCTCCTTTATGAAGGCTTCCCTGGCTGCCTCAGCTTCAAATGAACTGCTTATGCAAACAGCCTTGACTTCCTTTTATAAATATTCTGTGAACTCCTAGGAGGCAATGGCTATTATATTTTTGTCTTTGTGGCTCCCTCTCTTAGCAAAAGGGCATCGTACATAGTACATGCTCAATAAGTGTCTGATAGATTGATCAATCAAGCATTACCTTTTGTTGTACAAAAAGCCTTGCAAAATCCCACCAAATGCTACTGGTGCCCCTCCCTTAACGACATTATATTTATTTTTGTATTTATGCTATATATAATTAGATATGTACATATTATCTTTCCTGATAGAATGTAAGCTTTTTGGGAGCATGGAGGATTTCATTTTTTGTCCTTACATAGTTCCTTGCACAAAAGAAAAAAAATATACATAGATAGATAGACAGAAATATATAAGTATCAATATAGATAAAATACACACATACATACATATACCCACATATATGGGTATATGTATGTATGTGTGTATATTTACTGATTAAATAAACAAACCAAGGTATATATCATAAGCATTATCAATTGGTGAAGTAATTGACTCCATATTCAATTGAAACAGAATGATAAAAACTGGAATGGAAGTGAGAACAAAGTACCAGGAACAAAAAGGCCTAAGTTAAAACCATATTCTAAACATAAGGAACAAAAAAATTTGGTCAGTTATGCTAATAAAAATTGTCTACTGAAGATAGTTATAAATAATTCAATAGGGGAGGGGTGGAGCCAAGATAACAGAGTAAAAACAGGAGGGGCAGAGCCAAAATGGTGGAGTAAAAACAGGAACTCCATGCGGCTTCAGCTCCAAACATCTCCAAGACCTGTAAAATATGACTCTAAACAAATTTTAGAGCTATAGAACACACAAAATGACAGAGAGAAACAAAGCTCCTGCTAAAGGTAGCCTGGCAGGCCGACAGGAAGGGTCAATTACACCAGGCTAGGAACCAAGCAACCCCATGTGAACCACTCCCAAGCAGACCTGGGGCAACCCCAACCCATGGCACAGACCACCTGGAGCAGACTTCAGGAGAGTGAATCTCTAGAAGCTCTGGTGGTTTCCAGACTTCTCAACTCATAAACACCAAAGAGAAAGTAAAAGGTTAGTGGAAAACTCTGTTGGAACTGGAGGATAGAAGAGCCTAGTCCAGCCCATACCCTGGGGCAAGAGGCAGAAGAGGTGTAGCTTCTGCAGCTGCTGCCCTCTGTCTGACTCCAGAGCTCCTGGCCTGGAGATAGTTGGAGGACCAAGCGATTATAGAAAGGGTAACCACTATTGCTTTGACCTGCTTGGATCTGAATCCCAGTCTTGGGTGCTGGTCTTGGGGTTTGTGGCAGTGTGCCAGAGCTTGGGGTGTCTGTAGAGAGGGCACACTCCTCAGACCTCTGACAAATTTTGTGAAAAGCCCAGCAATTTGGGGCATACCTCTCTGCAATCTGGAAATAGAGTTATACTGTGGCAAAGAGCTCAAAGGTCAAGTAATTGGCTGGCAAGATGATCAGTGCAATCAGATTATAGAATTCATTTTGGGCAACAAAAAGGATCAAAATATGGAAGCAGAAGAAGTCAATGAAGTAAAAAATCCTGCATCAAAAGCTTCTGAGAAAAAGATGAACTGGTTACAGGCCATGGAAGAGCTCAAGAAAGATTTTGAAAATCAAGTAAGAGAAGTGGAGGAAAAATTGGGAATAGAAATGAGAATGATGCAAGAAAATCATGCAAAGTGAGTCAACAGCATTACTGAAGAAAATAACAGTTTAAAAATAGAATAATTCACATGGCAAAGGAGGCCTAAAAGCCAATGAGAAGAATGCCTTAAAAACTTCAATTGCCCAGAAGGAAAAGGAATTTTAAGAAGTCACTGAAAAGAATTATTCCTTCAAAATTAGATTAGAGCAAATGGAAGCTAATGACTTTATGAGAAATCAATATACTATAAAACAAATCATAACAAATGAAAAAATAGAAGGTAATGTGAAATATCTCACTGGAAAAAACAATGACCTGGAAAATAGACCCAAGGGAGAAAATTTAAAAATTATTGGACTACCTAAAAGCCATGACAAACAAATAGTCTAGAAATCATCCTTAAAGAAATTCTCAGGGAAAATTGCCCTGATATTCTAGAACCAGAGGGCAAAATAGAAATTGAAAGAATTCACCAATTGCCTCTGAAAAACATCCCAAAAAGAAAACTCCTAGGAATATTGAAGCCCCAGGTCAAGGAGAAAATATTACAAGCTACCAAGAGGAAAAAATTTGAGTATTGTGGAAATACATTCAGGATAACACAAGATCTAGCAGCTTCTATATTAAGGAATTTAATGGGTTGGAATATGATATTCCAGAGGTCAAAGGAGCTGGGATTAAAACCAAGAATCACCTACCCAGCAAAACTGAGTATAATGCTTTAGGGGAAAATATGGTCATTCAATGAAATAGAGGACATGCAAATATTCTTTTTTTAAAATTAAATTGTATGTTTATTTTTTTAGTTTGCATCATTCATTTCCACAAGACATTGAGTTACAAATTTTCTCCCCTACCCACCACCCCAAAACAGAGATCCCATTGAATATCCCCTTCCCCAATCTGCTCTCTCCTATATCATCCTCTATCTCTCCTCTGACTTTCTAGTAGGGCACAGTGTATCTCTATGCCCCAGTGCCTGTATATTTTATTTCCCAGTTGCATGCAAAATAATGATAATGATAATAATAACAATATATTTTAACATGATTTTAAAACTTTGAGTTACAGATTCTTTCCCTTCGTCTTTCATCAGACACCCTTACTGGGAAGATAAGCAATTCAATATAGGTTATAGATGTGTAGCTATACAAAATATTTCCATAGTGGATATATTGCGAAAGACTTACAATATTTCCCTCTATCCTATCCCAACCCACACTTGTTCTTTTCTCTACTTTGATATTATCCCTTTTCAAATGTGTGTGCTTCCGACTTCTTTATCCCCCAGCCTGCTTTCCCTTCTTTCATCCCCCCTCCCATCTCCTTCCCCCTACTCTGCTATAGTGTGAGATAACCTATTTAATGTGTATGTCATTTCCTCCCTAAGGAAAAAATTCAATGAGAGTAAGGTTGATTCGTTCCCTTTTGCCTTCCTGTTCTTCCCCTCCATTGTAATAGTTTTCCCTTCCCTCTTCACTATGAGATAATTTACTCCATTCTGTTTCTCCCCATCTTCTCTCATTATATACTTCTCTCACCTCTCAATTTCACCTTTTAAGTATCATCCTTTCCTATTCAATTGGTCCTGTGTCCTCTGTCTATGTACACCTGTACACATATATACACACATTCACATATGTATTCATACACCTGTATACTCTCCTATATTGACATATACATGCATATATATGCCTATATATATGTGCATTTCCATTCACTTCAACTATTATCATACTAAGAAAAGTTTCATAAGTTATAGTCATCATTTTTCCATGTAGGAATGTAAATAGTTCCACTTTGATAAGTTCCTTATGATATCTTTTCTCTGTTTACCTTCTCATGGTTCTCTTGCTTCTTGAATCTGAATGTCAAATTTTCTATTCAACTCTGATTTTCTCATCATGAATGCTTGAAAGTCCTGTATTCCACTGAATGAGCATATTTCCCCCTGAAACATGATACTCAGTTTTGCTGGGTAGGTGATTCTTGGTTTTAATCCCAGCTCGTTTGACCTCCAGAATATTATATTCTGAGCCCTTCCATTACACTGTAGAAGCTGCCAGATCCAGCGTTATCCTGATTGTGTTTCCACAATATTGAAATTATTTCTTCCTGGCTGCTTATAATATATTCTCCTTCATATGGGAATTCCGGAATCTGGATATAATATTCCTAGGAGTTTTCTTTTAGGGATATTTTTCAGGAGTTGTTCAATTGATTCTTTCAACCTCTATTTTGCCCTCTGGTTCTAAAATATCAGGGCAATTTTACTTGAGAATTCCTTGAATGATAATTTCTAGGTTCTTTTTTTGACCATGGCTTTCAGGTAGTCCAATGAATTTTAAATTAGCTCTCCTGGATCTATTTTCCAGGTCAGTGGTTTTTTAAATGTGATATTCCACATTGCCTTGTTGTTTTTTTTTTTTTATTTCTTTGGATCTGCTTAATAGTATATTTATTTCTCATAAAGTCACTGGCTTCTATTTGCTCCAGTCTAATTCTGAAGGAATGATTCTCTTCAGTGAGCTTTTGAAATTCTTTTTCCATCTGAAAAATTTGGCTTTTTAAGGCATTCTTCTCCTCCTTGGCTTTTTGAGCCTCTTTTGCCATTCGAGTTAGTCTATTTTTTAAGGTGTTATTTTCCTCAATCAGACTGTTGACTCTCATTTCATAATTTTCTTGCATCATTCTGATTTCTCTTCCCAATTTTTCTTCCACTTCTCTTATTTGGTTTTCAAAATCCTTCTTTAAAAACTGATCTATGGCCTGTAATCAGCTCTTTTTTTTCTGGGAAGATTTTGGTCCAGGAGTTCTGACTTCATTGTCTTCCTCCTGTTCCATGCTTTGATCCTTTCTGTCCCCAAAATAGGAGTGTAATGTCAGATTGTTGTGCTTGCTTTGCTTATTTTGCTTGCTCATATTGCCACTCAATTACTTGACTTTTGAGCTTTTTGCCAGAGGAAAACTCTGCTACCAGAAAGGGGAGCTTTGTCCCAAATCCCTGGGGTTTTCTCAGCTGCCATTGTTATTATTTGACTGCCCTCTCTGAAGCCTCCATACACTTTGGCAACCTGATCACACACCCCAGGACCTCAACCCTAGACAGTGATTCAGATCCACATAGGTTAAAACAAGAGTGATTACCCCTCAGACTGGTCACTTGATGCCCCTACAAGCTGAAGGCCAGGAGTTCTGAAGCAGTCATGCGGCAGCAGCTGCATAGCCACCACACCTCAGCTGCTTCTCCCTCCAGGGGGCAAAGGCTGGACTGGACTCCTGGACTCCTGGTTCCAAAAGTCCACACTGCACTGCTCTCTCACATTGTCCTTAGCATCTAAGGGTTGATAATTCTGGAAACTGCCACAGCTGCTGGTGATTTGAAGTCCCTCCAGCTGGCAGCTGGTTGTGTCTGCCCTGGGGCCAAAACCTCAGGCTCATGCAGGGCTGGGCAATTATCCCAGAGTGCTGCACTGGGCCCTTCCTGCTCACTTGCCTGGCTCTCTGTCATTTTGTGAGTTCTGAAGCATAAAGTTTGTTTGGAGTCATTTTTTACATGAATTGGAGGAGGTAGAAGAGGGAGCTGTGAGGAAGTGCTGTGTCTACTCACTTGCAAGTATTCTTGATGAAAATGTCAGAGCTGAACAGAAAATTTGACTTTCTAGTACAAGAAGTAAGAGAAGCATGAGAAGGTAAACAGGAAAAAGAATCATAAGGAACTTATTAAAGTTGAAATATTTACATTCCTATGTGGAAAAATGTTAATTGTAACTCATGAGATTTTTCTCAGTATTTGGATAGTTTAAGGGAATATATATGAATAAATATGTATACATGCATGTATATGTAGGTATAAGAGGGTGTATGTATGTATCAATACACGTGAGTGTGTGCATATGTGTGTACATGAATACATAGACAGAGGCCACAGGATCAGTTGAATAGGAAGGGATGATATCTAAAAAATAAGATTAAGAGTTGAGAGAGGAATATAGTGAGAGGAGAAAAGGAGAGATATAATATGGTGAATTATCTCATATCAAAGAGGTAAGAGAAAACTGTTACAGTGGAGGTGAAGAGCAGAAAGGTGAAAGGAAATGGGTCAACCTTACTCTCATTGAATTTGGCTTAAGGAGGGAATAACTTACACTCTCATTTGGGTATCTTACCTTACAGGAAAGTAGGGGGGAAGGAGATGCAGGGGGATGTTAAAAGGAAGGACAGATTGGAGGAGAGGGTAGTTAGAAGCACATATTTTTGAAAAGTGACAGGGTCAAAGTAGAAAATAGAATGAGTGGAGGGTGGGATAGGATGGAAGGAAATATAGTTAGTCCTTCATAATATAACTACTCTGGAAACGTTTTGCATAACTACACATGCACAACCTATATTGAATTGCTTACTTTCTCAGTCGTGGTGGGTGAGGAGGGAAGATGGAGAAAGAAACTGGAAATTAAAGTTCTAAAAACAAATGCTGAAAATAAATATTAAAGAGTGTTTACATGCAACTGGGAAATAAAATATATAGGCACTGGGATATAGAAATCCATCTTTCCCTACTCAAAAGTTTGAGGTGGTATAGGAAAAGATACGAGAGAGCAGATTGGGGGAAGGGCTATTCTGTAGGCTTCCTGTCTTCAGGGGTGGGGTAGAGGAGAGAGAGGGAGAAAATTTGTAATGCAAAATCTTATGGAAACGAATGTTGAAAAGTAAAAATACATTTTAAAAATAAATAATAAGACAACAAATCATTAAAAAGGGGGAAAATAATTCAATAGGGAAGATCAGAGATATCTAAAAACTACTACCTATTCCAAAGTCAAAAAACTAGGCCAAACAAAGGTTGATTACAAATTGGCTGGCACCACAAAATGATGAGTTCATGCAATTATCTACCAGTATTTGTGTTTGAAGTCTCCAAACATATTTCCAAATGTCTCTACTCTCAAATGACTTCATTTGCTGATACCATAATGATTCTTCAGACAAAATCAAGGTATACTACTGAATTTGCAACATGGTTTTCATTTGCACAAAATCTGGAAGGTTCAAATTCCCAAGAAGGTCATATTACAAAAAGCTCCATCTGTAAGATAATGTTTTGGTAGTATAGGTCATTTTCAGAACTTAGATATTTCAATTAGTTATCCCCCTTCTTTCCAAAATGAGAGAGTCTGGCATTCTGCCTATTTAAAATCTTTCATAATAGGCCAAAGAAAAGTTGTGTAGATAATGCCAGCATGTACACTAATATCAAATTGAATTTCATGACTTTGGGAGTTAGATTGCTTTGCAGAGCAAGTTTGCATCCTCTAATAAGAAATATGGTAATGATCTTCATAAGTCTTCTGATCAGCTAGTGTAGATTACTGCCACAAAGCTCATTGAAGGACAGGAAGATACCCAAACTCATGGCCATTTGAACCTTTTCTTGTTTGTTCTTTTTAATTCTATATACTCTGTTTACTTATAAAGAGTTATCACCCTAAGACATAAGACAAACAGATTTTTTTGAAGCAAAGACAAGCAAATATTAGCTTTATCTGCAGGAAAAATAGGAAGAAACAGCATGTTTCATCCTAAAGTACCTTAAAGATTAAAATATGTGAAATGAAATAGGAATTAGTGTAATAATCTAAATAAGAGGATTATCCAAAGGTGACATGTTGATGTTTCATGGATAAAAAGTAAGAGGATGAGTCCTTTTTAAGGACTTAGCTATTTTCCTTGGGAGTCTTCCATTTAAAGGGGGAGGAGGGATCATAAAACAAAATAAAAAATCCTATGTCTTTAAAATCCATAGATTAATTGAAAGTAAAATATCCCATTTGTCTGCTTTTCCCTCCCTACTAAAATTACTCTACATTTTGATTTATCTATAATTTTTCTTTGTTTCTATACATGCTATATTTCCACAATAAAATGATAGGGGCTATTTAAAAAAAATTGTACCCCACATGTCTATTATAATACTTGCCATGCAGTAGGTAATTAATAAGTGTTTGTTGAATTAAATTGACAAACTAATTTGATTACCCATCTTAAATTGGATTTTTTTAATGAAGACTATTCCCTAAATTCTCCCAAACTAATCTTACACAGAGAGTAGATATAGGTAATGGTAAAAGATGGTAAAAAGATATTTTCACATATTGTACATAAACACACACATATCTCTGAATACAGGGGTCATAAGTGAATAGATACTCAAGGCTATAATACTCAATGGGAACATCAATTCAGAAGTAAACATGATAATATATCAAAGTAATTTCTGTATATGAAACAATTAACAATACAATAATACCAAAAATGCATTATTCTATCAAGCATATACAAAAGATTTATGTGGATTGACTAATTCACTTATATTCTACTGGAGAAATATTAATATCAGGATCTAAACATAAAATAGTTTTGATTTCAATACATTCCTTATCTTGCCATAATTCAGAGGAAGAAAAAATAAAAGTTTGGAGCAGATGGATGGAGGAAACAACACTGTGCCTTGACTTGAGAAAGAAAGAAAGTGGTCTCTGATAAATAAGTTAAATAATCAATGTTAAATTAATTAAATTAAATTAATTAATTAAATTAAATTAAACTAGTTAAATAATCAATGCTTTCAACATGAAAAGGAGAAAAGAAAGTTACACCTTGAGGTTCTAACTCTCATAGAGCTAAAACATAAAGAAATGAAGAATGAGGCCTGGACTTGTCTTCTTCTCTTTCCAGATAAGTTCATGTTCTGCGTTTGAATTCAAATTTCTTTTGCCAATATCTGTTTTGTTTTCTATACTTATTTTTCAGGTATTAATAAAGTCTGAAGGTTTATTAACATTTTCTGTGTGCTGCTTTAATTTGCCAGAGATCCTGAGATGCCTGATGTCTAGACATGGAAAATGTGATAGCAGGTTGATTTGAACTCTGCTTGTATAGGAGCACTTGCAAAGCATCAACGGAGAAACTGGATAGATTTCACAAGAGATGAGGTAATTTAAAATTGGGAGCAGTAGCAGTATAAAAGCCAGAGTGGAGAGTGAAAAATAAAGCAAAGTTGGAGGAAGAAGGAAAAGAAATGGCTCTAAAACCAGGGAATGTAACTGACATTCATTTCTTTTTACTTGACCTGTCAGACATTAAGGTAGAGTTTTCCATACTTTGGAATTATACACAGAGAGGTGAGATCCTTTTTGTATGGAAATGGTATACATGAATCAATGGTCAACATTATGCATATTTCCTAGCATAGCTCATATAAATATATGTAATTTTCAATAAAAACAAAGCTCAATCAAATTTGACAGAAATAATACTAACATGACAAATTTCCTCCAATTCAGAAGTTATTATTAAATACTACATGCACAAAGGAGATAAAATTTGGGTCTTCATGTGTTAAATCTTGACTTGGGAAATTTGTCCCTGTCACCCTCACCCTATATATATTCATTACATAGATGATATATCATCACTCTCCTTACTATCTTTGAACATGAAGCATATAAACTTTAACAACAGCAAATTTGGGGCAGAAGTTTAAAGTACTATAATATCTGATATAGTTCTCAAAATAATTCATTTTGTTAAGTACAGTAAACCTAGCTAGATTCTCCTGAACTGATATATTTTATTAAAAATAACAATAATTCAAGAATAGTTATAAATAAAGATTAAAAATTTACCACAATTATACTTACATTTCATCTAGATGTTTTGTTGTCTCCATTTTAAAAGAAAATAATATCATTTTTAGATAAATGCATATTGAGTCCGAAGAGAAAATTCATTGGAGTTGGTATCAGTAGTGCAAAGAAATACTCTAGACATATCTTTGATAGCAGAAATAGTAAAAAACACAAAGTAAAAAGAAAAATTTCAGAATAAATGATAAATTCATCACTGTAAATTACAAGAAGGGTTATAGATGGTAAGAAAAGACTAATGTCTTGATTTATATGAATGATTTAGCAATATCATGAACTTAAACATTTTTAATGACATCTAAAAATATGCACATAGACTATATTAAGAAGAAACATCAACTTTTTAAACAAAATATAAAGTGAAAGTACAATATATTTCCCCAAAAATAAGTTTCTGTGTCATAAAAATAAAGTTGTGAAATAGTAAATAATGAGATTATTGAATATTATTTATCAAAGTTTTGTTCCACAGTCCTTAATGGAGAAAAAAATTGTGATTTTTGAACATCTTTTCTGATTTTTCCTTTTTTCATCTATTTGTAGTCCTTCCATTTTTATCCCAAAATTCCTTTGGGGATACTTTACTGAGTTGGATATTTCACTAAGGTACCTTTAAGTTAGTTTTACAGTAGATTATTTCTCTTTTTTTATGAGGTACTGTTGCTTACAATTGTCTATCATCTATCTAGCTTCATATGATTTTACAAACTAGTTAGTATTCTAACTAAATGTTGATTTTGGCTGTCATCTCTCTCAGTTTGGGAAGTCAATCAGATATTCACTGATTAAGGTGTTTTCCAGGCTATTCTATCTTCCTTAATTGTGGTTTACATTGCTTCCATGTTGTTCAATAAAAATATTATTTTCATTGTCAATGTCATTCATCTTGTCCATTTCTGATTTTAAAACTTTCAATTATTTATTCATATAGGTTTTTGCTTACTTCTTTTCAGTTGTAAACTATATAATTTTTCTTTTTCTTATAATTTGTTTTATCCCTCTTATCTCCAACAAGGTGATGTTCTAATTACAGATAGCTATAAATAAATGGCTATTGATAATTGATTTAGGGGTTATATAGTCACATCAATAAAAAAATCTTTTTTCTCTCTCAAATTATAAACTGTTTCATCCATTCAGGCATTATTTGATGTTTACATTGTCCTTATCCTGCCAAGTCTTTTCTCTAAAAATTTCAAAATAGGGAGGAGTGAAACTTCTGTGTAATCTATAAATCTGTGACATCACTAATGCTTATTTTTTTAACCATGCTTTTCCATATATTACTACCCATCATTTCATCAATATATTTTGATTTTTCCTTTGCATTGAAGACACCAAGTATCAGAGTATATGTTGATTTAGTAGAGAAAGTTTTAACAGGTTTTTAATAAAAATTCTTTATAACTAGATCTAACTTTATATTATATCCATGATCCCTTTGCAAATACTTATCACTAGTACATCAATATGGGATTACCAAATATCTGATTAAACAATGCTTCCTCTCAGAGGCAGGCCCAGAAGAGGCCTGATCAACTCTGAAGGCAAGTCGGCCCACCAACCACAAGGGCCACTACCAGGCCTATCACCAAAGGGCTGGGACTGGAAAGAGCAAGGCAAGAACCAAATACAGAGGCCCCTGTCCTGGACAGCAAATACTCCTGGGGCTACACTTCATAGCCCAGAATTTTTTTTAAAAAGCCCCTATCAGGACCTCCAAAGACCAGGATGACAGAGTGAACCTTGCCTGCTCCAACCCCCACCACCACTGACCCTGCAAACATAGTAACTATTACTCCAGGGCAAAACCCTCTACAGTAAAGGCATGGAATCCCTAGAGGAAGGGCGTGCTAGGGCCCACATCAAAATGGGTAGAAAGGAGACTACAAAGACAAAGACTCTGGAGTCCTACTATCCTCAGAGGGAGGAACCAAACTCAGAGGAGACAATGTGGATTCCACACCCACAGCTGAAACATCAACAGGGAACAGGGCCCAAGCATAGAAAGCTCTCCTAGATGACATCAAGAGGAACTTTGAAAACCAAATAAGAGAGATAGAAGACAAAATGAATAATTCTCTCAAAACCAAAACAGCAGAATTAGAAAAACATTATAATGAAGAAAACATCTCTCTAAAAAGAAAAGTATATGATATAGAAAAGGAGCTCCAAAAATTGACAAAGGAAAATGATTTGCTAAAAACTAGAATCAACCAAATTGAAACAAATAACTCTATGAGGAACCAAGAATTAGTCAAACAAAACAACAAGGATAAAAAATTAGAAAAAGAGGTTAAATACCTCAATGGAAAAATAACTGACCTGGAAAACAGATCCAGGAGAGATAATCTGAGAATCATAGGCCTACCAGAAAATCATGATGAAAAAATGAGCCTGGACAACATTCTCCAAGAGCTCATTAAGGAAAACTCCCCTGAGATACTACAATCTGAGTGTAAAATCTGAGGTAGAAATCGAGAGAATACACCAGACACCTGCTAAAAGAGATCCAAAACTGAAAAGTCCTTGAAATGTTATGGCCAAACTCCAGAACTACCGGATAAAAGAGAAAATACTTCAAGCAGCCAGAAAGAAACAATTCAAATATCAAGAATCCAAATGAGGATCATACAGGTTTTGGCAGCCCCTACACTGAAAGATCAGAGGCAGTGGAATACAATTTTCCGGAAGGCAAAAGAGCTCGGGTTAAAACCAAGGATCACATACCCAGGGAGACTGAGCATATTCTTCCAGGAAAAAGAGATGATCATTCAATGATATAACAGAGTTCCAAACCTTCTTGATAAAAAAGCCAGAACTCAATGAAAAATTCAACCTCCAATTACGAGATGCAAGAGTGACATGGGAAGGTAAACAAGAAAAACACACACACCCACACACACACACACTCTGCTATTTGATAAGAGCAAACTGGTTACAGACAAGTACAGGGTGTGTGTAAAAAATACACAAAATGATGATTAAAAATTCTTATTAAGGGCTACAAAGGGACGGCAATGGAAGAAAGGGAATTAATGAAGTGGAAAAGGGTAAATTGTGATGCACAAAGAAGCATAAAAACAGTATAGCAGAGGAAAAGAAGGGAGGGAGATGAGAATCACATGAGCTTTTCCCTCATTGGTTCTGGTGCAAGGAGGGAATAACAACCAGTTAAGCATAGGAATCTATGGAGTAGAGATGCAAAATGTATCATATTAGAGGGAAAGAGGGGAGGGAGAGGAGCTTTGAATGAGATTTGTTCCTGTCACCCTTGGTGCAAAGAAGAAATAACATACTTCATTAAGTATAAAAATATCCTAAAGGCAGTAGGATGGGGAAAGTGTTAAGAAAGGGGGAGGGGGGTTAGTAGGGTGGGAAGAAGTAAGGGGAAAAGGGAGGAAAAGGGAGGGGGGCTGATAAGGGAATACTGAGGGAGGCAATGGTCAAAAGGAAAACTATTAAGGAGGTGAAGGGAGAAGGGGGGAAAAATATGAGCATTAACAGGAGTGGGAATAGGATGGTGGGAAAGAAACAGATAACAACCCTAACTGTAAATGTGAATGAAATGAACTATCACATAAAACTGAAACAGATAGCAGAATGGATTAGAAATCATAATCCTACAATATGCTGTTTACAAGAAACACATCTGAAACAGAGGAATACACACAGGGTAAAGGTAAAAGGCTGGAGTAAAATATATCATGCCTCAGCTAAAGTAAAAAAAAAAAAGCAGGGGGAGCAATCCTTATCTCAGATAAAGCCAAAGCCAAAACTGACCTAATTAAAAGTGATAAGGAAGGAAACTATATCCTGTTAAAAGGCACCATCGAGAATGAAGCAATATCATTCCTTAACATATATGCACCAAGTGGTATAGCATCCAAATTCCTAGAGGAGAACATAAAGAATTAGAGGAAGAAAAAGATAGCAAAACTATACTAGTGGGAGACCTTCATTTCCCCCTCTCTGAACTTGATAAATCTAACCTCAAATCAAACAAGAAAGAAGTTAAGGAGGTGAACAGTATTTTAGAAAGGATAGGAATGATAGATCTCTGAAGAAAACTGAATGGGGATAAAAAGGAATATATTTTCTTCTCAGCAGTTCATGGCACATACTCAAAAACTGACCATGTTCTACAGCATAAAAACCTCACAATTCTAGGCAGTAAGGCAGGAATATTAAATGCATCCTTCTCAGATCATGATGCAATAAAAATTATATGCAATAAATGGCCATGGAAAGACAGACTAAAAACTAATTGGAAATTAAACAATTTAATCCTAAAGAAGAGTGGGTCAAACAAGAAATTATAAAAACAATCAGTAATTTCATTCAAGAGAATGATAATAATGATACAACATAACCAAAATTTGTGGGATGCATTAAAGGCAGTTCATAGAGGAAGTTTTATATCCCTAAGTGCATACATGGTTAAATTAGAGAAAAGGGAGGTCAATGAATTGGGCATGCAATCGAAAAACCTAGAAAAAGAACAAATTCAAAATCTTCAATTAAATACTAAATTAGAATTATTGAAAACCAAAGTAGATATTAATAAAATTGAAATTAAGAAAACTATTGAATTAATAAATAAGACTAAGAGCTTGTTTTATGAAAAAAAAAACAATAAAATTGATAGATCCTTAGTCAATATGATAAAAAAAGAAAGAAGAAAACCAAATTATGAGTATCAAAAATGAGAAGGGTGAATCTACCTCCAATGAAGAGGAAATCAAAACAATAATTAGGAATTATTTTTCTCAATTGTATGCACATAAATTTGACAATCTTAGGGAAATGGATGAATATTTAGAAAAATACAACTTGCCCAGATTAACTGAAGAGGAAGTAAATTACTTAAATAACTGGATCTCAGAAAAAGTTATTGATCAAGCCATCGGTCAACTCCCTAGGAAAAAATCTCCAGGGCCAGATGGATTTCCTAGTGAATTCGATCAAACTTTTAAAGAACAACTAATTCTAATATTCTACAAACTATTTGGGAAAATGAGTGAGGAAGGAGTCCTACCAAATTCTTTTTATGACACAAATATGGTACTGATACCTAAATCAGGAAGAGACAAAACAGAGAAAGAAAATTATAGACCAATCTCCCTCATGAATATAGATGCAAAAATTCTAAATAAAATACTAGCGAAAAGACTACAGCAACTTATCTGAAGAATAATACACTTTGATCAAGTAGGATTTATTCCAGGAAAGCAGGGATGGTTTAATATTAGGAAAATCATCAGTATAATTGATCATATCAACAATAAAACTAGCAGAAACCACATGATCATCTCAATAGATGCAGAAAAGGCTTTTGACAAAATACGATATCCATTCCTATTAAAAAGATTAGAAAAAGTATAGATATAAATGAAGCCTTCCTTAAAATAATAGGTAGCATCTATTTAAAGCCATAAGCAAGTATTATACATAATGGGGAGAAACTAGAAGCATTTCCCATAAGATCAGGGGTGAAACAAGGGTGTCCACTATCACCCCTCTTATTCAATCTGGTACTAGAAATATTAGCAGTAGCAATTAGAGAAGAAAAAGACATCAAAGGAATCAAATTAGGCAAAGAAGAGACCAAACTATCACTCTTTGCAGATGATATGATGATATACTTAGACAATCCTAGAGAATCAAGTTAAAAACTACTTGAGACAATAAGTAAATTTGGCAAAGTTGCAGGATATAAAATAAACCCACATAAATTCTCAGCATTCCTATATATTTCCAATGAAATTCAACAGCAAGAGATAGAAAGAGAAATCCCATTTAAATTTACTATAGACATTATAAAATATTTGGGAACCTACCTCACAAAACAAACCTAGGTCCTATATGACCACAACTACAAAACATTTCTCACACCAATAAAATCAGATGCAAATAATTGGAAAAATATCAATTGCTCATGGCCCGGTTGAGCTAATATAATAAAAATGGCAATTTTACCTAAATTCAATTATATATTTAGTGCCATACTAATTAATTTACCAAAAAAGTACTTTATAGATCTAGAAAAAATAGTAACAAAATTCATTTGGAAGAATAAACAGTCCAGAATATCAAGGGAATTAATGAAAAGAAGTGCTAGGGAAGGTGGACTAGTTATACCAGATTTCAATCTGTATTATAAAGCAGCAGTGGCTGAGGAATAGAGGAGTGGATCAAGGGAATAGATTAGGCTCAAGAGATTCAGAAGTAAAAAGACTACATTAATCTATTGTTTGATAAACCCCAAGACCCTAGTTTTTGGGATAAGAACTCAGTATTTGACAAAAACTGCTGGGAAAACTGGAATATAGTATGGCAGAAACTGGGCATAGACCATTATCTAACACCATATGCCAAAATCAAGTCTAAATGGGTGCATGATCTAGGTGTAAACATTGATACTGTAAGCAGACTCATAAAACAAGGAATAGTTTACCTGTCCTATTTGTGGAGAGGGAAAGACTTTATGACTAAACAAGAATTAGAGGACATTATAAAATGTAAAATGTATAATTTTGACTACATGAAATTGAAAAGCTTCTGTACAAACAAAGTCAATGTAACCAAGATTAAGAGGGAGGTGGGAAATTGGGAAAGAATCTTTACAACCTATGTCTCTGACAAAGGATTCATTTCTAAAATATACAGAGAATTGAGTCAAATTTATAAGAATACAAGTCATTCCCCAAATGATAAATGGTCAAAGGACATGAACAGACAATTTTCAGAGAAAGAAATTAAAGCTATCTATAAGCACATGAAGAAATGCTCTAAATTACTATTGATTATACAAATGCAAATCAAAACAACCCTGAGGTACCACATCTCACCAGTCAGATTGGCTAAGATGACAAAAAAGGAAAATGACAAATGCTGGAGAGGATGTGAGCAAATTGGAACACTAATCCATTGCTGGTGGAGTTGTGAACTGACCCAGCCTTTCTGAAGAGCAATCTAGAATTATGCCCAAAGGGCTATAAAGAATTTCATATCCTTTGATCCAACAATACCACTCCTAGGGTTATATACCAAAGAGATTATAGAAGTGCGAGGAAGACCCATATGTAAACAAATGTTTATAGCAGCTCTTTTTGTGGTGGCAAAGAATTGGAAATTGAGGCTGTGCCCATCAATTGGGGAATGGCTGAACAAGATGTGGTATATGCATATTATAGAAAACTATTGTTCTATAAGAAACGAAGAGCAGATGGTCTTCATATTTACCTGGAGAGGCTTGTATGAACTGATGCTGAGTGAGAAGAGTAGAACCAGGAGAAATATGTACACAATTACAGACACAACATATGGGTGATAACCAACTGTGATAGACTGTACTCTTCTCAGCGATGCAGTGTTACAAGTCAATCCCCAAAGACTCATGATGGAGAGAAATGTGTGCATCCAGAGAAAGAACTAGAAAGAACTGAGTCTATATTCAGTTGGAAGCAAAATACCTGTACTTTTTTCCTTTTCTTATTTGGTTTTATGTCCTCTTTAACATTTTTCATTCCATCTAATACAATCCATCTTTAGAACCTGACTAATGTACAATGTGAAAGTATTTACAGATCCTATACTTGAGTAAATGCCACCGTGGGAGGAGGGGTGGGATGGGGACAAAATGTGAAACTCAAGGAATTGTGGAATTGAATCATGTAAACTAAAAGTATACAAACAATTTAATTTAAAAAAAAAAACATTTCCTGTTGACTTTAAGCATATGATAAAACTTGTTCAGTCCATTTCTTTCTTTTCCCATCTATGTACAACCCATTAAACAGAAACTTCATTTTTAATTTTTCTTCTTCTGGTTTATAGTAAGAATATCAAGATTTATTCAAACCACTTAGTCAGTAATATATCCACTTATTTTTTTTTTACTGGACCTTTGAGATTTCTTATAACTTAGTTTGCCTTTCTTTTGAAGTTACTTCCAAGAAACCCTATAGATATCTTGCATGTGCAAAGTTGTTTTCAATATTTATTCCCTAACAGAATATAAATTGCAAAACAATATGGATCATTTTTGTCTCTCTTTATATCCTCAGCACTTAGAATAGTGTCCATCCATCATGTAACAATTGTTCATAAATGCTTGTTGATATGGTTTGTTGGCTGGACAAGGATCTTGTATTTAGAGTTGTTTAAGATACATTTCATGGATTATCAAAAAATCATGTGATTCTTAATTTCTTCTATCTTTTTCCCACCATGCTGCCACTGTCACTGCAAAAATGGACATAGGACAAATGAACACTGATGTTTTTTTTCTTTCTTCTATTAATGAACTTGATCAATAAGAAGGAGGACCAGTGGCTTTTTGCTGATCTTCATAGCATCTCAATACTCTCCAAAATAGAAAATATGAACCAAACACAAATCAATTTTAGCTGTCTCTGTGGTCAGGGTCAAGTGGAATGCAAAAGATGAAAAAAAAAGTATCTCCATGAACTACCTCCAAAGTCTGGCTTATTCACCATTCCCATTCCCCATAGCACACAACACTATTAGCAGCAGGTTTTTACTGGGTGACACCCTACTGGATTGCAAAAACCTTCATCCTCAGTCTCTGCTACTGGCTCCTTCATTCCAGTGCCATCAAGTTCCAAGGTACAGAATTTTGCTGAGACATTGATAGGGAGTATAGCAGCAGAATTCTGTGCTGCAACTGATCCCTGAAACAAACAATGCAAGAAAACTACCCAGATGGGGCAGCTAGGTGGGCCATGAATAGCGCACGAGCCCTGGAGTCAGGAGGGCCTGAGTTCAAATCGGGCCTCAGACAATTACTATAAAATACTAGCCATTGACCTTACTTGACCATAATTGCCCTACCTTCCCCCCTCCAAAAAGAAAAAAAAAAGGAAAACTACACAGAACTTTTGAACACAGAAAGCAAACTTCCAATTGAAAGAATCCACAGATGATCTTCAGGGGAAAAAAAAAAAAACAAGCAAACAAACAAAAAAAAGGCTCTAAGCTCTAAGAAATATAATGGTTAAAGTTTGTGATTCAATTAAGATATTCAATGCAATTCAGTTCTTCAGATAATCAGGAGAAAGGTCTTCAAATAAAAAGGAAAGGAAATGTAAATAACAAGGCAGTTCTGAACCCAATAAAACACTCAGGAAGGAGTGATTTAATGTGTTCTGAGGAATAAAGGAGTTCAAAACACAGCCCAGGGTTACCTACCCTGCAAATATGAGCTTAAGCATAATGAAAAAAGATAGATGTTCTATAATAAAGATGAGCTTTAAAATTATTTTTTAAAAAACTAGAATTGAAGGAATTATTTGCTTCAGGATAACAGAATATGGCGGTATTGAATGAATGTAATAGCCAAGGGACTGAGGGACAGTAACAAAAGAATAACAGTAGCTGAATGAGTAAGACACTTCTTTCTAAATGTTCAAAATACTTCAGTAGGCTCACTATCTTGGGGTGGAGGATAGGGGAAAGATGGGGAGAAAATTTGTAACAAAATCTTGTGGATATAAATGTTGAAAATTAAATATAAATAAATAAAAGATTAAATGTTCACAAAGAGAAAAGGGTGAAGGTAGAATGCAGGGGAAATTTATGGTGGAGAGATGGATCTTGGCCATTATGGAAAGAACCTAGGTACTGTTGATGAGGTTTGGGGCTTCTGGGACCCTTTGAATGCCAAGGAAGTGTTGCCTGAATGAAGTCACACACTCAAACTTTCCTTTAATCAACTGGCAAAGAGTTTACTGTAATGCTTTAATAAAAGTGGGCAAGAGTCCTTATGGGAACCTGCAAGAGACTGAGAATGGTGCTGGGGGTTATATGCAAAAGGGTCATGGGAAAGGAATGTCATGGATACTAATTAGATAATCTAAGGGTCCAGGTGTCTTTGGAAGTTATGGGTGGGGAAGTATAGGGAGTATACCAGATATTGAGGGAGTTGGCAGAGATATGGATCTTGGGGATTGGGCAGGGGGAAGAGTCCTTGGACCAGCCAGGGGAAAAAAAAAAAATCCTTGCTCTGGGCACCCCTCTCTGGCTGTTCTGATAAGATAATATGTTCTTAAACAAGAGAAAATTTTGCTCTTTTTTGTTGGCAGAGATAAGATGGCAGATTAAAAAGAGGAACTCTGCTGGGCTTTACCTCAATAACCTCAAATATATGTAAAATATGACTCTGAACAATTGTTAGAGATACAGAACATACAAAGTGACAGAGTTAAACAAATCTCCCACTGAAGGCATCCTGGAAGGCAAACAGGAAGGGTGTATCACACCAGGCTAGGAACCAAGAAGTCCCGTGTCAGCCATGCAGTTCTGGCCCTGGTGTGGCCCTGCTCAGTGGCATATAACAGCCAGAGCAGACTTCAGGAGAGTGAATCACTAGCAGCTCTTGTGGTTTCCAGATTTCTCATAAATTCCAAAGACAAAGATAAAGGTCAATGGGGAACTCTTTTGGAACCAGGGGACAGAAGAGCCTGGTCCACCCCCTAGCCCCAGGGTGAGAAGTGGTGGAGGTGTGGCAGCCACAGGTGCTGCCCTGAAACTGCCTCTACAGCTCCTGGCCTGCAGATCTTAGGGGGAAGAAATGATCATTCGGAGGGTAATCAGTCTTGTTTTGACCTTCTTGGATCTAGATCACAGTCCTGGGTGGTGGTCCTGGGGTGTGTGGCAATGTGCCAGAGATTGAGGTGCCTGTAGAGAGGGAAGCCTCCTCAGACTTCTGACAACATTTGTTAAAAGCCCAGTGATTTCAGACATGGTTCTCTCCATTCTGGAAGCAGAGTTCTACTTTGGCAAAGAGCTCAAAAGTCAAGTAATGGGCTGGCAAGATGAGCAAGCAGAGGAAATGCAATCAGACAATAGGATCCTTTTTTGGAGATAAAAAAAGATCAAAACATGGGACCAGAAGAAGTGAATGAAGTCAAAACTCCTGCATCAAAAGCTTCCAAGAAAAAGATGAGCTGGTTACAGGCCATACAGGAAGTCAGGAATGATTTTGAAAATCAAGTAAGAGAAGTGAAGGAAAAAGAGAAATGAGAATGATGCAAGAAAATCATGAAAAGTGAGTCAACAGCCTGATAAAGGAGACCCGAAAAATACTGAAGAAAAGACCTCAAAAATAGACTAACTCAAATGGCAAAAGAGAGTCAAAAAGCCAGTGAGGAGAAGAATGCCTTAAAAAGTTGAATTGCCCAGAAAAAAAGGAATTTTAAAAACTTACTGAAGATCAGAATAATTCCTTCAAAATCAGATGAGAGCAAATAGAAGCTAATGACTTCATGAGAAATCCAGATACTATAAAACAGGTCCAAATAAATGAAAAAAAATAGAAGGCAATGTAAAATATCTCATTGGAAAAACCACTGACCTGGAAAATAGACACAGGAGAGACAATTTTAAAGTATTGAACTCCCTGAAAAGCATGATCAAAAAATGAGCCTAGAAATCATCCTTCAAAAAATTCTCAAGGAAAATTTCCCTGATATTCTAGATCCAGAAGGCAAAATAGAAATTGAAAGAGTTCACCAATCACCTCTTGAAAAAGATATCAAAAAGAAAACTCTTAGGAATATTAGAGCCACATACAGAGCTCCCAAGTCAAGGAGAAAATATTACAAGCTACCAGGAAGAAACAATTTGAGTAATGTGGAAACACAATCAGGATAACACAAGATCTGGCAGATTCTACAATAAGGGATTGAAGGATTTAGAATACGATATTCCACAGGTCATAAGACCTAGGATTAAAATCAAGAATCATCTACCTAGCAAAATTAAGTATAATTCTTCAGGGGAAAATATGGTCATTTAATGAAATAGAGGATTTCCAAGTATTCTTGATGAAAAAAACCAGGTCTGAACAGTAAATTTGACTTTCAGATATAAGAAGCAAGAGAAGCATGAGAAGGTAAACAGGAAAAAGAAATCATAAGGAACTTGTTAAATTTGAACTATTATATTCCTACACAGAAAAATGATAATTGTAAGTAATGAGACTTTTCTAAGTATAAGGATAGCTGAAGGGAACATGTATGTATATAGGTTTATGTGTATATGTATATATATGTATATGTATATATATTTATGTATGTATAGGTGGTTGTATGTGTATATAGATGCATATGTGAGTGTGTATATGTGTGTGCATATATACATAAACAGTGGGCACAGGATCAGTTGAATAGGAAGGGATGACATCTAAAAAATAATATTAACTGGTGAGAGAAGAATATAATGAGAGAAGGAGAAAAGGCAAGAGAGAACAGGGTAAATTATCTCATACAAAAGAGCCAAGAGAAAAACTGTTACAATGGAGGGGAAGAGCTGAAATGTGAAAGGGAATGGGTCAACTTTACTCTCATGGAAATAGGCTTAAGGAGGGAATAACATACACACTCATTTGGGTATCTTGCCCTACAGAAAAGGTAGAGAAGAAGATGAGAGTGGGGATGATGGATGGGAGGGCAGGTTGGGGTAGAAGGTAGTTAGGAGCACATACTTTTGAAAAGAGACAGGGTTGGGCGGAGAAAAGATGGTAGAGTAGAAGCAGGACCTCCAAGCAGCTCTGGCTTGTACCTTCCCCAATCAATGTAAAAAGGGGACCCTGAACAAACTTTGGAGCTGCAGAACCCACAAAACGACACAGAGAAGCTAACCTCCCTCTGAGGACAACCTGGCAGGCTAGGAGGAATCACAGCATAGTGCTCTGAGAGTAGAGCTCAGGCCCGAGTGGAGGTTTTACCCCAGGGCTTGTCTGACCAGTCCCTGGCCAGAGGGACTCCAGATCAGCAGCAGCTGTGGCTGTTTCAAGAATTATCAACACAGATGCGAAGGACAAAGTGAGAGGTCAGTGCAGTCTGGACCTTGGGACCAAGTAAGTGGGAGTCCCTAGGATATTGGCCCTGGGGTGAGGAGCCACTGATATGCCAGCAAAGCCAGCCAGCACCACGTGGCAGTTTCAGTTCCTGGCCTGCAGAGTGTAGGGGGACCAAGCACCAGTCTGAGGGGTAATCACTCTTGCTTTAACCTGCTTGCATCTGGATTGCAATCTAGGGTGGAGGTCCTTGGGTATGTGTCCAGCTTGCCAGAGTGTGTGAAGGCCTAAGAGATGACACCCATTTAATAGCTCTGACAGCTGAGAAAATCCCAGTGTTTGGGATGAAAGCTACCCTGTCTGGTGGCAGAGTCCTACTGTGGCAAAAAGCCCAGAGATCAAGTGACTGAGGGGCGACATGACCAGGCAAAGGAAACAAAGCAGACAGAAGATTTCAACATTACACTCCTATTTTGGGGACAAAAAGGAGCAAAGCATGGAACAGGAGTAAGACAGTGAAGTCAGAATTCCTGAACCAAAAGCTTCAAAGGAAAATAGGAGCTGGTTACAAGCCATAGAGGACCTTTAGAAGCAGATAAAAGAAGTGGAGGAAAAATTGGGAAGGGAAATGAGAATGATGCAAGAAATGAGAGTCAATAGTCTGACTGAGAAAATCACACCTTGAAAAACAGACTAACTCAAATGGCAAAAGAGGCTCAAAAAGGCAATGAGGAGAAGAATGCCTTAAAAAGACTAATTTGCCAGATGGAAAAAGAATTCCAGAAGCTCACTGAGGAGAATCATTACTTCAGAATTAGATTGGAGCAAACAGAAACTAATGACTTTATGAGAAATCAAGATGCTGTTAAACAGATCCAAACAAATGAAAGAATAGAAGGCAAGGTGAAATATCTCATCGGAAAAACCACTGACCTGGAAAATAGATCCAGGAGAGATAATTTAAAAATAATTGGACTACCTTAAAGCTATGATCAAAGTAAGAACCTAGAAATCATCCTCCAGGAAGTTCTCAAAGAAAAGTGCCCTGATGTTTTAGTACCAGAGGGCAAAATAGAGGTTGAAAGAATCTACCGTTCACCTCATAAAAAAATATTCCATAAAAGGAAACTCCTAGGAATGTTATAGCCAGGTTCTGGAATTCCCAGATTGTTGCGGGCGTTTGCCCTTACAACAGATCTAGACGACTAGCCCTACGGCCCTCTTACTTACCCATCCCGGGTCTTCGGTCGTCACCGGCCCCTCACGGGGAAAAACACCAGACAGAAGGCGGAGGAGTGAAGCGGGGTGGTTTATTCTTCAACAGTTACATGGCGGGGGGGGGAGAGAGAGAGAGAGAGAGAGAGAGAGAGAGAGAGAGAGAGAGAGAGAGAGAGAGAGAGAGAGAGAGAGCCCTCTCACACGAGAAAATATATAGCGAGTCCGAGCCAATCATATCGCAGTCTTACACTTATGGCCTTATATGGTGATCACCCCATGGCCTTATATGGAGATCACCCCATCAAGCTTATACATATTCATTCAAAGCAACCATGGCACCGCCCATAAACCCCTCCCCCTCCCCCATCAACTCCCCCTTTTTCTTTAAAGCAAACGAAAATTCTATATGCCAAAAGAATTGGCAGTGCAGGCTGCTAAGCTTCCCGCTACAGGCGACACAGGTGACCACGCTTCTTGCCCGAAAGACCACAGAAAAATCCCATTACCACTCAGGGGTCCTGTCCCAAGGACTCTGACGTGCGGTGCGGGGGCCTCTGGCTTAGGTCACCTCCGATTCACTCGAACCTTACCCGTCCTAGGACACCGACACCCTGGGTCCTGTCTTAGGCGGCTGAGGAGGGAGGAGTTGCCCGTCATGGAGTCACCCCCGTCTTACCCCAGGTGTCACACGTCCTCCATGGCCTGGAACCATACCTGAGGATCTCCCCCCTCTTGGAGGGTAAAAAGGGCCTGTTGGGTCAGAAGCATGTAGCCATCCTGACGGCGCCGTAGCTTGCAAACACAATACAAAAGCAAAATAATTACAAGAACAAACACCACGGTGGAGGAGGTTAAGCCTCCCCACTGTGAGAACCAGGTTGTAACATCATGCAGCCACTTAGACAGTCCGGAGAGAACGGCAGGATCGACAGAGGTGGAATTCACCGATGCAATAGCCAGTCTTAATTGTCTTATCTTCTTGCTTGTAAAGTTGAGGCGGTCAGACCACACAGCCTCTTGAGGAAACAGCCCGACACATGGTGACAGTTCCGGATCGACTGTGGGTGTGATTTGAAAACATAACGTCCCATTAAGTAATATTGTCCTGTTACTTTCTACCGGCCTAGTGTCGTTGTTGAGGTGCAGAACAGGGAGCTTAAGGGTGTTGTCAACTGTAAATAAACGAGGAAAAACTTGTGCCGAAGAAGTCACAGGCATGGGTCTCGGGAAGGTGGAAAGCAGTCCCCAGCGTAATTCCGTCACGGCATTCTCAGCAAGGAGACCCAAGATGAGGAGGGTGAGTCGACAATCTGAAAGATAAGAAGAACAAGAATTCTCCTCACCCCCCCAACCTGTCGGGGGTGGTGCCTTAATCAAGATCCCTAACTTTGTGAAGGGGCACCCATTGCTGTACCGCTGTTGGGTCATTATTTGGAAAAAAGGAAAGGTGGCCGGGCCTTCTTCCAACCACTTTTACAGGGCCGTGCCATTGGCCCTCCTTATCCTGCCACATTACCCTGGAACCAGGCAGTGCCCGGTTAGGTGCGGGGAGGGTCAATGGAGAAGAGGTGGTGTTCTCACCGGAGGTGCTCCAGAACCTCATGGCGGCAGTGGTGCCGTCATCTCTAACTTGCAGGAAATTTAAGGTAAAGACAACCTGGGCCAACTCTTGACAAGTGACCGACCTGCATATGGCCTTATATGGTGATCACCCCATGGCCTTATATGGAGATCACCCCATCAAGCTTATACATATTCATTCAAAGCAACCATGGCACCGCCCATAAACCCCTCCCCCTCCCCCATCACCAGATTAAGGAGAGAATATTACAAGCAGCCAGGAAGATACAATTTGAATATTGTGGAAACACAATCAGGATAACCCAGGATCTGGCAGCTTCTACACTGCGGGATTGAATGCCTTGGAATATGATATTCTGGAGGTCAAAGGATCTGGGATTAAAACCAAGAATCACATACCCAGAAAAACTGAGTATCATGTTTCAGGGGAAAATATGGTCATTCAGTGGAAAAGAGGACTTTCAAGCATTCTTGATGAAAAAACCAGAGTTGAATAGAAAATTTGACATTCAGATACAAGAAGCAAGAGAAGCATGAGAAGGTAAACAGGGAAAAGAAAAAATAAGGAACTTATCAAAGTTGAATGATTAAGCTTCCTATTTGTAAAAACAATCATTTTAACTGATTAAACTTTTCTCAGTATGAAAATAGTTAAAGGGAATCGAAAACTATATATATATATATATATATATATATATATACACATATATGTCTATATATGAGGGTATATGGGCATATGAATACATATGTGAATGTATATATGTGTCTACAGGTTTACATAGATCGAGGGCACAGGACAAATTCAATAGGAGGGATGATACTTAAAAGGTGAAATTAAGAGGTTAGAGAGGGATATAATGAGAGGAGATGGGGAGAGACAGAATGGGTAAACTATCTCATATAGAAAAGGCAAGGGAAAATGATTACAATGGAGGGGAAGAATAGGAAGGCAAAAGGGAATGGGTCAACCTTATTCTCACTAACTTTGGCTTGTGGAGGGAATGAAATACACACTAAATAGGGTATCTCATCCTACAGGAGAGTAGGGGGGAAGGTGATGAGAGGGGGGATAATGGAAAGGACAGCAGGCTGGGGGGGAGGGAAGTTGGAAGCACCCACTTTTGAAAAAGGACATGAGCAAAATAGAGAATAGAACAAGTGGGAGGTGGGATAGGAAGGAGGGAAATATAGTCATTCTTTTACAATATATTCACTATGGAAATGTTTTGTCTCACTACACATGTGTAACCTGCACTGAATTGTTTATCTTCCCAGTAAGGGTGGGTGACAAGGGAGGAAGGGAATGAATCTGGTATTCAAATTTTAAAATCAAATGTTTATATATGTGTGTGTCTGTGTATGCATGTATTTATGAGCGTATATGTATGTGTATATATGTATATGTGTGTATGTGTGTGTGATTGTGTATGTATGTGTGTATTTATATATGTATATATGTGTATGTGTGTGTGTGTACAGCATTTGTCCAATCTGCTGTCTCCCGTATTTTCTTTCCCTTTTGACTTTTCCAGTAGGGCATGGTGGATCTCTATGCTCCAGTGCCTGTATATTGTATTTCCCAATTATATGTAAAATAGTATTAGACAGCAGATTGGAGGAGGGGATATCCTATGGGACTGCTATTTTGGGGTGGTGGGTAGGGGTAAAAAAAGGGAGAAATTGTGTAACTCAAAATCTTGCAGAAATGAATGATGTAAATAAATGAGAAGTTAATAAAGCATTTGAAAAATGAAAAGAAAAAAGGAAAATTGTGAATTCAGTATATCGTACATATAGTTTAAGGAAACTAATATTCCAAATGTTTCAGTGTCTGCATCTATCCATTTTAAAGAATGACCTTCTATGGACAAAGATACATCACAGATAGAAGTAGTCAGCTTTCGAATTCCTATAGTACTTTATATCTCCTCTCCTCAATTGATCACATCTTACTTTATTATGTATGTAATTTGTTACCTGGGTACCACTAGCCCATAAGAACCTTGAAGGCAGAATGTAGTAAGAACTATATGTTGCTCAACCTTGAATCCCTTAGTGCTTAAAACAATAACTTACACATAGTAGTCACACAGTAAATTACATATTTAATTGTATAAAGTCAAATTTACTTAAATTCAATTGAATTATATGCTGGTGGTTTAGGTTCAAATTCATGTCTTCAATGTCAACTTCTATAATATTTTCAATTTTCTGATAGCACTTTAAATGCTCTTATATTACTCAAATAATAGATGTCATTACACCATTCGGAATTTACATTTCTTTTACTTTGTCTTGAAATGGGGAAGATAATATGGCACCTTTTAATATCAATTAATGATCTTATTGCACAGTAGAATAAATTATCATAATTACATCTACATTTTTCTTATCAGCTTTCAAAGTGTGTATCCATTTTATTTATATGGCCTTTATGTGTCCATTTGAAGGGTTGTCAAACTGTATGTTAGTAAGACTGACATAAATTGCTGTAGAAATTGAGAAGACATTATTAGCAAGATGGTTTGTATGTTCTTAGTAAGGGAGGAACTAATGATTAAAAGCTATCATGGCTTTATTATGATCAGATGTCAGATGAATCTCATTTTTATTTATTTTATTATTATTATTTTACAAAATTACTAGACAAGTTGATCAAGGAGATTTCATCGACATAGAGTATATGGATTATAGTGAGATACTTGGTAATATCTCTTTTAACATCCTTGTGGAAAAAGAAGAGAGATATAGACAAGGAAATAGCATTCAGTAGTTAAACAATTGTTTGAATACTCAGATCTAAAGAATACTAATCAATTAGATATTGCTTTATATAGAACACTGGACCTGGACTTAGAAAGACCTGAGTTCAAATATGAATTAGCTGTGTGAACCTTAGCAAGTTATTTAACTTCTCTTTAATTCAGTTTTCTCAACTGTAAAATAAGAATAATTACAGTTCCTTCCTTCCTTCCTTCCTTCCTTCCTTCCTTCCTTCCTTCCTTCCTTTCTTCCTTCCTTCCTTTTATCAATCTCTAATCTTCGATATAAGTGAGGGACCTCTAAGAAATAAATTCTAATGTTCCTTCCTGCTCTAAACATGCAATCATTTGATCATGGATATTGATGTCATTTGGGAGGAATTTTACCAGGACTCTTTCTTTGAAATTAATATGCTTAACTTTTATTATAAGTAACTTGGATGAAGAAATAATACACATTCTTATCAAACTTCCAGAAAGACAAAGGTGAGGGAGCTCATGCATTGAACAATAGAATCAAGATTCAAAAATATTCTTCAATAGAGGAATAACAGGACAGAGGCAACAAGTTTAAGTTTAATAAACTTAAAAGTCAAGTCTTTCACTTGGATTAAAAAAAATTAAATGACTAAGTAGAGAATAAGGGATATATGAATACAACACAATTCACTTTGAAAATGCCTATGGAATTGCAACAAAATTAATATGGAAATATGTTTTCCATGACTTCGCATGTATGATGTCATATTGCTTGCCTTCTCAAAGGGTGAGGAAGGGCAGAAGGGAGAGAGAAAAATTGAAACTCAATATTTTTAAAATAAATGTTAAAAAATAAAGAAGAAGGGGTGGCCAGGTAGCACAGCGAGTAAGAGCACCGGGCTCCAGTGTCGGGATGACCTGGGGATTGAATCCCGGGCTCAAACACTTATCACCCACCCAGAAACACCTGGCAGTGTAACCTTGAGCAAGTTACTTAACCCCGATTGCTTTAAAAAAAAAGAAGAAATGTTTAAGAAAAACAAAGAAAATGCCTGTGAAATTTAGGCAATGGTGAAATCAATTGATCCCATCATGTGATAGTGTAGCCTAGAAAATTTGACTGCTTTAATAGCATTAAAGTGTGTTAAAGTATAGCGTCCAGATTAAGCATCTCATGTGGTTTGTTCAATTCTATCTATGCCCTACATCTGGAGTACCATGTTCTGTTCTCAGCACCATAACTTAGAAGCCAAATATATCTTGAAAAAATGACTGGGATTGCAAGAGGCCTCAAAACAATGTTGTAAAAGTACTGAGTAAAAGAGCTGGTGATATTTAGCCAATAAAAGGGGAGAAATAAAGTGGAAGGCATGATGATAGTCTCAAATAATCATGGAATGGTTATTGCTAAGTAAGGTAGGCTTATTTTTATTGACCCCAAAGGGCATAAATATAATTCATAAGTAGAAAACATAGGAAGGCAAAATCTGGCTCAGTGTAGCAATGATGGCATCAAGAAGGTTTGGATGTTGTACACAATTACAGACATAACATATGTGTGATGACCACCTTTGATAGACTGGACTCCTCTCAGCAATGAAAGTGATATAAGTCAGTCCCAAAAGACTCATGATGGAAAGAAATATGTGCATCCAGAGAAAGAACTAGAAAGAACTGAGTTTATATCCAGGTGGAAGCAAAATACCTTCTTTTTCTTCTCTTATTTGGTTTTATGTCCTCTTTACCATTTTTAATTCCAGCTGATACAATCCATCTTTATAACCTGACTAATATATAGTATGAAAGAATTTACAGATCCTATACTTGACTATATGCCGCCATGGGGGAGAGGAGAAGGAGGGGGACAAAATGTGAAACTCAAGGAATTGTGGAATTGAATCCTGTAAACTAAAAGGAAACAAGCAAATTAATTTAAAAAAATTAAAAATAAGAAGCTTTGGATGTGAATTTCAACACTTACTCATTAGCTGTGTGTCCCTGGGCAAGACTATGTGGGCAAAAGACAGGTCCTTAGGACTTGTCTGCTGGATCGTGAATGGATTACCATCTGTGTAGGTGGAGTTTTTCCCATACTAAGAGTTCATTGTGATGATCAGGTCACAGACACTTTGAATATTCATGTTTAAAAGGGAAAAAATTCCTAATATGAAATTTGCCTGTTCAAAATAGAAAAAAAAAGCTGCCTTGAACATGTCAGTAAGTCACTAGGTTACCTAATTGAAGCTAGATAATGCTTCTTGTGAATGTTGTAGATGGGATTCATGAAATAGGTAAGAACTAGACAGAATGACTCCTGGAGTTCCTTTAAATTAAAAGTCTATGCTTTTATGATCCTGTACAGCCAAATCTTGCTGTGTGACCTGACAAAACTAGTTTGCCTGTCTTCACAAACATCATAGTATCATATCAATATAGATTTAGATGAGGAAGAGATTTTTGAGATTATTTCTTCTAGTTCTCTTATTTTATAGATGAGGAAACTGAGGACCCAAGTAATTTGTCCAAGGTCTCACAAATAGAGAGTGGAAGACATGAATACTAACTTGAGTCCTTGTTACTTCCGGTAACCACAGAAAAATTTTATCAACATTGTTCAGTGCCCTGGAATCATAATTTCCTCACTGGAAACTGATATTTCCTGGAGTTCTTACTCGAGGCCAGAAACATATGCTTCCCAGGACATATAAGTGTTCAAAGTAGACAAAACTCTATTCCTGGTTAATTAGCTGTTATTGCATCAGTATTTCCTGGGAGATTTGATTTGTCCAAACTGATGATTTGCTATGAGAACAATGACTGAAGAGTTACATTAGGATAAAAGAACAATCAGATTATTAAGAGAAAAAAGAACTTAAATCTGTAGGACATTTCTATAAAAGCTGTGTCATATTTTAGGTGATGAGAAACAGTGAAGACATGAGATATATTTTGAATTTTAAGGAGATGTAGAGAAATAGAACTTTTGTGAGGAAACCAAGAATCAATGATAAATCATCCTGCTGTGCAAGAGGCATTCATTCATAAGAAAATGTTTGTCTCTCTATTCAAATGAATAAATAGTGATTACTTAATCTACCAATATTTCTTGTTAATCAACTTATATACTCATCAAAATTACAAATGAAAAAGAATCAATAGAGGTACCTAGGTGATGCAGTGGGCCTGGAGTCAGGAATATGTGAGTTTAAATCTAGCCTCAGGTACTTATAAGCAGTGGGACCCTGTGTAAATCCCTTAACCTCTGTCATCTTCAGTTTCTTCAACTGTAAATTAGAAATAATAATAGTAGTTACCTCTTAGGGTTGTTGTAAAGGAAAAAAAAAGTGGATTTTGGAGCTGGGAGCCAAGGTGGAGGAGTGAGCAGGACGTTCCTCTCATCCTCCCTTATTGACCTTGAAAAATGCAGAAAATGCCACCCAAGTAAAAATCCTGGAACAATGGAGCTGGCAGAAAGATAGGGTGCAGCAGTCTTTTAGCATGTGAGACTAGGGAGATTAGTGGGGAAGGCCCCTCTTGCTGTGGTTGAAGGGAACCAGTACAGCATGGGAGGTATCCTGGCAAGCCCCACCTCAGTGGACCAGTGGGAGATCCAGAGTCTCAGATTGGCAGAATGGGCAAACACAAACACTAGGACATCCCTTCTCCCTGCTGTGTGCCTTTACACAGACAAGGGGATTGGCAGACAACAGAGCAGGGAATCACCACTTGCACCAGCAGACGTATGTCCACCAGCAGCTGAGTCTACTAGTGCTCTAGCACAACTCCTGATGAGGAGGTAACCACCAGCAGCCAGACTACCCTCACCCACACACCGTACCCCACAAGGTTCAGTGTAACCTGGGAGAAAGGCAGAAAAATCCCACCTGGCCTCTGCACACACAAGGCACCACCACCACCTCCATCTCAGCACCAGGTAAACTATAGCCTCTACCGCCTCCAGCTGCCTGCACCTGAGGCCCAGTACACAAAGACAGTAACCAGGCCCCTAGCCCTCAGCACAAGAAGCATGAGACAGTACCCCTGTGCCTGAGAAGCGCAGATCAACTTTAAAAGTCAGGAAAAAAGGCAAACACCACGAAAAAAGCAACATGGAAACGCAAAGATCATAGATTCTTACTACAGAAAATCAAAACACAAATTCAGAAGAGGACAGGATTGTCAATCTATCTACATCTTAAGCCTCAAAGCAAGGATTTTAAATGTCAAATGGGGGGTAGAAGAAAGATTTAACAATCCCATTTAAAACACAATTGGAAAAAGTACACTGAAGAAAACAACTACTTAAAAAGTAAAATTGAGCAAATGGAAAAGGAGGTACAAAAGCATACTGTTAAGAAAATGATTAGAGTGAAAGTCATTGAAAACTGGACCTTGAAGGAGGAAGAGAAGATGGAGCTGCAAGAAATTCAGCTGAAAGAGGTCAAACACATCACAGAGGGAGTAGGCAGGAAGTAGGAGGAGGTGGCCTTCAATTGAGTGATCATTGAGGGGCACTTGGAGTACACAGAAGAGCAGATCAAGGTGCCTGAATCCCATTTCTGGGAGACAGATGGACCAGAACCTTAAGTGTCTGAATGCTGCTGAAGAAAAGTATTCTCAGAGAGAAGACATATATGAGGAGATAAACATTCTTACCAATAAACGCAAGGAGGCAGAGACCCATGCCAAGTTTTCTAAGAAATTGGTAGTCAAGCTAGAAATGACAACTGATGACTTGGAAGATAAACTGAAATGCACCAAAGAGGAGCAGCTCTGCACACAAAGGAAGCTGACCCAGATTCTGCTTGACCTGAATGAGATGTAGAAACCCCTTTCTCCCCAACCACACCCTGTCACTACTCCTTCTGCTGACTCTGACTCTCCTAGAGGCCAGCTTGCCTGACCTTTAAACTGAAGGCTGATCTTTACCCTGAAGGCTCCATTCTTCTCTGGGTCCTTGCTTACCTTTTCCCCACCATACCCCTACTTGCAACTCTCCATGTCAGTTTCACCAAACTGTCTTTGTGAGATCCCAGATGGACAAAGGGCTGAGAACTTTTAGGAACAAGATTTAAGGGAACATGAACACAATGCAATAGTGACTTTAAAAGCATGTTGTATGATAGATGCATTTTGTAATTACCTTTTGTTGTTGTTGTTGTTGTTGTAGCAATCATTTGTAAGACATTCCAGATAATTGCACAGCTCCTCAGATGTATTTAACCACTTTCCTTCCTTTTGGATGGTAAATCTTTCTACCTAAATAATGCCCCTGCTCTGTAGAAGAGGGAAAGAGGTATTATTAGCCTGCCCTACTGAGAGCTGAACATAGCTCAAGGAAAGACTCCACCAAGTGAAACCTCAGTGTTCTAAACCAACCACCAGACAAACCAGAAAGGTCATTCCAGAAAGAGTTTGCCAAAAAACAGTGCTATTCAGGTTTTCAGCATTAAGGTATCTTGGGGTGTTTTTTTCCTTTTCTTTCTTTCTCTCTTTTAAACATTTGCATCAGTAGCAAACAAGCAAATTAAACAAAGACCTGTCTGAGATGAAATTTAACTCTCCTCATTCACTCACAGAATGGATTATGTGCCCCCAAAGTTGGGGTGTTTACTCCTATTCCCACTTCACTTTCTTTGAAAACTAACATTTTTGCCACTGATTAGCCAAGTAAAATTCATCTCATTGCCCATTCCTGGGTATGAAACTGCTGCCTCTAAAAGTACCATCTCATTGTGTTTTCTAACACTCAGTGCTGTAGAAATCGTGAATAGTTTGTGTCCAATTTTTTTTTTCAATTTATATATATTATTTTTATCTTTTATTTCTCTTGGGTGGGGAGGACCAGGACCACCCCTACCCCCCCCACCTCCATGTGACTGTGAGTGCTCTCTGATTGCAGTCCATGGGCTACCAGTGTGCTGATTTTTTTTAATTCCTTTTTTTTGGATAGGTTTCTGTGAGGTTTGTGTTAGGTTTGCATCATGCAGCTTATTGGATTAAATGTACTCTCCTTTTAGTGTGGTCTATTTAGGAGCCAATCTGGAGAAAAAGGAACCAATAGTACAAGTGTTTCGATACTGAATATTGACAAAATGTCTTTTGAAATAAAAACCAGTCCCTCTAACTGCAGGGGAAAAAAGAATGAAAAAAAAAACAGAAGAAAACATAAAATACCTCATTAGGGAAAAATTTAAGAATTATTGGTCCACCTGAAAGCCATGATCAAAAAAAGAGCCTGGACATCATCTTTCAAGAAATCAAGAAAAACTACCCTGAGGTACTAGACCCAGAGGGCAAATTAGTCATCAAAAATGCAACTATCACCTCCTGAAAGATATCAAAAATTGAAAATACCAAGGAATATTGTAGCCAAATTTCAATATTATCAGGTCAAGGAGAAAATGCTGCAAGCTGCCAGAAAGGAAATTCAGATACCATGAATCTACAGTCAGGATTACACAGGACCTTGCAGCTTCTATATTAAAAGACTTCAGGGCTTGGAATATGATATTATGTAAGGCAAAGGAGTTTGGATTACAACAAAAGAACAACTACCCAGTGAAACTGAACATAAACTTTCAGGGGAGGAGATGGATATTCAATGAAATAGGGGACTTCTAGACTTTTCTGATGAAAAGATCAGAGCTCAAAGAAAACTTGATCTTCAACTACAGGACTCTAGAGAAGCATGAAAAGGCAAATAGGAAAGGAAAGAAAAAAATATTCAATGAGGGCAAACTGTTTGTATATGGGCAGATGATACTTACAACTCTTGAGAACTGTCATCTAGAAGGGAAATAGACAGAGGGGGGTAGGTTTAAGTTGACCTTGATGTAATGATTAAAAAAACCTAATTAAGTTGGAAAAAGTATTGTAATCAGAGAAGAGGAAAAGAGGAGGCAGAAATTGGTAAATAACATAACATGAAGAAGCACAAAGACATATAGTAGAGGCAAAGAAGGGAGGGAGATGGGCATTCTTTGAACTTTACTTTCATTGGATTTGTCTCAAAGAATGAATAACATACTCAGGTATAGAAATCTAACATGTTCTATGGTCAGTAGGAGAAGAAAGGGGCAATATAAGGGATGGAGGGACAAAAGAAAGGGAAGAAGTAGAAGGGGAAAGGGAAAGAAAAAGTAGGGGGACTGATAGAAGGGAGAGAAAATTGAGGGAAGCAATGATCAAAAGTAAAACTAGTGAGGAGGGAAATGGAGAAAGGAGAAAGAAAAACATAAAGGGGAGATGGGATAGGACGGAGAAGAAGACATAACTGTGAATGTGAATGGGATGAACTCTCCCATAAAATGGAAGAAGATATCAGAATGGATTAAAAATCATAATCCTACAATATGTTGTTTAAAAGAAACACATTTAGGGGCACCTAGGTGGCACAGTGAATAAAGCGCCAGCCCCGGAGTCAGGAGGACCAGAGTTTGGTTCCGGCCTCAGACACTTAACACACACACACACACACACACACACACACACACACACACGCCATCTAACCTTGGGCAAGTTACTCAACCCAAATTGCCCTCCAAAAAAGTCAAAAAAAGAGAAAAAAGAAGCGCATTTGAAACAGAGGGATATACACAGGATAAAGGCAAAAGGCTGAAGTGGAATATATAATGCTTAAGCTGAAGTTGATAAAAGCAAGGGTACCAATAGACAAAACAAAAGCAAAAATAGAAGGAGATAAGGAAGAAAACTATATGCTGTTAAACAGTACCATAGACAATGAAGTAATATCATGACTAAATATATATGTACCAAGTTGTGTAGCATTCAAATACTTGGAGTAGAAGTTAAGAGACTTACAGGAAGAAATAGACAGCACAATTATACCAGGGAGGAGATGTCAATCTCCCCCTCTATGAACTAGTTAAATCTAAACCCAATATAAACAAGAAATAATTTAAGGAGGTGAATAGAATTTTAGCAACCTAGATATGGTAGCCCTCTGGAGAAAATTGAATGGGGATAGAAAGGAATATACCCTTTCTCAGTGGTATATGGTACCTACACAAAAATTGACCATTTAATAGGGTGTAAAAATCTCCAATCCAATGCAGAAAGGTAGAAATATTAAATACATCCTTTGCAAATCATGATGCTATATATATAGTCATGGAAATATAGACTGAATATTAATTTGAAACTAAAAAAATCTAATCCTATAGAATGAGTGAGTCAAAAAGCAAAGTATAGAAATGATCAATAACTTTATTCAAGAGAATAACAAAAAATAGACAAACTTATGGGATGTAGTAAAATTGGTTATTAGGGGAAGTTTTATGGCTCTAAATAATTACACAAGTAAAATATAGAAAGAGGAGATCAATGAATTTATCATGCAACTAAAAAAATAGAAAAAGAACACATTAAAAATCCTCAATACCAAATTAGAAATACTGAAAACCAAAGGAGAGATTAATAAAATTGAAATTAAGAAAACTATTGAACGAATAAAACTAAGAAACTGGGCATAGACAAATATCTTATACTGTATACCAAAATGAAGTTAAAATATGTACCTGATTTAGATATAAAGGCTGATATATATATATATATATATATATATCAGCCTTTATATCTAAATATCTAAATATATAATAAAATATATATATATATATATATATATATATACACATACTGGGAGAGCAAGCAAGTTATAGATTACTTGTTAGATTTTTAGAGAATTGAAGAAGTTATGACCAAACAAGAGGAAAAAATAACATTGTGAAATATAAAATGGATAATTTTGATTAAATTAAAATGAAAAGTTTTTCAACAAACAGAGCCAATGCAACTAAGATTAGGAAGGAGGCAGAAAACTGAGAGAATTTTGTACAACCAGCGTCTCTGATAAGGCCCTCATTTCTAAAATTTGTTGAAAACTAAGTCAAATTTATAAGATAAATAATTAAAGGATATGAATAGGCAGTTCTCAGATGAAGAAATTAAAACTATAGTCGTATGGGGAAAATGCTATAAATCACTATTGATTAAAGAAATGTGAATCAAAACAACTCTGACATATCATATAACACCTATCAGATTCACTACATGACAAAGAAGGAAAATGATAAATTCTGGAGTAGTTGTTGGAAAATTGGAACACTAATGTATTGTTAATGGAGTTGTGGACTGATCCAACCATTCTGTATTACAAGTTGGAAATATTCCCAAACGGCTATAAAAATGTGCATACCCTTTTACCCAGCAATATTATGTCTAAGGACTGTATCACCAAAAGATCACAAAAATGGTAAAAGGACCTACATGTACAAAACTATTCATAGCAGCTCTTTTTGTGGTGTCAAAGAATTGTAAATTGAGGGGATACCTATCCACTGGAGAATGGCTGAAAAAGTTGTGGTCTATGAATGTAATGGAATATTTTTGAGCTATAATAAATGATGAGCAAGTGGATTTCAGAAAAAAAAAACTGTAAAGACTTACATGAACTGATGGTGAATAAAATGAGCAGGATCAGGAGAATATTGTACACAGTAGCAACCACATTGTATGATGACTGACTTTGATAGACTTAGCTCTTCTCACTTATGCAAGGATCAAAGAAAACTCGAAAAGACTCATGATAGAAAATGCTATCTACAGCTAAATAATTTTGGAAGCTGAATGTGGATGGAAGCAAATATTTGCTTGTTTTGTTTCTTCTTTCTCATTTTTCCTCCCAGCAGTTCTAATTCTTTAAAAAAAAAAACTAATGAGAAAATACGGTTAATATCAGTGCATAAATTGAAGCTATATCAGATTGCACACCATCTTGGGGAAGGGAGAGAAAACAAAGGGGGAGAAAATTTGAAACTCAAAATCTTATGGTAGCGAATGTTGCAAACTTAAAAGAAATAAATTAATTTTTAAAATGATTATATTTGTAAAGCACTTGTATAGCTCCTGGGACATAGTAGGCCTTTCCTAAACATTTTCTTCTTTCCTTCTTTTCATAGGAATACACATAAAGAGTTATATGTGTATAAAAATTCAACTTCACAAGTATAAGAATAGCATTGATTAAGCAAAAGATGTTCAGAGGACAGTATGATATTCAGGAGAAGGAAAGGTCTAGAGTGCATGTCATGTGAGGCTCAGTTTAATTAACTCAACATGTTTAATCTAGATTAGGTGAGAGTCAGGGAAGCGAAAATGATAGTAGTCTTAAAGTATTTGAAGGACTATCATGTGGAGCAGGGACTATACTTGGTCTGTTTGACTCTGGAGTACAGAACAAGAAGGTTGGAAATTGCAAACAGATAAATTTTGGCTCAGTGTCAATAACAATTCAAGCCAAACAACTTTCTAACAATTGGAATTATCCTCAAATGAAAGGGGATGCCTAGAGAAGTGGTGAGTAACCCATTCTTGGACTATTTATGCAGAGGCTACCATGCTCAGTTGTTGTGTTCTATAGTGATGGGATCCATCTCATGTATGGGATGGATTGAATTGTCCCTTAGTCTCCAGCCAATTCTCCAATCCACTGGTTTTATTGATGTTACTATAGGAGTAGAGGTAAAGTAGGTATGACAGAGAATAGATGATGTTTGAAATGTTTTCTATATTCTAGGAAAAAATAAAAGCATTTTTTTTCTACTGATTAGCTATAGATCTTTAGAAATGTACTGCAGCTTATTGTGCCCAATTTCCATACTTGTAATGCCATTGGGAAGAACTGAAGCTTTTACTCTTTGGAGATCACGATATTCCAGCTGCATAACATGACCGGATGAAACTTAGTATATTAATTTATTTTATAATACAGGCAAAATGAAATACATAATTATGTTAATTATCTTCATGGTTAAAGTAAAACATTTCTATAATTATCTGATTCTTTTTAAAAATTCATTCTCTTATATGTGGGAAATATGTTGATAATGTATTCAACTATTTGTTTCCATTAGCCTCTTTGTGTGCTTGGTTGGGTGCAAAAATCAGTGTGAAGATGTGTATTTTATTAGTTCTTTGCATTATGGGAATTTGCCACTGTAAGTTGCTTTGTTTCCAAAATAAATTGGAACCACTATTTTTTATCACCAATTATTCTTGCTTTTTTTTTGTAAAAGCCCTGTTATTAATTCAGCTTCCTTTAAAAAAAAGACAAATGTGCCTTTGTTATTTCTATTTTTTTACCCAAAATCTTTCATGACCTTTATAAAAATGTCTTCATGTACAGTCATGCTATATGTTTAAAGGAGGCTTTTGTTCAAATCCTTGCTTTGCTATGACTTTGGGCAAGTGATGAAACCTATTTGAGTCTTACTTTTTTCATATATAGAATGAAAGAACTAGATAAGACAATCTCTGAGATACATTCCAGCTTAAAATTCTATCAACCTATAAGTTTTTTTGCTTAATCTAAATTTAACTCTTTAATATTCATACTCATAGCTATTTTTTGGACCAGCTAATATTTTACTTTTTATTTTTTTTTCTGTAGTCTCGTTGGTTATTGGATGACTTTCATCGAGAATCATAGTTATCACCCTTTGCTTTCTTTAAAACTTTGTTGATTGTCAAAAGTGTTGATCTTAACATTGCTTCAACCCCATATGCTTTATTAAAATGTCAAATATCCTACTAATATATTTGCTTAAGTGCACAAAATTTGATATGAATTACTGGATTAAAATAATGGGTACTCATTTTTTAAACCAAAATCAAGTGGGCTATTCTTCACCAGTTTGCAAGATAACCTAAGGCTGACTATAAAATAACTTGTTTCTAAAATTGGTTGTCTGTTACAATATGTCCCTCCCAAAATCATTCTGACTCTTCTTTCTTTAACTGACACAAGACAATCAGATCTCATTGTACCATAAAGTTATCCTCAATTCTCTCCTCAGGTTCATTCCTAGATCATCAAATCTCATGGTCATCACAGCTTGGTTATTTTGAGCATATCTAAAAACCAACATCTCAAAATAATATGTATTTTCTAAAGTAAATCCATTTCTCTTCTAGACTTTGCTATTTCTCTTATGGACACCACTTTCTAAGTATAAACTTTTGTGCCTAAGGGAAACAATACAACACTACTTGGGGAAAGCAAGGGACGTATGAGAGGAAGCAGGATAGGGTAGGCACTTAGCCAGGGTACCTACACTAGGGAGGAAAAAGTATGTGCAATCTTCCCAATTATTCTTTCCAAATTAGGAGTTAAGTTCTTTTTTCTCTATGCTGCTGTCGTACTCTCAGTACCTAACAAATTTTGGCACCCTAGTAAAAAATACAGTTTTCCCTGTCCTATTTATGGCTCTTTCAAACAAGATGCTGTCGCAATTGTCTCAGGAAAAAAATTACATATGGAAAAGGTCAGAGCCTCCATGTTATACTTTTCAGCAACATACTAGTGTCCCAAATATTGCCTTATGTTTAGAAGGCACTACAATATTTATTGAATAAAAAGACAATAGTTAACAACATAATACCTATATAGAAGATGATGTATAATCACTGAGAGAAATCAAGCTAAATTTAAGCAATAGCAAGAACACTAAATTTTCAGTAAGAACATCTGGATTCAAATCCTATGTCTTAGTCTGGCCACTTGCCTTCTCTGGGTCTCAAATTCTACATCTGTAAAATGGAAGGTGGATTAGACTTTCTTTAAGATTATCTAACTCAAGGACGCAGATTAAAAATGGTGGAGTAAAGGCAGGTACTCACCTGAGCTCTCCCCCAAACATCTCCAAATACTTTTACATAATGATTCTAAACAAATTCTAGAGTAACAGAACTAAAAAAAAATGAAGTGAAACAATTTTCCAGCCCAGAACAACTTAGAAAGTTGTCATAAAATGTCATTTGCACCAAGGTGAGAAGAATACACTTCAGCGCAGGTTACATTGGTGCAGACCAGTCCCCAGAAAATCAGGAATAGGTGTTGGGGTGGTTGAATCAGTGGCAGTAGTGGCAGTTTCCAGACCTCTCAGTCCACAGACAATAAAGACAACCTACGAGGTAAACAAGAAAGGTATATCACACCAGGGTGAGAATAGAGCAGAATTCAGCACAGAGTACACCAGTACCACTCAGTCCCAGCAAATCAGAGGCAGGCCTTGAAAGTCAGTGAATCAGCAGCAGCAGAAGCTGCTTCCAGAGTTCTCAACCCAAAAATAATAAGGGGGTTGAAAAAATGGTCAAAAAATGTTTACAAGTTTCTCTTTCCTAGTACTGAGGCCCTATTTTAACGAAGAATTAAATAATCAAGTAATAAGCTGAGAAAATGAACAAAAGAAAACAAAACAATGCCTCTGACTATAGAAAGTTACTATGGTGACAAGGAGATCAATATATACAGAGAAGAAAATAACAAAGCACTCCATTCAAAACCTCCAAGAAAAATAGGAATTGGACTTATTCCATGGATGAACTCAAAAAGGATTTTGGTAATAAAGTAAGAGAGGTAGAGGAAAAATTGGGAAGAGAAAAGAAAGTTATGCAAGAAAATAATGAAGAGGAGTCAATAGCTTGGCAAAGGAGACAAAGACAAAATATTTAAGAATACCTTAAAAAACAGTCTAGAGCACTTGGCAAAAGAGGATGAAAAAGTCAATGAGGAGAAGAGTACTTTAAATAGCAGAACTGGCTGAATGAAAAAGGAGGTCCAAAAGTTCACTGAAGGAAATGATTTCTTCAAAATTAGAACTGAGCAAATGGAAGCTAATGACTTTGTGAGAATTCAAGAAACAATAAAACAAAACCAAAATAATGAAAAAATAAAAGATAATTTGAAATATCTCATTGGAAAAACAACTGATCTGGAAAATAGATTCCTGACAGATCACTTAAACATTATTGGACTACCTGAAAGCCACAATTAAAAAGATCCTAGACATCATCTTTCAAGAAATCATCAAGGAAAACTTTCCTGATATTCTATAACCAGAAGGTAAAAATAGAAAGAGGAAGAATCCACTGATTTTCTCTTGAAAGAAATCCCAAAATTATAACTCCCAATAATATTATAGCCACATTTCAGAATTCTCAGATCAAGAAGAAAATATTACAAGCAGCCAGAAAGAAACAATTCAAGTATCATGGACCCAAAGTCAGATAACACAAGATTTAACAGCTTCTACAATAAATGATAAGAGGGCTTGGAATATGATATTCCTGAGGGCAAAGGAGCCAGAATTACAGCCAAGAACAACCTACCCAGCAAAGCTGAGTACAATCCTTCAAGGAAAAAATGGATGTTCATTAATATAGAAGACTTTCAAGCATTCTTAAGGAAAAGTCAGAGCTGAATAGGAAATTTGACCTTCAAATAAAAGACTCAAGAGAAACATAAAAAGGTAAACAGGAAAGGAAAATCAGAAGGGACTAAGGTTAAACTATTTACATTCCTGCATGGGAAGATGATTCTCATAACTCATAATAACTTTTTCATTATTAGGACAGTTACAAGGAATACACATACCCGTATATAATACACACACACATATATACATAAATATACATACATACATACATACATACATATATATATATATATACAGAGAGAGAGAGAGATCACAAGTGTGAGTCGAATATGAAGGAATGACATCTAAAAAATTAAGGTATGAAAGAGGAATGTACTGGGAGAAAGGGAGAGGTAGAATGGAGTAAATTTTCTCATACAAAAAATTCAAGAAAAAGTCTTCATAGTGTAGGGAAATAGTGAGTATCTGAGGGGGAGTAAGTGAACTTTACTTTCATCGGAATTATCTCAAAGAGGGAATAAAATGTACACTCATTTGGGTATAGAAATCTACTTATTTACCCTACAGGAAAGTAGGAGGGGAAAGGAATAAGAGAAGGAGGACTGACAGAATAGAGGGATGATTGGGGTAGTGATAATCAGAAGAAAAACACTTTTGGGGAGAGACAGGGTTAAAGGAGAGAAAAGGATAAATGGGGGGAATAGTATGGTGGGAAATACAATTAAATGGAAAAAATATTAAAGCAAGTTTCTCTGATAAAGGTCTCATTTCTCACACATATAGAGAATTGAGTCATATTTATAAGAATAAGATTCATCCACCAATTGATAAATGATTAAAAGATAGAGCCATATAAAAATGCTCTAACTTACTACTGATTGGAGAAATACAAATTAAAATAATTCTGAGATACTACCTCATACCTATTAGATTGTCTAGTAGATCAGAAAACAGTACTCTCCTCTCTTATACTTTCCCCTCTTCTTCTCTCCTCTTCCCTCCCCTCTCCTTTTCTTTGCTCTCCTTTTCTCTCCCCTTACCTGGAGATGTTCTGCCCAAAAGAAGGGAATTTTTTGATGGCCAAAATCTACCTAGCTAACTTGGGATATATTGACTAGATTTCCTTCTCAAAGACCAAGCCTTGAGCCAAATTCATTCTGGATCTCATAGATTGGGCAATAGGTCCCTGCTCAAGCACTACTTAATGATTATTTTTGGACCCTCTGGGATCAGAGTGAATGTAAATATTAACAGTTTCTCTTTTGGTCATCAACCCTGAGGGTTTTCCCTCTCTGTCTGATTTTTTTAAAAGGGGTCATCCTTTGATTCACTTCTTAAAGATGTCTATTCACTGAATGGGCATTGCCTCACTTAAAGTGAGCACTTGAAAAGACCTTAGCTTAAAAGGGTCTAGGTCTCCTACTGTGTCCTGGGCCTTCTCCAGTCCTCCTAATCAATATCTGGCCACTGTACCCAGATGGCTCTGGAGAAGAAAGTGAAGCTGGTGACTTTTGACAGCCCTCCCTCACTCAAATTAAAGTCTATTGCAAGTCATGTCATCACCTCTCTGATGTCATAGTCCTCTTCTAAAATGAAGAACAAGCCACAACCACAACCACAGGTATTCTCAGCAATACTATGATCCAAGAAAATTCTGAAGGACTTTATGATGAAAAATGTTATCCATCCCCAGAGAAACACCTGATGATATTTGAATACAGATTGAAGCATAATTTTTTTTAAATTTGGCTTTCTTTATTTTTCTTGAGATTTTGTTTTGTTTTGAGTGGGTTTTTTAAAATTCATTTTCTTTCATGACATGACTGTTATGGAAAGGTTTTCCATGACTACACAGGTATGACCTATATTGAATTGCTTGCCTTCTCAATAAGAGGGTGTGGAGGGAGGAAAGGAGAGATTTTGCAACTCAATATTTTAAAAATGAATGTTAAAAATTATTTTCCATGAACCTTGGGGAAAATAAAATACTAAACAAAAAAATTAAATTAGATTAAAAAAAACAAACAAAAAGGATTACCTAACTATAAAATGCCATCTTCAAGGTCAGCTCTATATGGCAGAGTAAGCATACCTAGCTTCATCTTTATCTAAAAGCACTTCCCAAAAATATCTTATTAAATAAAAGAAATATTTCTTCTGAATTACTGCATATATTCCTGTTCTGAAAGTTTATTTTCAAATACAGATATGCCAAGAAGAGCAACATACTAAGCAATTAATGCCTTAATGTCAAATGGGTTAAATATGCAAAGTCTTTGTAATCCTAGTACATGGGTCCTGGGCCTTCTCCAGTCCTCTTATTATTAAGTCATTCATCTTAAATTACAGTAAAATACTGTCATCCATTTATATGGTGCTTATTCAAGACAACTCAGCAAACTATTTTGCCACAATTCTATATGTTCATATAAGTGTTATTATATTTTTTGGAGAAGAGACAGATAAGAGTCAGAAGCAAGAAAGGGATGTTCTATGGTCATGTACCTAGAAAATAGAAAAGCTGGGATTTGCAAACCTGTTCTTTTCTTGATGGCAAAGCCTGTTTATTTATTGAATATATTTTTCTTTTCATATAAATGAAATATGACTGTCCAAGAGGCTGCTACCCTTAATCTCTATTCAATTCTGCAAACACTTATTGACATTCAAAACTGTGCTAGATACTGAGAATACAAAAGTGAAAAATTATTCTTCCCAAGGAACTTTTGGAATAGTAAGGGGATAAGACCTATATGAAATAACTATAAAACCAGTTAGACAATTGTTAACTATATAGGAGATGCTAAGTAGTAGCACTAGGAGGGGGGATACTTCATGGTGAAAAATCTGTAGTTCTGATTGCAAGAGCAGTGATCTTTCTTCTATATCAACATATGTCCTAATGCTCATAATGGAAATGTAGCCACATCTGATGCCTTATTTGAATTCAGGTTTTCCTAACTTCAGTCCTGGTCTTTTTCTTTCCCCACAGTGCCAACCAGCTGCCCATAAATATGCATTATTAGTTGGTGGCATACTTAAAAGTAGAACACAGATCTCTAAATTCTAAATAAAGATTTCTTACTGAAAATGGAGATGAGGCTCTTGAGTACCTTCCACTTCCCTTCCTCTCATTCTCTTTTAACTCTCTGTAGTCTGGCTTCAGACTTTAATACCCTACTGGAATTATTCTCTCCAAAGTGAACCAACAATGTTGGTTGCCAAATCTGATGGCCTTTTCTCATTCCTAAACTTTGTTTCTCTCTGCAGACCTTGACACTGACATTCATCCTCTTTTGCTTGATAATTTCTTTTGTCTAGGTTTTCATGACCCTACTCTTCTAGTTCTCCATCTGTCTAATAGACCTTCCATTTCTGATACAAATGTCTTCGAAGATTTTTCACTTCTTACCTCAACAATTGGAATTCTTAATCTGTAAATAACACTCTTGATTTTATATTAAAATTTTTCTTTCCTTTTCCAATTTTATGATGCTCACTGAGACCTGAATTCCTCCTGAACTCTAGGACCAAATCACAAACTTTCTATTAGAAACTTCAAATTGGATGGCTCATAAATACCTTGAGCTCAACCAATAAAGGTGCCTGAAATCTAATTTCTCTATTTCTGTGGTGGTTACTATTATCCTTCAAGTCATGCAAGTTCACAATCTTAGTATGAGCCTCGACTCCTTCCTGTCATCTACCCTTAAAGCCAAGAGGTCTTTACCCTTAGGCTGAATCCCTAGGAATATTGACGATATACGTCATCTAATTCCTCACTGATCAACAAACCTTGACTCCATCCCACCCTCCTATATATCTCCTATGTAACCAGTGACACTTGCCTCCTTGCTTTCTGGTTCTGAATGCCTGGCTGTCATTATGAAAATCATATTGTTATTAAGTACCCCACTACCCTTTCCCTTTTTCCTGTACCACTCAACCCAAACCCAAAATGTACAATTCTAAATCAATACCATTTTCACTGAGTTCTCTGTAATGCTGAATTCATAGGTAAAAACTTGATTCCATCTTAATATTTTTTCTTTCCAATTCCCTTCCATCTTTGTATACTCACTAAAACATTGTTTCCTCCAGATGATATAGCATCTTTCAAGAACTGGTTGTATTTTCATTCAAATCCCTTCAGGTGAGAGAATTAGAAGATAACTTGCTTCCCATTGACATTTCATGCTTTCCCATTTCCACCATCACAAAATAACCTCTCACCCTTTACAATGTATCTAATGCATATTTATCACCCAATCAAAATTCTGGTAACCCTCATCTATCAAATTCATTATAATCATCCTCTTTCTTCCAGTGAATTCAGTTCCTGTATCATAGTGTTTTCTTCCAAACACCTGTCCTCATATTGGTGAGGGGGGTGTGTTTCAAATCCATATCAATTATGCCTCTAACATCCTAACTTCCCCATACTGCAGCTTACTCATTTCCCATGAATTTTTCCTTCACTCCACCTCACTATATATATAAAACTGGTCATATTTTTTTTAAAATTTGTTGGTCTTTATTAATTTGTTTATTTACTTTTACAAGATTCAGTTCCACAATTCCTTGAATTTCAAATTTTCTCCCCCTTTCCCCCTTTTGCCCCTCACATGGCGGCACACAATCAAGTATAGGATCTGCAAATAGTTTCACATTAGACATTAGTCAAGTTATAAAGAAGGATTGTATTGGATGGAATGAACAGTGTGAAAGAGGAAACAAAAGCAAACAAGGAAAAGACAGCAGGTAGTTTGCTTCAATCTGCACTCAAATTCTGTTCTTTCTAGTTATTTCTCTGAATGTAGACATTTCTCTCCATCATGAGTCTTTTGGAGTTGACTTATAACCCTGCATTGCTGAGAAGAGTCCAGTCTATCAAAGATGGCCATCACACATTCATTGTATCTGTAATTTCATACAAATTTCTCCTGGTTCTGCTCTTCTCACTCAGCATCAGTTCATATAGCTCTCCAGGTAAATAAGAAGTCCATCTTCTCCTCATTTCTTATAGCACAATAGTATTACATTACATTCATATACCACAACTTGTTTAGCCATTCTCGAACTGATGCACATACACTTCATTTCCAATTCTTTGCCACCACAAAAAAGAGCTGCTATAAATATTTTTGTACATATGGGTCTTCCCTCCATACTATGATATCTTTTGGATAAAAGCCTAGAAGTGATATTGCTGGGTCAAAGGACATGAAATTACTGATAGCCCTTTGGGCATAGTTCCAGATTGCTCTCCAGAATGGCTGAATCAGTTCACAACTCCACAAACAATGCATTAGTGTTCCAATTTGTCCACATCCTCTCAAGCATTTGTCATTTTCATGTTTTGTCATCTTAGACAATCTGACCAGTGAGATGTGGTACCTCAGAGTTATTTTGATTTGCATTTCTCTAATCAATAGTGATTTAGAGCATTTTTTCATATGTTTATAGATATCTTTAATTTCTTTCTTCTGAAAACTGCCTGTTCATAACCTTTGACTATTTAACAATTGGGGAATGACTTGTATTCTTATAGATTTGACACAACTCTCTGTATATTTTAGAAGGAAGACCTTTATCAGAGACATTGTTTGTAAAAGTTCTTTCCCAATTTTCCACTTCCCTTGTAATCTTGGTTACATTGGATTTGTTTGAACAGAAGCTTTTCAATTTCATGTAATCAAAATTATCCATTTTTGCATTTTATAATGCTTTCTAATTCTTGTTTAGTCATAAAGTCTTCCCCTCTCCACAAATCTGACAAGTAAACTATTTCTTGCTTTCCCAGATTGCTTACAGTATCAGTCTTTATACCTAGATCATACACCCATTTTGGTATATGGTGTTAGATAATGGTCTATGCCTAGTTTCTGTCATACTATATTCCAGTTTTCTCAGAAGGTTTTTGTCAAATAGAGTTCTTTTCCCCAAAACTGGGGTGTTTGGGTTTATCTAACAGTAGATTACTATAATCATTGACAGCTGAGTCTCATGTACTCAATCTATTCCACTGATGCACTGCTCTATTGCTCAGCCAGTACCAAGTAATTTTGATGACTACTGTTTTATAACAGATTAAAATTTGGTATAGCTAGGTCACCTTCCCTAGCATTTCTTTTCATTAATTCCCTTGATATTCTAGACCATGTGTTCTTCCAAATGAATTTTGTTCCTATTTTTTCAAGTTCTATAAAGCAATTTTTTTGATAAATTGATTGATATGACACTAAATATATAATTTAATTTAGGTTAAACTGTCATTTTTATTATATTAGCTCAACCCAGCCATGAACAGTTGATGCTTTTACAATTAGTTTGATCTGACTTTATATGTGTGAAAAGTGTTTTGTAGTTGTGGTCATACAGGTTGTGTGTTTATTTTGGCAGATAAATTCTGAAATATTTTGTAATGTCTACAGTCACTTTAAATGGGATTTCTCTTTCAATCTCTTGCTGTTGGATTTCATTAGAAATATACAGGAATGCCAAGGATTTATGTAGGTTTATTTTATATCCTGCAACTTTGCCAAATTTATTTATTGTCTCAAGTAGTTTTTGACTTGATTCTCTAGGATTTTCTGCATATAATATCATATCATCTGCCAAGAGTGATAGCATGGTCTCTTCTTTGCCTAATATGATTCCTTTGATTTCTTTTTCTTCTCTAATTTCTACTTCTAATATTTCTAGTAACAGATTGAATATGAAGGGTGATAGTGTACACCCTTGTTTCACACCTGATCTTTTTGGAAATGCTTCTAGCTTATCCCCATTACATATAATAGTAGCTGATGGCTTTAAATAGATGCTACCTATTATTTTAAGGAAGAATCCATTTATTACTATACTTTCTAGTGTTTTTAATAGGAATGGATGTTGTATTTTTTCAAAAGCCTTTTCTGCATCTATTGATATGATTATGTGGTTTCTGCTAGTTTTGTTGTTGATATGATCAATTATAATTATGGTTTTCCTAATATTAAAGTGTCCTTGAATTCCTGGAATAAATCCCACCTGATCAAAGTGTATTATTTTTGTGATAAGTTGCTGTAGTCTTTTTGATAATGTTTTATTTAAAAATTTTGCATCTATATTCATGAGAGAAATTGGTCTGTAATTTTCTTTCTTCATTTTATCTCTTCCTGATTTAGGTATAAGTATCATGTTTATGTCATAAAAAAGAATTTGGTAGGACTCTTTCACTAATTTCCCCAAATACTATGTAGATTATTGGAATCAATTGTTCTTTAAATGTTGGATAGATTTCACTAGTAAATCCATCTGGCTCTGAATTTTTTTTTCCTAGGGAGTTCACTAATGGCTTTTTTGATTACTTTTCCTCAGATGGGGTTATTTAATTTACTTCCTCTTCAGTTAATCGGGGCAACTTATATTTTTGTAAATATTCATCCATTTCACTGAGATCGTGAAATTTATGTGCATTTAATTTGTCAAATAATTCCTATTTATTGTTTTAATTTTCTCTTCATTGGAGGTAGATTCACCCTTTTCATTTTTGATACTCATAATTTGGTTTTCTTCTTTCTTTTTCATTATATTGATTAATGGTCTATCAATTTTATTGTTTTTTTTTATAAAACCAGCTCTTAATTTTATTTATTAATTCAATAGTTTTTTTTAATTTCAATTTTATTAATCTCTCCTTTGCTTTTCATTATTTCTAATTTAGTATTTTATTGGGAATTTTAAATTTATTGTTTTTCTAGCTTTTTCAATTACATGCCGAATTCTTTGACCTCCCTTTTCTCTAAGTTATTCATGTATGCACTCAGGGATACAAAATTTCCCCTAAGAACTGCTTTTGTTGCATCCCACAAATTTTAGTATATTGTCTCATTATTGTCACTCTCTTGAATGAAGTTACTGATTGTTTCTATAATTTCTTGTATTACCCACCCATTCTTTAGAATTAATTTAGTTTCCAATTAGTTTTTAGTCTATCTTTCCATGGCCTTTTATTGCATGTGATTTTTATTGCATCATGGTCTGAGAATGATGCATTTAGTATTTCTGCCTTTCTGCACTGAATTGTGAGGTATTTAAGCCCTAGTACATGGTCAATTTTTGCAAAAGTGCCAAGTACTACTGAGAAGAAGGTATAATCCTTTTTATCCTTATTCAGTTTTCTCCAGAGGTCTAACATATCTAGCCTCTCTAAAATTCTATTCACCTACTTAACTTCTTTCTTTTTGTTTGAGGTAAGATTTATCAAGTTCAGAGAGGAGGAGATTAAGGTCCTCTACCAGTATAGTTTTGCTATGTATTTCTTCCTCTAATTCCCTTAACTTCTCTAAGAATTTGGATGCTATACCACTTGGTGCATATATGTTAAGTAATGATATTGCTTCATTCTGGATGTTGCCTATTAGCAGGATATAGTTTCCTTCCTTATCTCTTTTAATTAGATCTATTTTTGCTTTTCCATAATCTCAGATAAGGACTGCTACCCCTGCTTATTTTTTTTACTTTAGCTGAAGCATAATATATTCTCCTCCAGCCTTTTACCTTTACCCTGTGTGTATCCCCTTCTTTCAAATGTGTTTCTTGTAGATAGGGTAATGTAGAATTATGGTTTTTAATCCATTCTGCTATCTGCCTCTGTTTTGTGGGAGATTTCATCCCATTCACATTCACAGTAATGTTTACTATCTGTCTGTTTCCCTCCATCCTATTCCCTCCCATATTTGTATTTTTGTTCCCTCCTCCTCCCTTCCCCTCCTTAAGGGTTTTACTTTTGGCCACTGCCTCCCTCAGTAATCCCTCCCTGTGACACCACCTTCTCTACTGACCCTTTTCCCTTGCTAATATTTCCCTCCCTTCTAAGCTTCCCCCCTTTTTTATCCCCCCTTACTCCACCCTACCTCTACAGGGAACAATTTAATTTTTATACTTATCAGAGTATATTATTTCCTCTTTGACCCCAAACCCATAAGAGTAAATTTCAAACAATGCTCCTCTCCCTGCCTCCTTCCCCTCTATTATAATGAGTTTTTTTATATTTTCACATTAGAATCTTAAACTTAATTGACTATATTGATCCCTCTTTGAATCAGATCCAATGAGAATAATGTTCAAATGATGTTCATCTCCCTCTCTTCTTCCCCTCTATTATAATATGCCTTTATGCCTCTTTGTATGGCATCATTTACCTTTTTCTGCCTCATCATTTCCTTTTATCCCATTTCTTCCCCTTTGAACCCCTTAATAAGGTCGTTGTTTTTTTTATCATCAGCTTAGCTCATTTGTACCCAAACCCTCTATCTATGTATATCCCTTTTAAAGGTCATGATAATTATATAAATTTAAATATTGACAGGTATAAGTTTCTCATACAGGGATGTAAAGAGTTTCTTATTGTATCCCAATTTATGTGCATGTGTGCATGAGTGTGCCTGTGTTCATGTGAGTGTGTGAGAGTGTGTGTTTTCCTTGTTTACCTTTTTATGTCTTTCTTGAATCTTGTAATTGGAGATCACATTTTCCATTGAGCTCTGGCATTTTCATCAGGAAAGTCTGGAAGTCCCTTATTTCATTAAATGACAATCTCCTTGCCTGAAAGATTATGCTCAGTTTTGCCAGGTAGTTAATCATTGGTTGCAGTCCTAGCTCTTTTACCTTACAAAGTATCACATTCCGATCCCTGCAATCTTTTAAAGTAGAAGCTGCTAGGTCCTGTGTAATCCTGACTGTAGTTCCACAATATTTGAATTGTTTATTAATGGCTGCTTGTAGTATTTTCTCCTTAACCTTGTAATTCTGGAATTTGGCTACTATATTTCTTAGAGTTTTCAATTTGGGATCTCTTTCAGGAGGAGACCAGTGAATTCTTTCAATAAATATTTTGCCTTTTGATTCCAGGACTTCAAGACAGTTTTCTTTGACAGTCTCTTGGAGGATGTTTTCCAGGCTGCTTTTTTCATCATGGCTTTCTGATAGACCAATACTTCTTAAGTTATCTATCCTGAATCTGTTTTCCAGGTCAGTTGTTTTTCCAGTGAGATATTTTACACTTCTAATTTTTCAATCTTCATGTTTTGCTTGATTGACTCTTGGTGCATAATAGAATCCTGAGCTTCAATTTGACTGATTTTAATTTTTAGTTAATTATTTTCTTCATTTAGTTTTTGAAGGTCCATTTTTAGGGAGTTATTTTCTTGAGTTAGGTCACAAATTTTACTTTTAAGGATTTGTTTTCTTCAGTGAGACTTTTTTTTTCCAATTTGGTCACTGTAGATTTAAATTTATCTTCTACCTCTTTAATTTGGGTTTTTAAATCTTTCTTGAGCTCCTCCAAGAATGCTTTTTGGGCTTGAGACCAGTTCATATTTCCTTCTGTGGTCTCGTGTTTGAGTATAGAGTCCATGTTGTCCTCTGTATTTGGTTGTTCTTGCTCTCTATAATAAGCTCTAGTCGATGTTCTTGCCTTCCCCTTCTCCTCACCTTCCTTCCTTCTCCTTGTAATTTCCTATTTCCTAATTTCTCAGGCTGGGATCTAAGGGCCTGGTTGTTGACTTTATGTGCTGTAGCCTCTGGGTGTCTAAGGCTAAGGTGACTAAGGCTAAGGCCAGTATTTTCAGTGTTTCCCCTGAGTTACCCTGAGGCTCACCAAATAACCTGTGGGGGAAGGGTGGTCTGGCCATTTCAGATTTCTGCCTTTATGCCCCTGTGCTACAGGTCAGGCAGGCTCAGCAGGTGGCAGAGCTGGCAGCACTGGTATCTTCAGATTTGCCTGATAGTGCTGTGGTCCACCTGAATTTCTGTTGTTAGCACTTGCTGGCTCCAACCCCTGGGCTTTGGGAGCTCTTGCTGGTCAGGTGAGGTGGGGCTTGTTGGGACCCCTACAGCCCTTCACTTCAGACTCCTTACTGCCTCAGTTACACCCTTTCTCTGTGACTCCTAAGCATGAGGCTCTTTCTGCTATTTCAGGATTTTATTCTGGGTGGGACATATATCTCTGGTTTTTCTAGGTCAGGGAGGGGCATAAGAGCAACTATAGTTTACTTTGCCATCCTGGCCCCTGGAAAATCAGGCAGGTGATTTTTATACTTCCAGGCTGTGGGCTGATAGCCCCAGGAAAAGTTGCTCTCTCTGCTTAGGGCCCTGAACTTTCTCTTACCCAGCTCGAAGGGATCCTGCTGACCTGTGGTGAGATGGCTGCAAATTGACGTTGGGGTTGGTCAGTCTGCTGGCAGGGGCTCCTTCTCACTCTGCTGTAGTCTGCCTGGTCAGATTGATTCTTGATCTTTCCATCGACCATAAATGTTGCATTTCTGTATATAAACTCTGAAATTCCATTTTCTAGTCACAATATATTGTCATTCTGGTCCTCTCTCTTCTTATTTGCCCTAACCCCTCCTCTTTATACTCATCATGACTTCCAATATCTCAATTCCATCAATAAATTTCCTGACTATAGCCAGTGTTCTGACTATTCTCCCCTCCCTTGACACCTAGTTGAACCAGTTCAACTCTAAACTGTCCTCTTCTCTTGAGTCACCTTGTCCCCTTATCCTACCAGCAATCTTGCCCTGCGAAAACTTAGTCTGAGATTATTCCCACCACCTTCTAACTTCAGTCCTTTGTATGTTACTGAATGAAAATAAAGGAAATAATGAAACTTTGTTTAAAGAGTTTGCTTCTAGTTTCATGGCATAATCCCAATCAGTCATTCATGGAGGCAAGATAATCTTTTTACCTCTCGATAAATAATTTACTATACCACCCAACCTAGTTCCTTTTCATACATTTTAATCCTTTAAACAACTCTTGGTTCCCTCTCTTCAATACTCTGAGCTGAAAACATGGACTCATATATCACTAAAAAAATGATGCCATTCACCAAAAACTGTTTTTATTCCCTCTATTTCATCTCATATAACTCAGATATAAGGATACTACTATCCTCCTACTAGCCCAGGTTTCCAGTCTAGCTATTATTCTCAACTCATCACTCTATCTCACTCTTTAATTCAACTTGTTTTCAAGTCCTATCCTTTATGCCTTTATAAAATCTCTTATATATACTTTATTCTCACTTGAGACAGTACTGCCACCCTCATCACCTCTTCTATGGACTACTGCAGCAGTCTTCTGTTCTCTATGCCTACAGTGTCTCTCCACTTTAATTCATGCTTTATTTAGTTGTCAAATATATTTGCAAACCCTCCTCCCATTCAATAAATTCTACTTGCTCCCCATTATATTCAGGATAAATTATAAGATTTGTTTGGTTTTCAAAGCCTTCATAACCTACACACATCCTACATTTCCAATCATCTTACAGCTTATAACCCTTTTCCCTACAAAGCACTTTATAAAGCAGTGATACTGACCTCCTTGCTTTTCCACCTACAAGACATTCTTTTGGCATTTTCATTGGTTGTACCCATGCTTGGAATTCTTTCCTTCTTTCTCTTCAACTCCTGAATTCCTTCAAGTCCCTGTTAAAATATCACCTTCTATGAGAATCATTTCCTGATTCTCCTTAATGCTAGTGACTTCTTTCTTCTAACTATTTTATTTTCTAACACTTTATTTTGAATATTGTGTTGGTACATTTTTATTTTCATGTCTCCACTAGGCTTTGAAATATTTAAAATAAGAAACTGCTCTTTTGCTTTGTTTATTTTCCCTTTACTTTGCCTTCATAATGCTTAGAATGGTAATGGGAATGTAGTATTTACTAAATAAATGCTTGCTGAGTAACTCTGTACTGAATTCTGTAGTTGCATTACTTTAAGTCCTCTTAGGTTCGTGCAATACATTTTCATTGGAACCTAATATTTGGTCTTTGGCATCATTAGAGAAAATAACAATAAAGGTGTCAAATTATTCATATCTAAACTATTAAGTTGGACAATCTGTAAAAGCAGTCCCAGGGGAAATATGTCATCCTCTTGGGACCACTTTTCATTACCTAAGCTTAGAAGTCTGATACAAGGTAATATACCCTGATCACAATAAAGGAAAAGGAGAAGCTATATTGTAAAAACACTGGAGTAGCCATCAGGAGGTATGAGAGTTGATTCCTAGTCTGAATTCTGCCACTAACCAAGTATATGACCTTAAACAAGTCATTTCAACTTGAGCTAAAAACTGGAAGCATATATTTGAAAGTCAGAAATAGAAAATGGACAGACTAGCTTTCCCATTACATTAAAATTCCATTGAAATCTATTTGGATGGTGGAAAAGCTCCAGAATTGGGTAAGAATCCAATTATATTACCCCAAACTGATAAAATTAAAGGGAATAGTTGAGCAGAATCTCATCCACATAAAATATCTAGCATAAAGAAATGACTTTATTGATGTCCAAGCTTTTGAATTAAAGTTCCTTTAAATGGCAAGTCATAACATTGTCCTCCTTGCTGTTTCTTGAAAAGGTGCACAGAGAGTGCGACTTTGCCCTCTGCAAGTTATGAATTAGAACTTCATGTAATGTGTTCCCTGATCTAAAAAAAAAGAGCTCTCATCTGTCCTCTCTGGACATTTAGGCACAGAGGACAAAAATGAAAAGCCTGATTTAAAGAAGAATGTGCACAGAATGAAAGCCCTATGAACGAAATCTTTATACAACAATTTTGGAGACAGTGTGTCATAGCCAATCCTTCATTTCCAATTTCCAGCTAAAGAGGTCATTCATGGAATTGCCTATTGTATCGAATCCTTCAACTTGCAACTCATGTCTTTCAGTCACTCCATTTGATGTCATGATAACCAGTTCATTTCTACTGAAGTGCTTTTGGGATTTCAGAATCTGTGCCTTTCCTGTCTGTTTTCAAAGAGCATTGTAAAAGCATTCAATTCTTGCTGTTCCCCAAAGACACAACATAAACTTTTCTCTTTTTTCAAACTTTTAATTTATTTCATTTTAGTTTTCAACATTCATTTCCATAAGATTTTGAGTTACAATTTTTTCTTCCCCAGTCTCTCCCCTACCCCCAACCCAAAATAGCAAGCCTACTGAATACCCCTTCCCCCAATCTGGTCTCTTTTATATCCTCCCCCTTCACTCCTTAACTTTCTAGCAGGGCAAGTTGGATTCCTATACTCCAGTACCTATATATCTTATTTCCTAGTTGCATGTAAAAAAAAACCACAATTTTTAAACATTTGTTTTTAAAACTTTGAGTTCCAGAATTTTTTCCGTTCTTCCCTCCTCACCCATCCCCACTGTGAAGAAAAGCAATTCAATATAGATTTTTACATATGTAGTTACCCAAATCATTTCCATACTAGTTATACTGTGGACTAACTATATTTCCCTCCATCCTATCCCATCCCCCTCTTATTCTATTTTTTTCTTTTGACCCGTTTCCTTTTCTTTTTCTTTTTTCTTTTTTTTTTTAAGCAATTGGGGTTAAGTAACTTGCTCAAGGTTACACAGCCAGTTATTTCTGGGTGTGGTGCTGAGTGTCTGAGCCCAGGATTTGATCTCCAGGTCATCACAACACTGGAGCTGGTGCTCTTACTCACTGAGACACCTGGCAACCCCTAACCAGTTTCCTTTTCAAAAATGTTTACTTCTAACTACCCTCTTCCCCAATCTGGCCTCCCTTCTATCTTTCCTCCTCTTATCACCTACATTCCTATTATCCTGTAGGGTAAGATACCCAATTGAGTATGTATGTTATTCCATCCTTAGAACAAATTCAATGACACTCAGGTTGTCCCATTCCCTTTCACCTTCCTGCTCTTCCCCTCCATCATAACAGTTTTCTCTTGCCTCTTTTATATGAGATAATTTACCCTAATCTATTTCTCCCTTTCTTCTTCTCCTAATAAATTCCTCTCTCACCTCTTAATTTTATTTTTTAGATATCATCCCTTTTTATTCAACTCATCGTGTGCCCTCTGTCTATATATACATGAACATACAAATGCCCACACAAAATATATATATATACATTCTCCTATACATACACATATATGTATGTATACATATGTGTATGTATATATATACACACACATATATATATTCCCTTCAGCTATCCTCATACTGAGAAAAGCCTTATGAGTTACAATTACCATTTTCCATGTAGAAATATAAATAGTTCAACTTTAATAGGTTCCTTACAATTTCTTTTTCCTGCCTTCTCATGCTTCTCTTGCTTCTTGTATTTGAAATTCAAGCTTTCTGTCCAGCTCTGGGTTTTTCATCATGAATGCTTGAAAGTCCTATGTTTCATTAAATGACCATATTTTCCCCTGAAGCATTATACTAAGTTTTGGTGTGTAGGTGATTCTTGGTTTTAGTCCTAGCTTCTTTGACCTCTAGTATATAATATTCCAAGATCTTTGATCCCTTAGTGTAGAACCTTCTAGGTCTTGTGTTATCCTGATTGTGTTTCCACAATACTCAAATTGTTTCTTCCTGACTCCTACAGCATTTTCTCGACCTTGGGACTCTGGAACTTGGCTATAATATACCTAGTAGTTTTCTTTTGGGGATCTTTTTCAAGAGTTGAGTGGTGAATTCTTTCAATTTCTCTGTTGCCCTCCCGTTATAGTGTATCAGGGCAATTTTACTTGAAAATTTCTTGAAAGATGGTGACTAGACTCTTTTTTTGATCATGACTTTCAGGTAGACCAATAATTTTAAAATAATATCTCCTGTATATATTTTCCAGAACAGTGGTTTTTCCAATGAGATATGTCACATTGCCTTCTATTTTTTAATTTATTCAGATCTGTTTTATAGTATCTTGATTTCTCATACAGTCATTAGCTTCCAGTTGCTCCAATCTAATTTTGAAGGATTTATTCTCTTCAGTGATGTTTTGAAATTCCTTTTCCATCTGGCCATTTTGGAATTTTAAAATATTCTTCTACTCATTGGCTTTTTGGGTCTCTTTTACCATTTGAGTTAGTCTATTTTTTAAGGTGTTATTTTCTTCCGTGTCTTTTTGGGTCTCCTTTAGTAGCCTGTTAAGTTGCTTTTCATAATTTTTTTGCATCATTCTCATTTCTCTTCCCAAATTTTCCTCCACTTCTATTTCTTGATTTTCAAAATCCTTCTTGAGCTCCACCATGGCCTGTAACCAATTCATATTTTTCTTGGAGGCTTTGGATTCAGGAGTTCTGAATTTGATGTCTTCCTTCCACCTCATGCCTTGATCCTTTTTGTCCCCAAAAAAGGATTATATTGTCTGTTTGTGCTTCCATTGCTTGCTCATATTGGCAGCCAATTACTTGACTTTTGAGCTCTTTACCACAGTAGAACTCTGCTTCCAGAATGGAGAGAACTATGTCCCAAATTGCTGGGGTTTTTGCAGCCACCAGAGCTATTAGATGGGTACTTTCTCTGCAACCCCACCATGCTCTGACTCACTGGTCACACACCCCAGGATGACCACCGAAGACATAAATCCAGATCCAAGCAGGTCAAAGCAAGAGTGATTACCCTCTGAATGGTCACTTGGTCCTCCTACAGTCTGCAGGCCAGGAGTTCCTGAGGCAGCCACATGGAAGCTGCTCAGCCACTGTGCCTCCTCTGCTTCTCACTCTGGGGTCATCTGCTGGAAGGCTCTCCCCCTGTTACCAACAAAGTTCCACACTGACCTTTTACTTTGTCTTTGGCATTTGTGGATTGGGAAGTCTGGAAACTGCTACAGCTGCTGGTTATTTACTCAAGTGAAGTTTGCTCCAGCAGCTGCTGCTGTTTGGGGAGGCCCTGGAGCTAAAACCACAGCTCAGTTGAGGCTGAGCTCTGCTCCCTGTGTGCTGGGATGGGGCCTTCCTGCTGGCCTTCCAGACTCCTTCGATGGGAGATTCATTCCTCTCTGTCACTTTGTGGGTTCTGTAGCTCTAAAGTTTGTTTAGAGTCATTTTTTTTACATGTATTGGAGGAGCTGAAGCTGCATGGAAGTCCCATTTCTTCTCCCCCAACATATACTTTTCAATATGCCTTAATGTTATTTTCCATAAATCCTATTCTATACAATTATATTAAGGTCTAAATATAATGGTCTAAATCCTAAGCGAAAATGACCCTCATTAATTTAATCACTTCCAGCCCCTTAGAAAATAGTAGGTGTATAATGTATATATCTAGATATATTGTTGCAGTCAGCTGAACACCAAGCCATTTACAGAGTTTGCAGGAGGCAGAACAGGAGCAAACAAAATGTGCTAGACATGTATTTCGTGAGATCAATAATGGGGATAAATGTAAAAAAACACATCTCATGCTTGGGTTCAAAACTATACTACATAAATATAAAATGGGGAAGGCAGGGTTAAAAATAATTCCTCAGAAAAAAATGATTTGAAAATTTTAGTGACTACAAGCTTGACTTCATTAAACAATGTGATACAGCAATTCCCATAAAAGATAGTGTGTTTTTAATGTGCATTAAAAGAGTCATAGATTTAAGGAATATGGAGAAAAGAGTTCCACTGTATCTCCTGGTCAGATCAGAACTTGAGTACTAGATTCAGTTCTTGGTCCTATGTTGTAGAAAGAACAGTGAAAAAAATATGATAATGACCAGCAGAAGTGACCAGGATGGTGAAGAACAGAAAAATATGTAGTATGAGAAAAACCTTAATTAATCAATCTCTATAAAAGCAGACACTCTGGTTTAAACTTTAAAATTCCCCCTATTCCTAGCACATTGCTTGGCAATAAGTGTGTTGTAGATGTGTTTTGACTTAGCTAATCAGAGTCTCAGTTTTATCTGGCCCAACTTGATCAAAATAAGTATCTTTTCTACAACAGTAGAAGACAAGTAGCCTCAATCTGAAGACCTTCCAAAAATCCCCTTGTTTAGATTTGGCTTTATTTGTGCAAACAGTATTTTGTAATAGTGTTCATATAATCCCTGAGTTTGTCTTGGCATGTAGAATCCTAAGTATTTTATATTGTCTGCAGTTATTTTATTTTTTTTTAATTTATTTTTTTTTTAAGCAATTGGGGTTAAGTAACTTGTTCAAGGTTACACGGCCAGTTATTTCTGGGTGTGGTGCTGAGTATCTGAGCACAGATTTGATCCAGGTCATCCCGACACTGGAGCTGGTGCTCTTACTCACTGAGCCACCTGGCCACCCCTAAGCAATTGGGGTTAAGTAACTTGCTCAATGTTACACAGCCAGGTGTTTCTGGGTGGGTGCTAAGTGTCTGAGCCCGGGATTCAATCTCCAGGCCTTCTCAACACTGGAGCTGGTGGTCTTACTCGCTGTGCTACCTGACCACCCCCGTCTTTCTGCAGTTATTTTAAAGAAAATCTCTCTCTATCTCTCTCTCTCTCTCTCTCTCTCTCTCTCTCTATATATATATATATATATATATCTTATTGTTATGTTTCATTGGCAGGATGTAGAAATGCTGACAATTTATATAGGCCTAATTTATACCCTGCAGCATTGTTGAAGTTGTTAATTGTTTTAGATAATTTTTATTTGATTATCAAGTGTTCTCTAAATGTAGCATCATATCGTTTGGAAAGAGTGATAGTTTTATTTGCTGTTTGCTTATTTTCATTCCTTCAATTTCTTTTTCTTGTTTTATTGCTATAGCTAGTAGATCTATTATAATATTGAATAATTGCTGTGATAATAGGTATCCTTACTTCACCCTTGATCATCCTGGGAAGGTTTCAGGTTTACCCCATTACAGATAATGCTTACTTTTTGCTTTTAGATATATTCTATTTATCATTTTCAAAAAGGCTCCATTGATTCCTGTGCCTTCTAGTATTTTTCATTCTGTCAGCATCATATTTTGTCAGTGGCTTTTTCTGCATCTATTGATGTAATCATGTGATTTTTGTTGTTCTTGTTATTGATATGGTCAATATTACTGACAGTGTCAAGCTTTCTAATATTAAATAATACATGCATTCCTAGTATGAAACCTTCCTGATCATATTGTAGGACCTTTCTGAAATATTGTTATAATTTCATTGCTAACATTTTATTCTCAAAATTTTGACTTGATATTCATTAAGGAAGTCAGTCTATAGTTCTATTTCTCTGTTTTTTTATCATGTTGGTTTAGCTACGAAAACTATATTTGTGTCATAAAATAAATTTGTTAGAACTACTTTAGCTTTTAAAAATGTTTATATGGTTTTGGTATAAATTGTTCTTTAAATGTTTGGTAGAATTCACTTGTACATCCATCTGATCTGAGATATTTTTCTTAGACTACTCAATGATGGCTTGATTAATTTCTTTTTTTATAGTGTTGTTTAAATATTTTATTTCCTCTTCTGTTAATCTCGGCAGTTTATATTTTGGAAATATTCTTCTATTCCACTTAGATTGTCAGTTTTCCTGGAATATATTTGGCAAGGTAACTTTTAAAAATTATTTTAACTTCATCTTTGTTGGTGGTGCATCTACCCTTTTTATTTTGATTCTAGTAATTTGGTTTATTTCTTTTTTTATAAAATCAAATTAACAAATGGTTTATTTTTTCCATAAAAGTAGCTCCTAATTTTATTTATTAATTCAATGGTTTCCTTACTTTCAAATTTATTAATCTTTCCTTTGACTTTCAGGATTTCTAATTTGTTGGTTAATTAGAGATTTGTAATTTATTCCTTTTTATAGTATTTTTTTAGCTGCAGGCCTAATTCATTGATTTGCTCTTTCTCTGTTTTTTGGTTTATGCATTAGAGATGTTAATTTCCCCTGAATCACTGCTTTGCTTGTATTTCATAAATTTTGAAATGTTGTCTCATTGTCATTTTCTATTTTGAAATTATTCTTTTGTTATGTGTTCTTTGATCCATTCATTCTTTAGAATTAGATTTTTACATTTGCAATTAACTTTTAATCTATGCTTCCACTGGCCTTTTAAAAATATTTTTTTATTGCTTTGTGGTCCAAAAAAGATGAATTTAATATTTATGTCTTTTTTAATTTAGTTTTGAGGTTGTTATGCCTTAAAACATAGTCACTTTTTCAAGGTACCATGTGCATCTAAGAAAAAGGAATATTCCTTTCTATTACCATTTAGTTTTCTCCAGACATCTCTCCTATCTGACTTTTCTAAGATTCTATTCATCTACTTGACTTGTTTATTGTTTATTTCATGGGGAGATTTATCTGGTTTTAAAAGGGGAAACTTGAGGTTTGCCTTTACTATAATTTTACTGTCTATTCTCCTGTAATTCATTTAACTTTACTTTTAAGAATTTGGATTCTATGACATCTAGTGCTTGTAATTTTAATATTGATATAACTTCATTGTCTGTAGTCACTTTTCACAAGATATAATTTCCTTTCTTGTTCCTTTTACTTAGGTCTGTTTTTGTATTTGCTTTGTCTGAGTTCATGACTGCTACTCTTGCTTTTTAAAAAATCAATTGAAACTTAATCAATTCTGTTCCAACCCCTTATTTCAATTCTGTGTGTCTCTCCCTATTTCAACTATATTTCTTACAAACATCACATTGTTGGATTCTGGTTTCTAATCCATTCTGTTTTCTGCTTCTCTTTTATGGTAAAGTTCATACTGTTCACATTTGCATTTATGATAACTACCTGTATTTCCTTCCATCCTGTTTTCTTCTGTTAATATTTTTCTCTTTTTATGTTGTCCCTTCTCTGAACACTATTTTGCTTCCATTCATTGACTTTTTTATGTGCTCTTCCTTATATCTCCCCCCTTTTATCCCCTTTCTCTCCTACTTACCTTGATCAACAATTTCAATTTCAAATTGCATGTGCATGTATTTCCATTTTTGAACCAATTTAGATGTGAATAAAGTTTCAGTGTTGCCTGCTTTCTGCCTACCCTCTAGTTCTTTCACATGAGGGACCATTGATATTTTATACAATAAATACTGCTCCACAGGACTCCTCTTCCCTGGGGACAGTAATGATACTATTACTCAGGGTCTCTGATTCTTTTGTGATTGGAATTGATACTGCTCCTCAGGCCTCTCATTCTTTTTTGAACAAGAGTGTTCCCCTCTACCTTTGAAAAATGACAATGTCTAGTTCTATGTCCAGTGCGAAAACAGGCATTCCCTGTAATCTCATTCTGAAAACTTGCTAGGTTCCCTTACCATTTCTGCCTTGATAACTCCCAAAGCTCCTGCTGCTGCAATCATAACCATCTCTCCCCCAACCCTGGGGGTTTCTTCATGAGGGCTTCCTGTGTTGCAGTCTCCTTCCCCATTTCACAGGACCTTCTTTCTGACCTCCTAAGTTATCTTTGGCTGGAAGAATGTGTCATCATGACATTTTGTTGGCTCTGCTACTCCATAATTCTATTTGAATCATTATTTTAAAGGGTTTTTTTGGAAGAGAATGTTGGGAGTGCTCAGTTGGGTGCATTCTCTATTCCACCATCTTATCTCTGTTCCTCTGCCATTTTTTTTTTCATATTAAACACATATTACCTTCTTCTACCACTGCGATTTCAACACTTTGTTATGGAAATAGCAGTCAAGTCATCCTGACCTACAGTCCTGACACCTCTTCAGTTGTTTACTCCTGCTTTGTCTTCATTTTCCTCCCTTCCTGTGCTCTCAAACATTTTACCACTTTGTTTATTATTATTATTGCTATTATTATTACTATTAATGTTCATTCCTTGCAAAATCCCAGTCCTGTATTACTCAGGCCATCCAGCTTGTCCAAAAGTGAAATGGGAGAAAAAAAAAACCTTCATAAAATGTACTCAGCTACATTGAACATCTTCTCATGAATGCTAGATGTCTATTTTCTTGGTATATTGTGGTGGGATACACATACATACACTCTCACACACATATATGTATATATTCATGTGCATATACATATACATATACACATTTACATTTACATATGTGTATTGTGTATTCATTTGAAATACATATTCAATTAAGGGGTCACTCAGTACCTTTCAAAATATGAGGTTTTATGATTCTGAAAATAAGTATACTCAAACAGTGTTTCTAGATGGTACTAGATTGGGGGAGAAAATAAATGGACATGGAAAGGAAAAGATCTGCCAGCATTCCTAGGGTGATCTGCTTTTATAATACGTCATTTATTTATTTTGCTTTTATATTACTATCAATTCCACATATACCACCAACTCCTACATGTTTTGAAACTTCCTTCATAGAAAAGAAAAACAAACAATGGATAAAAAATATACAGGGACTACATCTTACAATATAGGAAATATTCTGCCCTTGTATTCTCCAACCTCTCAAGATAAGAGATATATTTTTCATCATTGATGAATTATACTTACCAGCCATGAGAAGGACATCATCAAATTTGGACTCTAACCACTCAGGATCTGAAATCCCATGTGAAGAAGAGTCAATGATAAATGAAAAAGTTGGAAAGAAAGATAAGTGTGTTTAAAACAAGTTGTATTAGTTAAATATTTAAGAAAACTCTCCTAGAGGTTATCCAATTATAAAGGTATTCTAAAATCAATTTTAATATATCTAAAAGATAGGGAGGAACACAAAAGCATGAAAAAATCAGAGATTATACATTTCAAGAATAAGAGAACTAAGCAAACATTAGTAACTACTGACACATATAGTTCCTTTCATATCTCTGGAAAATCAACATGAAACCATGTCTTTAAAGAAACATTTTCAACTGATATGAGAACAGAAGATCAGACTGTGTTTTATAGTTTCAGTGTGAAGAAAATTTGTGATTCCATAAAGAAATATATTATTAAAGTATTTCCTCAGACAAGGTTATTCTCTCATATATATTAAAATTCTTAAATATTCAGTTCCAGATGCAACCATAGTGGTTATTTTTTAATATGCTTTGCTTAAGATGGTGAAATAGAACTGAATCCTTCCAAGATTCACCCTCAAACAACTTTAAAATAACACCTCAAACTGAATTCTGGTGGGGGCAAGGCCAACAAAAGTTCAGAGTGAGAAATTCTTCTAGTCCAAGAAAACTTAGGAGTTCAGAAAGAAAGATGTGTGACAGTGGAGTGGAGGCTGAGCAGGAGCCCACACGAATGAAACATCATTGGTGGGACTAGATGGTGACAACAGATGGAGCCACAACTTTGGGAGTTAAGATATCTGCCAATTTATAACAAAGAGACTTTAGGGGACCTCTGTGTTAGCACAGACTGCAGAACCAGAACTTAGAAACTCCCCTGAATATAGTCACCTCTGAGTAACAGTTCAAGGGCAAAGAAGTGCACTCATAGTAAACAGAGAGTAGATACCCTGAGGGGCAAATTGTTTTGTAACCCCATAGACTATACCAGATTTAGAGTACTAGTTCAAGGGCAGGGAGGAGTACTTTCAGTCAGGAGGGAGTGAAAATCCTAAGGAACAGTATCACTTCTTTGTACTAAAGGATCAGGGGCCTGAGGAATAGCTTCAATTGCAATCCCAAGGAGCCAAGGACCTTTCCAGGGACCAGAGTGAAGACAAGAAAAGCAATGATCACACCTTTTCCTAGATCATACCACCTTGGAAGCACCAAAATCTTCCAAAACCTCAGAAATAGTTCTGAAAATAGCAGTGGCAAAAAACTGAAGTTTGTGACCTGGCCCTCTCCCAAGCCTACTCCCAAGTCCTGCCCCTCAAAAAAAAAACAAAAAACACAGAATAGAGCCTAATATTAAAATAAAGTTCCATATCAAGAAATAGGTGGGGAAAAAATGAGCAAACAACATAAAAAACCTGACCATAAAAAGCTACTATGATGACAGAGGAAGTCAAGACACAATCTCAGAAGACAATCAAATCAAAATAGCTACAAGCAAAACCTCCCAGGGGGGAAAATGTCCAAGAAGAATTCCTATAAGAGCTATTTTTTTTCTGATTATTTTTTTTACCAATTCATTTATTTTAAGTTTTCAACATTCATTTCCACAATATTTTGAGTTCTAAATTTTCTCCCCATCTCTCCCCTCTCCCTTCCCAAGATGATTACCCCCTTCTCTGGAGCCTACCCTCCCTTCCATCACCCCACCCTACCTCTCTCTTACTTTCTTGTATGGCAATATAGATTTCTATACCATATTGCCTGTATATCTTATTTCCCAGTTGCATGTAAAAACAATTCTTAACATTGTTTTTAAAACTGAGTTCTGAATTCTGTACTGTCTTCTCTCCCCACCTACCCTAATTGAGAAGGCAAGCAATTCAATATAGGTTATACATGTGTAGTTATGCAAAACATTTCAATAATAGTCATGTTGTGAAAGACTAACTATATTTCCCTCCATCCTATCCTGCCTCTCCATTTATTCTATTTTCTCCTTTGACCCTGTCCCTTTTCAAAAGTATTGGCTTCTGACTGCCCCCTATCGCAATTTTCACTTCCTCCTATAATTCCCCTGTCTTATCCCTTTCCTCCCTACTTCCCTATAGTATAAGATACCCAACTGAGTGCATATGTTATTCCTTCCTTAAACCAAATCTGATAAAGTTAAGGTTCATTCATTCTCTCCCACCACTCCCTTTTTCCCCTCCATTGTAAAAACTTTCTCTTGCCTCTTTTATGTGAGATTTTTTTTCAGAATGAAATAAGAGTGATAGAGGAATAATTAGGTAAAGAAATTACAGTGAAGGGAACAGAATATGAAAGGATAATTTATACCTTGGTGTAATGACAAGCAAAGAGGTACTTAATGCCTTGTTTCAGCTATTTAGTTGACACCTTGTTTCAGTTCAAATTTCTTTTGGGCATTGTCCATTACTCTATCAAGTTTTTGTTGAGAAGCAGAACTTGTGAACCCCATAATTTGTCAACCTAGAATCTGTAAACTCTTATTGCTGATTCAACAGGAAGGGGAGGAGCTAATTACCACATATAGGGAGAAACCAAGCTGGAGAGAGCAGAACTGAGAACAGAACTTGTGATGGCAGAGCTGAGAAGAGAATTTTTGTGGTGGCAGAGTAGAGAAGGAGAAGACTTGTGGTATCCCCACATTCTATGATTGTCTGATTGGTCTGTGTTGATATTTGTTTGTGATACCTTGTATAGAAGCCCTAGTACCTTACTGGAAGCTCTGAAAAAGGATTTTCTGGTTGTCTGTTTATAGAAGTCTTAGAGGAGGATTTTGGAGGTCCTGGGACTTTATTTATGATTTGGACCTTGTTTGTGTGTCTGTGTTGATTTCTATGTTGATGATGTGTGTTAACCTCTTGGACCTTGTTTGTGTTCCTCTGTTGATTTCACAGGCAGATAATGAATTGATGATGGTGCCGACAATATGAATGAATGTTGTTTTGCCTCTGTTAATATTTGTCTTCCCAGAAACAGGAACTGTGAAGAACTTGATATGGGCTGGACACTGTAAGCTTCAATATGGAATGGGAATTCGATAAGGAACTGGACAAGGAGCTGGACAAGGAGCTGAGAGCTGCCTGCCTTTGAACCCCACTGACAGTGGAGTAGCTTCAGACAGGAGCTGGGACCATAGAAGATGAACCATATAAGCTGAGAGCCAGCCTCAACTCAAGATGAAAAGACCTCTTCTTGGGTACCTAATGCTTACTGAGAAGATCATTATTTGCTGTAACCTAGGGGTGGAAAACTTTGACATTTGTACTTTGTCCCTGCTCATTAAGGATGATTTAGTTAAATACTTACTGAATGATATATTTTGTTTAAAATTAGGTGACTACGTTGGTGAAAACTATGTGGCCACTTTGGTGATAACTTGTTATGCTATAACATTGCAAATGCTGTACTTTAGTTTCTGTCAATATTTCGTCTTAGTTTATCACTGAATGACTAGAGATTCCACTATACTATGTAAGTAGAATCTTGAAGCTTTTCATAGCAGTAGTCCTCTGGAAAGCTGCTATTGCTTGGCTTTACACTTGGTAAAAGAGGAACCAAAAAGTGGAAGAAAATAATACTTTGAAAGACAGAATACCCAAATGTAAAATGAGATAGTAAGGCTCACTAAAGAAAATAAATTCTTAAATATTTAAATTGGTCAAGTGAAAGCTAATGATTCATGGAGACATCAAGAAACAAAAGACAAAATGAAAAAAAAATAGAAGAAAATGTGAAATGTCTCATTGGAAATATAACTGACCTGAAAAATAGAAAAAGGAGAGATTACTCAGGCAGAGTCAAGACAGTGGAGTAGAAACAGGACTTCTGGCTGGCTCCAGCTTCCACGTTCCCCAATCCAAAAGAGGACTCTGAGCAAACTCTGGAGCTACAGAACCCATAACTTGACTAAAATAGGAAGAACAAAAACAGAGAAATAAAATTATATACCAGTTTCCTTAATATATATCAAAGCATAATTAATAAATAAAATACTAACAAGGATATTACTGTAATATATCATAAAGATTCTCTATACTGAGAAAGAAGGTCTGGTTCAATATTAGGAAAACAACATAATTGACCATATTGATCAAAAAAACAACAATGCCAATAAAAATTGCATGATTATCTCATTAGATGCCCAAAAAAATCACCTTTGACAAATTATAACACCCATTCCTATTAAAAAAAAACATTAGAAAACACAGGAATCAATGGAGCATTTCTAAAATGAGAAGTAGTATCCTATGTAAAACCAAGAGAAAACATTATCTTCAATGATGATAAAATTGAACTCTTCCCCATAACATCGCGAGTAAAGCAAAGATGTCTTTCGTTATATTCAATATTGTAGTAGAAATGCTAGAAATATTGTACTAGAAATGCTAGCCATAGCAATGAGACATTGAAAGAATAAAAATAGACAATAAGCAAATAAAATTATTTATTTGCAGATGATATGATGGCATACTTAAAGAACCCTAAAGAATTGTCTGGGGGGAAAATATAGTTGAAATTATTAACAACATCAGCAAAGTTGAAGGATGCAAAATAAACCCACATAAATCATCAGTGTTTCTTCATACTTCCAACATTTAAAGTCACTGCAGACCATATAAAATGCTTGACAGTCTACCCATCAAGACAGATCAAGAGGTTACATGAACAGAATTACAATACGCTTTTCACAAAAATAAATTCAGCCCTAAATAACTGGGAAAATATTAATTGCTCATGGGCAGGTTGAGTTAAAATATTAAAAATGACAATTCTACATAGTTTACTTGTTTAGTGCCATATCAATCAAGCTACCTAAGAATTATTTTAAAGAGTTAGAAAAAATATTTTAAAAAATCATGTGGAAGATCAAATGATCAAGAATATCAAGGGAATCAATTTTAAAAATACTAAGAAAGGCACCCCAATGGTTCTAGATTTCAAACTATATTACAGACTTCTGAAGTCAAGCTTGTGGAAAGTGGAACCTCCAGGACCTTCCCAAATCCTTGTCCAAATAACTTAAAAACTGACTCATAATTAATTTTGGAGCAGGGACCTAGCTTACCAGTACAGAAGGAAGGTTCTGTCTCATTGGTATGGCAGTTGAACAAGGTCTGAGAACAGCAGCAATGAGCTTCACAGCACTGGGCCTGCAGGAGGCCCCCAAACCTGGGAAAATTCACCAGAAAATGCTTGCTACAAGCCAGCTGTCCACAAGTTAAGCCAGCAGTCAGTGCAGCACAAGACCCTGTGCCAGTGGCCTGATCCCCAAGCACAGGCTACCAGTGAGTTTTCAACACCTTTGCAGACCTCCAGGGCTAGTCAGCAGGAAGACTATGGCTGTGGGGGTAGACCAACAATAACATCCCTCATCCAGGCTCAGACAACAGAGAAACCCTGTTTCCATAGCAACATAACAGCAAGGTCCCACAACTGGTGCAGGTCAGGAGCTAGGCTCTGAGGCCAGGAGGTAGGTCCTGAAGTCAGAAGCAAGACGCTAAGCTTCAGCACAAGAAGCTAAAGATAGTGCAGGACCAGAGCCCAAATCTCACATAAAAACACTGTCACAAAACAGGTAGAAAAAAATGAAAAAATAAAAATTGACTATAGAAAAGTATGGTGACAGGAAGGATCAAGGCACAAACTGAGAAGATGACAATAATGTCAAACAGGCTGCATGTGAAATCTCAAAGAAAAATGTAGTTTGGTCTCAAGACAAAAAAAGAAATCCTGGAAGAGCTTTAAAAAAGATGTTAAAAAGCAAATTAGAGAAGTAGAAGAAAAAATAGGGAAAGGAAACGAGAGTAATGCAAGAGAATCATGTAATAAGAGTCAACAGCATGGAGCAAGAAGGACAAAAAATCTCCAAAGAAAATAGCTCCTTAACAAAAGAATTGGCCAAATGGAAAAGGAAATTTAAAAAGCTTACTATAGGAAATAATTCCTTAAAAATTAGAATTGGACAAGTGGAAGCTAATGACTCCATGAGATATCAATATATGATAAAACAAAATAAAAAGTAGACAAAAATTAGAGATTTCTCTTTGGAAAAAAATTTTGACCTTGAAAATTGATTGAGGAGAGCTAATTTGAGAATTATTAGAATGCCTGAAAGTCATGATAATAATTTTTTAAAAGCCTAGACATATTTCAAGATATTAAGGAAAGCTTCTTTGATATCTTAGAAACAGAGGACAAAAGAAAAATGGAAAAATATCCCCAATCACTACCTGAAAGAAATCCCAACATAAAAAACTCTCAGATACATCATAATCAAACACCACAGCTCACAAATCTAGGAGAAATTACTGCAAGTAGTCAAAAAGAAATAATTCAGATATCATGAAACTATAGTTAGGATTACACAAAATTTGACAGCTTCCACTTTAAAGAACCAGAAGACTTGGAATATGATATCCCAGAAGATAAATGATTAGGGATTACAAACAAGGATAACCTACCCAGCAAAACTGAATAGAATCCTTCAGGGGGAGGGGAAAGGGGAAATGAACATTCAATGAAATAGAGGACTTTCAAGCATTAATAATTAAAGACCAGAGATGAATAAAAAAAAATCTCCCAATAAGACACTCAAGAGAAACATAAAAAGGTAAAAAAGAAACTAACAAAAATCATAAGTAAATCAATAAGGTTAAGCTGTTTATTTTTCCATATGGTAAGATAATATTTGTAACTCTTAAGAACTTTATTACTATAAGGGTAATTAGAAGGCATACACATAAGCAAAGGGTATAGTGATAGGGTCACACTGATGGGATGATACTCCAAAAACAAAATAAAGGGGTGAGAAAGAAGAATACATAGGAAGAAGAAACAAAAGGGAGACAAATTTGGATAAATTGTCTCACATAAAAGGAAACACTGACCATTTATTATAATGGAGGGGAAGATGGAAGGAGGTGATGGGCAAATTTTAAGCCATATTCTCATCAAAATTGACTTAAAGAGGGAATAATATACATACTCAGTTGAATACCTAAATCTGTCTTACCCTATACAGAAGTAAAAAGGGGACATGGGGGACTAAAAGGAGAAAGGATGGATTGTGGGAGACAGTGAAAAGTAGCAAAACACTTATGAGAAGGGACAGGATAGTGGAAACAGAGAAAGGAGAGTAACAAGGGGAAAATAGCATGAAGGAAAATAAACAGCTAGTTATAACTATAAATGGGAATGGAATGAGCTCATCCATAAAATGGAAGCAGATAGCAGAATTGATTTATAAAAGAATCCTATAATATCTTTTTTACAAGAAACACACTTGAAGCACAGAGACACACATAGGATAAAGGAATATAGAGAGAGCAGAATATATTATGCTTCAGCTAAAGCAAAAATAAACAACACTAACCAGGAGAGCAATCAGGATATCAGACAAAGCAAAATAAAAAATAAATTAAGTCAAAGTGGTAAGGAAGGAAACTATATCTTGCTGAAAGATATCATAAACAATAAAGTGGAATCAATACCGAATGATATGACATCTAAATTTCTGGAGAAGTTGAATGAGTTACAGGAGGAAATAGACAATAAAGTTATACTACTGGGGAATCTCAACTTTCCCCTCTCAGAACTAGTTGAATCTAACCAAAAGTTAAGAATAAACAAACTATATTAAAGAGTGGTGATGATCAAAATAATCTGATACTGGCTAAGAAATGGATTGGGTTATCAGTGGAGTAAATTAGGCAGACACTATGCTGTAGTGGATGACCATTATAATAGTGTGTTTGATAAACCCAAAGATCTAGGCTTTGGGGATAAGAACTGATTACTGCACAAAAATTTCTGGGAAAATTGGAAAGTGGTTTGGCAGAAACTAGGTATAAACAAACATCTCACACTGCAATCCAATGTGAGGTCAAAATTGATCATTTATTTAGACATAAGGAAGAATATCAGTTAATTATATGAGCAGTAAAAAAATGTACCTTTCAGATCTATGGAAAAAAAGAAGAGTTTAAATGGAAACAAGGGGATAGAGGGGATTTGTAGCAGCAAGCACCCTAGGATGCCCAGGATGGCCTGCTAGCACAGATTCTTTGATCTGCTTTTCTAGGAAAGACTAGTCAAAAAGTGGTTAATAATCCTACTTTTAATCACATTCACTGGTTCAGGGAAAAGATCAGCACCCTGAATGTCAGAGAAAATACAAGCAGAGAAATGAGCATAAAGAACAACAGAGAGGGGTCCAACTATCTTAATTAAGCAATATTGCTATACATTTTACATACATCACTGGATCAAGGGAACACAGATAACATCTGATTAGTTGGGGGATATAAATATATGAATACTCAGAGTCTCAACGAGGAAATCAAACAATGCTTCTCATAAGTTTACCCCCCAAAGCAAAACATCAAACATATATACACTTCTCAGAGCCAGAGAGCATCATGACCCTTTGTTACTCAGTGCCCAATTAGGTTAATACCATAAGGTGTGAAAGCCTTCCTATAAGCAAGCCTCCCCTAAGCAATCTTCCCTATTAGCAAGTTCCTCCCCCAATGGGCTATATATGATTCAAGATGTATGATAGCTGGGCACATAGGCTAGAGTAGGGAAGATCTCATATTCTACTAACATTACAGGATTATGGGAAGGAAAATAGGTAAGGAAGAAATTATATTCTACTAACATTACAGGATTATGGGAAGTAAAATAGCTAATTATGACTACAGCAACTTTTTAAATTCTTTGTTTTGTCAATGGATATGAACAGGTAGTTTTTCAATAAAGAAATAAAAGACTACATATGGTCATATAAAAAAGTCCTGAACAATTATTGATTGGAGAAATGCAAATTAAAACAACTTTGACATAACTTTTTACACCTGATTGGTTAAAATAATAAAAGTTTTTCAATTGGGGAATGACTAAGTAAGTTGTCATAGATAATTATGATGGAATAATGCTGTGTTATAAGAAATGATGAACTGGTTAGCTTTAGAAGAAAAAAAATAGCTTAGAAAGATTGGACCTATGAAGGAAGATGCTATACATATTGAGAAAAATAGCTGGCCAATAGAAAAAAAAATATATATATATTATGATCTTATGTATGTATGTAAATTTACAAGTTTAATTGTAGCCTTCTCTAGGCATGGTGAGGAGGAAGAGAGAAAAAATGCACAGCATAAAAACAAAGAAAACTTAGAAGGAATCACAGAAAATCTGGGTAGCTGTGTAAACAATGTGCAGTATTTATTATATACTATTTTTTAAAGTAAACTGTCTGAAATGGAAATGTAGGATTTATATTGAATCCTTTCTTTTGGTTGTGGTGTACATGGAAATATTCTTTTTTTCTTGTTTTGCATTTTTATTTAATATCAATACTTTTTAAAAATATATTTTGTCTTATTCAATTACATGTAAACAAAACTTCACAACACTTATTTTAAGGTTTTTTTTGTTGTTGTTTCATATTATTTACCTCCTTCCCTTTGCACTTGCTTGGAAAGGCAAACAATGTGGTATAGATTACACATGTGTAGTAATGCAAAATATTTCCATATTAACCATGTTGTAAAAGAAAATGCAGACTAAAAACAAAAACAATTTAAAAAAATAAAAGAACTAAATTTCAATCTTCATTAAAATTCCATCAGTTCTTTTCTTTGGAAGAGGAATAGTAACATTTTTCTTTGTACATCTTTCAGAGTTTTCTTGGATCATTGTATTTCTGAGAGTATCTAAGTCATTCATATTCAGTAGCTCAAAAGAAATATGAGATGAGCAAATTTAAAGATATATCTTTTGCAAAGGTTCATATAGTCTATTTCTGCCTAATCTGTTCATGGAGTCTTCTAAGCTCATATAGCTATGATCAGCCAATTGGACACACTGTATATTAACCCTGACACAGTGATGTTGTTTTGTTCCTCTTCTAATAAAAAGGACAACAATCAAACAACCAAGTCATTGATGGTTGATCTTTGTACAATATTGCCATTATAGTGTACAGTATTCTCATGGTTCTCCTCATTTCATTGTTAATCAGTTCATGTAAGTCTTTACAATTATTTTTTTTCTGAAAGCATCCTGATCATAATTTCCAATAGCACAATAGTCTTTCATTACAATCATATATCAAAATTTATTTCATAAAACTTTGGAAGTCTTATATGTACTCATGCAAAATTAAGTGAGCAGAGCCAGGGTAAGATTGTCCATAGTAACAACAATTCTATAACAATTATTATTAGCAAAAACTTAGTTGCTCAGATTAAGACAATGATCCAACAAAATTCCAAAAGACCCACAATGAAAGATGTTATCTATCTCCAGAGACAGCTTATGAACTCTGAATGCAGACTGAAGCACACTTTTTTGAAACTTAATTTCTGTGGGGGGTAGGGGGGCTTGTGATATGGCTAAAATGAGAATGTGTTTTACATGACCTCACATATATAATCAAAATAAAATTGCTTGCCTTCTCAAGGATTAAGAAGATTCACATTGAAAATTACACTACCTAAATTCTGATGTTTTAATTTCATGAAGATGAAGGATTTGACAAAGCCTCTGTATTAAAATCATTATTATATGTTTGTTTTTTACACTTTGGAAAAATGGAAAATGGGAATGATTTAAATACTGTTAATGATAATTTCTGTAAATAATATTTGTTTTGGAGATTTTTGCTTACAAAGTAAGATTAAATGCCTATTGACCAAGTATATAAGGTAAGTAACAATGTACCTGGATTCTTGCAAAATGTCAGGAAAAAAAGAAACTTTAAATTGAAAATATAAAAGAAAACAATGAAAAAGTAGCTATAATTTAAGAAAAAGAGTAGTTTCAATGCTCACATATTTACATAAGACAAAAATCCAAGACTCCTACAACAGAGAAACCCATTTGTTAACTCTTTGATTATGAATGTAAGGAGAGCAGTCACTTTGAATATGCCACTGAAAAACTGATATGGCAGGATATAGAATATTAAAGGACAACCTCAGGAAACTCACTTCTTGACTTGCATATTTTCCCAACATATAGCAACTTGAAATCAAGGTTCTTGAGGGCTTCTAGAGCAAGGATTCTTAAGATTTTTTTTTCCTTTGACTCTTGGTAATCTGCTTAAAATCTCCAAGACCTTTCTGAGAATGTTTTTAAATGTATAAAATAAATGCATAAGAGTACCTATGTTAGTTCTCTAGAACTTGGGATATACCTCATCTTCATCTTTTTTCTCTATAGGAATTCCAAATTTTACTCTTTCCTTCTGAACAAAACCTCTGCTATTTTAATATGAAATCAGAAGCTTCCTTCCCCTCATGTAGATAGATGTGTCTTCATAACTTGTATTCATCTATATTATGTACTCTCCATGCAACCAAATTGTCCATTTAGCCTCTAGTATAGGAGTTCTTATCCCAGGATTGTTTTCATATATCTTATATGTATTTGTGTTTATGAGGGGGGGATGTACACACATAAAAACCCACATACATCCAACATATATGCACCTGCTTGGGAGAAAGGATGCTGGTGAGGATATAGATATATCTCCATTGTGGGAAGGTTGATAGTGAGGGTATAAAAGTCTGAAAAGTGAGAAGTGGAGGCAGGAGAAAGTGGGAAAGCTAGGTTCCTACATTTCTATGTTATTTCCCTAGATGTGAACCTCAAAGTAAAAAAAAAAAAAAAACAAGAAAAAAAAACTCAAACTAGTCAGATTCCATACAAATACTTGGGTCAAATCACCCAGAAAATGGAATAGCATAAAGAGCAATTTCTCCTGCAAGAGACAAAATCACCTCTCACCCGTGGTCAAGGCATGAACAGCCCTAAGAAAGTATAAGCAAAGACCTTAATGATTTTTTCTTAAGAATTCAAACTAGAGGGGGGCGGAGACAAGGTGGCAGAGTAGAAGCACGACCTCCCTGCAGCTCAGGCTTCCACCCTCCCCAATCCATGTAAAAAAGGAACTCTAAACAAACTTTGGAGCTGCAGAACCCACAAAATGACACAGAGAAGCTAACCCCCCGCTGAGGACAGCATGGCAGGCTTGCAGGAATCCAGCACAGCACTCTGGGAGCCCAGCCCAGCCCCATGCCAAGGCTTTAGCCCCAGGCCGGTCCTGACCAGCCGCTGGCCAGAGGGACTCCAGATCAGCAGCAGCTGTGGCCATTTGCAGATTTATCAACACATAGACACAAAGGACAAAGTGAGAGGTCAGTACAGTCTGGATTTTGGGACCAGTAAGTGGAAGGCTGTGGCTTTTGCCCCCAGGGGGAAAAGCCCAGATGCCAGCAAAGCCAGCCAGTGCCACTTGGGGGCTTCAGCTCTTGGCCTGCAGAGTGTAGGGGGACCAAGCACCAGTCTGAGGGGTAATCGCTCTTGCTTTAAACTGCTTGGATCTGGATTGCAGTCTAGGGTGGAGGTTCTGGGGGGGGGGGTGTCCAGCTTGCCAGAGCATGTGGAGACCTCAGAGAGGGAACCCATCTAATACCTCTGGCAGCTGAGAAAACCCCAGAGTTTGGGATGAACGCTCCCCTGTCTGGTGGCAGAGTCCTACTGTGGAAAAAAGCCCATAAGTCAAGTAAATGAGTGGCAAAATGAGCAGGCAAAGGAAACAAAGCAGACAGAAGATTCCAACAATACACTCCTATTTTGGGGACAAAAAGGAGCAAAGCACGGAACAGGAGGAAAACAGTGAAGTCAGAACTCCTGCACCAAAAGCTTCAAAGGAAAATAGGAGCTGGCTACAGGCCATAGAGGACCTTAAGAAAGATTTTGAAAACCAAATAAGAGAAGTGGAGGAAAAATTGGGAAGAGAAATGAGAACAATGCAAGAAAATTATGAAATGAGAGTCAACACACTGACTGAGGAAAATAATACCTTAAAAAACAGACTGACTCAAATGGCAAAGGAGACCCAAAAAGACAATGAGGAGAAGAATGCCTTAAAAAGTCAAATTTGCCAGATGGAAAAAGAATCTCAAAAACTCAATGAGAAGAATCATTGCTTCAGAATTAGATTGGAGCAAATGGAAGCTAATGACTTTATGAGAAATCAAGATGCTGTTAAATGCAAACAAATGAAAGAATAGAAGGCAATTTGAAATATGTCATGGGAAAAACCACTGACCTGGAAAATAGATCCAGGAGAGAGAATTTAAAAATTATTGGACTGCCTGAAAGCCATGACCAAAGTAAGAACCTAGAAATCATCCTCCAGGAAGTTCTCAAAGAAAACTGCCCTGATCTTTTAGTACCAGAGGGCAAAATAGAGGTTGAAAGAATCCACCAATCACCTCTTGAGAAAGATCCCAAAAAAGAAAACTCCTAGGAATATTATAGCCAGGTTCTGGAATTCCCAGATTAAGGAGAGAATATTACAAGCAGCCAGAAAGAAACAATTTGAATATTGTGGAAACACAATCAGGATAACCCAGGATATGGCAGCTTCTACACTGAGGGATCGAAGGGCTTGGAATATGATATTCTGGAGGGCAAAGGAGCTGGGATTAAAACCAAGAGTCAACTACCCAGCAAAACTAAGTATCATATTTCAGGGGAAAATATGGTTATTCAGTGGAATAGAGGACTTTCAAGCATTCTTGCTGAAAAAACCAGAGTTGAATAGAAAATTTGACATTCAGATATAAGAACACGAGGAGCATGAGAAGGTAAACAGGGAAAAGGAATCATAAGGAACTTATCAAAGTTGAACTATTAACATCTCTACATGGAAAAACAATAATTGTAACTTATGAAACTTTTCTCAGTAGTTGAAGGGATTAGAAATTATATATATATGAGGGTATATGGGCCTATGAATACATATGTGAATGTGTGTATATATGTTTACAGGTATACATAGATAGAGGGCACAGGTCCCATTTAATGGGAAGGAATGATACTTAAAAGGTGAAATTAAGAGGTGAGAGGAATATAATAAGAGGAGATGGGGAGACACAGATTGGGGTAAACTATCTCATACAGAAGAGGCAAGGGAAAATGGTTACAATGGAGGGGAAGAATAGGAAAGCAAAAGGGAATGAGTCAACCTTATTCCCATTAAATTTGGCTTGAGGAGGGAGTGAAATACACACTAGGGTATCTCACCCTCCAGGAGAATAGTGGGGGAAGGGGATGAGAGGGGGGATGAGAGAAGGGAGGGCAGGCGGGTGGAGGGAAGGGAGGCTGGAAGCACTCACTTTTGAAAATAGAGGGCATCCCTTCATTAGCAGCAGCGGGAAAAATGTTCTTCCCTAGATTGTAGACCCAGTCTCCCAGTGTATTACTTATTCTCTGGTGGTGCTTCAGGTGGCTGGGTTTGAGCCTTTATTGAGTACAGTGTTTTCTCCTAGGCTTGTTTTGAAGTGTTGTATTAATTTCTTACCAGTCCCCAGGTTAGGCCCCCTGCCTTCTCAATCCTAAACTCCTCTAACTATAGCTTGATTACTTAGTTGGGAAGAGAAAGCAAGCATCCTTCAATGTTGATGAAGGGTGGGTTAGTCCTGACCCGACACCACTGGCTCCAAAGCATATCAGGGGATAGTTGGATAACAAATCAGAAAAACAAATAAGATAGTAAGGGTCCATTATTGATGAGCAGTTTTTTTTAAATCATTTTTGGCAATAAACAGTACATAATTGTCCTACTTCCTCCATGCATCATTCTGCCCTGGCCCAACCCAAGTAGCTCTGCTCCCTCAGACCATTCCAAGGCCTATAGACTGAGCATTCTTCCCCATCCCCGCCCCACATCTTCACAAGCAAAATCTGACTTGTTCATCAAAGAGAAGAGAAATTGAATGAAACTAAGGAGGAAAGTTGGGCCAGTGGCTACCTCCCTTGCTCCTGAATTTGGGTGGGAGTGTCTTCTACTTTAGCCTGCCTTCTGCCTCAACTGAAATAAATATTTACAAGAAGTTCAACTCCCCAAATCAGGACCACAAACATTAAAAAAAAAGGTTCCATGTGAATAGAAAGATAGCCCTTCTGCACGGTAGTCAAATAAATACCAGCACTAGAAAATAAAAAAAAAAAATAGAGGGCATCAAAGTTGAGAATACAGCGGGTGGGAGGTGGGATGGTGGGGAGGGAAGTGTAGTCAGTCTTTTACAATGTATCTACTATGTTATTGTTTTGCATTAGCCACACATATGCAACTTATACTGAACTGTGTATCTTCCCAGTAGTGGTGGGTGACGGGGAAGGAGGGGAATGAATCTGGAATTGAAAGTTTTGAAATCAAGTATTCAAATATGTATGTGTATATATATATATATATATATATATATATATATATATATATCATTATTAGTACCATCTTACATGTAATTGGGAAATTGGATGTGTAGGCACTGAGGCATAGAGATCCACTGGAAAAGTGAAAGGGGTATGGGGGAAATGTGGGAGAGAGCAGATTGGAGGAGGGCATATCCTGTGGGACTGCTATTTTGGGGCGGTGTGTGGGGGAGAAATGGGGAGAAATTTGTAACTCAAATTCTGGCAGCAACGGATGATGTAAATCAGAAGTTAATAAAGCATTAATAAAAAATAGAATTCAAACTAGATAGATGAATAAATGCTCTGTGGTGTTTAAAATGTTCAAGAAACATAATTTCTGGGTAATTACTTATTTTATTAATAATGTTCGCATTTTAACAAAAGGTAAATGATATTCTCTAATGCTAAAGAAAATCATGGAGGCAGGTTCATAGCTTAGAGGCCCCTGGAAGAAGAGTATTTCTGAAGGGGGCAATCAACTATGATTGGTTAACAATTAATGAGAGAATTAATATTAGAATGAGGCGCTGGACCAATTTTAGTGAAATTTGATTATATAATCTAATACTAAATTATCCAGCCTACAAGAATCTATTCAGGGGCTGCTAGGTGGCGCAGTGAGTAAAAGCACTGGTCCTGGAGTCAGGAGGACCTGGGATTGGTTCCTACCTAATATACTTAACGCCCACACACACACACACACACACACACACACACACACACACAAAACAAAAACAAAAAAACTGGCCATGTAACCTTGGGCAAGTTACTGTAATGTAATGCCAAGGAAAGGCAACTTCCCAAGGTTCAGAATACCAGCATAGGTGCTCTCCATTTTATTCAGTGACCAACCAAGAACAGAGAAGATCAAAACATGACATCATTCAAAATACAGCATTTACTAAGTGTGATTAAATAATCTCCAAGTACTACCCCACCCCAGGACCTTCCAATCATTCAATCAATTACAAAGTCCCATTCTAAATACTTCTCCACCTCTAGGCTATACCTTTATTTAATCCACCACAAAGCCCCTCTTCTCAAATGGAGATTAGTTTCCAAACATAAGTAAAGTACATTCACTTGTTCAACCATAGAACACAAAAAGGTCAAAAGTTCCCCACCCCTGGATCACAATTTAATCTACCCCAGAGTTACATTAATACCCAAATGGAGGTCTTTTCTTCATCTTGACAGGAGGCAAGTTCTCAGCAATCTTAGTTCCTGGGGAGACAAGGCTTAGTGAGGCCACAAGATACATTGCCAGTCTCTTCACTAATTCATCCTCTGTCTGTAGAACTGTCCTAGAACCCTTGAAAACATTAGCAAAACCCTCTCCCAGGATTTCTGTAAACATACAACAATAAAATCCTTCTTCAGGGCTTCTGAACCAACAGAAAGGTTCCCAGACCCCTGCAACAACAGCACTGTCCTTCACTAGTGGACAGTATTCATTCTGTCTGCAGGACAATCTCCAGACCCCTGCAACAACAGCACTGTCCTTCATCAGTGGACAGTATTCACTCTCTGTCTGCAGGACAGTCTCAGGGCTTCTCAACCAAAAGCCAGGTTCCAGGACTTCTTCAACAAAAGGACAGTCTTTCACCAGTGGACAAATCTGGCAAAACAACATCAAAACAGACAGACAAAGTACCAGCAAAACAGCCATGTCTCCTCAGTCCTTGGCAGCTCAGGGGGCAGGTCTCAAAAGTCCAGGGCAATTCAAAGTGGCACTCAGCAATGCTCTCCATCTCTCTCTGCCTCCACGAGGTGCTGCTTCCAAAAAGCTCCTCAGCCTCTCCCTTGTCTCTCCAAATCTATGTCACCAGCTCCTCCCAGTTCAGGACTCTCCTTTCACATCAACAAGTCCATCCCACAGGTGCGATTAACAAGCTCTGGGTTTTAACATAATCAATTTGAAAACCAAGCCAATACAGGGGGAATCTTTAAATGCCATTACTATCACAGTTACTTAGCCCCAATTGTTAAAAAAAAATCTATTCAAAGAATTTATCACTAGCATACCCAAGTAAATATTGGGTGGGGTCTGACCAAGATTGAGGAGAGCTGATTCAATCTCCTTATCAGTAATATCCTTCAAGAGACTGAACTTTTGAAATGAGGACTTTAGAAAAAGGAGGAACTCTAGATCTCCTAAATCATTGGCTATTAAAAATCATTTCCTCAGCTACATGTACTCAACAGACAAAAGTGGGAAATTAGTTATCAGGAGCTCAATTCTAGGGGATTAGTGTCAAAATATAGATTAGGTCAGTTATGGGAGATAACTCAAGCTCAAAAGAACTTCATTTTCCTTGTCTACCAATATACCCTGTGTCTTTTTTTTTTACCTAGACTCATAGAATACTATTTAAGAGTGACAGAGAAGATTGAAAATATAACATATTTAATGGGAAAAATGTGTTTGAATAATACAATGAAGGTGATAGAAAATGCTATCCACATTCAGAAAAGGAATTATGGAATCTGAGTGCAGACTGAAGCATACTATTGATTCTCTCCCTCTTTTTTGTTTCTTCTTTCTCATGGTTCCTCCCATTGGTTCTACTTTTCTTTACAACATGAGTAATGTGAAAATTTGTATATACACATGTGTGTATGGATGTATGTGTAGATGTGCATGTATATATGTATTTATATGTGTATATATATGACACACACAAATATATATATAAGTTCATTTGAAACATTTAACTCTGTAACCCAAAGAAGTGCTGCATGAACAATGACTTATATCTGTCCTAAAACAACGTGAGTTTTGGCTTAAGCAAGAAGATAGGTGCTAAGGTTTTGGTATATAACAACCTAGTGTATAGCTGTAGAATATAATTCTCTTATTAAAAAAAAAAAACAGGGAGGCTAGATGGTGCAGTGAATAGAGCACTGTAATGCCAAGCAAAGGCAACTTCACAAGGTTCAAAATACCAGCATAGGTGCTCTCCATTTTATTCAGTGACAAATTAACAACAGAGAGAATTAAAATTTAGCATAATTCAAAATACAGCATTTACCAAGTGTAATTCAATAATCTCCAAGTACTACCCCAACCCTGGACATTAGATTCATTTAATCAATCTTCTAAATACTACTCCACCCCTAGGCTGTACCTTCATTTAGTTCATCACAAAGCCCCTCTTCTCAAATGGAGATTAGTTTCCAATCACAAGTAAAGTACATTCATTTGTTCAATCACACAGCACAAAAAGGTCAAAAGTTCCCCACCCTTGGATCACAATTGAATCTACTCCCAGAGTTACAACAAGTTTAAACATAGCATTTAGTACCCAAGGAGAGGTCTTTTCTTCATCTTGACCCAAGGAAAGTTCTCAGCAATCTTTGTTCCTGGGAAGACAAAGCTTAGCAAGGCCACAAGATACATTGCCAGTGTCTTCATTAATTCATTCTCTGTCTGCAGAACAGTCCTAGGACCCCTGAAAACATTAGCAAAACCCTCTTACAGGATTTCTGTAAACATACAACAAGAAAATCCTTCTTCAGGGCTTCTGAACAAACAGCAAGGTTCCAAGACCTCTGCAACAACAGCACTGTCCTTCACCAGTGGACAGAATTTACTCTCTGTCTGCAGAACAGTCTCAGGAGCTCTGAACCAACAGCAAGGTTCCAAAACTTCTGCAACAACAGTACTGTCTTTCACCAGTGGACAAATCTGGCAAAACAACATCAAAACAGACAGACAAACTACCAGCATAACAGCCTGTAATGTAATGCAATGCCAAAAGAAAGGCAACTTCCCAGGTTCAAAATACCAGCATAGGTGCTCTCTATTTTATTCAGTAACAAACCCAGAACAGAGAAGATCAAAACATGACATCATTCAAAGTACAGCATTTACTAAGCGTGATTAAATAATCTCCAAGTACTACCCCACCCCAGGACCTTCCAATCATTCAATCAATCACAAAGTCTCTGTTTTAAATACTTCTCCACCCCTAGGCTATACCTTAATTAAGTCCACCACAAAACCCCTCTTCTCAAATAGAGATTAGTTTCCAAACATAGGTAAAGTACCTTCATTTGTCAATCACAGCACAATAAGGTCAAAAGTTCCCCACCCCCTGGATCACAATTGAATCTACCCCAGAGTTACATCAAGTTTAAACACAGCACTTAATACCCAAATGGAGGTCTTTTCTTCATCTTGACACAGGCAAGTTCTCAGCAATCTTAGTTCCTGGAGAGACAAGGCTTAGCAAGGCCATAAGATACATTGCCAGTCCCTTCATGAATTTATCCTCTGTCTGTAGAACAGCCCTAGAACCCCTGAACACATTAGCAAAGCCCTCTCCCAGGATTTCTGTAAACATACAACAAGAAAATCCTTCTTCAGGGCTTCTGAACCAACAGAAAGGCTCCCAGACCCCTGCAACAACAGCACTGTCCCTCACCAGTGGACAGTATTCACTCTGTCTGCAGGACAGTCTCCAGACCCCTGCAACAACAGTACTGTCCCTCACCAGTGGACAGTATTCACTCTCTGTCTGCAGGACAGTCGCAGGCCTTCTTAGCGAACAGCCAGGTTCCAGGACTTCTTCAACAAAAGGACAGTCTTTCACCAGTGGACAAATCTGGCAAAACAACATCAAAACAGACAGACAAAGTACCAGCAAAACAGCCATGTCTCCTCAGTCCTTGGCAGCTCAGGGGGCAGGTCTCAAAAGTCCAGGGCAATTCAAAGCGGCCACCAGCAATTCTCTTAGTCTCTCTCTCTCCACGAGGTGCTGCTTCCAAAAAGAAAAATCTTCCGCCTCTCTCTAGTGTCTCTCCAAATCTACATCACCAGCTCCTCCCAGTTCAGGACTTTCTTTTCACATCAACAAGCCCATCCCACAGGTGGGATTAACAAACTCTGGGTTTTAATGCAATCAATTTGAAAACCAAGCCAATACAGGGGAATCTTTAATTGCCATTACTATCACACAGCCATGTCTCCTCAGTCCTTGGCAGCTCAGGGTGGCAGCTCTCAAAAGTCCTTGGCAATTTAAATCAGCCCTCAGCAATCCTCTCCATCTCTCTCTGCCTCCCAGATGCTGCTTCCAAAAAGTTCTTCTGCCTCTCTCTTTTCTTGTGTCTCTCTAAATTTTTGTCACCAGCTCCTCCCAGTTCAGCCCTCTCTTTTCACGTCAACAAGTCCATCCCACAAGTGGGATTCACATCTGAGTTTTAACACAATCAAACAAAAAACCAAGCCAATACAGGGGGATCTTTAAATTACATTACTATTACAAGCACCATCCCTGGAGTTAGGAGGACCTGATTTCAAATCTGGCCTCAGACACTAAACACAAAATACTCCCGTGTGACCTTGGGCAAGTCACTTCACCCCAAATGCTTTCCAAAAAGCTAAAAAAAAGTTTTAAAAAAGGGGCAGCCCGGTGGCTCAGTCAGTAAGAGCACTGGCTCCAGTGTCGGGATGACCTGCGGATCAAATCCAGGTTCAGATACTTAGCACCACACCCAGACATAACTGGCCATATAACCTTGAGCAAGGTACTTAACCCCAATTGCTTAAAAAAAATTAATAAAGTTTTGCTATATATGAGGCAATGGTCCAGGTACTGGGAAACACAAAGAAAAGTAAAATCATAGTTTTTGCTGTCATGGAATTTGTATTTTAATGGAGGAAGCAGCATACAAAGAAATGTGTGAAAACAAGAAATATACAGTTCACAAGAAATAATTTCAAAGCGAAGACAGTAGCAGTTGAGGAGTTAACGGAGTGCCTCATACTTAAAGTGGTACTTCATACATCTTGAAGAGATCCAGAAAGCAATGGGGAAAAGGAAGGTCATTACAAGCTTAGAGGACAGATGCAAGAGATAACGTGACTTCTTCTAGGAAGAGTAAGGAAATCAGTATCACTAAATCTTAGAGTATATGGAGGAGGTTAACATATAAGAATACTGGGAATGTAGGAAGGGGGGGGAAATTATAATGGATTTCAAATACCAAATGGTTATTTATACTTGAGTATGGAAGTAACTAGGGATCCCCTGGAGCTTATTGACTATGGAGGTGATATAGTTAAACCTGAAACTTAGAAAACTCATTTTTTTTTTTTGCAGTGAAGTGGAACATGAACTGGAATGGGATGAGAAATATTGGTGAGTTGGTTGTTCATTTTCATTCTTAAAGAGCATCAAAATGTCATCACTGTGCTGTGGTACAATGTGTCCAAATATGGCAGATCAGACAAATAGGAATGTACATTGAACATACACTTTTCTAAATTTATGTATCTCACATTTCTTTTGAGCTATTACAATTCTGCTTCGCGCACAGAGTAAAGTGCCTGCTTTATTTTAGACATGCAATATTGCACAGTCCTGTGTCAGTATCTCCCATGTCTCACAATTGCAAAGTTCTTCAGAGAGACCATGAAACATCCATGTATCACTTCTTCTGAGTTCCATGCCAGTACTTGCTTTCTTTGAGTTCTCCAAAAAAGTTTTTTAGGCAAACATTATTTGGCATTCAAACGATGTGCTCGACCTTTTGGAGTTGTGTTCCCTGTGGTAGAATTTGAATGCTTGGCAGGTTAGCTCAAGAAAGGAGCTCAGTGTCCAGAAACTTATTCTGACAGGTGAACTTCAGAATCTTCCTAAGACAATTCAAATGGAAGTGATTCAATTTCTTGGCATGCTTCTGGAAGACTCTCCAGGTTTCACAGTGTCTCTGTAGACCTTCAGTTCGGTAGGGAGTCTAATGGCTCTTCTTTCCCTCACTTTCCTTTTGGAGCCTCCCCAAAACTGAACCAGCTCTGGCAATGTGTTTGTCAACCTCATCATTTATGTGAACTTCCCTGGAAAATATACTGCAGAGGTAAATGAACTTATCAAAATTTCTCTACTTATTGTAGCCAATTATTTCATGTATGGATCATGTGGTGCTACCTGGTGGAGTCCTTGTGTTTTCTTGGTGTTAATTATCAGGCCAACATTAGCACAACCTACAGAAAATTGATCCATATTTTATTGCATCCCAACCTCAGAGGCTACATTGAGAGCACAATCATCTGTGGACAAAAAGTCACCCACCAAATCTCCTTCCAATTTAGTCTTGGTTTGCAGTTTTTTTTTTCAAGTTAAATGATGTACCATCAGCAGGATAGCTGCCTTTAAGATCATTTTCATTATTGTTCAAGAATGAAATTAACTAACAGCACTAACAACAGTGCTGAAAATACCATGCTAAAGACATAGAAGCAAGCACACAGCCCTGTTTTCCTCCACTGGTGACTTGGAAAGGGCAAAACTGTTGTCCATTATCCAGAACCCATGAAAACATGCTATCATTAAAGACATACAATACTGATGAAATTCTCCAGCCAACCAAATTTTGCCTTAATTTTCCATAAGCCCTCACAAGTGACAGTATCAAAGACATTGGTCAGATTGACAAATATTGAATACAGATCTCTGTTTTGCCCCTAGCATTTTCCCTGTAGTTGTTGAGCAGCAAACTCTAGCTGGATCAATCCTCAACTCTTTCTGAGGCCACAGTGACTTTCCAGTACATGACCGTCTTCCAGGTGAAGGATGAGCCTCTTAAGGATGGCTCTGTTAAGTATATTTCTGGCAATCACTAAAGGAGAGACTCCACACATACCACAATTGTCATAGAACAGCTTATTTCTCTTTCCTTTATACAGATGGACAATGTAGATATCATTAAATTCCTGAGGCTAACCTGCTTTTTCCCAATAACCCCCAAATTTCCATCAGCTTTTGTATGAGCAGTGGACCCCGTTCCTACCAAATCTCAACTAGAAAAAAAAATCAGTACCAGGCACTTTGGAACACAAAAGAAGACTAATTACATTCAAAACCTCTTCTCCAGTTGGAAGTGTGACTAGAGGGGTATTGACTTCAATCTGAGATATGTAGTCAATGGCTTCAACATTGATTGATGACAGTCTTGAGAACACTATGGAAGCATTCAGCCCATCTCCCCAGCTTCATGTTCTTATCACTAATCAAGGTGGATCCATCAGCACCCAGTATCTGAGATGTATCATAAGTTTTTGGCCCATAAATAACCTTCAAGGAATTACAAAATTGCTTTAAATTGTTTCTCTCAGCATAAAACAGAATTGCATCTGCCTTCTTACTAAGCCCAGAATACTGGATTTCTCTAAGCTTCACTTAGACTTTACTTTAGATGGCATTAAATGATGCCTTCTTAGTGATGGACAAATTATCCTATTGATAAACCCTGTGGAGTTCTCATTTTTCCTTTAGCAACTTTTGAATTTCCCTATCATTTTTGTCAAAACAATCTTAATGTTTCTGAATGTTCTGGACCAGATGAATAAGTGCTGTGCTCCACACCAAAGGTCTGAAAGTTCCCTACTCCCTTTATGCTCCACTGTTGCCAACCTTGCTTGGCTTAGTTTTTCCTCCAAGTCAGCAACAAATTGCTCAACCATGGGGAAGTTCTCTCATCTCTTGATATTAATTTTCTGATAGTTATCTTGACTGAGGGCCACCATTTTTATTGAATGCAAATATTTAGCTTAAAGAGGATAAAGTCCATCATTGGTTCAACAATCTGTACCACAGATTGCCTTTGTCACTCTCACATTCTGTCTATCTCTTCTCCTTACAATGACTTAGTATACTAAATGCCAATGGTTGCTTCAAGGTTGCATTTGTGAAGGTTTGTTTGATTGTTTTGGGGGGTTGTGTTGTTGTTTGTGAAGAAAATGTTGGTGATGAGAAAGTCACAAGATGCACAAGTCTTCAGGAGCAAGTGACTGTTTCTGTTGTTGTTTCCAACTACATTCCTCACAAGGACTCTGACATTTCTGGTAGTCTGGAGTTAAACTCACCATGAATTTTAAGCTTGACACCCTTTGGCACATTGACGATAAGAGTCTCCAGGCCTTCATAAAGTTTTCAGGGCTTGCCATGGTGGGAAAATATGCAGTGATTTTTTTTTTTTGCAAGGCAATTGGAGTTAAGGGAGTTGCCCAGGGTCACACTGTTAGTAAGTGTCGAGTGTCTAAGGCTGGATTTTAACTCAGGACCTCCTTACTACAGGGCCAGTGCTCTATCTACTGCACAACCTAGCTACCCCTAGCAAATGCACTGATGAGTGTGGCACTTTCATGCAAGTGGCAATTGCATTGTCATGAGTCTGTTATTCATTCCTTTTGGCAGTCATACAAGTTGTTGGCTACTTAAGTATTGATTGCAAAATCAATGCACTCCCTATCACAGTGGGCCCCTCCAGGAAAAAAAAAAATGTGTATCTAGCTCTTACTTTGGTAAACTGGAATTCATTTGCTAACCTTGTTTCATGCAGGGCTACTATTTGGTTGTGGTGCCTGCTAAATTCTCTCACAACAAGAGCTATTTGTCCTTCAGATCTACTGGATTTCATGTTGCTCATAAGGGTGAACACATTCCATGTTCTAATGGATCATGTCTTTGCAAAGTTTGTGTATGTGTGTGTGTGTTTTGATCACATGGTGGAATCCCTGACTGCTGTGACAGGCCAGGTTTTGGTGAAGCAGATGATTTTAAGAGTATCTTTGCTAGTCCCTTCTTCATGACCACTAAAGTCCTTTAAATAGGTGCTCAGACATTCAGGGGGCTGACAAATCCCACTACTGCTTCAGTCCAGTGAGAAGATGGATCCTTTTCCTGGGTTACCTGTGTGCAGGGTTGTGTCTACAGCTGCCAGTGTGTCCACACCTGATGCTTAGTCATTTGCCTGTCACCACAGGATTTTGAAGAAGGTAAGAATGGTAAATTGGCATGTGTGGTGTCTTGTTATTTCTGCATATATTGGATTTCAGTAAGACAGAGATGTATAAAGTCATCAGCCTTACTTTCTCTTTCAGAGTCATCAAAGTCCAGTGTCAATAAAAATCAAGATGACTGTCTATAGCTTAGTATAAAGTAAATGACCTCTATGTCTTCAATGTCCAATCAAGCTCTAAGCTCTCAATAGTGCCTCTTTCAGCCCCCTTCATGGACATTGGAACAAATTGCTCTCAGTTCCCCATTCTTCTGGGGAAAGTTTTCATATGCTTGGGGTAGACACTTCCCTAACTCACCAACAATTTTGAGACCCCTTGGTTACTTTCAACCTGATTTAGCCCATCTGCCAAAATGATTTACTGATAGGTAGCCACAGAGCATGCTGCAACTTCTTGGAGCTACAGGTCATAGTTGGGTGTGTTATATTAACATCAAATGTTGATGAAACAGCCCTGAAACCAGAAGTACTGGTGTTCCCTGAAAATCCTTCACTGTGATAGCCTAGACATGAAGATGAGAGCCTGCACAAGAAAGGTCACTTTTTCAGTGTAAAGAAAGGGATGAAGATAAGGTAGAAAATAAGGTAGAAATAAGACTTGGCAAAAGACTGGTTCTGTGGGATAAGTACAAAGTAAGCTTTAAATAAAACACTGAAGTTGGAGTTTGATTGACTGAGAGAATTGTAGTACCTTGAAAATAACAGGAAAAATGGGAAAAGGTAAGATTTGAAAGAAAGAAAATTAGTTCTGTTTTGGGCATTTTAAGTTTGACATGTAATATACAAAAGATATTTATAGTGCAAGACTGGAGCTCAGCAGAGGTATTAAAGTTCAGGAGAGATATTCATAAAGATCTATGAACCTTCTGTATAGTATTTATAATGAAGCCATGGGGGCTGATCAAATCACCAAGGGAGACTGTATGAAAGGACAAGAGAAAATATGAACAAGAATAGACCTGATTGTTAATGGGCATGGCCTCAATGAGAAACAAGCAAAATAGACTGAGAAAGAATGGTCAGAATGTTAGGGAAAGTAGCCACAAAAAGAATGCAGTCTCATAAAAAAAGTCACTATAAAACAAATTTGATATATTCTAGACGCAGTATGTTCCATAGCTTTTCTTTTCCATTTGGGACTTTCAAAATGTGTACTATCAGGTCTCCATGGTAAAAGAAAGTAAGGACAAGGCAGTCTTCTTCTGCTCCTGAGAAGTCTACAAATTTTGAGCACATTTCTTCCAAAATTTCTTCCAGTAGCTATGGGGAAAAAAGTATTGGCAATCTTAACTAATATAATTTAACTTATTCTTTGAGAAAATAACCTGCTATAAATTGGGGAGAGATTCAGCCATATAAATTCAGTTGTGTGAAAGAATGTCCAAATCAAAAGAAGGAGAAATATTAAAATAATTGTGGTTCTTTCCTCATGAAATTTCCATGTGCCCTGCATCAACCCAAACCTCAATAATGTCAGGTAAATTGCCCAGTTCCTAAGTACAAGACAGGAGAAAATGAATGGAAAGTAATGGGTAAGGATAGAGATATTATCAGAGCTTCAAATAAAGCTATCAATAACATTAGACAAGGAAGGCAGACCAAGAATCTGAAAGGGAAATATTGAGAATATGTCCAACCCCATTATAAATGGTTGGTTGGTTGTTGTCCTTTGTTCTTGAAGAAGATCAAAATGACATCATTATATGAGGGTCAAGTCACAGTGTATCTGATTGTCACTGATCAGATCAATATGAGCTTGGAATGTTTTATCACAGGTCAAGCACAAATATTCCATGTGAATGTTTGGGGGGGGGGATTCTCTAAATTTGTGCATTTCATGTTTCTTTTGAGCTACTTCAATTCTGCTTTGTTAATAGAGCATTGCACTTTTGCTGATGAGGGCTGGGTGGCCCTGTGCCAGTATCTCCCATGTCACACAATCAATTGCAAAATCCTTATGACCTTAGGAGTGTCCTTTTATCACTTTTGCTGACTACCGTGTGAATGCTTGCCCTATATAAGTTCTCCACACATTTGGCATTTCAACAACCTGGCCATCCCATCTGAATTGAGCTCTCCGTAGAAGAGTTTGCAGGCTTGGCAGTTTAATTTAATAAAAGACCTCAGTGTCTGGTACCTTATCCTGCCAGGTGATCTTCAGAATCTTCCTAAGACTATTCGAATAGAAACAATTCATTCCTGGCATGGTATTGGTGTACTGTCCAGGTTTCATAGGCATACAACAATGAGGTCAGCACAATGGGCCCTATAGATGTTCAGTTTGGTAGTCAGTCTAATATCTCTTCTCTCCCATGCTTTCTTTTAGAGCCTGCCAAGCACTGAGCTATCTCTGGCAATACACGTGTCCACCTTATTATCAATATTCATGTTACTAGAAAGCATACTGTCATGGTAATTGAACTTATCTACAGAATTCAAAGCTTTTCCATTTGCTGGAACGTATGGTTCCACGTATGGATGGTGCGGTGCTGGTTGGTGGAAAACCTGCGTTTTCTAGGTGTTATGAGGTCAAAATTAGCACAAGCTACAGAGAACAAAACTTTACTTAGTTACATCTCACTTTCTGAAGTCACAATGAGTGAACAATATCCGTGGACAAAAAGTCACCCACCAAATCTCCTTCCATTTTAGTCTTGGTTTGTAGACTTTTCATGTTAAAGATTTTACCATCAGTGCTATAGCTGACCTTGATGCCATATTCAAACTCATTGAAGGCATTCGACAATATGACTGAAAATATCATGCCGAAAAGCATGGGAGCAAGGGTACACCTTGTTTCACTATACTGGTGATTTTGAAAGCACGAGAATATTATCCATTGTCCAAAACCTGGACAAGCATGCTGTCATGAAATTGATATACAATACTGAATAACTCCTCTGGAAAACCAAATTTTGAAATAATTTTTCCTAAGTATGACTGACAGTATCAAAGGCTTTTGTCAGATCTTCAAATGTAGTATACAGACACATTGTAGATAAGCAAGCCATAAAACAAATGAAAAAAGGAAAAAATGAAGAAACTGCAAAAAATCATAATAGTGAATTAGTATTTTACATGAGCGGAAAGGAATTTTAAATACTACAATAAATAACAAAAAAAGGAATAAATTTTAAATGATCTGTAAAAATAGAATAGTAAGAAACAGCAAAATATGTCTTAAGATAGAGTTTACAAAATATAAAAAAGAAATACATAAATTAGGGTGGACATTAGGCCTCCCAAAAGACAAAAATAGGGAGGAGACAATTTTTGGAATATATTTTAAAAAGCTTTACAAAGAGGACAAGTGAACAGAGTATTAGAAATTTTAAAAATAGAAAAAATGAGGAAAATTGGACAGACTGTGCCCAAAAGATATTGCTAGAATTAATTCATGTAACTCTATAAAACATCGCTTAATAGAGGCTGAAGATGAGATTGAAAGAAAGAATGTGAGAAGCATTAAAGTACAAGTAAAGAACATGAATGCTATGGGGGGAGGGTGGAAGTTATGAGAGAATAAATTTAAAATTCCTCCAAAGTATAGCTAAGAGAAGGCAAAGTCAAGATCAATAGGCTCCATATGCCACCAACAGAGGGAAATTCCATTTTTAAAAAGGGGTGCTAAGTAGTGTAGTGAAGAGAATACAAGGCCTATAGTCAGGAATACTCATCTCCATGAGTTTAAAATGGACCCCAGGGATTTACTAGTTTTGTGTTCCTGGGCTAGTCACTTAACCTTGTTTACCTCAGTTTCCTAATCTGTAAAATAATCTAGAGAAGGAAATGTCCAACCACATCAGTATCTTTGCCAAGAAAACCCCAAATACATTCATGAAGAGTAAGACATAACCATAATGATTGAATAGCAAGTAGTAGTTCAGAACTTGAAAACACACACACACACAAACACATACATGTTTGTATGCATGTATTTCAGGGAATCAGGAGAAAGAACTTCAGCTATAAAAGAAAATAAATAGGAATAATGCAAGACTAGTTATTAACTAAGATAAATCAAAAAAAATTTTTTGACTCCCCAAAAAGATAAGGTTACACCCGAGATACTAAATACAATGACCTCCCCATATTCCTCAATCTACTTGATTTCTCTAAAGTTTTTAACCCTGTTGACCACCCACTTCTCTTGGATAACAACTCTTCTATCCCTCAGTTCTCCTTCAATTTATCCAACTCCACTTTCCCCATTGCTTTTGCAATATCATTGTTCTGCTTTCACTCAATATGTTTAAATACCATTTAATGCTTTTTTCTGCCCTATTCCCTCTGCACTATGTCTCCCTTAATGATTTTAGTTTCCATGATTTGGGTCATTATATACACAGATAAATATCAGTCTACATATTTAGCTCCAATATTTCATGAGAAATCCAATAAAGTTATCACCAGTTCCTTAATGAACACTGTTACTTGAAGTTTCCATAGACATCTTAAACTTAAGTTGTTCCAACTTAAATTGTTTCCTCCAAAACATATTTCCTCTCCAGAGTTAGAAAGTGTTAATAAGGTCACCACCATGTTCGTAACTGATAACACCTTCCAGTCACCTAGATTCAAAAATATAGTCATCACTGTTTCTTACTTTCTTTCACTCTCATTATGATGAAAGTTGACAAACATTCTTGATTCTACCATCTCAGTCTTCCTCCCTCTATTTGTTCCTTCTGAGTGATAAAGACAACAGCCTACTTCTGATCCTTATCACATCTGGTTTGGACTTTTGAAATACCTCCCTTACTGATCTCCTTTCTCCCAATATGTTTCTTCTCCAATGTATCCTTTAAATATTTTCCACATAAACTACATATCTAGCCCTATTAATTTTTTAATAAAAATTTTCTAGTGATTCCCTATTTCCTCTAAGATAAAATATTAAATTTTGAAACTAACATTTATAACTGTCCACAAACTGCCTGCCACCTATGTTTCCTTTCTATTTCATATTATTTACATTTTTTGCACTCTCCATGGCAAACTGGCTATCTGTTTGATGTGCCTGACATTTCTCTCACCCTGATGGATTCACACAGGCCACCAAAACCCCCACTCATCCCATTTCTAGAATGGCTTCCTTCCTAATTCCTTCTTAAAATCTTTAATTTAAGGGTCAGCTAGGTGGCGCAGTGAATAGAGCACCAGCCTTCGAGTCAGGAGGACCTGGGTTTGGATCCAGCTTCAGACACTTAACACAAAAACTAGCCATGTGACCTTGGGCAAGTCACTTAACCCCAATTGCCCTCCCAAAAAAATCTTTAATTGCTCTGAAAGTGTAGCTAAAGTGCCACTTCCAACGGTTTTACCCAACTATTCCCGCTGATTACATTCTCTCTGATACTATTTTTGTTTACTTTGTAAATTTCCTCTATTTACTTATCTGTCTACATGTAGCATGTACCTGTTTATCCCATACCCCAAAATAGAACTTAAGTCCTTTGAGAGAAGTTCCATTATACAAATGTTGAAATTGAAGGTCAAAAAGATTAAATAATTTGCCCATAATTTGACTTTTTTTCTACTAGAGCAAATGAGACACAAACCAGAATATTTTGACCAAGGTTTCCCATTATTCCACACAGTCTTTAAAACATGCATAGTCAAATAAAATCAATTGGCCATAGAAGTCATGTAATATCAAAAACAAATTAAAATATTTCAAGGTCCACATTAGGCTTTTAAAAAACCTAATAGGTTGAATACCATTCTATTCTTAACTATTTTGTCTGTACTGATCCACCCTTTACTAACATCAGAGTGGCAGTATACTTTAATGGAAATAATGTCAAACTGAAATCAGTTTGACTCTGACACTGTTATCTTGGGCCATTTCACAAAGCTTTTCCCTGGCTCTATTTCTGTATTTGTAAATGCAAGAGATTGAACTTGATGAACTCTAAGGTTCTTTCCAATTGTAAGGTCTATGATTCTGGTTATTGAAAAGTATTGACTCCTTTCACCCCCGGTCAGAAACCTGCCTTGTTTTTCTCTTCTCTATCTATGAACATGCAGTTTTAAAATAAAATTCAAATTATATTTCTCTATAAACCTCATTTGTACTTTTTACTAATTACAGTGTGAGTCATAATTAATACTTCAGTATTTCTCAGTTTCTTCATTTCCTCATTCCTCACTCTTGACCTGGAATGCAATACCTACTAATTACTTGATTGGAACCAGTATAGCTCATTGGGTTGAACATCAAGTTAATGGACAGAGATTTGGATTGCTGCTCTAGAGCTGTTGTGTGACCTTGAGCAATTCATTTAAACTCATTGAATCTTGATTTCCTGATCTCAACATTGGGAACAAGAACAATGACCTGTCTTAACTACCATGAATATGGGCTCAGAATGTTGAAAATTTAAAAAGTGTTTTAGATTAGACCTGTGATTTCAATGGCATAGAAGAAACTCCATCTCTTAATGCATGTCAATACCTTATGAGAAATCTATAGTCTTACAGGTTATACTTATTATAGGTTCCAGGTGGTTCAGAGAGTACAGTGTTTAGTTTGCAGTCAGGAAAACCTGAATTCAAATCTAACCTCAGATTTACTATCTGTATAATCCTGGGCAAATCACTTAAACATTTTCTACTTCAGTTTCTTCAATTGTAGAATAGTGATAATACTAGTATCCCTCCAATGGTTGTTGTGAGGATCAGATGAGAAAATATTTGTAGAATGTCTAGCACAATGCCTGCCACACACTGAGCCCTAAACAAATGCTTGTTTTCTTCCCGCTACTCTTTATAAGTTAGTAAAAAAATCTAATAATCATAGTTCATCATCAATTGAATGTAAGACAGAAGTTTGGGAGAAGGATGTTAAAATGAACAGGATATTAAAAATTGCAAAATGCAACCCATCCACATTATTCCACATAATCAAACCATTTCAGAGAATGTTGTGTAATACTAGCTACCACATTACAAAATAAGGTAGAAAAACTAAGAATGTTGCAGAAAAGAGTGACCAAATTGATAACATGAATAGAAAATAAGTCCACTTAATTATGAAGTTATTACTTTAAACATGTGAAAGTTTAAAAAGTATTGATACTATCTTCATCTTCAGATGGTCAAATAGAAGAAAACAGATTTATCTTCAAAAGGAAAGATTTAAGTTGGATGTAAAGAAGGACTTCTGGCATTTATGGAGAAAAGATACTGTAAGAGTCTACTAATTTAGGTTACATATCAATAAGATTAACTTTCCAGTGAGATGACAAGATGTCATGTAGTGACAGGCCCATTTAATTTCTTTATCTGGAAAATGTAGTAGAAGTATATGGAAGCTGAGAAAATTCCTGTTGAAATGTGAAAGCATTCATAATATCATGAAAAATTATCAAAGGATGAGAATCTCTTAACTCTTTTATCATAATGCTAGGAAGAGGTGGTGAGAACTCTCTCTCTTTCTCTGTCTCTCTCACACACATGCATAGACACACGTGCACATACGTGTATATATATATATAAATATACAAACACATATACATATATACACATACAAACAAATAACGTTTGGGAGGTATTTATGCATGGACAAAAATTTTGCTTTGAAGAGAATATCATCTAGGGAGATTGATTGGAATGTTATATTATTTGTAAGTGAAGAAATTGTAGCAGTAACTTAAAAGAAAGTAATAATAAATGAGAGATGTCTGCATTGGCAAAATATCAAGGTAGCAAGATATCTTCTCAGCTAAGTTGAGAGTGGAATGCACTGAGATGCAGATACTGGAACAAGCCATCAGCAGGCCACAACCCATCAAAGAAGCAACAAAGACCAATACCCAAAAAAATCATGAAGCTCCCAATTCCCAGTCCTGGCAAAAGGCAACAGGGAGGTCCCATGCCACTAAGCCTAGGTGCAGACCAGAATCAGGTCCTGCACAACAAGCCACTGTGGGCCTTGGAGGCAAATGAATCAACAACAGAAACTTCCAGAGCTCTCAACTCCCAGAGAATGAAGGGACCAGATAACTGGTCAGAAGGAGAAGATAGATATTTTAGCATTGATACGGGACCCTTTTACATTAGCAAATAGGGATCAATGGGGAAAGAAATGAGAGTTATGCAAAAGAATCATGAAAACAGTCAACAATTTTCTAAATGAAGCACAAAAAAGGAAAAAGATATACAAATATTTACTGAAGAAAATAATTCCTCAAAATTAAAATTGACCAAACAGAGAAAGAGGCATAAAAATTCACTAAAGATAAGAAGTTTTTAAAAGCAGAATTGGTCAGATGGATTTCAGGTAGTCCAATAATTCTTAAATTATCTCTTCTTGATCAATTTTCCAAGTCAGTTTTTTTTCCTCCAATGAAGTATTTCACATTTTCTATTTTTTTCATTCTTTTGATATTTATTTTATTCCTGTTTCATAGAGACACTAGCTTACATTTGTCCAATTTGAATTTTTAAGGAATTATTTTCTTTATTTAGCTTTTGCAGTTTCATTTCCATTTGGCCAATTTTACTTAGCAATATAGTAAATAAACCCACATAAAACATCAGTATTTCTGTAGACTACCAAAAATCACATCAGAAAGAGATAAAAAGACGATTCGATTTAAAATAACATAGACAATATAAAATACTTGGAAGTCTACCTGAGAAGACAAATCCAGGTATTATATGAACACAATTACAAAATATTTTTCATACAAATAAAGTTACATCTAAACAATTGAAAAATAATTGCTCATGGATAGGCTAAGCCAATATAGCAAAAGTGGCAAATCTACCTAAATTAATTTACTTATCAATGCTATACCAATTAAACTAAAAATATTTTATAGGGCTACTCAAAATAACAACACACTTCATTTGAAAAAAACAAACATCAAGACTATCAAGGGAAACAATTTAAAAAAAACCCCAAACATATGAAGGAAGGTTGACTAACCATGCCAGTTCTCAAACTGTATTACAAAGCATTAATAATTTGTTACTGGCTATGAAGTAGATTGGAGGATCAGCAAAATAGATTATGGCTACAATACACAGTAGAAAATTATTGTAATAGTTATTTGTTCTATAAATACAAAGATTCAAGCTTTTAAAATCAGAACTCACCATTTGACAAAAACTACTGGGAAAATTTAAAATCAGTCTGGAAAAATATAGGTATAGACCAATATCTCACACCTTGTACCAATAAAAGGTCAAAATCTAGTACATGATTTAGCCATAAAGGGTTATATATATATCCAAATTAGGTGAGCATGGAGTATTTTACTTGTTTGATCTTTGAAGAAAGGAAGAACTTATGACCAAACAAGACATAGAAATTGTTGTAAGATATATTATGCTAATTTTTATTATATTATATTAAAAAGAGTTGTCACAAACAAAAACAGTTAAGTCAGAATCATACACAAAACAGAAAGCTGGGAGAAAATTTTATAGCAAGTGTCCCTGATAAAGGGTTCATTTATCAAAGATACAAAAAAACGAGTCAAATTTATGAGAATACTGGTCTGGGTGGCTAGGTAGCACAGTGAATAGAGCACTGCCCCTAGACTTAGGAAGACCTGGCAAATCTGACCTCAGACACTTAACACAAAACTAGCTGTGTGACCTTGGGCAAGTCATTTAACCCCAATTGTCCTACCTTCCCCCCTCCAAAAAGAAAAAAAAAACCAGAATACTGATAATTTTTCAATTGATAATTGGTCAAGGAATATGTACAGGCAGTTTTCGCATGAAGAATAAAATCTAAAGTCATACAAAAAATATGGTAGGTACTTCCCCAAACCTATCAGATTGGCTAATGTGACAGAAAAGGAATAAGAAACATTGGAAGGGATATAGGAAAATAGAGATGCCAATGCACAATTGGTAAAGTTGTAAACTTATCTAAGCATTCTGGAGAACAATTTCGAACTATGCTTAAAGGGTTATACAACTGTGCATACACTTTGACCATGAAATACCACTACTAGTTTTAGACACCAAAGAGGTTTTTTTTTAATGGAAAAGGATCTATTTATATAAAAAATATAGCAGCTCTTTTTGTGGTAACAAAGAATTGTAAGTTGTGGGGATGCCCAATCAATTGGGGGTTGGCTAACCAAGTTGTTGTGTATGATTGTTTTGGAATGCAGTTGTGTTATAAGAAATGTCAGACAGAATGACTTCAGAAAAACCTGGAAAGACTTACATGAATCAATTCTGAGTGAAGTGAGCAGAACCAGGAGAACATTGTACACAGTAACAATCATATTGTATGATGATCAACTGCAAAAAAAAAAAAAAAAAGAAAAAAACTTGGCTGTTCTCAGAAATAAAATGATTCAAGATAATTTCAAAGGACTTACAATGCAAAATGCTATCCACCTCCAGAGAAAGGACTGATGGAGTCTGAACACAGATCAGAACATAGTATTGCTCACTTTCTTTATCTTTTCATTGTTTGGGTTGTTTTTTTGTTTAAGCAATATCTTCTTTTATATAATTGATAATATGTAAATAAATTTTGCATGTTTGCACATGTATGTTGTACATTAAACTCCTTACCATCTTAGAATATAGGAAAAAAAACTTGGAACTGAAAGTAAAAAAATAAAATGCAACAAATTGTTTTTGGTTGTAATGTGGAAAAAATATTTTAAGAATTTTTTTTTAAAATATCATTCCCACCTTCCACCCAACACAAGGTATAAAAATATTTTCCTCACAAAAGGCAGTATAAATATAATACCCATTTTCCTCACAATAGGCAGTATAAATATAATACCCATTTTCCACACAAAACAAGAAATATTTTTAGGTGCCTATCATATGCCAGTTACTATCCTAAGAAATGAAGATTCAGCCAAGATGGCAGAACAAAAGCAGTAATTTTCTAAGCTCCTCCAAGAATCCTATCTCTAAACTTTAAAAAGTGAATCTGAACAGATTTTAGAGTGACAGAATCCACTGGAAGACAGAGTGTGGTAGAATCTAGCCCAGGAAAGTGCCCATGTGGGTCTGGTCAGGGAGAGAGTGGAGAGCACGAGGGCTGCACCAGCAAGGACTAGAGAGAAGACAACAGCACAGCAGAGTGAGAAGGAGCCCCAGCCAGCCAACTCACCCACCCCAACAGTTGTATGCAGCCATCTCACCAACATCTCACCACATGATGGGAGGATCCCTCAAAGTTGGGTAAGAGAAAACATAGGGCCAACAGCAGAGATAGCAGCTTCTCTTGAGACTATCAGCCCACAGTCTGGAAGTTTAAAAAGTATCTACTTGAATTTCCATAAGCCAAGATGGCAAGAAAAACTATAGCTACTCATATGCCCTCTCCTTGACCTAGAAAACCTAGAGATAAATATGCTACCCAGAGCAAAATCCGGAAATAGAGGAAATAGCCTCAGGCTTATGAGTGACTGAGAAAGGTTGTAACTGAAGCAGTAAGGAGTCTGAAGTGAAAGGCAAAAGGGATCCCAAAAAGCCTCACTTCATTTGACCAACAAGAGCCCCCAAAGCCCAGGGGGCTGGAGCCAGCAAGTGCTAACATCACAAGCCAAGGTGGACCTTAGCACCAGCAGGGGAATCTGCAGACACCAGTGCTACCAGCTCTGCTACCTGCTGAGCCTGCATGAGCTGTAGCCCAGGGACATAGTGATGGAAAACAGAATTGGCCAGACCACCCCTCACCCACAGGTTACTCTGTGAGCCTCAAGGTAACTCCGGGGAAACACTGAGAATCCTGGCCTTGGCCTCAGGCTAAACTCCCAGAGGCTACAGCACACAAAATCAACAACCAGGTTCTTAGTTCCCAGCCTGAGAAATTAGGAAATAGAAAAATACAATGGGAAGGAAGGAAGCTGATGTGGAGAAGGGGAAGGCAAGAAAATTGTTCCAAGCTTATTATATTGAGCAAGAACAACCAAATACAGAGGACAACATGGACTCTATATTCACACCTGAGACCACAGAAGGAAATATGAACTGGTCTCAAGCCCAAAAAGCATTCTTGGAGGAGCTCAAGAAAGATTTAAAATCCCAAATCAGAGAGGTAGAAGATAAATTTAAATCTACAATGAACAAATTAGGAAAAAAAAAAGTCTTACTGAAGAAAACAAATCCTTAAAAAGTAAAATTTATGAACTAACTAAAAAAAGACCTTCAAAATCTAACCAAAGAGGGGTGGCCAGGTCACACAGTGAGTAAGAACACCAGCCCCAGAGTCGGGATAACCTGGGATCGAATATGGGCTCTGATACTTAGGACCACACCCAGAAATAACTGGCTGTGTAACCTTGAGTAAGTTACTTAACCCCAATTGCTTAAAAAAAAAAACAAACCTAACCAAAGAAAATAATTCACTAAAAATTAGAGTCAGTAAAATCAAAGCTCAGGACACTATAATGCACCGAGTCAATCAAGCAAAACATGAAGATTGAAAAATTAGAAGAAAGTGTAAAATATCTCACTGGAAAAACAAATGACCTGGAGAACAAATCCAGGAGAGATGACTTAAGAATTATTGGTCTACCAGAAAGCCATTATGAAAAAGGTAGTCTGGACAACATACTCCAAGAGCTTGTCAAAGAAAACTGTCCTGAAGTCCTAAAATCAGAAGTTAAAATAGTTATCAAAAGAACTCACCAGACTCCTCCTGAAAGAGTTCCCAAATTGAAAATTCCAAGAAATATAGTAGCCAAATTCCAGAATTACATTGTTAAGGAGAAAATACTGCAAGCAACCAAAAAGAAACAATTCAAATATTTTGGAACTACAGTCAAGATTACACAAGACCTAACAGCTGCTACATTAAAAGACCAGAGGTATTGGAATTTGATATTTTGTAAGGCAAAAAAGCTAGGACTGCAACTAAGGATCAACTACCTGGCAAAACTGAGTATAATCTTTCAGGCAAGGAGATGGTCATTTAATGGATAAATGGACTTCTAGACTTTCCTAATGAAAAAGTCAGAGCTCAGTGGAAATCTTTATCTCCAATTACAAGACTCAAGAAAGACATAAAAATGTAAACAAGGAAAACATACACACACACACACACTTACACTTATATACACATGCACATAACTTGTGATTCAATAAGATAAACTGTTTACATCCCTATATGAGAAGCTGATACTTGTCAATATTAAAATTATTATTATCTACCTCCAATGAAGAGGAAATTAAAACAATAATTAGGAATCATTTTGAGAAATTATATGCACATAAATCTGACAATCTTAGGGAAATGGATGAATATTTACAGAAATATAAATTGCCCAGATTAACAGTAGAGGAAGTAAATTACTTAAATAATCCCATCTCAGAAAAAGAAATTGAATAAGCCATCAGTGACTTCCTCAGGAAAAAATCTCCAGAGCCAGATGGATTTACTAGCGAATTCTATCAAACATTTAAAGAACGATTTATTACAATAATCTACATAGTACATGGAAACATTAGTGAAGAATTCCTACCAAATTCGTTTTATGACACAAATATGGTACTGATACCTAAATCAGGAAGAGATAAAAAGGAGAGAGATAATTATAGACTAATTTCCTTCATGAATATAGATACAAAAATTTTGAATAAAATATTAGCAAAAAGATTACAACAACTTATCACAAGAATAATGCACTTTGATCAGGTATGATTTATTCCAGGAATTCAAGGATGCTTTAATATTAGGAAAACCATCAGTATTATTGATCATATCAACAATAAAACTAGCAGAAACCACATGATTACCGCAATTGATACAGAAAAGGCTTTTGACAAAATACAACATCCATTCCTATTAAAAACACTAGAAAGTATAGTGATAAATGGAGTCTTCCTTAAAATAATGGTTAGCTCCTATTTAAAGCTGTCATCAAGTATTATATGTAATGGGGGTAAGCTAGAAGAATTTCCAATAAGATCAGGGGTGAAATAAGGATGTCCACTATCACCCATCTTATTCAATCTGGTACTAAAAATATTAGCAGGAGCAATTAGAGAAGAAAAAAAATCAAATTAGGTAAAGAAGAGACCAAGCTACCACTCTTTGCAGGTGATATGATGATATACTTAGAGAATCCTAGAGAATCAAGTAAAAAACTTCTTGAGAAAATAAATAAATTTGGCAAAGTTGAAGGATATAAAATAAACCCACAAAAATCCTTGACATCCCTGTATATTTCTAATGAAATCCAACAGCAAGAGATAAAAAGAGAAATCCCATTTAAAGTTACTGTAGACATTATAAAATATTTCAGAATCTACCTGCCAAAACAAACCTGGACCTATATGAACACAACTACAAATCACTTTTCACACAAATAAAGTCAGATCGAATTATTTGGAAAAACATCAATTGCTCATGGCTGGGTCGAGCAAATATATTAAAATGATATTTTTACCTAAGTTGCATTATATATTTAGAGCCATACACCAAAAAATTACTTTATAGAGCTAGAATAAATAGTAACAAAATTCATTTTGGATAAAAAAGGTCCAGAATATCACAGGAACTGATGAAAAGGAATGCTAGGGAAGGTGGCCTAGCTATACCAGATTGTAATCTTTATTGTAAAACAGTAGTCATCAAAAATACTTGATACTTTCTGAGGAATAGAGCAGTGGATCAATGGAATAACTGGATACACAAGACTCAGAATCCAATGACTATAGTAATCTACTGTTTGATAAACCCAAAGACCTCAGTTTTGGGGATAAGAACTCACTACTTGAAAAAAACTGTGGGGAAAACTGGATTATAGTATTGTAGAAACTGGGAATAGACCATTATCTAACACCATATACCAAAATCAAGTCTAAATGTTATGTGATCTAGTTATAAAAGCTGATACTGTAATCAGTCTGGGAAAGCAAGGAATAGTTTACCTGTCAACTTTATGGAGAGGGGAAAACTTTATGACCAAAAAAGAATTAGAGAGCATTATAAAATACAAAATTGCTAATTTTGATTACATTAGATTGAAAACCTTCTGTACAAACAAAACCAATGTAATCAAGATTAAGAGGGAAGTTGAAAATTGGGAAAGAATTTTTACAACCAATATCTCTGATAAAGGCCTAGTCTCTAAAATATACAGATAATTGAGTCAAATCTATAAGAATACAAATCATTCCACAATTGATAAATGGTAAAAGGATATGACAAGGCAGTTTTCAGAGGAAAAAATTAAAGATATCTGTAAGCATATGAAATCCAATGCTCTAACTCACTATTAATTAGAGAAATGCAAATCAAAACAACTCTGAAGTACCACATCTCACTGGTCAGATTGGCTAAGATGACAAAACAGGAAAATGGCATATGCTGGAGAGGATGTGGACAAATTGGAACACTAATGCATTGCTGGTGGAGTTGTGAACTCATTCAACTGTTCTGGAGAGAAATCTGAAACTATACTCAAAGGTTTATAAATAAGTCTATACCCTTTGACCCAGCAAAATACTTCTAGGTTTGTATCTCAAAGAGATCATAGAAACAGGAGGAAGACCCATATGTACAAAAATATTTATAGCAACTTTTTTGTGGTGGCAAAGATTTGGAAATTAATGAGATGCCCATCAATCAGGGAATAGCTAAACAAGTTGTGGTATATGAATGTAATGGAATGCTATTGACCTATTAGAAATGAGGAGCCAATGGACTTCATATTTACCTGGAGAGGCTTATACAAACTGATGCTGAGTGAGAAGAAAAGAACCAGGAGAAATTTGCACAAAATTACAGACACAATGTATGTGTGATGACCAATTTTGATAAACTGGACTCTTCTCAGCAATGCAGTGTTATAAGTCAACTCCAAAAGACTCATGATGGAGAGTGATGTCTACATTAAGAGAAAGAACAGAGTTTGAATGCAGACTGATGCAAACTTCCTGCTGTCTTTCTTTTTCTTGTTTGGTTTTATTTCCTCTTTCCCTTTTTTCATTCCATCCAGTACAATTCTTCTTTATAACCTGACTAATGTCTAATGTGAAGGTATATCCAGATCCTATACTTGATTATATGCCACCATGGTTGGGGGGGAAGGAGAAGTAGGGGGAGAAAGTTTGAAACTCAAGGAATTATGGAACTAAATCTCGTAAACTAAAAGCAAACAACAAACTAATAAAGACAAAAAAATAAAAATTGAAGATTCAGAAAAAAATTAAATAGTCCCATTCTTCAAGTAGTTAAATTTTTTTCAGTCATTACATATATGTATGTATTTTAAAAATAAATATAAGTTCACTTTTTGTGCTGAGAATACTAGCACATGACTGTTGTTGGGGCAGGGGAAGACAGAGTGGTCATGGAAATAATCATTTGGAGAATTGCTTTTGAATTTATTTTTGAAGAAATAAAGAAAGACTTCTAGGTGGGGGGGGGAAAGTATATCCAAGTTCTAGGAAGTGGGGAAGGGGAAGACAGTACAAAGGCTGAGAGAGAGAGAGAGAGAGAGAAAGAGAGAGAGAGAGAGAGAGAGAGAGAGAGAGAGAGACAGAGAGAGACAGAGAGAGACAGAGAGAGAGAGAGAAGGAGGGAGAGAGAGAAAGATTAAATTCTAAACATATTTCATCCATTTATTTTTTTTCCTATATGGATAGTTACACTACAATCTTCTGACTGATATTGAATCTCATTTAGGAGGCCCTGTAATAGTCGTAGTCTTGCTGAAATAAGCAAAATCTAATCCATGAATAAGAGCATCAGAAGGAACTCATCATCCTTGGGGAATCTCTTTTCCCTTTGTACATTGCACAACGTATTCTCCATAACATGGTGAATATATCCTGTGAGTGTATAATTCCTAATTTGGATACAAATTCCACTCAGTTAGCCCATTACCACATTTTTCAGAAGGCACTGTAGATGAAAAATGAACTGGGACTAGAATTGAATAGGAGAAAGTTATCAGGCTGGATTGCACTTGGGTAAATGGACTATATGATCAGTGACTGATTCTAAACATCTAGAAATAAAAAGAAAACCAAAATCTTTTCAATACTAAAATTTTCCTGGGAGTGCTATGTAACTAAAACCATTATCGTTGCAGAATTAACATTTATACATAGCATTAAAAGCAAGAGAAATTTATCATGGGTACAAGTAAACTACATTGGCTTCATTGCATACACAAATTACGGAAAAGACATCAGACTAGAAAACAAAGTGAACTAAGGTGCGAGATTGTCCAATAGCAAATGGATAGCTCGAGTATTTCATTGGAATCCATAAAAAAATGTAAAGATCTAAAGCAGAGGTCTATTTTTTTTCTGCCAGGGTCTTCTTTGTCAGTCTGTGAAGGATTCCTTAGGGGAAAAAATTAAATGCATAAAATAAAATAGACAAGACTATAAAACAATGTAACATATTGAAATACAATTATTGAAATTTCAAAACAAACAAGTTCATGGACTACAGGTTAAGAGCTCTTGATCCAGGAGGACTCCTACTCATTTAGTAGTTTTTTTCTTGAAATAGTTATAGAAATTCATGGACAAGAACCACAAAGCATGATAAGTTAAAGATCTTTTTCCAATTTGAGATCTGTACCAATAGAGTATTTAAATAAAAGAGATACAGATTCATAAATGAATATGCATATATAAAGTACCTATGCCAATTCTTCAGGGATTTCTGATTTGCAATAGTGAGAACTATGTATCTACCAATACAGATTACAAACATATTTAACTGAGTTAGAGGTCTTAATTACCTGAGGCTCATTTAATTTAAGTGACTTTTCCATGTTAATATACTGAATGTAACAAGGGTGAGATTTAAACATAGGTCTTCCCGACCTTGAGCCCATTACTCTAGACAATATTCTGTACTTTCTCTCTTCTAAAGCAACTTGCACTATTAATCTAGCAAAACAAAGTTTTATTGTTGCCATTCAGTGGTTTCAGTCATATCGAAATTTTCTTGATTTCATTTGGGGTTTCTTGGCAAAGATTCTGGAATGATTTACCATTTTCCTCTCCAGCTAATTTTACAAATGAGGAGCTGAGGCAAACAAAGTTAAGTGATTTGCCCAGGGTTACACAGTTATTAAGTGTCTACGGCCAGATTTGAACCCAGGAAGATGCCTCTTCCTGACTTCAGGCTTGGTGCTCTATCCACTGTAAGAAATAGATACCAGACTACTTTTGCAAATAATTACATAAACAACAAAATCCAAAGAATAAATGACTGTGTAAACTGCCATTAATTGCATTGTTACTGGTTGAAATTCGAGTTAGCTGTTTTATCCTGAATATATATTTTCAGTATTCCTTGAGTTTTCTTTACGGTATTTTATTATGGAATAATGGTGTTTGAGATACATTGAGGGTGAAAGGATCTATATTATAGTCCCAGGTCTGTAAATAACTAGAAGCATTAACTTGAACAAGTCAATAAATAGCAGTTTCTGTGGTATTATTTTGTCTTGTAATATCTCCAGGGCCTAACTTTCCTTCATTAGGACAATGAATGGATTACAGCTGATGAACAAGGTTCCTCCTAGCTTTAAAATCTTAGTTATCCCAATATACAGACTGACCCTAATCAGGAAACACAAAGTAAAGAAATCCTCCTAGCAGAAGAAAATTGCTGAATGATGTCTTCATATGACCACTTATTTTTTTAATCTCAAGAGAGAAGTCAGTTGTATTTCAGCTCAGTAAGAACTGCCAAGAATATAAAAGAAATGATTGGTTTGATTTTATTCACAGCAAATACAACCTATTTAAGTCTTATGACTTTCTGAAGAACAGAAATTCAGTGAATTGTACATTGTTATTTAAAAGTAATACTGTTGCCTGCTACCTTTAATACATCTTTTTTTTTTTTTATGGGAGATGGGCAAGGATGATTTTAGCTATTATAGCTGAGCTTCTCTTTTCCTTTGTAGTAAATGCTGGAGGAGAATTAGGAAGAGGTTTATTTGTTTCTTTTTGTTTGTTTATTTTAGAGAAGTGCTCATTACCAGTCAGCCCTCTGACTTTTTCTGTACCTAAGACCTAAAGCAATTCAGAGAATAGCACAATGCGAAAAATTTTCCCGAAGGATGTACTTAAGATGAGGAAACCAAATATGAACACATGGGGAAATCCATTCAGATAACCAGATTCCCTAGAGCTGCACTGCTCAGTAATTTTTCAAAAACGACATGGTCCTTTTGCTTTCTTTTTCTCTTAAAATGTATCTTTTAAAAATAACCTTTATTTCCAAACGTATTTATCTTCTTTTCTCTCTATCAAAGAGCCTTTCTATATAACAAAGAATTGGGATTCTCGAAAATGTGTATTTTTTTTCCAATTACATGTGAAAACAATTTTGAACAATCCCTTTTAAAATTGAGTTCCAAATTCTCTCCCTCCTTGACTCCCTTCACCTCTACTTGAGAGGAAACACAACTTATTGTAGATTATACATGTACAGTCATGTAAAATATATTTCAATTTATACCATATTGAGAAAGAAAAGACAGACTAAAACAATAAGAAAAATAAAACTTGAACATACTTTGATCTGTACCCAGAATCCATCAGTCATTTCTCTGGATGTGGATAGCATTTTTCATAATAAATCCTTCAGAATTGTCTTAGATCATTATATTGCTGGAATACTTGAGTCAATCACAGTCGATCATCAAATAATATTGTTGTTAAAATGAACAAAGTTCTCCTGGTTCTGCACACTTCATTTTCCATTAATTCATATAAATCTTTCCAGGTTTAAAAAAGAATCCTGCTTATCATTTTTTTTTAAGCAATCGGGATTAAGTAACTTGCTCAAGGTTACACGGCCAGTTATTTCTGGGTGTGGTGCTAAGTATCTGAGCCCAGATTGATCCCCAGGTCATCCCAGCACTGGAGCCAGTGATCTTTACTTGCTGAGCCACATGGCCCCCCTCATCATTTTTTATATCATGATAGTACTTTATCTCAATCATATATTACAACTTGTTATTTATTTATTGTCATACCATCAGTTTCTAATTTTTGCCACCACAAAAAGAACTGCTAAAAATATTTTCGTTCATTTGCTCATTTTTCCTTTTGATTTGATCTCTTTTGTATATAGACCTAATAGTGATATTGCTGGATCAAAGGGTGTGCATAATTTGTTTGCCCTTTCAGCATACTCCCAAATTGTTCTCCAGAGTGTTTGGATCAGTTCACAACTCCACTAAAAGTGCATTAGTTTGACTATTTTTCTACATCTGCTTCAATATTTGTCATTTTCACTTTCTGTCATATTAGCTTATCTGAAAGGTATGAGGTGGTACCCAGAGTTGTTTTAATTTGCATTTCTCCAATCAGTAGTAATTTAGTGCAATTTTACATCTGACTATAGATAATTTTGAATTCTTCATGTGAAAGCTGTCTGTACACATTCTTTGACCATTTATTCGATGTGGAATAATTCATATTCTTATAAATTTAATGAAGTGTTCTATATCTTTTGAAAATTAGACCTTTATCAGAGAAACTTTCTCTAAACATTTTCACCACTTTTCTTCTTTTCTTCTAATCTTAGGTCCATTGTTTTTGTTTGGACAAAAACATTTAAATTTAATATAACCAAAATTATCCATTTTTTATCATGTATTATCTACAGCTTATTTAGTCATAAAGTATTCCTTATCTATAGTTCTGAAAGATAAAACATTCTATGTTCCCCTAATTTTCTTATGATATCACCTTTTATGATCAAATCATGAACTCATCTTTACCTTATATTGATATACAGTATGAGATATTGTTCGTTACCTAGTTTCTGCTGAACTGGCTTCTAGTTTACATAGCAGGTTTTGTTTGTTATTGTTTTTTGTTGTTGTTGTTGTTTTTGTCAGTTAGTCAGTTCTTGCCCAAAAAGCTTGGATCTTTGGGTTTAGCAATCACTAGACTACTATGGTCATTTACTACTGTGTAATATGTTCTTAATCTGCTCCACTGAATCACCCCTCTATTTCTTAGTGTAAAGTCAAGCACAAGAAGCTTTCCAGAAGACTGCTGCTGTCAACAGCTTTCAAGGTTCTGAAACAAGGTGTGAACTACTTCTGTGTTTGCCATTAAACTTAGTATCAAATTGTGTAGATGATTAATACTTTGTAAAATGTTTTGGGGTCTGATACACCCAGGCAAATTTCCTTCATATTTTTTAATTGATTCACTTGATCTTTTGAACTTATCTTCTTCCAGGAGAATATTCTTTTTTTTTCTAGCTCTAAAAATAATTTTTAGTAGTTTTATTGGTAAGGCATTAGATAAATACATTAATTTATGTAGAATTGTCATTTTTTTGTATATAGTCTCAGTCTACCCATGGCTCATTAACATTTCTCCAGTTGTTTATATTTTATTTCATTTGTGCGAAAAGTGTTTGTAATTGTGTTCATATAGTTCCTGGATTTGTCTTGGCAGGTAGACTGCCAAGAATTTTAAATTATCTGCAGCTATTTTAATGTTATTTCTCTTTCTATCTCTTTGTAATGTATTTTGTTGGTATACTATAGAAATGCTAATGATTTAGCTTGGTTTATTTTATATCTTACAATTTGGCTGAAGTTATTAACTTTTTCCATTAAGTTTTCTTTTGTGACTTTTTTGTCATTCTCTAAGTATAGCATCATATCATCTGCAAAGGGTGAAGATTTTGCTTCTTCATTGCTTAACCTAGTTTCTTTAATTTCTATTTCTTCTCTTCCTATGCCTAGCATTTCTAGTACAATATTGAATAGGAGTAGTGATAATGGGCATACTTACTTCACCCTTGGTTTCATTGGGAAGGTTTCTTGCTTATGCAGATAATGTTTGAGGATAGATTTACATATATAGTACTCTTTGTTTTAAGGAATGCTTTATATATTTTTTTCCTTTTAATAGTATTTCATTTTTCAAATTACATGTAAAGATATTTTTCAGCATTCACTTCTAGAAGATTTTGAGTTCCAATTTTTTTTCTCCTTCCCTCCTCACACCCCTCCCCAAGAGAGCAAGAAATATGATATAGGCTATACACATACAATCATATTAAATATACTTCTACATTAGTCATGTGAAAGATGAAAAAGAACAAAAGAAAAAACACTAGAAAGAAAAAAATAACAACAAAAATAGTATGTTTCTATTTGCATTCAGACTACATAGTTCTTTCTTTGGATGTGGATAATATTTTCCATCATGAGTCTTTTGGAATTGTGTTAGGTCATTGTATTGCTGAGAAGAGCTAAGTCTTTCAAAGCTGATCATCACATGTTATTGCTGTTACTGAGTACAATATTCTCCTGGTTCTGCTCACTTCATTCAGCATCAGTTTATGTAAGTCTCTACAGGATTTTCTGAAATCCACCTGAAATCACTGTAATTTCTTATAGCAAAATAATATTCCATTATATTCATATACCACAACTTGCTCTGACATTCCCCAATTGATGAACAGTCCCCTCAATTTACAATTCCTTGCCAACACAAAAAGAGATGGGAAAACTTCATTTTGCTTTCTATGTGTTTATTGTTTTGTATTGTTTTATGCTTTCTAGTGTTTCTAATGGGAATGGGTGTTGGGGCAGCCAGGTAACAAAGTGAGTAAGAACACCGGCCCCAAAGTCGGGATGACCTGTTATCGAATCCAGACTCAGACACTTAGCACCCACCCAGAAACACCTGGCCATGTAACCTTGAACAAGTAACTTAACCCCAATTGCTAAAAAAATAATAATGGGTGTTTAATTTTGTCCAAAAAAAAGCTTTTCCTGCATATATTGAGATTTTTTTATTTATGTCATCAGTTTTGCTGATGATTTTCCTAATGTTGACCTACCCTGCATTCATCGTATAAATGCCACCTAGTTATAGTGTGTGATCTTTGTGATATATTAATATGTTCTCCTTTGTAGTATTTATGTAAATTTTTTGTATCAATGGTCATTAGGAAAACTGTTCAATAGTTTTCTTTTTTTTCATGTAGATGTCAGCACCATATTTGTGTCACGTAATTAATTTGGTAAAACTCCTTCTTTGCTTATTTTTCCAAGTAGTTTATATATTATTAGAATTAATTGGTCTTTGAGAGTCAAGATGGTGGAGCAGAAGCAGGACCTCTGAGTGGCTCTGGCTTCCACCTTCCCCAATCAATGTAAAAAAGGGGTCTCTGAACAAACTGTGGAGCTGCAGGACCCACAAAATGCCACCAAGAAGCATCCCTCCCACTGAGGACAGTCCGGCAGGCCAGCAGGAATCAGCCAGTGTGGCATTCTGGGAGCAAGCCCAGGCCCGCAAGAACTGGAGGTTTTAGCCCCAGGGTAGGTCTGACCAGCCGCTGGCCAGAGGGACTCCAGATAAGCAGCTGCTGTGACCATTTCCAGAATTATCAACACATATATGCAAAGGACAAAGTGAGAGGTCAGTGCAGTCTGGACTTTGGGACCCAGTAAGTGGGGGTGATTCGGCTTTTCCCCATGGGGTGAGACACCTGGCACAGCCAGCCAGCACCACCTGTTAGCTTCAGCTCCTGGTGTGGAGAGTGTAGGGGAACCAAGTGACCAGTCTGAGGGGTAATTACTCTTGCTTTAACCTGTTTGGATCTGCACTGCAGTCTAGGGTTGAAGTCCTAGGGTGTGTGTCCAGCTTGCCAGAGCATGTGGAGGCCTCAGTGAGGGTACCTACCTAATACCTCTATACTATACTTCTAATTCATGGTTAATATTTGTGTAAGTGCCATGTAAACCTGAAAAAAAATTGTTTGCTCCTGTGTATTCACATTCATTTGTCAACTTTTCTAAAATTCTGTTAATCTTCTTAATTTCTTTCTTGGTTATTTTACAAAAAAAGATTTCTCTAGTTCTTATAGGAGAAGTTTGAGGTTCCCCATTAATATTATTTTATTTCCTATATCCTCCTGTACTTTGATAATTTCTTCCTTTAATAATTTGGAAGCTATAATAGTTGCTTTTAGCCATATTGACATTATTTTACTGTCTATGGTACATTTTAGCAAAACATAGAGTCTCTGTTTATTTCCTTTAATTATATCTAATTTATCTTTGACTTTGTCTAAGATCATGATTACTACATCTGCTTTTTTTTTACTTCAACTGAAGCATAATAAATTCTTCTCTATCCTTTTACCTTTATTCTTCATGTGTCTTTCTGCTTAAAGTGTGTTTCTTGTAAGCAAAATATTGTTGAATTGTGGTTTTTAATCTACTCTGCTATGCAAATTTTATGGATAATTTTATTCCATTTGCTCACAGTTATAATAATTTTGTTTTTCTCTGTATTTTATATTTTCCCCCTGTTTATCATTCTCTTTCTTCTTTTACTTCACAAAAGTATTTTTGCTTCTGATTACCACCTCCCTAATCTGCCTTCCTTTATAACCCATTCTCTTCTCTTATCTGTTCTTATTTTATCTACTTCCTTTTGGGTAAGAAAGATATTTCTACCTGACTAAGTATTTATATTATTCCCTGTTTTATACATTTCTGATATAAATAAGGTACAAACACTGTCTTCCCCTCCCCCAATTTCCCCTTTACTGTATAAGTTCTTTCATGCCTTTTTATGTGTAATAGTTTACCCCATTCTATTCATTTCCCCCTTCTACTGATGAATCCCTCTTTCTTATATCTTTTTTTTATTTTTTAAACATCCCAGAATACTAAACTCACATACTAACACTCTATTTATACTTCTAACCACTCTGATATTGATAAATTTGTAGAAGTTATGGGGCAGCCAGGTAGCACAGTGAGTAAGAGCACCGGCCCCAGTGTCGGGATGACCTGGGATCGAATCCAGGCTCAGATACTTAGCACCACACCCAGAAATAACTGGCCATGTAACCTTGAGCAAGTTACTTAACCCCAATTGCTTTAAAAAAATTGTAGGAGTTACAAGTATCATCTTTCCATGTAGAAATATAAACAAAGTAAATTAATTTAATCTCTGCTGATTTCTCTTTCATATTTACCTTTTTGTGCTTCTCCTTTGTCTTGTATTTGAAAGTCAAATTTTCTCTACAGATCTTGCAAAAACACATAAATAGCTTTCCAGAGGACTGCTTCTGTGAACAGCTTCAGAGGTTATGATTACATAGCATAGTGAACACTTTATTTATTCAATAACAAATCAGAGGAAAACATTCACAGAGAATCAAGGTACAGCATTCACAATGTTAAAATTTATCACAAAAAATCAAAATACAACATTCACAATGACTCATCACCAAAATGGACACATAGTTTTCACCAAAGTGGTCACAATAGTTTTCAACAAAATTCAATCATTTAGTAACCCAATCATCCTTAAGGAGGGTCACAAAATACTATAGTCAAAGTTCTCCACTCATGTGTCACACTAAGTTACAAATCAGTCACTACTCAGTAACCTCTTAAGAGGCAGTGGAAAATACACAGGTTATCCACCCCTAGGTCACACTAAATCATAATCTTCTAAATCAGTACACAGTACCCAAGTAAAGTCTACTTTCAGCTTGACTCCAGGCTTGCCCTCAGCTTGGTTCCTCTTTCATGGTCCCAGCTCCTGCTGTCACTTGGATTCAAAGACAGGCAGCTCCCAATTCCTTTTCTAGCTCCTTGTCCAGTTCTTTGTCCAGTTCCTATTCCATATTGAAGCTCACAGTGTTTAGTAAACCTCAAGTCCTTCACAGTTCCTGTTTCTGGGAAGATAAATCTTAACAGAGCCACAATAATATTCATTCCCATTGCCTGCACGATTATCAATTCACTACCTGCCTGTGAAATCAACTCAGACCTCCCAACAAATTCTGAGAACTCAACATAAATCATCAACAAAGAAATCAACACTGACCCACAAACAAGGTCCAAGAGGTCAGCACAAATCATCAGTAAAGTCTCAGGATGTCCAAAACCCTCCTCCAGGACTTCTGTAAGCATACAAGCAGAAAATCCTCTTTCAGGGCTTCCAGTAAGGTCCCAGGGCTTCTGTACAAAGTATCACAAACAAACATTAACATATACAGAGCAAACAGAATGCTGGGATACCATAAATTATCTCCTTCTTGACTCTGCCATCACAAGAGTTTTCTTCTCAGTTCCTGCTATCTCTAGCCTAGGGGCTCTCCTTATATAGTCATTAGCTCCTCCCCAGGAGTTTGCTAGTTCTAGGGTTCACATGTTCTGTTTCTTAACAGACTGAAATAAGATGTTAATTCAATAGTTGAAACAAGTTATGAACTACTTCTGTGCTTGCCATTACAGGTCTTTAGAAATAGTTGAAAGTCATCTCTTTCATTAAATATCCATTCCCCCTACCCAAAGAATTATACTCATTTTTGTTGGGTAGGTGATTCTTGCTTGTAATTGTATCCTCTTTGACTTCAAGAATATCATATCCTGAGTTCTGAAGGTAGGAGAAAGACAGGGAATCAAAGATGGAGGGCCTGAGACTAGGGAAGGGGGGTTAGGACTGAGAAAAGACCTGACAAGGAGGGGAAGAGGCTGAGAGTGGCACAGAGACAAAGAGAGGAGGGACAGGGGAGAAAGACCTCCCCATTCCCTGGGCCTCCCCAAGAGCACTCCCACCATAGTAGCCCCACCAACATCCCTGCAGTGGGCCCTCCACCCTCCTGGCTGAGCCATGGCAGCAGCAGCTGAGCCCAACAGCAGCAGCAGATACCAGCAGTTGCAGAATGAGGAAGAGTCTGATGAACCTGAGCGAGGTGTTAATGATGCTCCTCCCCCATAGAGCAGCATCTCTGCACAGAGTACAGCATATTTTGACTACAAAGTTGAATCTGGATTTCCTAAGCCCCCTTCCTACAATGTGGCTACCACATTGCCTACTTACGATGAAGCAGAAAAGACCAAGGCTGAAGCCACCATCCCTTTGGTTCCTGGGAGAGATAATGATTTTGAAGCAAGGGATGATTTTGATGATGCTGACCAGCTGAGGATAGGAAATGATGGGATATTCATGTTAACTTTTTTCATGGCATTCTTCTTTAACTGGATTTGGTTTTTCCTGTCTTTCTGTATGACCACCTCAGCTGCAGGAAGATATGGGGCCATTTCAGGGTTTGGCCTATCTTTAATTAAGTGTATCTTGATTGTCAGGTTTTCCACTTATTTCCCTGGATGCTCTGATGGTCAGTACTGGCTCTGGTGGGTTTTCCTTATATTAGGTTTTCTCCTATTTCTCAGAGGATTAATCAATTTTGCAAAAGTTCGGAAGATGCCAGATACTTTTTCAACCTTCCCCAGGACCAGAGTTCTCTTTATTTACTAAAGATATTTTCTGGCAAATGCCTTCCTGCATTTATGAATTCTCTCTCCAGAAGCAACAGGACACCTGCAGGAAGTGAATCAAGGCTCAAAACACAGAAGAAATAATCACCTGCTTTAAAAAATAAATAAAATGCTATTGAAGATCAAAAGAAAAAGGATATCATATCCCATTTTTTTTTAAATTTTTAATGTGTAAGCTGCTAAATCTTCTATCATCTTTACCATGGTGCCACGATATTTGGATTTTTTCTTTCTGACTAATTTCAGTATTTTCTCATTGACCTGGGAGTTCTGAAATTTGGCTATAACATTCCTGGAAGTTTTAATGTTGATATCTCTTTCAGGAAGTGATTAGGCAATTCTTTCAAATTTATCCCTCTTTTCAAGACTATCAGTGCAGTTTTCCTTGATAATTCCTTGAAATGTGATCATGGCTTTCTGATAATTGCATAGTTTTGAATTACCTCTCCTCAATTGATTTTTTCATGTCAGTTGTTTTTCCAATGAGATATTTCATATTTTATTTTTATTTTCATTCTTTTGATTTTTTAATTGCTTCTTAGTTTCTCATGGAAACATTAGCTTCCACTTGCCCAATTCTCATTTTTAAGGAATTATTTTCTTTAGTGAGGTTTTGTATTTCCTTTTCTGTTTGGCCACTTCTGTTCTTTAAGGTGTTCTTTTCCTCAGTGATTTTTTGTACCTCTTTTTACCATTTGAACTACTCTGTTTTAAGTTGTTATTTTCTTTAATATTTTTTGTGCATTCTTTACCAAGCTGTTTATTCTCTTCATAATTTTCTTGTATTACTTTCATTTTTCCTCAGTTCTTCCCCTACCTCTTTTATTTGATTTTTAAAATCCTTTTTTTGAGCTCTTTCAGGAATTCTTGCTGATCCTGTGACCAATTCACAGTTTTTGAGGTTTTACCCATAGTTACTTTGACTTTATTGTCTTCTTCTAAGTTTGTCTTGATCTTTTTTGTTTTGCCATAGTAATTTTCTCTGGTCAGATTTGCTGTTGTTGTTGTTTTTGGCTCATTTCGTCAACTGATTTATTGATTTTTAACTTTATGTCAAAGTTGATGGCTTCTTTTAAGGTGCAGGAGGCACTCTCCCAAGCTTCAAGTTGTGTGTGTGTGTGTGTGTGTGTGTGTGTGTTGACTTTTTCAGAGCCAATTCTACAGGTATATAAAATTTAATTATTCCAAGGTGGTATGATCTAAGGTAAGCTGTGGTCATTGCTCTACTGGACTGTGCTCAGTTTTTTTAGTGACCTACAAGCACTCTTTTCTTCCCTGGAACTGTGACCAGGGCCTCTGTTTTCCTATATCAATGAGTGAGTTTGTTGTATTTTATTGTTTTGTTGGGGGTAGGTTGTTCCTTATGACCCTGGAATTTTGACTATCTCCTGTCCTCCTGTAGTCAGAAGCATCAGTGCTCCTTTATGACTTAGACCTGAGACTAGGGTCCCTGCTCTACTGTAAGGGACCATAAGCATTCTTCTCTTCCATTGAACTGTGACTAAGGTCCCTACTCCTGGAAGTTGCAAAACTTTCTCATCCTGAGACTATACTCAGAACTGTACATTGGCATTGTAACACAGTCTTGCACCCAGTTTCAGCAAAGTTTTCCCTGTAATCTCCTTCTGAACAGTTTTCTGACCACCTTACTACCTGTGGATTAAGAACACCTGAAACCACCACCACCCTTGATGCTTCCCCCTAAGACCTGCTATTAGCTTTCCTGTGTGTGATCTTTGCTACAGTGTGATACAGGCCCAACCACTTTTGACACAGACCTCTCTTATGGACCTCCTAAACTGTCTTGTGCTGGGAGATTGTCACTCTGACCTTTATTGGTTCTGCCACTACAGAATTTGAGTTGAAGCATTATTTTAATGTTGTTTGAAGGAGAATTTAGGAGAATTTACTATTGTCCTCTTTACTCCACCATCTTGGCTCTATCTTCTAAGAATTATTTATTTTCTTTAGTGAAAAAACCAATGATAGAGAAGAGCTAAATAGTTTATCACCATAATCCCACTTTATAAAGAGCATTCTAAAATAGTTTTCCTCTACTTCTATTAAGAAGGCAGATATTTCCATTTCTTTTTTGGGAGGCCAAGTTGAGATATTAAAATAATATAGTCCTCAGAGTCAATTTTTCTGTTATAGATTTTTCTATTTATTTGGTTCTAGTCATGTTTATTGTTTACCTGGTTTTGCTTATTTTATTTGGCATCACTTCATGTAAGTCTTCCGATGCCTCAGGTTTCTCTTCATATTAAGTCTTCTCTACAGTGTATTAATATTCTATGCCACAATTTTGTTTTTATCTCTCAACTAATATAAAAATCACTACACTGTTTCCAGTGTTTGGCTAACATATAAGGTCATGTTTTGAATATTTTTGCTGAATACTGTATCATTCTTTTCATAATTGACTTCTTTGGGGTATATGCCCAATAGTGGGATATGTGGGTCAAACAGCATTGCCATTTTAATACTTTCTAAAGATAATTCCAAATTGCTTTCCTGAGTCATAAGGCAAATTATCTCTCTACCAGTATCACATTAGTGTGCCTCTCATTTTACAAGAGAAAATATTTAGTAAATGGAGACATTAAAATTTTTTATGTAGTCCCCTAGGTGTGTATATGTGGGTACATACTAGTATACACATACATGTACATATACAGACACACTTATGTACATATACAAATATATACATATTTATGCATAAATATGATTATTTATACATTTTTTTAGTTTAGTGACATTCTTGAAAAAACTATTAAGCATTGTAACTTGTTTCATATTTATGATCATTCTTGCTATGCGTGTGTCATAGACTTTGCAAACACTGGCAAATTTTTATTAATGAATTTATAATTCATTTAGTTCTTTTTGTTATAGAAATATATCTCAAAATTAAATACCTATAATATTTATTTTTAATATTTATTTGCCAATGTTTCTAATATTCACTTTGGTAAATTAAAAAATATCAACAGAATTGTTAGTGACTAATTTTTAACTATCTGACTATCTAAACATAAGATGCCCCAATTTTCTAGTGCCATTTCATATAGCAGGAAGACTACTAGACTAGAAGTTGCAAAACCTTAATTCTGTCCTTCTCTTTGTCACTATGTAGCTCTAAAACCCCTAGCCTAGCAAAGTTTATCCCTCACTTTCCTCATATGTGTAATGCATAAGTTTTCTTGCATACATTCCCTTCCAACTTTAACATTATATGTAGGTTTTATAACATTAATAATGGAGTGAATAATTGTATTCATTTAGCTTCAATTCACACCTACAACTTCTCTCTTCCAAAGCATACAATTAATTCAATTTTACATCTCTTAAAAAGAGAAGCTTGGGTGGTGAGATAAGATGGAAAGTAAGTTTGAAGAACAGATAGAGAAAATAGGATAATAGTTGCTGTGTGCTGCTTCCTTAGCTCTGAATTTTTAAGTTGATTTATTCGCTAAATTAAAAGAATTAGTTGCTTTCACTATTTAATTCTTTTATGTTCTTTAATAATGAAAATAAGAATCTAGGGACAGTACATTGAAATCATGACTGTTTTGATCAGTAAGGTTTATTCTGGGCATGAAAGCCACCATTCTATCCAGAAGAGTACCTAATGCACACCACAAAATAAATGGAAGGTAGCCCCATCTCTTTCTTCTCCCCATTTGTGTTTTAAGAAACCCCTAGCTCTACTGGAGAATAGCAAATAAGAAAGCCCCTCATTTGCACACATTTTCTCTATTCAGAAATACCTTGAAAGGGAAGGGGGGAAAGTCTTGTAAAAATTGTTAGCAAACACATTTAAAAGCTTTAAAAACTCTGGTAAACACAATGAACAACTTTAAGTCTCCAATGATCAATAATGAAGACTACTACCCACCCCCTTACAAAGAAGTGATAGAATCAATGTGCTGTTGAGACATATATTTTTGGAATGTGGCCAATGCATGAATTTATTTTTACTTGACTCTGCATATTTTTACCAAGATTTTGTTCCTTCTTTTTAAAAAGAAAATTATGATAGGAATAGGAAAGACAGAAAAATAATTTTCCTTAATTGATAAGAAAAAATTTTTAGTGAGATACCTAAAGTATGTATCCATATATGTATATATGTGTCTGTGTATGTGTATATGTGTGTGTACCTCATTCCATATGAGAATTCATAAATTCTAAGGGTCTCATTTGCTCCCCAAGTGACTTTCAGTTACCATAGGATTTGAAAACTTGAAAATTCATTACATTGTTTTCTTTGCCCTTATCTTAAAAGCAGAAAATAAAGAAGTCTTGTCCTTTCCTTGGAAAATATGGGAATAGAAAGATAGCTTCCACATAACTTATGTTCTTAGATTGTCTTCTTTCATCAAAAAAGAGAGATTTTGTGGACAATGTAAGCATTGGAAGGGGCCTTATGCCTCACTCTAAGATTGAGAGTTCCTGAATTTACATTCATTTCTAGAGAGAATGCATGAAATAGTGTACTCTATGGCAAAGGAAAAAGACAGTTCACTCAAGGTACTCATACAGGAAATGTGTTAAAATTGAATCCCCTGCTAAGAGACCCACTGATGGCAAAAAGCAAGGTAGACCATTTTGCATCATCAACATGAAACAACCCATCTTCATTCTTAGTTCCTGTGCACTAGCCATCCCCCCAAACCTAGAATCATCTCTGTCCTTACCTCCATCTCTTATAATCCTTTTATTTATTTTAATATTCAGTTCAAACACCACATAAAAATTTTCCTGATCACCATAACTAATTGTGTTCTCTTTCTCAGAACTACCTAGTATTATTATTTTTATATATTCTGTATATGTTGATATATGTCATATTGTTTCCTCCAATAAAACATAAGTTCCTTGTGGGTAGAGGCTGTTTCATTTTCACCATGGTAGCTTCTGTACCTAGAACATTGCCTGGTAGAATCATTTAAATTCTTGTTGATCAAGTAATTGATTTATTGAAGTACCTTACTAACAACATACATTTTACTAAATCAATTGTCCTCCATGGTATCAAAAATTAGGATGAACATTATAGTAAAAGAATGTTTGGCATCTAAATGATTCAACTTAGTTTGAAGAAATTTTTACATAAAAAATTTAGTTGCTACTCATGTTACAGCTTTAGTTTCTTTGGAAAATCAGCAAAAATCCTCCCCTCCAAAAAAACCATATCACCCATGAATTTTCTTACTTATTCTAACTAAGGCTTCAAGGTGACTGTTTCCTTTTGAACCAAAGCCAAGTGATGAATTTTTAAAGATGCAATTCCATTCAAGTGAAACTGAGTTCTACAATTCCATGGCTCAAAGGGCAACTGTGCTAGCAGTAGTCAAGATCCCTTCATGAGATAAATGGCAGTGAAGACTGTTAATTTTAAGTCTAGAAACTCTTCTGATCATTTATTATATTCTCAGTAAAGGCTCCTGCATTCATGGATATAAAAATAAACAGAGAATCTGTCTTTCTCAATATGACATGAAGCTGTAGTATTGTAGTACCAATGGAAAGGAGGTTGGATATGGAGTCAGAGAATTTAGATTCAAATTTCAGCCCTAGAATTTTCTCTTTCTCTGATCTTTATGACTTTCCTTTCCTAAGTCTCAATTTCTCCATCTAAAAAATTAAGAGGCTGGACTAGTTAACTTCTAAGGTCACTTCCAGCTCTAAATATATTACATAATGATCCTATGCCACTGCAAGATACCCAAAGTCTTATGGGAAATTTCCTGTAGAAAAAAATTTAAATGTAACACTCCTTATCTTTTGAGCTGTGGTATCTCTAAATCCAGTCCTGCCATACCTTCCAATCTACTCCCATAAACTGCTACCAAATTATTCTTCCTAATATATTGGTCTGACAATGTCCCTCCCTGACTTCTGAGATAAAATTAACAGAGAAAAAAAGTCTCATCCTAATATTTAATACCCCATAAAAAAAGAAAAGTTCCCACAAATCTTCTGATTTGTTTCAGTTAATTTCCTTTTATATATATTCCATTTAGCCAAACAGTTTTACTCTGATCTTGGAGTACTCCCACCTGCCTCCTCTGTACCTTCACATGATTACAATGTAGTCCCAACTTTTTTCCACCTTTTGTAATCCCTAACTTCCATGACAGGTCTTTCTCAGTTCCCTCCTTCAAGACAATACCTTTCCTAACTCATCCCACATGCAGATATCCTCCTCTTCTTCCTGAAATTATTTTGCATGTATTTATCTCAGGTGGGCGGCTGATTGGTCCTGAGTGTCATTCTGTAATCAGGAAAATCTGAGTTGAAATACAGCCTTACTAGCTGTGTGACCCTGGACTAGTCACTTAAACTTGTTTGTCTCAATTTCCTTATCTGTAAAATGAGCTGGATAAGGAAATGGCAAACCTCTACAGTATCTTTGCCGAGAAAACTACAAATAGGGTCATGAAGAGCCAAACATGACTAACCAACTAAGCCATCTGTGTATGCATTATTTCTACCAATATACATGTAAGTTCCTTGAAGGAAAAGCTATTCTGCATTTGTCATAGTTGACATGCCTGGGTCAAAGTAGGTCCTTAATATATATCTATGGAATTCATTTTTTGCTGCTGTAATTATGATTGCTTTTGCTTAAACATAACCATTCTTAAAGACTGATGTGAAAAAAATAACAAATTACAATCCCCCCCCACCTCCACCCCTCCACCCCCCACTAAATCTGTGGTATAAGAAAAGGCATTACTATTGGAGTCACAGTACATTACTACAAATCCAAGATCATATATTTACTCTCTGTATGACCTTGGGCAAATCATTCCACCTCTAAATCTCAGTTTCCTTTTCTGTAAATTAAATGGGGCTATATAGATGATCTGTCTCTAAGGCCCCTCCAAGCTCTAAATGAAATACCCTTAAACAATTCTCCTTCTTCCTTCTACAATCACCTAACCCTGCACTTAAGGTACTGGGGAGGTAGGTGTGGAAATAGATAAAGGTTAGTAAGAAAATAGGAGGCCAACTAAGCCAGAAGAAACAGAGAATTTGTTTGTACCTATTCACAAGATGTTACTGAAAACTGGAAAAAAATTAAACAATGATTCCTTCACTATAGACACCCCATATTAAATAATGGTTTTGTTATTTTTGCTTCCATAATGTAATTGCAGAGTACCTTAATCATTCCCCTCATACACACTTGTGCATGCATATCAACACATATATACATACACCAATATTATTCTATTGAATGACTCAATGGTTATTTTCTCTGGGAAAAAAATAAATATTTCTTTTGGAAAGAAGATTGAATTGGGTTCATATTCTCAGTAAGTCTAAGATTCTTAAAACATCAGTGAATACTTAATAAAATTCATTCTCAAAGGATTCCAGGAAAAGTTATGAAAGTTTGGGAAATTTTAATCTTATATTAAGTTTCTGGTGCTTATCAAATCTGGAGTGCACTGCCTGAAATGAGTGGAGTGCTTGACTTTTTCATATAATTCAACACAAATCAAGCATCATTTAACTTAGAAAAAAGCCATGATTCCCTAAAGCAAAAGAGAAAAAGTAGGAAACTGATGGTCTAATATTCTTAATGGTGCAATTGCTAATTAGGTTATCAGTTTGAAAGAAGAGCATACTTCCTGCTGAGATGATAAGGTCACTTCCTTCTGAGGATAAGCAACTAGAAAAATTACTAAGTTGAGAAAAGCACATGTGATTCCCCAGAACCTCAAAAAGAAAAGCATCCTAAAGCAAAATTTTATCAATAATTATTAGTAGCTTTTTAAAGCATGAAAAATTGGTTTAACCCTCACCATTTACTTTGACTCGAGAGTTTTAAACAATATTAATGTCCCAAAGGAAATAAATAGAATCAAAATGCCATATTTCACCATGATGTGGGATTCACTGGACAAAATATTCAAGTGTTTCACATTATACTCATGAGTCAAACAAGGCTACAGCTGGGGATGATTTTGTGTAGACAAAGTCAGATTTGCTGATTCCTCTTTAATTATTTTATATTACTTTTTTTCTTTATATTACTTATATTTTGACAGGATTTCTTTGTGAAGATAGGATTTAAGAGATGGTAGGATTAAGGTTTGCTAAACAGTAACATTAGCAACTAACTCAAGAAGAACTAGGCCATTTGCAAGCAATGTAAAATATGATATTTTTTTGGATGGATATACCTGTAAAATACTGGCTGTATTTGTGCTGCTTACTTGTTGATCCTGAGAGCAGAATTCTGACATGAACCTTAGATTACCATACACCCCCATGCTATATGCTCCTTAAAGGAGGGTGAGAAAATTTTCTGATGGGAAAGGTTTAAAGAGGTGACTGACATACTAAGAATATAAGTGGAAGGTTGTGAATCACTTAATAGAGAATGTATCTTATAAAGGAGTACTGTTTTTAAAGAGGTAGAATGTTATATTTGGTTCTCTGTGAAGTGTGTGTGTGTGTGTGTGTGTGTTTGTACCTACAGGGGACTCTCACCCACTGAGACTTTCCAGGACCAACCAACATCTGAAATAGTAAAATTCACTAGGCCTAAACACTTTATACCCAGGTACCACGCCGTTTTTCGAGGGAAAAGTTCAAATGTGCTTTGTAAAAAGAATACAAAATGACAGTGAATGACATGTAGCAAATATTGATGATGTGTCAAAGAAAAGGTCCAAAACTTAATAGAGAATGTATCTTATAAAGGAGTACTGTTTTTAAAGAGGTAGAATGTTATATTTGGTTCTCTGTGAAGTGTGTGTGTGTGTGTGTGTGTGTTTGTACCTACAGGGGACTCTCACCCACTGAGACTTTCCAGGACCAACCAACATCTGAAATAGTAAAATTCACTAGGCCTAAACACTTTATACCCAGGTACCAGGCCGTTTTTCGAGGGAAAAGTTCAAATGTGCTTTGTAAAAAGAATACAAAATGACAGTGAATGACATGTAGCAAATATTGATGATGTCAAAGAAAAGGTCCAAAACATCTAGAGTAGAGATTGAGATAAAATTTATCAAGATCTGTCTAATGAGTAATCAATCACAAGTTCTAGGCATAAAGAGGAATCTAAATCTAGAAAATCAATCAGAAAGATAACTTACTAGCAAAGTTTTTAGAAGATTACAACTGAGCAAAAAGGAAAGGAAAGAAAATGGTATAATTCCAGAAAGAAGAGAACATTGACAAAAAAGAATGATCATCAGAAAATAAAAACCGGAGTATTTTACAATCCAAGAACACAATATTATTTTTCTTTTTTTAATGCTTTATTAATTTTTAATTTACATCATTCGTTTCCGTCAGATTTTGAGTTACAAATTTTCTCCCCGTTTTTCCCTTACCCACCATCCCAAAATAACAGTCCCACAGGATATCCCCTCCTCCAATCTGCTCTCTCCCATATTTTTTCCCATACCCCTTTCGACTTTTCCAGTAGATTTCTATGCCTTAGTGCCTGTATATCTTATTTCCCAATTACATGTAAGATGGTATTAATAATACTATATATGTATATATACACACACACATATATATATACATATATATTTTTTGAATATTTGATTTTAAAACTTTCAATTCCAGTTTCATTCCCTTCCTTTCTTGTTACCCAACCTTACTGGGAAGATAAGCAGTTCGGTATGGGTTGTTCATGTGTGGCTAATGAAAAACAATAACATAGTACATATATTGTAAAAGACTGACTATATTTCCTTCCCTCTATCCTACCTCCCACTTGTTCTATTCTCTACTTTGATCCCATTCCTTTTCAAAAGTGGGTGCTTCCAAATTCCTTCCCCCCCAGCCTGCCCTCCCTTCCATCTTCCCCCCCTCTCATCCCCTTCCCCCCATACTCTCCTGGAGGGTGAGGGTGAGATACCCTATTTAGTGTGTATTTCACTACCTCCTCAAGCCAGATTCAATGGGAATAAGGTTGACCCATTCCCTTTTGCCTTCCTATTCTTCCCCTCCATTGTAACCATTTCCCTTGCCTCTTCTGTATGAGATAGTGTACCCCAATCTGTCTCTCTCCATCTCCTCTCATTATATTCCTCTCACCTCTTAATTTCACCATTTAAGTATCATCCCTTCCTCTTAAATTGGTCCTGTGCCCTTGATCTATGTATACCTGTAAATATATATACACATATTAACATATGTATTCATATGCCCATATACCCTCATATATATATTTCTCATCCCTTCAACTACTGAGAAAAGTTTCATAAGTTACAATTATTGTTTTTCCATGTAGGAATGTTAATAGTTCAACTTTGATAAGTTCCTTATGATTTCCTTTCCCTGTTTACTTTCTCATGCTTCTCTTGCTTCTTGTATCTGAATGTCAAATTTTCTATTCAACTCTGTTTTTTTCAGCAAGAATGCTTGAAAGTCCTCTATCCTACTGAATGATCATATTTTTCCCTGAAACATGATACTCAGTTTTGCTGGGTAGGTGACTCTTGGTTTTAATCCCAGCTCCTTTGACCTCCAGAATATCATATTCCAAGCCCTTCGATCTCTCAGTGTAGAAGCTACCAGATCCTGGGTTATTCTGATTTTGTTTCTATAATATTCAAATTGTTTCTTCCTGGCTGCTTGTAATAGTCTCTCCTTAATCTGGGAATTCCGGAACCTGGCTATAATATTCCTAGGAGTTTTCTTTTGGGGATCTTTTTCAGGAGATGATCGGTGGATTCTTTCAACCTCTATTTTGCCCTCTGGTACTAAAACATCAGGACAGTTTTCTTTAAGAACTTCCTGCAGGATGATTTCTAGGTTCTTACTTTGGTCATGGCTTTCATGCAGTAATTTTTAAATTCTCTCTCCTGGATCTTTTTTCCAGGTCAGTGGTTTTTCCTATGAGATATTTTACATTGCCTTGTATTCTTTCATTTTTTTGGATCTGTTTAACAGTATCTTGATTTCTCATAAAGTCATTAGCTTCCATTTGCTCCAGTCCAATTCTGAAGCAATAATTCTCCACATTAAGCTTTTGAGATTCTTTTTGCATCTGGCAAATTTGGCTGTTTAAGGCATTCTTCTCCTCATTGCCTTTTTGAGGCTCCTTTGCCATGTGAGTCAGTCTGTTTTTTAAGGTATTATTTTCCTCAGTCAGACTTTTGACTCTCATTTCATAATTTTCTTGCATTGTTCTCATTTCTCTTCCCAATTTTTCCTCCACTTCTCTTATCTGCTTCTTAAGATCCACTATGGCCTATAACCAGCTCCTATTTTCCTTTGAAGGTTTTGGTGCAGGAGTTCCGACCTCACTGTTTTCCTCCTGTTCCATGCTTTGCTCCTCTTTGTCCCCAAAATAGGAGTGTAATGTTGGATTCTTCTGTCTGCTTTATTTCCTTTGCCTGCTCATTTTGCCACTCAGTTACTTGACTTCTGGGCTTTCTGCCACAGTAGGACTCTGCCACCAGACAGGGGAGCTTTCATCCCAAACACTGGGGTTTTCTCAACTGCCATAGGTATTAGATGGGTGCCCTCTCTGAGGTCTCCACATGCTCTGGCAAGCTGGACACACACACACCAGGATCACCACCCTAGACTGCAATCCAGATCCAAGCAGTTTAAAGCAAGAGCGATTACCCCTCAGACTGGTGCTTGGTCCCCCTACACTCTGCAGGCCAGGAGCTGAAGCTGCCATGTGGCGGTGGCAGGCTGTGCTGGTTTCTCAGTGGCTTCTTGCCGCAGGGGTAAAAGCCACGCACTCCCACTTACTGGTCCCAAAGTCCAGACTGCACTGACCTCTCACTTTGTCCTTCGCATCTATGTGTTGATAAATCTGGAAACGGCCACAGCTCCTGCTGATCTGGAGTCCCTCTGGAAGGTGGCTGGTCAGGCCCGCCCTGGGGCTAAAGCCTCAAAGTGTGGCTGGGCTTGGCTACCAGACTGCTGAGCTGGATTCCTGCCAGCCTGCTGGGCTGTCCTCAGCAGGAAGTTAGCTTCTCTGTGTCACTTTGTGGGTTCTGCAGCTCCAAAGTTTGTTTAGAGTCCCCTTTTTACATGGGTTGGGGAAGGTGGAAGCTGGAGCCGTGAGAAGGTCATGCTGCTACTCCGTCATCTTGGATCCGCCCCAACAATATTATTTTTAAAAGGAGATAGAGAAGGGCTAAAAGACAATTGAGGGAAAATTCCTACTAGGCTAGCAGACAAATACAATCTACTAAAATTGTGTCAAATAGGTGAGAAAGAAGCTATGTGTGAAATCAGAGATCAATGGGAAAGAAATCAATACTAGAAAAAATAGTCATGACAGATCTATGAATCTGACTTTGCTATTTTGAATGAATTAAGATACTATGGCATATATTCATATTGTATAAAATGAAAAACAGTAAAGAAGAGAGAAAAAAATGAAAAAAAAAATCATAAGTTAAATTGCTGCTCAGGTTTCCTAAGGAGTCTGTTCCTAAAAGAAAATACCTCAGAAATAAAAGAAAGCCTATGTGGTGAAAAATGATTTGCAAAAGTAATCAAGGATATCAACAGTCCAAAAATAAAGCATAAAATATTGGTTATGGGGGATTGTACAGCTGACTATAGGGCATATGTGTGAGCTCAAAATGAAAGGAAAAAAATCCTAAAGAATGAATAAAAAATCCAGGAGGTCAAAATATGAAAGAAAAAAATGTGTCTTTGGCATATCAGGGACCTGGGGTCACTGGAGAAGGCTGAGAATTTTTTTAACGGTAAGAATAAATTATCAACCAATGAAATAGATATTGCTAAAATATTAAATTAATTCCTTGCTTCCTTGTCTCAGGTTTCACAAGGAAAATAAGGGACAAATGCTAGAAACAGACATTAATTTCCCTTGGGAGAAAAAGAAATATTACAGGAAACGGTGATCATGCCAGAACAGGTAATCAAAAATAATGGTTGAAATGACCCACGCAAGGAATGCAAAAAAGGGAACAGCCAGTGGTCCAGGTGGAACTTGCAGTTTGTAATGAGGCCATCCACAAGACAGAATGCCAGAGGAAGAAAAGACGATTTAGTTTCCCTTGCAGGCAATCTTTTTCTAAACCCTAATATTTAAAGTATTCAACATACCATTTTTTTCAGCTTTTATAGAGAGATAAGTGATAAGTATAGGACAGAGGAAACATAATGGAGCCAATCCTCAAAACAACCACATTGTACCACCATATAATTCAAAGCAGTATTAACAGGTTGTATTAACACTTTTATAATTGCTCATAATCATGCTTACAAATGAATACTTGCTGTAATTTGCAATAAAAGAATTTTAACAAAGGACAAAATAAAAACAAAAGAAGAGAGGATACATTGGATATGTATTCATTACATTTCTCAATAACGGAAGATAAGTCCCTTCATAAAGGGGCAAGTGACTGAAATAGGGCTTCTTTCGTAGGCACAAGTGATGAAGCTAAGAATGTATGGAAGCTAATTCATAGTTTGAAGTATGCAACTATGTAGAATGTTGCAAGTGAGTTTAGAATAATTGCTATTAATATTACAGTATTAGGTGGGAATATGCAAAGTTTACATGAGGAACTTTTAGTGTTGGAATTCCTTCAAGTGGTGTAGTTTACAATGGATCAATTATACAACTTAAATACCTAACTGAAACACCTTAAGGTAGTTTGCCCAAGGTTGAAAAATTAAATTAAAAACTCACTAAGTATCACAAATCATATTTGAACTCATCTTCTTAGATAAGGTCATGGGAGTATACACCTTCTGAGAATTCACTCCAATTCTTTATGAAGGTAAGGAAAGGATCAAAGACAGAAACATCATACTCCTTTTGTCATCACTTAGGAAAAAAGTTGAATACATTTGACTATGAGTGATACCTACTGGAATACTCTGGATAAGGTTTCCTTGTGCAATGGGAACCTGGTATACAAGAAAGAAGTCATGGTATAATGGAAAATACTTTATATTTGAAGGCATATCCTATGTTTGAACCTGTCTCTGCTATTACTAACTGGGTGACCTTGGGCAAGTCACTAGATATGAGAGGTGTGTAGAAGCCAGCTAGAAAAAGCTTATGAAAACCAATTGTTATATTTCCGGGTGACCATTTACAACTTGGAAATCAAAAAACTGCAAATCAGGGCTTGGTTTGTTGAACTGATGATTGTCTAAATTAAAGAAAAGGACAGAGAAAATGTTAATGTAGATTAAATATTAAAATATATCATGTATGTGTGTATGAGTGTGTGTGTTTTTCCAGAGTAGGTTGTTAAGCATTTACTAGTACATTTCCAATTAACCTCTATATCTCTCCGATTCTCTAAAATGAAGGAGTTTGATTAGATCCTTCTAAGATCACTTCTAGCTTCAATTTGTTATCCTGTACTAGAATGTAGGACTAAAAAGACTAAAATTTAACTGACTACTGCTATCTCACTTTATTCATAAAAGGATAAAGGCCCAGAAAAGTTTATTGAATACTCAAAGGTTAGAAAGAAAGTAAACAGTAAAGATGGGATTTAAATTCAGCTTTGATGATCCCAAATTCTCTGCTCGCTCATTCATTTACACCAAGCTGTTGAGAGTGTCCTAATGTTTTAATGAATTTTTCTTAAATGCAGCTAAGACAAGTCTGTGTCTTATAGATATTGTCTACTTTTGTCCTCAATTCCCTTATTGTTTACCATAAGAACAATAGCAACAACAATGATAACAAAACACATAAGACAAAACATATGAAAGAACCTGGCAGCAAAATTTTTAATATACCATTAGGTAGGAGAACTTGGCCATCTCAAGGGAACGTGAAAGAAACCAAGTGTTAGTAACATAATTCTCTTCCAAAATAGGGACAGCAACAACAGAAGTTGTAATTTAGGTCACTTAGAGTACCCAAAGAGGAGGCAAAGAGGAGCAAGCATTAGCAGTGGGAGAAAATGTCAAGATTTCCTAAAAGTTTGGGATGGCCTGGAAAACCAACAACAAAATAGAATTCAGAAAATATCAACTGAATGACAGTTTGCTGTGCTCAGCACTTGTGTTATTGTGTAGGAAAAGGGGACAGGACTGGCTTTATTTTTCAAAGGGATTGAACTGTCATACGGAATCATATGACAAACCTTCACCTTCTCTTCACATTAAGTAGTTCCTAGCAATAAAGCTGAAAGTGTTTTGAACATACAAATGCAATCATGAATCCTTGGTACACTTTCCAATGTTCAACCTTAAAGCACGATTTTCAGGCACATACTAATTATTGAAACCAAGTACCACCATTACCAAAATATACTCTATTTAAAAATTGAAAGGACATTTTATATGTCATAGTTGCAGGGTAAATATGGCTAGATCATTGAACATAACAGCCCAACAATTAGAAGCACTGTCTTTCAGAAAAACAAGGATATAATTCATTGTCCTATATAGTCATTAATTTAATAGCAATGACCAAATAATCTTCATTCACAATTATTAATAGCACCTCATTTATAGGTCTTTTTAAATAATAATTCAATATCTGTGTTATTCCCTTTAATTTTATTGGGTAGTAAGAGAGAATATTACTCTCCCAAGCATTATCTTAGTCAATTGAGCATTGATTGATTATTTTAATTGACCAGAAGCAACAAACTATTATTTCCAGTAAATATTATCTAAAAATAAATATAATTTGAGCAAAGGCCAGAAACAAGAATAACAACAAAAAATTAAATCAGAAAATAAGATTTGTTAAACAGAAAATAAGATTTGTTAAATGTCAGTATACATATCTGTAAAGCTTATATATATATACATATATATATACACATATATACACGTATACATACACACACACACACACACACATATATATATATATATATATATATATATATATATATATATACGTATATATATATATATATAATTCCCACTTGAACCCATTCCCAATGAAAGTAGCTTTCCAGAACTACAAGCCTTCCTCCCCCATCTAATTCCTCTATGTCAGATCTCACTCTCAAAACTAATTTGTGTAAAATAATTCCTTTTTTAGCTGTTCCTAAATGGCTTTACATTTTTAAATCCTATCATATTCAGGTCTTCCCTGATCTTTCTTGGAATCTACTCAATTATTAATAACAATCTTAGAATACGTTTCACATTTTACATACGTAAAAGGTAAACAATCTGTCCTTACGGAGTCCCTTGTAATTCAGTCTTTGCTAAATATTTCATATTTTTCTTGGCTTTTATATGTCAAATCTTGTCTTAAGTTCAGTTTGTTTGTTTGTTTTTAACAAAATCTTGAAAGTCTGACAATTCATTATTCTTTTTTTTTTCTTCAGGACTTTGTTGTGCTTAGTATGATTTTTTCAGCCACAACGCCAGTTTTTTGCTCTTCAATATATAATGTTCCAAGACCTTCAGTCTTTTAGTGTTGCCACTGCTAGGTCTCCTGTGATTCTAATTATGGCACCACCATATTTAATTTTTTTTCCCTTATTGCTCATAATATTTTTTTTCCCTTGAACTGAGGGTTTCAGAATTTGACTACGATATTCCTTTGGGTTTTCATTTTAGGTTCTCTTTCACGTGGTGATTGGTGTTTCTTTTATTTATTTCTACTTTGCCCTTCTGTTCTAATGCTTCAAAACAATTTTCTTTAGTTATTTTTTGTATTATTGTATCAAGATTCTTTTTTCTGGTCATAGCTTTCAGGTAGTCTGATTTTTCTTATGTTTCCTCTTTTTGATCTATTCTACAAAGCAGTTGTTTTTCCTGTGAGGTGTCTTATATTCTCTTCTACTTTTTCATTCTATATATTTTATTTTATTATAACTTGATCCCTTATAACTTTGCTAGCTTCCCCTTGCCCAATTCTGATTTTCAAGCAGTCATTTTCTTCCTTAAAATTCTGGATCTCTTTTTCCAATTGGTTGACTTTCTTTTCATAATCTTCTTGTTTTTCTTGAATTGTTCTTAATTTTTTTTTTAGTTTTTCCTCAATGTCTCTCATTTGATTCTTAAAATATTTTAAAGTTATTCTATGGATTATTTTTTGCACAGGTGAATATTTGCCATTAATCTTTGGAGTACAAGAGGGTTTCTTTGTTTCAGTATCCTCCTCCAAAGAAAATCTCTCACCTTCTCATAATAATTCTCTAGGGTTGGATTCTTTCTCCTTTACCTGTTCATTTTTCATTGTAATAACTTAATTTTTATATTCACATCTAGTCTTGGTGTATGGGGGATGGTACCTCTGGCCTCAGATCCTCCTTCAGTTCTCCCCTCTAGCCTGAAACTGAAACCTGGTGCTCTAGCCTCCTGAAAGTACCCACAGCCATTGGTGTCCCTTCCCTACTGCTTTTGCACTCACCCTCCATGTGCTATTTCCTTCTCATGCTCAGCCACACTTCCATAATACAGCTGAATTTGGCATTTCCTGTTAGCAGAGTTTCCTTGATCTTCCCTGGCTCAGATGCCCAATTTCCTTCACTATCCTGAGAATAAAAGTTTCTGTGGCTGGAGCCTAGGCAGCTTCCCAACCCAACTAACCCAAGGGCTTGCTACTTGTTGTTTAAGTGGACATAGCCTGGAGGTATTTACTCATCACAGTAAATCTCATCCTAGGATGTTTCTTCAGATCTTCTCCAACTGTATTTTTCCAGGAGAGACACTGTTCCACTACTATTCACTTATTTTTACAATTCTATATTTGCTGTGAGTGCTATTATCTCATTTGTGCAAGAAATATAGGGGGCTTGGAATTTTCTGACCTACTTCACCAACATCTTCCCAGAGTGTTTTTGTTTTGTGCTTTGAATGATTGCAACCTGCTTCCCAACACTCACACACACACACACACACTCATTTTTTTTAACAAAAATATTCTGCAAGTATTATTGTATAGTTATCAGTATTGAACCACAATTCGTAAAAAATCAAAATCACAGTTAACCAAAAGGTTGCCAGAGAGATTCATGGTGTAAGGAAGCAGGCTAAAACATAATTCCAACAATGACCTATATTCAAGAAGTAGTATAAGAGATGTTACATGGGAAAAAAGCTCTTGGAAAATAAGGTGAGTGGTTTATATAGCAAGGACAAGGGATAGATAGATAGATAGATAGATAGATAGATAGATAGATAGATAGATAGATAGATAGATAGATAGATAGAT
>NW_027187419.1:34597886-34660206 GCF_028583685.1 Petaurus breviceps papuanus | reverse complement strand
GATAGATAGATAGATAGATAGATAGATAGATAGATAGATAGATAGATGGATGGATGGATGGATGGATGGATGGATGGATGGATGGATGGATGGATGGATGGATGGATGGATGGGTGGATGGATAGATAGATAGATAGATAGATAGATAGATAGATAGATAGATAGATAGATAGATAGATAACAACATGAGTGCTGAACTGGCATGCATACAATGTCAGAAAACCTACAAGTAGGATTACAGCCCACTGGACAGATCTATTGAAAAACCTAGATAAGATTAATTAAGGGTGAAAAAAAATAGAATACAGTTTGCATCATTAGAGAAATTCCCTGAGTTTCAGGGATGATTTCAGAGACCATAGAGGTGATCATTCACTCTTGTTCATTTCCTAGTACTAAAGAACAAATGCCTCATAAATGGCTTATTAGTATTAGCATCATGTCACAAAAAATAAGTAAAGTGGAATTCCAAGCATAACTTCAAGCGACATTTATTGAAGGACAAAACATCATTAACCAGGTCCTAAGATGATAGAAAAAGTCCTGCAGCATCACTGCCTCCTAGGCCAGTCATAGTCCTGTGTGGCTAAAATGATCAAATAAGATAGTATTTATAAAGCCTTTAGCAAAGTACTTGTCATATAGAAGAGGCTTATTAAATGCTACTCCCTTTCCCTTTCCTTCATTAACTCTCATATTTATAAAGGACAGACAACAGTGAATATTCACCCACCATTATCATGAGCAGTAATGCTTTTTGTCAGCAGTAAGTCTTCAGCAAAGTGTGATGATGTTAGAAATTCAATTATTCTTGATTATAAAGATCAAAAGCATTTTTTCTTATATCACTTAATAAATTCTGATCTTTCAGTGTTCTACAATTGATCTCCCTCTTCTCCTTATTGATCTTTTCTCTTTAGTTTTTGTTTTTGCAACCCTGCTCTCTCCTGGTTCCCCTTCTATCCTTTTGACTACTTTGCCTAAGTCTCATTTGCTAGATCCTCATCCAGGAAGCACCTATTAATTGAGGGTGTCCCCCAAGTATCCATCTTACAGTGTCTTCTCTCCTCCTTTTGTGCTATTCCGCTTTGTGATCCCATCAGCTCTCATGTATTTTTATCATCTATATAAGAAATAGCTTCTCAGATTTGATTTTCCAACACAAACCACTCTCTTAACCTCTGTTTCTACATGGATGTGGATATCTGATAGATATTACAAACTCAACATGTCTGAAACTGAACTTATTAGATTTTCCCAAAAATCCTACTCTCTTCCTAGTTCTCTTTTTTTCCCAGTCACCCAGGCTCCTACCATCCTTGATTCCTCGCTCTCATAACTCATATCCAATCTGTTAACAAATCCTTTTGATTATACCTTTGAAATATTATTGATACACATCCCCTTTTATCCTTTGAGATTGCCACCACTCTGGTATAAGCCATTAGCAGCATATGCCTGAACTATGTTACTGCATTTACTAAAGGATAAAGCATCATTGGTCAGGTCCTAAGATGATGGGGAAAAATCCTTGAGTATCAATGTTCTCCAATAATCTTCCTAGGGAATGGTATTTCTTCATGTCCCAAATGATCATTACACTGAGTAATTATAACTATTGGCAACTGGCCATTCTCTCTACCTCAGGTCTTTACCCAATCCAGTCCATCCTCCTCTGATATACCAAAGTGATCTTCATAAAGTACGGGTCTGATCATATTATGCCTTCTTCCCCATACAATAAACTATAATGGCTCCATATTATCTCCAGAATCAAATACAAAATCCTCTATTTGGGTTTCAAGGCTTTCATCATCTGGCCCTTCTTACCTTCCCAGTTTTCTTACACTTTAGTCTGTGATGGTATGGCACTGGAATACCTCATCCAATATTGTATCTATAGATTGGGTGTATTTTCACTGTTTGTCTCCCATTCCTGGAATTCTCTTCTTCCTGTTTTGTGTCCTCTTAGCTTCCTTAGCTTTCTTTAACACTTCCCTCTTAAAGTGTGAGTTCCTTGAAAGCAAGGATTATTATGTCTTTTCTTTTTGTTCTCCGTGCTTAACAATGCTGAGCATGTGATAGCTGCTTAACAAATGCTTGTTGACTAGATTTGATTTGGAGATTTTCAAGCCAGGTTATACCATCCTGATATTGTATGGATTCTTTTCTGAATTCAGGATTGGTCCTTTGGGACAAATGACCTTAGTGCACATTCAGCATGTACACATTAAACAACAACTTGAAATAGAAGTGGGTGCTACCTGAATGTGAAACCTGTTCTGGACAGTTTCTCATAATTAGCTTAAGGATCACATATTCAATAACCTTAGGAAATAGGTAGCTATTTTCTAAAGTTAGGATGACTGTCCAGGCAAAATAATTATGCAGTAAATTATTTTGATGAAAGCTACTGTTATCTCTAAGCATGAGGGCAAGGCTTAAAAAAGTTACAAAGAAGGGGAAAATACTATTTTTTCATCATCCAGTTAAAAGGTTATAAGGAATTATGTTAAACTTCAAAGAAATCTAGTAAGTTTAAATTTTTAAGAAAGTAGGTTCAGAGCACACTTCATTTAACTCAGTATTTCTTTTACTTGGGAAGAGACTTTCCCTAAATGAAAGTAGCACTAGCAGTTTCAGCAATGAATAAGTAATAAATGTAGTCAATCTAATACAAATACAGGGTTCAACCCTTAAACTTATTTCAAAGGAAAAAAAATGTATATAAATGATACCTTGAGTATGTAATCGATGACCTGAAGCAGGTCACAACCAGGAATGTTTTGAAACCAATTGCAAATAACTCAGAAATTCAATTGTTAAATTTTCAGTGTGAGCATTTATACCATGTAAATTGAAAAATGTTAAACATCAGGCCTTGATTTATTTTTTTTTCATTAATTATCTAGACTTAAGAAAGTTATCAGACAGCTAGGTGGTGCAGTGGATAGAAGGCCTGACCCGGAGTCAGGAAGACATACCTTTGTGAGCTCAAAAATAACCTCAGAGAGGCATCAAATATCAACTGAAAAATTTTTGTTAGTCAAATTTTACATCAACATAGAAGGATGGAGTTAAATCAGGGCAGGGTGAAACAAGTTTCAAATATGAGAAAATACAAATGGATAATGTAGGTCCTTTAGGTTTGATGGGGGAGATAATGCAAGCCAGGAAAAAAAAAATCCAAATGTTGAGCTACTTTCCAAGGGCAGCTGAAGAAGGCTGAGGTAATTGTTGGGGAAAAGGGTTACACTGTAGGAGTAAATGATTAAAAGCACTGTAGTGCTTGGGTGGAATCCAGATCAGCAGCCCAGCAGCTGCACATCCTGAACAATCTGTTGCTGATTATGAGAAAGAGAAGGCCAGGTATAATCACTGGCACCCATTGTTATGAATGCATGAATCAGGATTTCAGCATCATTTGCAGAGTAGTACATTGAAAAGGGTAGAGGGACATTCTGAAAGCAAATCTAACTTGAGATGACAGTCCAAACCTGGAGCTCTAAAATAAACTACTAATTTTAAATCACTTATTCATTCAATTCACTCTCAAAAACATTTTGTAAAGACCTACTGTGTCAGACACAATACTAGGAAGAGATATAGAAAAAAAAGACAATCTCCATCTTCTAAAAGTATTCATTCTACCAGAAGGGATATGCCATTTATACAGATAAGTTAGCAAAGTATTTATACAAAATAAATATACATTCAGTGTTGGTAAAGAAGCTGCAAAAACAATTTGGGGAATTAGGAAAAGTCATTTGTTATAATTTAATGGAAGCTAGGGGTTCTAGAAGTCAGAACTGGGGTGGGAGATTATTCCAGGAATGGGAGAGAGCCTGTGGACATGAATGGAAAGGGGAAAACGTATGCAGAGTAGGGAATAGCATGTAGGCTAATCCACAGAGTAAAAGAAAGAAGGGCTTTGGATGTCAAACTGAGGAATTAGTGGAAGGATAGAGACTCACAAAACACATTATTGATAAGAAGGGCTTCAAAAGTGTGATGACAGACAATCCCAAATTTCAGATACATCGCCAGTTAGGAATGGTAAGAGATTATATTTAAATGAGTCAACTGGTGTACTCTAGGCAAATATTTTGAAGATATATCACAACTAGCCTTACAGCTTATGGTATCTATGGTACTTATGGTATCGTGAATCATAGGACCCTTGGCAACGCATGGAGCTTAGGGAAAAAAAATTGTCTACATTAAAGATATGATGATAGAGAAGATTGTATAAGTTTCTCAAGGACAGCTGAGTCTTCATTATGTGCTTTGTTTGAATTTTATTGCATTGAATATTAGATAATCCTACCCCCACCAGTTGCTCAAGAATTCTTCAATGAATGAAAATACAGCACAATACATTTATTTTTTCTGTCAGGAGCATATTCTTGGCATGTTGTTTTTATTTGTTTGTTTGAATCACTTTCAAATGAAAACAGCATAAAATGACTGTTTAGGGCCACTTTAAGGAACTTGTTTAACTAATCCATACTGAACTTGTTTATGACTTAGTTTTCAAGTATGAAAGCGTTGTCTGATACATGGTGGATGGGTTGTCTAGGGAGAACTAGCACCTCTGATATGAAGGTTTGCTGAGCCCTTTTCAGGACTGCTCATCCAACTTTGGTATCCAGCTATAACCTAGCTCTCACCTGTAACTCTAAGAAGCTGTAGTCTGTACAATGGCCATACCTCAATAAAATTATCTTGGAAGATGGAGGATAACTAATGGGCCTCAAACCCCTCAGGGAGTTGGGAGAGGGGGTGTCTGCACCAAGCATGCGAAGGCCTCTTCTGACAGAATCAACAGATAACAATTTGTTCCAATAGCCATGAAGGGGGCTGAAGCAGCTGCTGTGGTGTGTTTAGATCTTGGTCAGACAATGAAGAAACCAAGGTCATCCATTGTATCCAGGGCCATCATCAGTCATCTTGATATTTGTTTTGCCAATGGGGTGAGGCTGTTGGATTTCTGACTCACTTAAATACAATTCACATTCAAATCAAGATGTTACCTCCTGATGTTATTGGATAAACCAGAACAATGAAAGTGTTACCTGAGACATACAGGGAAGCAACATGAGATAGTGGGTAGAGTGTCAAAGGTGAGTAAGAAATTGTAGGTTCATATCCTGGATAGGACACTTATTAGCTGCATGACTCTAACCACGTTACTTAAACTTTTTTTTTCCTTTTTTTTGGAGGGCAATTGGGTTAAATAACTTGCCCAAAGTCACACTCTAGTGTTTTTGTGTTAAGTGTCTGAGGCTGGATTTGAACTCAGGTTCTCCTTACTCCAGGGCCAGTGCTCTACTCATTGCACCATCTAGCCACCCCTTTTTGAATGTTCTACTGCTCAATTTCCTCATCTATAAAATGTGGGGGTTGAAATCCATGACCTCTCAGGTCACTTTTAGTTCCGAATTTATGATTCAATGACTTGTTGAGGAAAACATAGCCGGCAAAAGGTCAGTTTTAGTATATTTAAATCCATGTTTTCCTGATTCTAAGACCAGTGACATTTACTCACTCTTCCACACCTAAAAAATACAACAATTTAACTTAAATAAAGGTAAAAAAAAGTAATATTAATCAATTTTCTAGACCCTGAAGATTCCTGATAAGAATATAAAATTTATGTTTAAAAATTCCAGTTGTATAATAATAACTGATATTTACATAGGAAGGACATTAAGGTTTTCAAAAGTGCTTTCTATGTATAATGAAAACCATTTGCATGTTTTTATCCCTCCATCCCACATATTGAAGTACACTCAGTAGTAATTTGTGGTGTCCAAGTAGAAGTGTAGAGAGGGCCAGCTTCTGGTCATATATGACTCATCATTGGATTGCATTTCCATGATTATCTGCTTAGCCAGAATTTTGTGGATAATCTACGGAAGTGATCAACTCCTTGGCTACTCTCTCTATTTACCATACTGCATTTGACTGACCATAATTTTGCTTTGTGTTATTTTTTAACTAGAAAAAGATATGCAATTAATTCTTAGGTCTCTATATCGTTGTGTTTAAAAGATTAGTCTACCTGCTATGTGATATCTCTTTTAACATTAATTTCCAGAGTCACGTCTGAATTATGGGTGTCAATGGAGAAAATGAATCCTAAAACCTGCAGAAAAGTATTTCTGACTGGTCTAGGACTGTGACCCTGTCCTACTACAAAAAGCTGAGAATATTGCTACTCTGTGTGTGTGTGTATCTGTGTGTAAGCATGAGTGTGTGTGTGTATGAATGTATGTGTATTTGTTTTTATACTGTCTTCACTTTCAAATGTATTTCTCTCCCTCATCAACGTAGGCAGTCATAATTTTTCAAAACAAACAGAAAAGAGAGGAAGAAAAAAAGCAGTTCAAGAAAAATCAATGAATATTCCATATATAAGGTCGCCTACTTCTGCCTAAAATAGTCATTACTCAACTCCCACAGGGACAAGTTATTTGGCTATTATGATTACCCATCATTCAGTTTCTTTTTTGTTGTCTTATTTCTTTCCAATTAAACAATGGAAAATAGAGTTGTACCATTTTGTATAGTTTGTTTTGCTCTAATTACTGCACCCTGAATCAATTAATATGTCTCCCCATGCTTCCGGAATTCTTCACATTTGTCATTTTTAAAAGCACAATACTATTTTATCACATTCATATAACATAATTTATTTAGTCTTTCCCCAATCAAGGTAAAGCTATGCTTTTTTCCCCCTGTTTTTTGTCACCATAAAAGAAGATATTATAATTTTTTTTTGTTGTGCATAGATGTATATGTATCTTTAAGGAGATCTTTAATGGAACATCTAAATAGATACAGGGATGAAGCACTTTTAAAAGTTCTGAGGATAGGTTATGAAGATATATACACATCAAAAGGAAAAGAAAAAAATAAAATGACATGAAGGAACTGGATTAAAAATATTTTCTTCAGCCACCTCATGATACATAGGCACCTCCTCTTCTCTCTCAAAGATACACACAGACACATAAGCCAGAAACAACAGGAATTCCATCAAAAAATTGGGGTGGGGGGAGATGCCTGGTGGCAAGATAGGCTTTCGCTGATCAGAGAGGTTACACCAATGACTCACAATGTGTACTATCTGTGTGGGAATGAAAGGCATTACTACATTTCTTTTTATCCAATACCTAAAAATTCATACTTTTTAAAAATTCTTTTTAAAAAAAATTTTCTAAGTAATTTGTAGAAAACTGAAATAAAACTTTAAATATGTTTTCCTGAAAGAAAGCACAGATATAGTGAATAATGTTCTGATTCTGGAGTCAAAAAGACTTGGGTACAAATTCTATCTGTGATATTTACTAGCTATGTGAGAGGGTAAATAAAAAGGCTGTTGTGTTTGTTTGTCCAACAAAGCATTGTAAAGGAAGAGCTTTGCAAACACCACAGCACAGGGGTCCTTGATTTTTGGCATCATAGACAAATCTTTCATGCCTTAATGAAGTCTATTGACCCCTTCTCAGATTAGCATTTTTAAATGCATAAAATAAAATGCATAAGATTACAAAGGATAACAATTATATTGAAATATAGTTATCTCTCTCATAAACACATATATATATCTAGCTCTAGGTATATAGATAGATAGATTAGATAGATAGATAGATAGATAGATAGATAGATAGATAGATAGATAGATAGGTATACACACAAATTCATGGATCTGAGGTTGAAAAACTGCTTTATATGAATGGTAGCTATTATTATTTTCATTGTCAGCTTCTCTCCTTAAAATGCAATTTTATATTGGCAATGCCCTCTTGACCTGATCAATACAGAAGACAGAACTATAAGACCAGCAAAGGTGGGGAACCTGTGGCCTTGAGATAGTTGGATTCAGTCAAAGGGCCACACTTGAGGACCTAGAGGTCTCTAGGCCACAAGTCCCCCACCCCTGGCCACTAGGCTGATGGGCTGCAAGTAAGGAAAATCTGAATACTAATCCTGCCTGGTATCTTTCCTAGCTTCTTAAACCTGGGCAAGCCAGAGTTTTAGGTTTATCTCTCTAAGTCTCCATTTCATCATCTTTATAATGAGAGAATTAGACTCCATGACCTCCAGGGTTCCACTGTGATATGAATCTACAAACCTGTGACAGACCAGCCAAAGACAGCCTGATAAGAATACCTGAAATGTCCTTTTGCTTCACTAAAGATTTGGAAGAATCTTTTGGGAGACAGATTCTGCATAAAAGTGTGTGACTTAGAAGAAAAACTTAATGTGTGTCAGGTCTCTAAAAGTTGACTTACTTTTCTCCCTGCTAGACATTGATAACCTCCTGTACTTAGGGTCTCAGTTCAGCCAAAGAATCTGAATTCTCTCAGTGAAATCACTGAATAATTGCATGCATTGCATTCCATCAGGGTAATGCTCCTCTATAGCCCAGGGCAGCCCTTTAAGTGGCAATTATAAAGATTAACAATGGAATGAAAGAACTCTTAAATTCTGAAAAATACATTTGCTGGGTAATATTGCCCAACATTTCAAGCAGTTCAGAATACCCATGCTGTAGGAAACTAATATATCTAGCTTACTTTTTTTTTCCTCCATATTCCCTGGGAAAACTGTTCTTTTCAATTTAGCTCTCTCAGGGAGACCACCCTTTCAAAGCAGTTTTTACTGTTATACTGATAGCTAACAATACTGAATCCAAAGTGATGGGTGGGGAATTCATTACAAATGTATCTGTGTTTCCCCAGTGTTTATGTTTGGCTTTCCCATATTTCTCATATGACTAATGTTGAAGAGCATAGGGTGGGGATGTGTGGGATAGGGGGACACCAAAAACCCCCCACCCAAAATTTAAGTCAGAGGTGTCTCAAGATAAAGAACAGGAAGTTTTTATTGAGTTCTCACGAGAAGAGGGCATCACCCTCCACCCCCCAGGAGGACAAACCAATGGAATGAAGCGCATTACAGAAGACAAAGCAAGGCTTTATAGCCTATCACAGTCAAGACACCTCCCACTACTATCCCTTGCTCCCATTGGCTGGGAGGCAGGCTTACAGTCTAAGCATGAAATCCTCTCCAATGACAAGAAACAAGGAAGACTGACAATATCACTCAGTGGCTGGGAGGACGGCTTACAGTCTAGCCATGAAAAGACAAGAAACAGGGAAACAGAGTATAGCCAATCCAAATGTACATGTCTGTATTTGGTAAACATAAAGCAAGGAAGGGGAAAGGATCCTGAAAGACTTCTAAAGGGCTCAATGCTAATGTGGCAGCAAGGGAGGGGGAAGACTCCTGAGTTGTGTCATTTCTTAGGAAACCCAGGACACAGATCTGTCAGTTCTTACAAAAGGTCTGTCTCTGGTTTCAAGATAATCTCTCTCCCTCTTTCTTCACTCTGAGAAGTCTTCACAGAGAGTACAGAGGGTGGATCCCACTCAGGGAGGGAACAGTGTAAGGGAATTGGATAAAAAATAAGGGCTATTCCTAGTCCCTTTGTACAACTCAGAGATCCTGATAGATGGGTATTGTTTTTATGGTTTTGGAAGAGGATCAATGATCTTAGGACAGTGATCTCTTGACTTCAAAGTGAATTGGATTTAAGTGAGGCAGAACTGAGTAGTCATCAGCCTCACTCCTCCAGAGTCAAGTAGGTTCCAGTGGCAAGACATAGGTCTTATGCCCCAATACATGGGCATAGTAAGTTGACATAAATTGAGGACACAGATGTTGTTGTTTGCATAGTATTTTATATATAATATCTCATTTGGCCTCACAATGACGTAAAGTGGTAGCAAATAGAGTAATTATTATACCCATTTTATAATTGGGAAAATGGTGACTCAGTCATTAGATGACTTAGATAATTAGTGTCTAAGACAGGACCTGAACTTAATTCTTCCTGAATGGAACTCCAATAATAAAATCACTGTGACATAAATGCTTTTTTGGGGGGTATAATTTTAGTGAGAATGCTGTTTTCTCTTTATCAGAGTCTTTGAGCTGAGCCACTTTGATAGCTGAAGCAAGGAACTTGGGTGTAATGGGAAGTTCCCTGATTCAATCATCAGAGGATTTGATTTCATATTCTACCTGTACTTGGTACTACATAAGTCATGCAATCCCTCGCAGTCTCATTGTCCTATCAATAACTAAGGACAAGAGGCAGTACAGTGGATAGCAAGCTGACTTCAGAAACAAGATGTGAGTTTAAACACCACCTCTGATACAAATTGTCAGTGACAGAGCAAGTCCTGTAACCGGGTAAGTTGCCTCAAGACAACTCTTCTAAGACTGAATTAAAGAACAGTTGCTGATCTTCAGTGGTAGAGATTTTCCTCACTGGGAATTCCCTATAACTAATGAAACCATAGGTCTGAACTAAAATAAAATCAGGCAAACAAAAAGTGAAATGATCATCCAGTCCTCATCTTAAAATAAAGGGGGTAATTGTTAGGATCCTTTCTGATTCTACTCTATGAATCTAAATTCTTGGCCTGGAACATTCCTTAGGAAAGCAGCTGAGCTCAAACATTTTCCTTCCTCTATCTACAATAGAGGATAAAGTGCTAAGTACTCTGTGAATGACAACATCAGTATTTTGTCTGGATATGATCTTTCATTCACAATGCAATTCGTATACTTTACAGTTTGTCTGCAGCTAGATGGAAGGTTGCCCAGGAGTCTGCTACAGAGTTTTACTAGGACACTTTCCTTTGCAGTACAGGATTTCAAAAACTGGTAGTGATCCAGGAGAGAAAAAAAAAAAGGCACCCCATGAAAATTACACCATAAATATAAACTGAGGCCTTGGGGAAGTAATACTATTCACTAGGTGTTGCATCAAATGGCACCTAAGGAGCTTGAAATTGTTAGCATACTTCCCAAAGTGCACAATTAGCTAAATCAGGAAGCAACTCTGGTTTTAGAAGAATTGAACTGAGCCTGTAATTTATTCTGATGGGAGATCAAAAACTGATGTTTGTCCATTCATTTGTTAATGAATATATATTATGCTTTCATTTAACAAACGTTTTGAATTTCAATGGCTTGTTTTCAGGAGAATTTTGAAGTTACCATAACATTATAGGATAAAAGATTTACACCTAGAAGGTAGAGGTCCTCTTATCCATATTCCAAAGTTATGGTATTAGATCCTGAGCTGACTAATAGTATCCGTATCTAATAACTTAGAAATAGTTTCTAACGGAATCTCAATAGTGGGCTTAGATTTAATTTAGAAGTACCCTATGTAGTCATAGACTAAAATCACTACAATTCCCCTCATTCGAGGAGAGAGTCTAATTCTTATAAATCCTTAATGTAACAACAAGATCTGGAATTCTCATACTTCATATTAAGATAGTGGATGGCAAAAGTATATCCTTTAAGAGAAATGATGAGGAGTGTCCAGAAAGAGATAAAAGTTATTTGATCAAGTCACTCTAAGAACTTGTTTAGACAATGATCCACTCTTAAAACTTCACTATAATTCTAATAGAGCCTTCCTTTGATTCATAGCACCATAAAATTTAGAGATTAAAAGGACCTTAGAGATATTCTAGGTCAGGAGTTCATTGCGCACACTCATGGGTGTGTGTGTGTGTGTGTGTGTGTGTGTGTGTGTGTGTGTGTGATGGATTCTTAGGCAGTCTGGTGAAGTCTATGTATCCTTTCTCAGAATTACGTTTTTAATACATAACGGAAAATACATAGACTACAAAAGAAACCAATTATTGAAATACAGTTATCAAAATTATTTTTGAAAATCTTTATGCATGCATGATCTAATGTAACTTCATCTTATAGATAAGAAAATTGAGGTCTTCAAGAGAAAAATGCTTCATCTAGAGTCACACAGTTTATAAGAAACAGACATGATTCAAACCTTAAGTTATACCTAGCACTTGTTCCTCTCATTTATTTTTGTTGTTTTTCTTGATCTATTTAGCTTAGTTATCCTCACTCAACATGAGGCAAATGTTTGCCCCTTATATATCCTGCCTCAAGTTCTTCCTGCCTTCCTTACACTGACTCACAATCACCTTTCCCAGATAAATGAGCCAATGAATGAATGAATGAAATAAGATAGACTCCACCTGAATATATAGTTCTGCATGGAGCTTTCCATAGAAATGATTGAAGGAGGGTGGTCCCAGTCAGCTAGTCTTCAGCTGTACTCCCCTGGTTTCTGCAGCAGAAGAATATCAAAAGTATCACATCTCATTACATTCCAGTTAGACTCCTTGGAGTCTCTATATTTGGAAGAAATTCTGTTAAGTATTATTTTCTCTAACAACCATGGGAATTGATTTATAAGCTTCTATAAAACAGGAATTTTTTTATACTATGTGTTGTGAAATGAGGGTTCCATTGCCACATTAATAGATAAATTCTGCATTAATTGATAACATAAGGAACCTCATAAATTCCAGATAATGATTCATTAATCATTTGTAATAACATAATTTTCTTTTATTACCTGTGTGACCTTGGTCAAGTCACATAATTTCTCCAGTCCTAAGTTTCCTGATCTATAAAATGAAAGATTTGGACAAGATGGCCCTTGAGGTTTCTTTAAGCTCGATATCTGTAATACTGATATCCTGTAATCCTTAACCCACAGAAAGTTTCTGAGCACTAAAAATCCTTTTTGAACTGCTTATATTTTGGGACTTTTTAATAGTGAAAAGGGACAAGTCTATGGAGGACTGGACAGTGTGAATTTATCTTCTAAAGCTAGGAAAATATAAGTTCATGTGATGAACCAGGGTCAATACTATGTCTATCACTTTAAAATAGGAAGAAAAATAATGACCTCAGAAAATATAGTCCTGCCAGCTTACCTTCTGTATAAAATCAAATAGTAGAAATTGCATACCATGAAGAAGAAAATCTATCTATCTATCTATCTATCTATCTATCTATCTATCTATCTTTCTATCTGTCTGTCTGTCTGTCTGTCTATCTATCTATTTGTCTGTCTGTCTATCTATCTCTTAATGTGTTCTGAAAAGCTACAGTCATGCTGAGTCCATCATTTCCAAGAAACATTAAAGCAGGGGTGGGGAACCTGTGGCTTTGAGGCCACATGTGACCCTCTAGGTGTGCATGTGTAGTCCTTTGATGACCAAACTTCATAGACCAAATTTCTTTTGTTCTGTGAATCTATATGTTCACATGTGACCTCAAGGCTGCTTGTTCCCCACCCCTACCTTAAGGACTTGGATTTACTTCAAAAGAGATCAACAGAAATGATTAAAAATTCAAAAATAAGTCATCAGAGGAAATGTTAAAATTACATGGAGTTAGCTTGTAAAGAAGGGAAAAAATAGTTTTAATGAATTGTATACTGAATCTACAAAGGGTTATTATATGGTATAACTTCACCCTAAAAAAGAAAATATGGACTAGGTGATTCATAATGGCAAAGAGACTAGTGACCCTGGATCACAGACTTCATGGAATACAAGATGTAAGAAGATTAGAAATGTAATGGGGGGAAAGGGGCAGATTATCATGAGCTTTAATGTAACAAAGAAGAGTTTATAATTGACCCTTCATATGTAGCGAGTATATAAAGTAGGGGAGGGTGACTTAGTGAGACCTGTGCATTAGGAAGATCAATTTGATAGGTGAGTGGAGAATGAATTGCAGTAGGGAGAAACTTGGGGCAAAGAGATACTGCAGTAGGTTATTGCTATAGCTCAGAAATGTGATGATAACAGCTTGCACCAGGATGGTGGCATATTCAGTGGAGAGGACATACATGAGAAATATTACAAATGTAAAATTCACAGGCCTTTATAACAATATGGATATGAGGGGTAAGATATAGTGAGGAGTCAAGGATGGCACTTAGGTTATAAACCTGAAGTCCTGAAAAAGTGTCCTGAATAACTAGAGACATCTTAAACTCAGTGTTTTCAAAATAGAGCTATTATCTTTTTCCAAAAAACCACCTCCTTTCAAAACTTTCCTTTTTCCACTGATGTCATCATCATCATCATCATCATCTTTTTCATTAAAAATGGCCACAGTCCTAATGATATTCTTTACTCTTCAATGACTTACTCTCTTCTCCTCCTCTCCCCTCATATCCAATCAGTTGCCAAATCTTAATCCTACTTACATAACATCTCTCATATCTATTATCTTCCCTCTACTCACTTAGCTATCACCTTTTTTGAAGCTTCATCATTTGTCTCTACTTCACTTGAAAATTACAATAGCAACCTAATATATCTCCCTGACCTTTCTCTTCCTTCTCCAATTCACTTTTCTTGTAGTTGCCAAAGTGATATTCCAAAAACATAGTTTGGACTCTGTCATTAACCTGCTTAATAAACTCTAGCTGCTTCCTATCACCTCTATGATTAAAAACTGTAAAATTAAACTCATTCCTTTGTAACCTTACTTCAACCAATTTTTCTAGACTTATTACCTCATGAGATAAAGCAAGGCTGATGAATTTTAAATGTAGGAAAAAATATGCATTTCTGGAATGGCCTATGTATGGTTTTGTTTTGTGGGTAATGCATTGAGGATTTTTATTTTTGAGTTTGATTAATGTTTTCATATTTAAATTTTCATGAGATTTACAATAAAAAATGTTCCATAAAAACTGGACTTTTTGAGAAATATCTATGCATATAGATACTAACTATATACAGTGAATATGCATATACATACAATATACATATATATTTATAGCTTGTATACCATATGCATGCATATGCATATATAGCACATATACTCTATATGCATATTTACATACATTGTATATACAGTTTAGTAATAATGTTTGATTTGTGTCCGTTTCTGAATATTTTCACTTATTCCTATTAGATAGATAGATAGATAGATAGATAGATAGATAGATAGATAGATAGATAGATAGATGGATGGATGGATGGATGGATGGATGGATGGATGGATGGATGGATGGATGGATGGATGAACATTACATCTTTAACAAGTATCTGTAGTATTTTTCAAATGAATTTGGATTGTTAATTTTTGCTTTTTCTTCTCCTACTACTTGACGAGGATAGTAAATCTTTGTTGGATAAGTTGATTTCTGAGTTTTTCAGACCTCTTTGCGACAACTGCTTGTGATAGTAATGGCAATTAAAGATTCCCCTGTATTGGCTTGGTTTTCAAATTGATTGTATTAAAACCCAGAGTTTGTTAATCCCACCTGTGGGATGGGCTTGTTGATGTGAAAAGAAAGTCCTGAAGTGGGAGGAGCTGGTGATGTAGATTTGGAGAGACAAGAGAGAGGCGGAAGTTCTTTTTGGAAGCAGCACCTCGTGGAGAGGGAGAGACTAAGAGATTGCTGGTGGCCGCTTTGAATTGCCCTGGACTTTTGAGACCTGCCCCCTGAGCTGCCAAGGACTGAGGAGACATGGCTGTTTTGCTGGTACTTTGTCTGTCTGTTTTGATGTTGTTTTGCCAGATTTGTCCACTGGTGAAAGACTGTCCTGTTGAAGAAGTCCTGGAACCTGGCATTTGGTTAAGAAGGCCTGAGACTGTCCTGCAGACAGAGAGTGAATACTGTCCACTGGTGAGGGACAGTAGTGAGAGTGAATACTGTCCACTGGTGAAGGACAGTGCTGTTGTTGCAGGGGTCTGGGAGCCTTTCTGTTGGTTCAGAAGCCCTGAAGAAGGATTTTCTTGTTGTATGTTTACAGAAATCCTGGGAGAGGGCTTTGCTAATGTGTTCAGGGGTTCTAGGACTGTTCTACAGACAGAGGATAAATTCATGAAGGGACTGGCAATGTATCTTATGGCCTTGCTAAGCCTTGTCTCTCCAGGAACTAAGATTGCTGAGAACTTGCCTCGTGTCAAGATGAAGAAAAGACCTCCATTTGGGTATTAAGTGCTGTGTTTAAACTTGATGTAACTCTGGGGTAGATTCAATTGTGATCCAGGGGTGGGGAACTTTTGACCTTTTTGTGTTCTATGGTTGAGCAAATGAATGTATTTTACTTATGTTTGGAAACTAATCTCCATTTGAGAAGAGGGGCTTTGTGGTGGACTTAATTAAGGTATAGCCTAGGGGTGGAGAAGTATTTGGAACAGAGACTTTGTAATTGATTGAATGATTGGAAAGTCCTGGGGTGGGGTAGGCCTTGGAGATGATTTAATCACACTTAGTAAATGCTGTATTTTGAATGATGTCATGTTTTGATCTTCTCTGTTCTGAGTTTGTTACTGAATAAAATAGAGAGCACCTATGCTGGTATTTTGAACCTGGGAAGTTGCCTTCTTTTGGCATTACATTACACTGCTTTAAGCTTCTCAAGAAAATGGTAGGAGAAACAATATCTTCAAAAATGGACATTTCACTTCTTTTTTGGATTTGACATTATTTAAACACAATGGACTGGTGTTGAACTAAACACACATGAAAACTCTCCTTTTTTATTCTTTGAATTTTGTATTTATCTTCATCTTTGTTCTAACCAGTTACGTTTTATGTCATACAAACTAAAATTTAAAATTCTGTGTTCTTAATCACCAAATAACTACTGACTAATAAATCTTTTTAAAAATATATTGAGTATTTTATTTTTCCCAATTACATGAAAAAACAATTTTCTTTCTTTTCTTTGTTTTTCAAATGCTTTATTAATTTCTGATTTACATCATTCATTTCTTCCAGATTTTGAGTTACAAATATAATCCCCATTTTTTCCTACCCACCGCCCCAAAATAACAGTCCCACAGGATATCCCTTCCTCCAATCTGCTCTCCCCTATGTTTTCTCCCATACCCCTTTCGACTTTTCCAGTGGATCTCTATGCCCCAGTGCCTGTGCCTGTATATCTTATTTCTCAATTACATGCAAAATAGTATTATATATATATATATATGTATATTTGTATATTTAATTTTAAAACTTTGAATTCAAGATTCATTCCCTTCCTCCCTTGTCACCCACTCATACTGGGAAGATAAGCAGTTCAGTATAGGTTGTATATGTGTGGCTAATGAAAAACAATAACATAGTAGATATATTGCAAAAGACTGACTATATTTCCCTCCCTCCTATGCCACCTCCCACTTGTTCTATTCCCTACTTTGATCCCATCCCTTTTCAAAAGTGGGTGCTTCCAACTTCCCTCCGCCCCCCTCCCAGCCTGCCCTTCCTTCCATCATCCCCTCTTATCCCCTTCCCCCCTACTCTCCTGGAGGATGAGATACCCAATTTAGTGTGTATTTCATTCCCTCCTCAAGCCAAATTCAATAGGAATAAGGTTGACCCCTTCCCTTTTGCCTTCCTATTCTTCCCCTGCATTGTAACCATTTTCCCTTGCCTCTTCTATATGAGATAGTTTACCCCATTCTGTATCTCCCCATCTCCTCTCATTATATTCCTCTTTTACCTCTTAATTTCACCTTTTTTAAGTATCATCCCTTCTGTAAAATTGGTCCTGTGCCCTCTATCTATGGATACCTGTAAACATATATACACATATTCACATATGTATTCATATACCCTCATATATGTATGTATATATATGTATATGTATATATATTAATTACTATTCCCTTCAACTACTGAGAAAAGTTTCATAAATTACAATTATTGTTTTTTTCCATGTAGGAAGGTTAATAGTTCAACTTTGATAAGTTCCTTATGATTTCTTTTCCCTATTTGCCTTCTTATGCTTCTCTTGCTTCTTGTATCTGAGTGTCAAATTTTCTATTCAACTCTGGTTTTTTCAGCAAGAATGCTTGAAAGTCCTCTATTCCACCAAATGACCATATTTTATGACACTCAGTTTTGCTGGGTAGGTGACTCTTGGTTTTAATCCCAGCTCCTTTGACCTTCAGAATATCATATTCCAACCCCTTCGAACCCTCAGTGTAGAAGCTGCCAGATCCTGGGTTATCCTGATTGTGTTTCCACAATATTCAAATTTTTTATCCCTGGCTGCTTGCAATATTTTCTCCTTGATCTTGGAATTCCAGAACCTGGCTATAATATTCCTAGGAGTTTTCTTTTAGGGATCTTTTTCAGAAGGTGATTGGATTCTTTCAAAATCTATTTTACCCTCTGGTTGTAAAACATTAGGGCAGTTTTTTTGACAACTTCCTGGAGGATGATTTCTAGGCTCTTACTTTGATCATGGCTTTCAGGTAGTCCAATAATTTTTAAATTCTCTCTTCTGGATCTATTTTCCAGTTCAGTGGTTTTTCCCAGGAGATATTTTACATTGCCTTTTATAATTTCATTTGTTTGAATCTGTTTAACAGCATCTTGGTTTCTCATAAAGTCATTAGCTTCCATGTGCTCCAGTCTAATTCTGGAGCAATGATTCTCCTCAGTGAGCTTTTGAGATTCTTTTTCCATCTGGCACATTTGGCCTTTTAAGGAACTCTTCTCCTCATTACCTTTTTGAGCCTCTTTTGCCTTTTGAGTTATTCTGTTTTTAAGGTGTTATTTTCCTCAGTGAGGCTGTTGAGTCTCATTTTGTAATTTTCTTGCATTGTTCTCATTTCTCTTCCCAATTTTTCCTCCACTTCTCTTTTCTGCTTCTTAACATCTTCTATGGCTTCTAACCAGCTCATATTTTCTTTTGAAGCTTTTGGTGCAGGCATTCTTACTTCACTGTCTTCCTCCTGTTCCATGCTTTCCTCCTTTTCATCCCCAAAATAGGAGTCTAATGTTGGAATCTTCTGTCTACTTTGTTTCCTTTGCCTGGTCATGTCGCCCCTCAGTCACTTGACCCCTGGGCTTTTTGCCACAGTAGGACTCTGCCAGTGGACAAGGGAGCTTTCGTGCCAAACACTGGGGTTTTCTCAGCTGCTGGAGGTATTAGATGGGTGCCCTCTCTGAGGTTCCTACATGCTCTGGCAAGCTGGACACACACCCCAGGACCTCCACACTAGACTGCAATCCAGATCCAAGTAAGTTAAAGCAAGATCAATTACCCCTCAGACTGGTGCTTGGTCTCCCTACACTCTGCAGGCCAGGAGCTGAAGCTGCAACATGGTACTGGCTGACTCTGCCAGTGTCTCAGTGGCTTCTTGCCCCCGGGGGCAAAAGCCACACACTCCCACTTACTAGTTCCAAAAGTCTGGACTGCACTGACCTCTCACTTTGCCCTTCACATCTAAGTGTTGATAAATCTTGAAAGGGCCACAGCTGCTGCTGATCTGGAGTCCCTCTGGCAGGCATCTTGTCAAGCTTGCCCTGGGGCTAAAGCCTTGTTTGTGGCTGGGCTCAGTTTCCAGAGTGCTGCCCTGGCCAATTCCTGCTGGCCTTCTGGGCTGTCCTCAGAGGCAGGTTAGCTTCTCTGTTTTTTTTTTGTGGGTTCTTCAGCTCCAAAGTTTATTTAGAGTCCCCTTTTTACATGGTTTGGGGAAGGTGGAAGCTGGAGCAGGGAGGAGGTCCTGCTTCTACCCTACCATCTTGACTCCACCCCTGGTCTCTAACTGCAAAAACAATTTTCAACATTCATTTTTAAAACTTTGAATTTTAAACAAGGAATAGTTTATATGTGAAATTTATGGAGAATGGGGGAGTTTATGACCAACAAGTAATAGAGAACATTATGAAATGTAAAATGAATAATTTTCATTATATTAAAATGAAAAGTTTTTGTACAAACAAAGCCAGTGGAACTAAGATTAGGTGGAAAGCATAAAAGCATGAAAGAATTTTTACATTTAGTTTCTCTTATAAGGCCTCATTTCTAAAATATATAGAGAATTGAGTTAAATTTGCAAGAATACAAGTAATTCCTCAATTGATAATTGGTCAAAGGATATGAACAGGTAGTTTTCAGAGGGAAAAAAAATTAAAGCTATATATAGTTATATGAAAAAATGCTCTAAATCACTATTGATTGCAGAAATGCAGATCAAAGCAACTCTGAGGTACCACATCACACCTATCAGATTGGCTAACATGACAAAACAGGAAAATGATAAATGTTGGAGACAATGTGGGCAAGTTGTAACACTATTTCACTTTTGGTGCAGCTGTGAGATGATCCATCCATTCTGGGGACCAATTTGGAACTATGTCCAAAGGGATATATAAATGTGCTTACCCTTTGACCCAACAATACCACTTCTGGGGCTATATCCAAAAGAGATCATAAAAATGGGAAAAGGACTCAAATGTACAAAAATATTTATAACAACTCTTTTTGTGGTGGCTAAGAACTGGAAATTGAGGAATACCCATCGATCAGGGATTGGTTGAACAAGTTGTGGTATGTGATTGTAATGGAATACTATTTTGGTAAAAGAAATGATGAACAGATGGACTTCAGAAAAACCTGGAAAGAGTTATGTGAATTGATGCTGAATGAAGTGAGCAGAACCAGTAGAACATCATACATGGTAAGAGTCACAGTGTGTGAGAACTAATTTTGATAGATTCAACCCTTCTCAGCAATGAAAAGACCTAAAACGTTGCCAAAGGACTTATGGCCAAAAATGTCATCTATATCCAGAGACAGAATTATGGAGTCATAATGCAGAGTGAAACTGGCTATATTCTCTTTTGTTTTATTATGCTTGGTTTCTTTCCTATGGTTTCTCCCATTTGTTATAATTCTTCTATGCACTATGACTACTGTGAAAATGTTCTTAATAGGAATGTATGTGTAGAACCCATATCAGATTACATGCTGCCTTGGGGAGGAAGGGGAGAGGGACAGCTAGAAAATTTAAAACTTATGGATGTGAACATTGAACTAAAAACAAATAAATTGAAAAAAAAAAGAGAAAAGTAAAAAAAATCAAAGCTCTGCAAAGTGAAGTTATGGGAGGTTATTATCAGTAAGTTTAGATATAGGAACAAAAATTGAAGAAGGCTGGTTATATGAAAAGATATAGGGATGAGCCCCTATGTTCTTCATTGAGTTCCACAAATCAACCATAGTAACAGTAATACTAAGCATTCTCTTCAGACCTAGTATGTTCTAGACACTGTAATAGACAATGGGGTTTTACAAAATAAAGTGAGACATTTCCTTGCATTAAGAACCTTACATTTTAGCAGGAGGGAATATTATGTGCATAGATAAGTAAATGCATAACATATTAAATTGTCAATTAATAAAAAAAAATACTTTGAGTTCCAAATTCTTTCCCTTCCTTTCTACCCGTGCCCCTCATTGAGAAGGCAAGCAATTCAATGTAGATTAAAGGTGAGTGGTCATGGAAAATATATTCCTTTATTAGTCATGAGAAAACAGAGACTCCAAAAACAATCAAGATAAATGAAGAAAGTTGAAAAAGTATCCTTCAATTTGTGTTCGGACAACTTCAATTCTTTCTCTAGGGATGGATAGCATTTTTCATCATAAGTCCTTCAAAGTTGTCTTAGATCCACTGTATTACTGAGAATAGCTAAGTCATTCAGAGCTGATCATCTTACTATGTTGGTGTTAATCTTCATACAATAGTTTCAATTTGCATTAGATCATGTGAATATTTCCGAGGTTTTTCTGAGAGGATCCTGCTTATCACTTCTTAGAACACAATATTATTCCATCACAATCATATAGCATAATTTGTTCAGCCATTCCTCAATTGATGGGCATCCCCTTAATTTCCAATTCTTTGCCACCAGAAAAATGCTGCTATAAATTTTTTGTGCATGCCAGTCCCTTTCCTTTGTGCTTTGTATTTCTTTTTGAATGCAGACCTAGTAGTGGCATTGTAGGTCAAAGGGCATGCATGGCTTTATAACACTTTGGGTATAGTTCCAAATTGCTCAAAAGAATGGCTGAATCATTTCCTATATATTAATTCACTATGCCAACAATGCATTAAGGTTTCATGTTTCCAACATCCCCTCCAACATTTCTTATTTACATTCTCTGTCCTGTTAGCCAATCTAATCATTTTGAGGTAGTGGCTTAGAAATATTTTATATTGCATTTGTCCAATCAATAGTAATTTAGGACATTTTTTTTTGTATGGTTATACATAGCTTTGATTGCTTCATTTGAAAACTATTCATATCTTTTGATCATTTGTCAATTTGGGAATGACTTTTTTTTTTTAATTTTGACACCATTCTCTATATGTTTGAGAAATGAGGCTTTTGTTAGACAAACTTACTTCATTTTTTTTCATAGTTACTATTGCTAACTGTATTTCCCTCCATCCTACCCCCCCCTTTTTCTTCTATTCTCTCTCTTGCTTCACCCTGTCCCTCCTCAAAAATGTTTTGCTTCTGGCTCCTGCTTGCCACAATCTGCTCTCCCTTCTATTAAACCCTACCCCTTTTCTTAACCCCTTCATTCTCCTTTCCTATACAGGAAGATAGCTTTCTATGCCCAAGTAAGGGTGTATGTTATTCCCTCTTCGAGCCAATTCTGGTGAGAGTAAGGTTCACTCACCCTCACATCACCATAATCTTCTCCATTATAAAAGCTTTTCTTGCATTTTTTATGTAAGATAGTTTACCCCATTCTATCTCTCCTTTTTACTTTCTGCCAGTTCATTTCTCTTTCTTACCTCATTAATTTATTGTTAAAAGGTATCATTTCTTCACATTTAACTCACACCTGTTCCCTCTGTATAAATTCACTCCTTCTATCTGCTCTAATAATGAGAAAGTTCTTATGAATTACAAGTATCATATTCCCATAAAGGAATGTAAACAGTTTAACCTTATTAAGTCCCGTATGATTTAATTTTCTTGTTTACCTTTTTATGCTTCTCTTGAGTCCTGTATTTGAAAGTCAGTTTTTCTATTAATTTCTGGTCTTTTTCTCAAGAATGGTTGGAAGACCTCTATTTCATTTAAGGTCAATTTCCCCCCAAAGGATTATACTCAGATTTATTGCATAGGTGGTTCTTGGTTGCAATCATAACTCCTTTACCCTTCAGAATATCATATTCCAAATCTTCCACACTTTTAATGTAGAAGGTGCTAAATCTTGTGTTATCTGACTGTGGTTCCACAATATTTGAATGGTTTCTTTCTGACTGCTTTCAATATTTTCTCTCTGATGTGGGAGCTCTGGAATTTAACTATACTATTCCTGGGAACTTTCATTTGGGATCTCTTTCAGGAGATGATAAGTGGATTCTTTCAATTTCTATTTTATCTTCTGGTTTTAGATTATCAGGAGAGTTTTCCTTGATAATTTCTTGAAAGATGACATCTAGGGCTTTTTTTTTGCATGACTTTCAGGTAGTCCAAAAATTTTTAGATGTTCTCTCTTGGATCTATTTTCTAGGCCCATGTTTTGTTTAAATGAAATATTTTACTTTGTCTTCTATTTTTAAAAATTCTTTGGGATTTATTTTATTGATTCTTGATTTTTCATAAAATCATTAGCTTCCATTTGCTCCATTCTAATTTTTTAAGGAATTATTTTCTTCACTGAATTTTCTATCTCCTTTTCTATTTGTCCAATCTACTTTTTAAATAGATTTTTTTTCAGTAAATATTTGTGCCCCATTTTCCATTTGACCAATTATTCTTTTCAAAACAAAATCTCCTCTGCATTGGCTTTTTGTACTTTTTTTGCCAATTGGTTTGGTCTGTGTTTTAGGGTGTTCATTTTTTTTTTCTATTTTTGAGTGTATCTTTTACAAAACTGTTGACCTTTTTTCAAGATTGTTTTGTATCATTCTGTAATAGTAATGGAATTTAAAGATCCCCCTGTATTGGCTCGGTTTTTGGATTGATTGTGTTAAAACCCAGAGCTTGTGAATCTCACTTGTGGGATGGACTTGTTGATGTGAAAAGAGAGGGCTGAACTGGGAGGAGCTGGTGACATAAATTTAGAGAGACACAAGCAAAGAGAGAGGCAGAAGAACTTTTTGGAAGCAGCATCTTGGAGGCAGAGAGAGACAGAGGGGATTGCTGAGGGCCAGTTTGAATTGCCCAGGATTTTTGAGAGCTTCCACCCAGAGCTGCCAAGGACTGAGGAGACATGGCTGTTATGCTGGTACTTTGTCTGTCTCTTTTGATGTTGTTTTGCCAGATGTGTTCACTGGTGAAAGACAGTCCTGTTATTAAAGAGGTCCTGGAACCTTGCTGTTGGTTCAGAGTTCCTGAGACTGTTCTGCAGACAGAGAGTGAATTCTGACCATTGGTGAAGGGCAGTCCTGTTGTTGCAGAAGTTCTGGAACCCTGCTGTTTGTTCAGAAGCCCTGAAGAAGGATTTTCTTGTTGTGTGCTTACAGAAATCCTGAAAGAGGGTTTTGTTAATGTTTTCAGGGTTCCTAGGACTGTTCTGAAGACAGAGAATGAATTAATGAGGACACTGGCCATGTATCTTGTGGCCTTGCTTAGCTTTGTCTCCCCAAAGATTGCTGAGAACTTGCCTCAGGTCAAGATGAAGAAAAGCCCTCTCTTTGGGTATTAAATGCTGTGCTTAAGCTTGTTGTAACTCTGGGGTAGATTCAATTGTGATCCAAGGGTGGGGAACTTTTGACTGTTTTGTGTTCTGTGATTGAACAAATGGATGTACTTTACTTGTGATTGGAAACTGATCTCCATTTGAGAAGAGGGGCTTTGTGGTTGACTAAATGAAGGTGCAGCCTAGGGGTGGATTAGTACTTAGAAGAGGGTCTTTAGGATTGACTAAATGAATTATAATGTCCAGGAGTGGAGTAGTACTTGGAGATTATTGAATTATACTTGGTGAATGCTGTATTTTGAATTTTGCTATATTTTAATTTTCTCTGTTCTTAATTTTTCACTTAAATAAAATTTCACTTAATTTTTCACAAATGTAGAGCTCCTATGCTGGTATTTTGAACCTTGGGAAGTTGCCTTTGCTTGGCATTACACATACTCATTTCTCTTCCCAATTGTTCTTCTACCTCTCTTACTTGATTTTCAAAATCCTTTTTGAACTCACCCATGGCCTGAGACTAGATAATATTTTTCTTGGAGCCATTGGATGTTGGAACTTTGACTTATATCTTCTTCTTAGTGTGTGTTTTGCTCTTCCTTGTCATCATAGTAACTTTCTGTGGTCAGAAATTTTTTTACTCATTTTCCCAGCCTGTTACTTGAGTTTTTATCTCTTTGTTAAAGTAGGGCTTTACTTCCAGGGTGGAGAGCACACTGGGCCAAGTTTCAATGGCTTTGTGTAGCTGTTTTCAGAGATGTTTCTGGGGACCTATAAGTTTTCAGTTTTTCTAAGGTTTAAGGAAATAAAATATAAGGAAATCTAAGGAATCTAAGGAAAGGTGTTTATTACTTTCCTGGCCTGTGCTGTGGTCTGTGAGTGACCAAAGCACTCTTTTCTACCATAGAACTATGATGAGAGTCCCTGCTCTACTGCAGCTTTAAAGAGACTCCAGTAATGTCCTTCTGATCAGTTGTTTGACCCCCTTACTGTTATTGGACTGAGAGCTCCTGAAGCAGCTTCTGCCTCTACTGTTGCTGCTGAATCATTGGCTCCGAAGAACTGTTCCTAGTTTGCTCAGGCTAGTCTGCATTGGCATGGCCTGCACTAGACTGGGCTCCACTCTCATCCATAGTAACAGTCTTTTTCTGCTAACCTTTTAAGTTGTTTTGTTTGAAAAATTATATCATTCCATCTTTTATGGGTTCTACTGTTGCAGTAGTTGTTTCAGGGCATTATTTAATGGTGTTTGGAGGTATTTGGGGGAGAACTCAGGCAAGTTACTGATTTTTCTCCACCATCTTGGCTCTGCCTCCCTGGCATGATTTTATGATAGTAAATCTTAAGAGTAGAAAGGAGGTAGAGAGATCATAGTAGGCTGGAATGGTCAAGAAAATTTCTAGGAGGAGGTGAATTGTATGAAATCCAAACAAAAATCTCAAAGAATTCTGGAATAATCCTGTTCATGATGATTTAGGAGGTCACATAATTCAATGCAACAGGCACTTATGTGGTAGGTATTAGGAATACACTGACAAAAGCAACATTAATTCTGTTATCAAGGAGCTCATAGTCAGGGATCACAATCTGCCACTACTCTGAATGTCTTCACCACATCAAAAAGAAACAAATTGGGTCATGCATTGTCTAATAAATCAAGTATGAACCCAAATAGAGCTGCCCTTACTGTTGAGAGTACAATATGCACAAAAATATTTGTGACATAAGGAGAAAGAGAGGGGGAGACAGAGACAGACAGACAGACAGACACAGAGAGAAATCTTGGAGGTATGATTTGTGAGAGTTTCTGGAGATGGGAGATAGATGAGAAGCTAAATCATTGATCTAACTATAATACCAATTAAACTATTACATGAACAATGGAAAACTATGAAGTATTATATAAACTCCAACAAGGAGTTCAATTCTAGTGTGGAGAATCAGGAAAATTTAATGGCAGGAAATCCACCTTAGTTGAACCTTGAAGAATGGAAGTGAAATGAAATAGTACATTCCAGGTATAGGTGACACTGAATTAATGAATGGACCAAAACCAATTTTAGAGAATATTGAACAGTCTGATAAAGCTTGAATAAAGTATATACAATGGGAAACAATGGAGGAAAAAAAAGACTTGAAAATTATTTGTGGAGGGTTTTGGATTTTATTCTTTAGAAAATGATGAGCCATTGAAGGTTTTTGAATAGGGTTGTGATGGGATCAAATCTTTGTTTTAAGAAGATTAATCCAATAATAAGACAGAGAACATCATCAAGAGGCTTAGATCCCTTAGGAAGCTTTTGAAAGAGGCTCAATTACAGGTAAATATGACCTATAGTAAGGTGTTGATAATGGGATTAGAAACAAAGATTTAAAAAGCTGCTACTAAGGTAAATTCACTTCCCCTCATATCTCATCATTTTCTGTTTCTCATCATACAATATTATATTTTATTGAATGATTTCTAATTTTTCAACATATGTCTTTTTCCTGTTTAATTAGTCACAAATTCCTTAAAAGTCCTCTTCATAAAAGCTAACACAGAGCTAGGCGACTAATAGTTGCAATATGCATATGGAATATGCAAAATAAGCTATTTAAAAGACAATAAATATTTGAATATTTTGTAAATGTTACATTAAATATGATATCCTCTAGGATAGGCACTACTGATTTTTCTTTTTATTCATAGTTTAACACATTTCCTGGGACCTCATACTAAGTATTTTTTAATTGATTGGGACCCATTTAATGTATTGATAATTGGAGCTACATTGGAAGAGGATTGAATCTCTCTTAAGATTTTCTTCAAGACAACAAGCATTAATCAAGTGTTTACTATGTACTAGTAATTGAGTCAGGAGAGCAGCCTGAAGAGGAATAAAGAGATAGTTGGCTTGAGTGTTTTTAAAATAGAGTTTCAAGAGAGGTCAAAGGTGAGTGGGGATACTCTCAATGTATGAAGTCCAAAGGTAGAGTAAACTTCCAGGATGAATAGATTTCTAGGGATATAGTAGAGAAAGTCTGGGAGCAACTTTAAAGTGATGATAATTTTTTTTCCTTCTCACTGAGGTGGTTTCAGTGTCTTTCACTTTCACCTTAACCCCTCAGGGATTTAAATTTCACCACAGGTCCTCTGAGATTTCTAAAGTACAGAATCCCCACCCAAACTCCCAGGGTTTTTATAGTTGAATTTTTTTTTTAAGCAATTGGGGTTAAGTAAGTTGCCCAAGGTTACACTGCCAGTTTGTGTGTGTGGGGAAGTGTGTGGGGGGGTGAGTGTTAAGTATCTGAGGCCCCAACCAATCAGGGTCCTCCCCACTGGGCGCTCTACCTGCCCCTATAGTTGAATTCTATAGCTTTCACTTTAGCTTTTGTCTCTCTGGGGACTTCTTATCCTTGAGGCTTTTTGCTTTACCTGTCTTTCACTTTACCCCTTTAGGGAATGTGCATCTTACTGACTTGCACTTGTCCAATGATAAGTTTTGGTACAGGAAAGTGATAGAATACTGCTATATTACTGTTGTTCTTCACAAATGATGTTTCAACTTCTATATCCTCTTGCACTCAGGCTTTCTCATGTGCTTAGAACATGTTCCCTCCTTACCTGCATGTCTTAAAATTCCTGATTTCTTTTAAGTCTCATTTCATGAAGCCTTTCATAAAACCCTAGAAGTTATTGGACAGCCTGCTCCCCCCCAATAATATTTTTACATTGGATGTTTATGTGTTTATTGCATATATATTAATGTATGTGTGTGCCTATAGTATCTATATCTATCTATCTATCTATCTATCTATCTATCTATCTATCTATCTATCTGTGTGTGTATTCAATTTCCTTAAAATAGAATGTAAACTTCTTAAGGGAAAGAGCTTTTTAAAATATATATACCTGGAACCTATCAGAGTGCCTGTAATATAGTAGATATTTCAAGTTTAGTTATGGAATGCTCAATCACTACTAGGGGTAAAATTTTCAAAATAGCCAATCTATCAATCAAGCAACAAACACTTGTGAGAACATGTCATATTCCAGATACTTTTCAAGGTTGAAGGAGTAAAAATAAAGAAAAAAATAACAATGGAGAATTAAAACAAATGTGTATTTAATACATATACTATCATGTATATATTATGTGTACGCATATATACATATACTTACACATATACATGTGTATATATATGCATCTATATACATATATACATATTTGTGCATATATACACATATTTTGTATATATATACTATATTTGTATATTATATATTCACATATTTGTGTATATTTGTGTGTGTATATGTGTCTAGACATAAAAATAAGTACAAAGTTCTTAGTATAAAGTATTGTGGAATAAAGGGCACTAACATTGAGGGGGGGGATAAGAAAAGGTTTCATGAAATAAAAGGTGCTTGAACAGCCTCTTGGTGAAAGAGGTTTTATGATGTGGAAGCCAAGAGGGAGTTCATTATAGGAAGGCAGGACAAACAGTCCTCATGAAATTGGGAGTTTACTCAGTAGAGATTTCCCATAATCAGATTTCTTTTTAACAAAGATCATGCTGGCTGCAGATTGGAGTGCTAAGCTTCTTGAGGCAGGGAGATCATTAAAGGACTATATGCTACAATAATCCAGGTTATATACAGATGATGAAAGTCTGAAATAAGGTGGCAGCTGTGTGAATAGATAGAGTTCAGATGTAAGAAATATTGTAGGAGCAGAAATAACAAATTGTGGCAAATGATTGGTTATATGGAGACAGGGAAAGTGAGGAATTGAGAATAATCGTGGGGTTATAAGTCTAGAATACTGTAAAAATCGTGCTATCTGACAGAATTAGGGAAGTTCAGTTTTAGACATGTTGAGATTAAAATAACTATAGAATACCTACCATGTTTCCCCGATAATAAGACCTATCCTGAAAATAAGCCCTCCCCTTACTGTGCAAGATTCCTCTAAAATAAGCCCTCCCCCGAAAATAAGCCCTATTGAGATTGCTACTGTAGTGAAGGTGATCCCCTGCGCTACACGCTACATTACGGTACCCTCTGTATGCACCATCCCCCCCCCCCCCGTGAAACGCACGTCGCGCTCCGAGCTGCATCCAATCAGAGCTGCAGCAGTGAGTGCGTCATCCTGTTCTTCCCCAGTGATTTGCTTGCTGGCGCCATTGACAGCAGTGCTGCGGAGGAGAGCTGAGGCAGGACAACATAAGCCCTCCCCTGAAAATAAGCCCTCTGGTGTTTTTCTTTCAAAAAAAATAATAAGACAGTGTCTTATTATCAGGGAAACACGGTAATTTGAATCGTCCAACTAGTAACTGGTGATTTGACACTAAAGTACAAAGAGATGCTGGGACGAGATATGCAGGTCTGGGGAGCACTGGCTTTGAAATGATACTTGAAACCATACAAGCTGATAACATAACCAGGAGAGAGAGAAGGTAAGAGATTCAATGATGGAATATTGGGCAGCCCTTAAAGTTTAAGAGCATGATATGGACAGACTAGCAAAGGAAATCAACAAAAAACAGTCACATAAGTAAGGGGAGAACCAGGAAAAAAGTAGTGACATGAAAACTCAAAGAAGAGATAATATCTAACAAGAAATGGTAGCTGACAATATCAAATGCATCAGATAGCTTAAGAAAAAGAGAACTGAGGAAAGAACTTCAGATTTGTCAATTAAGAGATAAGTGGTAACTTTGGAGAGAACAGTTTCATTAGAATTATAAAGTGACAAGACAAATTCTAAAGGGGTTAAGAGTGAATGAGAGGAGGGTTGGTAGAGGCAGCAAATGAAAACAGCTTTTTTTTTTCTAGGAATTTGACCAAGAAAGAGATGAGAAAGGACAGTGTCTAGAGTGTAGATTTTTTTCAAGGACAGGGGATTCTTGAATACATTTGAAAGGAAAGATCCAATAGATAGGGAGAAGTTGAAGATGAGGGATAGGGATTAGGATGACTAAAGTGGTACTTTCCTAAAAGGAACAATTAGGGGAAATTGTAATCAAGTGCAAATGTAAAGAGCAAAGTCTTTACAAGGAAAAGGATGCTCTATTTGTCAGACTTGCAGGAAATGTATAGCTATGCTTACAAATTGATACTCCGGTTATTTATAGATGGTTTTTCTTTAGGAAGAATTGACAGATACTCTGAAAAAATATTTGTTTAATGAATATAGAATGCAATACTTAAAACAAACCTCCTGATAAGGAAGAAAGTCATAATTCTTAAGTCAAACTCTCTATTATTGGAAAAAAAATAAAAATGCATTAATTCCATTCTGCCTACAGATACACTTTGGAATTTCTATGTTTGGGCTTCAAACAAACATTTATCATACTCCGAATGAAATAGTGTGGGAAAGGGTCATTCTGATATGACATCAGACATTTTGTATTACTGATTATCCTCAACCACATTTTGGTCTGTGAGACTGAACCAAATCTTCTCAAAATGTTACTCAGGTGTATCCAGTTGTTAATGCTTTCTTTGCACAATGTTCAGTCTTCAACAAACTATGTTTATTATCTGCCATGCTTCTCTATGAAGAAATACAATAAAAACCTCACAGGACATGTTTTCCCCAAAGTAGCAGCTCCTTAAAACTCTTTAACAGAGGAAAAAAAAGACTTCTAAAGACAATTTGTAAATTGCAAACATATAAAGCCGAATAGAGAATGTGAATGTATCACATGGGAGAATTGTATAAGGGAAGACTTAAGAGATTTTATTGTAATTCCTTTTCCTAAAGGTCCCAAATATGGTAACTAATTAGTCATTTGACACAAAGTTAGGATAACTTGTATTACTTAGCTACCTGGATAGGTACAGGAGAATTTAATGCCAATCACAGTGAGTTAGAATCATTCTTAGAAGTCTAGGGATAATTTAAGTGATTGATGAGTTAGGAAAGATTGTTATATGCACCAAATTTTTCCTAGGTGTGATATTATTTTTTTCAAAATTATCTTATTTATAATCTTTAAACCTAATGTTTAGTAATATTAGATATTATTTTATACTATATCATACTATTATATTACTTATGACTATTCAGCCTATATAAGGATTGTCCATTTTATTGGATAGGACACTTTAAAGCTTTCCAAATCGCTCTGAAATTGGAATTAAGCACAAGAGTTAAAACAATTTCAACTATATCTGCAGGCTAGGAACCCAAATATGGTAAAAAAAAAATCTGATGACCTATGACAAGCAATAACTCCTAAATAGTCAATCCGAACCCTTTTGCCCACTATTCACTAGAGTGTGGTAGCAAGGCTTCAGAATCTGAGGCATAGAATGGCAATAAAATTTAACTCAACACTCCTACCCCCTGATACTAGTTCTTCAGGAATCCAAAGTGCAGAAATTTGATCTAGCAAGGACAGCAACATAGAGGAATATGACAGTATTCCACCACAACAGAACTTTGTGTACAACATCTCATTCAGAGAGCTGAATCACAGAGAATACTGGGGCAGAACACATGCATACATGTGTGTGTGTGTGAGTGTGTATGTGTTTGTGTGTGTGTGTACCTATTTGACACATCACTATGCCTGAGGGAAACAATTCAGTGTCTAGCTAGGGCCACGTAAGTCTTCCAGAAGTCACTTGTGGCAGAGACCAAGCCTGATGAACTATATTTTGATGAAAGTATGAGGAGGCTAACATATTTTGACATCCAATATATAGGGAAATTACCATCAAAAGTAAGGGAGTCAGGATGTGAGGAATATAGAGAAAATAAGGAGACATGACAAAAATAACCAAAGATATTAGGAGGAAGAAGATGCAACTAAAGAATATGAGCATTAACAGATAAACTAAAATTAGGGTCAATATTAAGGAGAAAAAGAGAATATAGTCTCCAGATCAAGTAAATGATTTCAGGCATCTATGAATAAATTTTACAAGAGAGGAAAATTAATAAATAGGAAGAGGACACTGATTTCAGAAGAGATTGAGGAACAATATCAGGGTGATCCAAAATGTTTAAAGAGAGAATTGAGAATTTTGAAAGTGGGATTATTGCCCTATACTGTAGAAACAATTGCCAGAACTTAAATTAAAAAAAGAAAATATAATTTCTAGTTTCACCAAAATAACACTCAGAAAAAGAAAGTAAAAGGACCTGAGGAAATAGTTCATTTCTTAAAAACCACAGACAGCAGAAATACAGTAAGGGCAAACAAATAAAACAACCAAGGACAAAAATCAAAATTACAGACCATTAAAAGTTATTTATAGGAGAAGAGGAGCCAAGATGATAGATTAAAGTCAGGGATATGTCTGACCTCTCCCAAATTCCCTCCTAAACAATATTAAAAAAATGCCTCAAAATAAATTCTGAAGGAAATAAATAGAACAAAAAAGGAGATGATTAAACAATTTTCCAGACCTTTAAAGATCCACAGAAAAGGTTTGTCTTGCTAGTGCAAGAGTGGATTTCAGTCCAGTGAAGGCCATACCAGTACAGGATCAGCCTTGCAAACCAACATCAGGTGTTGGGGGCGACTGAATGATAAGTTAACAGCAGTCACTTCCAGATCTCCCAGTCCATAGATGGTATGTGGGTCAGATGATTGTTCAAAAAAAGATTACAAGGTCCCTTTGCTGGCACTGGGAATAGGGATCTGTTTCATTACCCATATGATGTTCTGGATCATAATCCCAGTGTAAGGAGGAGCACAAGGAGAAGTTGTAACATCAGTTACAGTTAGAAAAAAATGTATTTATGGTTCTTCATAGACAAGAGAACAAGGCAGGAGAACAGAGACCACACCTGTCCTTAAATCATACTACATTGAAAGAACTGAAAACATAAAGATACTCAGAACTGGCTGGGAAAACAGCAACACACACACACACACACACACACACACACACACACACAAACCCTGAAAAACCCTGCATCTTGTTAAAGTGTCTCCTCTGACCTGGGCACACAGTCTAACTTTAACATAAAATGAAAATAAAAAAAAAGTTATCTGGAAAAAATTTGCAAACAACAATAAGAGTCTGACTAAAGAAAGTTATAATGGTGACAGAGAAATTCAAAACATAAATTCAGAAAACTACCAAATCAAAGCAGCTGCATGCATAGCATCAAAGAAAAATATGAATTGGCCTCAGGCACTGAAAAAGTTCAAAAAAAGGATTTTAAAAATCAAATAATAGATGTAGAGGAAAAATTGGGAGGGAGATAACAATGATGCAAAAATAACATGAAAAAAGAGTCAACAGCATGATAAAGCAGGGGCCCCAAAACACTAGAGAAAATACCTTAGATAATTGAATAATCCAAATGATAAAAGAAGCATAAAAATTCATGGAGGAGAAGAAATTCTTAAAAAGTAAAATTGTTGAAATGGAAAAGTAGATAGAAAAACTCTCTGAAGAAAATTATTTAAAATTGGAATAAGGTATATGGAAGCTAATACAACATGAGAGCAATAAACAATAAAGGAAAATCAGAAGAATAAAAATAGAAGAAAATGTGAAATATCTCATTGGAAAAACAACTGATTGGAAAATAGATTGAGGAGAGATAATTTTCAAACAATATTTTACTTAAAATATTTAAAAAATAAAACAAGCAGTCTCATAATATACAGAACAGACAAAAAATGATTGCACATGAATCTGGAAACCTTTTATATACAAATTGTTATTCCTTTTAAATACATAATAAAGTTATCATGTGGTTTTTTTTCATCCTCCTCCCATCCTAGAGATGGCTGCCATTAGACACAAACGCGCGCGCGCGCGTGTGTGTGTGTGTGTGTGTGTGTGTGTGTGTGTGTATGTAATTATAGCCTTCTTGGGGCGGTGAGGAAAAAAATGCAAAGTAAAAAATGTACAGCACAGAACAAAAGAAATCTTACAAGGAAGCAAAGAAAAGATAGTTCTCAACACAATAGGCAATATATATTATATTGCAAAATTTTTCCCCCTTTCTTATTTTTGTATTATTTTCATTTTTGTATTTAAATTTTTCTCTTTTCTTATTTTGTATTTAAGTTTAAAATAATACAAATTTTACCAAAATAACTAAAGAGCAAAATACTACATCCATATATCCTGGACAAACACAGATTTTCCATGAATAGATCAACCCATAAACCTAAGCCAAAATATATATACCCTGCTACTTAACCTATTTAAGTGCTTAAGGTAAATGAGAGTCCAAGACAAATTTTATAGTAGTGTCTTCCTTGACACACTGTTAACTTATGTGAAAATAGAATTAGATATTTTTTTCTCTGATTGCCATGGCTTTTTCCAGCTTTACTATATGTATATACAATGTAATTTTGTAGTTGTTTTGGACTAATTCAAGAGAAGGCTTTTTGTTTTAGTGCTCCCTTTCTTTAGCAATCAACAAAAGCTACTGCCAAGTCTCTTTATCCCCTTTGTTCTTTCTTCTTCAGAGAATTAAAAAAATAGAAAGCAAATTGAGCATGCAAACAAAAAAAAATCCACAATTTTACATATTCAAAAACATCTCAATTTAAGAGTTGAAAGGAATCTTTCAGTGGTTATCTAGTCCAAACTGTACTTTACAGTAATTCCCACTATTATATTCTGGGCAGGTGTTTTTCTAGACTCGGTTTGCATACCACAAATCAAATGGAACCCACAATCTCCCAAAGCTACCTATTCTACTTTTAGATAGCCATAATTGTTAGGAAGGGTTTCTCCCACCCCTATTACAATCATGCATTGTTCTAACTTCTATAAAATATTCCTGTCTTCTTTCTGGTACTAAACATAAGAAGCCTGATTATTCTTCCATTTTATAGCCCTTCAAATGCTTGATGTTACCCCTGATTATTCTGATCTATAGACTGGACATCCTCAGGTTCTTCAACATGTTTTCATGTGATATGAGCACAACTTCCTCACTCCCATAGTTGCCTTCTTTTAGATAGCTCCTAACTTATCATTTTTCTTAAAATTTGACATGCAGAATTGAACTTAACATTCTAGCAGTCATCTGACCAGTTCAGAATGCAGTCATTTTCACTACTTTCTTCCTAGAAACTATGTATCTCTTAATGAATTCCAAGGTTCATTAGATGTTTTATCTAACACATCTACCTGCTGATACAGATAGAACTTACAATCCACTAAAACTCCCATCTTATTTTCAGATATATTGTCTAGGAACCATAATATCCCCATCCTGTAATTGAGAAGTTTCCTTTTTGAACAAAAAGTTATGACTACATTTATTCTTACTGAATTTCATGTCTTAAGAATCAGTTCTCTGCTCTGCCTTGTCAAGATAGTTTTCGATCCTAACTTGTTATCCAATGTATTAGCTGTCCCTCTCAGTTTTGTATCATATTAAAATTGGGTAATTATGCCATATATGCCTTACTCAAGCAATAGATTCAAATGTTAAACAGCACATGCTCAAGGAAAAATCTCCATTCAAGATGATATAGACCTATTAATAAATAAATAAATAAATAAATAAATAAATAAATAAATAAATAAATAGATAAATAAATAAATAGATAGATAAATAAATAAATAAATAAATAAATAAATAAATTCTTTGAGCCTAGCCATTGAAACAATCCCAAACTTATACAGGTATTACTTTTTATTCTTCATTTTCAACCTTTTCCACAAAAATACCATGGGATCCTTCATCAAATGCTTTAATATGACATAATATTTTCCAATCAGAAAGGTTATACCACAAAGCTATGTCAACATCACTCAAATACTTCATTTCCATACAATTTTTAAATTTCTAGTAACTACCTAATGATTTGAAACTTATGAAAAGTGTTATTTTTCAGAATTTAGTGTCAAAATTAATAGTATTCACTGGAACAGCACTTTCTAAATAGTATACTTAAACAGGAAAATTGACAAAGTCATAGAGCATAGTTAAAGTGATTTAATCACAAAGCGTTTTAGGGATTGAGAGAAAGAAGAAATCAATGTAGAAAATTTACTTTTCTCATCCATCCTCAAAACTTTTTGCCCTATGAACAAGTAATTGAATTCCTTAACCCCAAATAATCTCCATTTTCATAGATAGTCATAATATCAATCTATTTTCAAAGAATTGGCTGAGAAATCAATAACAGCCTCTAGAGAAGCAGTGAATTGTGCATAAATATGCAAGAAGAAGGAGAATGCAACTGGAAATTGCAATAATTCTTTAAGAGTGTGCATTTTACAAAAGTCATAATAATAAGGTGTGTGTGAAAATTAAATTAAGCTGGATATACTGATTATTTAATTAAAATTTGAAATAAATTGGGTATAATAACAGAAGCTAACCAATCATAAAATATGCAAGCATTACCAAAGAGGCTGTAAGATGTTAATATTTTCTTTTTTTTTAGTTTTTCTTGGAAAAACACTAAGTTGTAAACAGTCCCAACTTCTCCTCCTCTTTTTTACTCCTTCCTCACCCCACTTCCACTGGTAGATTGTGTTCTTAGATTGCTTTGGAGCAAAGATATGCAAATACATTAAAAGTTTAATATTATGATGTTAGTTGTTAGTTGCCACTCTTCATAAGAGAACCAAAAGAAGACTAAATATAAATAGTAATATTTAACCCAAAGAAATTTAAATCTAATGGTGCATGCATGCATAGGAAAGGTTTCACATATGTTTCCCAGACAACTTCATTACAGCTCATTGAACAATTGTACAACTTCTAGCATGCAAGAAAAAAAAAACTAAATATAAGTGTAAAGGTAGTGCTCCCTTGTAACTCTTCCATCCAAAATTTATATTAAAGAATTATTTTTAAAAGCAATAGCTGATCTCCTTCATGGGGGGAGATTTTTAAATTGAACTACTTACAATATCTTCTGTCTGGGTAATAAGACATGATGAGAAATGGATCATGGTGAAATAAGTGTTAAAAGGACACAAGAAATAAATGAATACAAGAATACAACCATCTCAATCCCAACTTCACAACAATGAAAATAGAATAAAATACTCTTAGGGAGCAAGATAGATAGATAGGTAGATAGATAGATAGATAGATAGATAGATAGATAGATAGATAGATAGATAGATAGATAGACAGATAGATAGACATTTTTCCAAGGGAATTCCTCTTCTGTTAATATGAGCAATTTATATTTTTGTGAATATTCATTTATTTCACTAAGATTGTCAAATTAATGGGCATACCATTGGGCAAAAGAGTTCCTAATCATTGTTTTAATTTCCTCTTCATTGGAGGTAAATTCACCCTTTTAACTTTTTATTCTGGTAATTTGGTTTTCTTCTTTCTTTTTTTTAAATCAAATTAACTAAAGTTTAATCAGTTTTATTGTTTTTTCCCATAAAGCCAGCTCTTAGTTTTATTTATTAGTTCAATGATTTTCTTAATTTCAGTTTTATTAACCTCTCCTTTGGTTTTCAGTATTTCTAACTTGCTTTTTAATTGGAGACTTTAAATTTTTTCTTTTTCAAGATTCTTTTTTAAATTTGCATGCCCAATTCATTGATATCCTCTTTCTCCATTTAATTAATGTAAGCATTTAGATATATAAAACTTCCCCTAAGTAATGCTTTTCCTGCACCACATAAGTTTTGGTATATAGTCTCATTATTGTCATTCCCTTGGATGAAGTTACTGATTATTTCTATGAGTTACTGTTTGACCCACTCATTCTTTGGGATTAAGTTATTTAGTTTCCAATTGACTTTTAGTCTATCTTTCCATGGCCATTTATTACATACAATTGTATCATGATCTGAAAAGGATGCCCTTAATATTTATGCTTTTGTGGATTATGAGGCTTTTGTGCCCTAGTACATAGTCAGTTTTTGTGTAGGTACCATACACCTCCAAGAAAAAGGTATATTCCTTTCTATTCCCATTCAATTTTCTCCAGTGGTCTACTATATCTAACTTTTCTTAAATTTTCTTCACCTCCTTAACTTCTTTCTTATTTATTTTTTGGCTAGATTCATCTAGTTCAGAGAGGGGGAGGTTGAGGTCCCCAACAAGAATAGTTTTGCTATCATTTTTTTCCTTGTAGCTACCTTACCTTCTCCTCTAAGAATTTAGGTGCTATACCTCTTGGTGCATATATATTTAGCAATGATACTGCTTCATTGTCTCAGGTGACTTTTAGCAGGACATAATTTCCTTCTTTATGTCTTTTAATTAGATTGATTTTTGCTTTTGCCTTGCTAAAAGCAGTGTTGCTGCCTCTGCTTTTTTTCCCCTTCAACTGAAGCACAATATATGCTACTGCAGTCTTTTACCCTTACCCTGTTTGTATCTGTTTCAAATATGTTTCTTGTAAACAACATGTAGTAGAATTATGATTTTTAATCTATTCTACTACCTGCTTCTGTTTTATGGGAGAATTCATCCCATTCACATTCATAGTTATGATTGCCATCTGTGTCTTTCTCTCCATCCTATTTCCCCTCCCTTCTATTTATGTTTTTCTTTCTCCTTTTCTCTCCTCACTAGAGTTTTGCTTTTGACCACCACCTCCTTCTATCTGCCTTCCCTTTTATATTTCCTCTCCTTTTTCTTTCCCTTTTCCCTTACTACTTCTTCTCGGTCTTCTACCCCTCCCTCCCTTTTCTTTCTCCTTTCCCCTCCAACTACCCATAGTTAGATTTCTATACCTAACTAAGAATGTTATTCACTCCTTCAGTCAAATCCAAAGAGAGTAAAGTACAAACAATGCTCATCTTTCTCCCTTCTTGCCTTCTAATATAATATATCTTTGTGCTTCTTCATGTGATGTAATTTACCCTTTTCTGCCTCCTCTTTTCCTCTTCTCCAATTACAATTCTCTTTCATTCCTTCATTAGGTTTTTTATCATCACATCAAAATCAGCTTAAACCCACCCCCTCTATCAATGTATTCCCCTTCTGCATGATGTAATAAAGATACAGTTCTCAAGAATTGTATCATCTTCCCATGTAAGGATGTAAACAAGTTGTCCTTATTGAATAATATTTTTCCCTTCCTGTTTACCTTTTTATGCCTCTCTTGAATCTTGTATTCAAAGATCAAATATTCTGTTGAGTTCTGGTCTTTTCATGAGGAAGGTCTAGAAGTCCCCTATTTCATTGAATGTCCACCTCCTTGTCTGAAAGATTGTGCTCAATATTTTCGGGTAGTTGATCCTGGTTGTAATCCAAGCTCCTTTACCTTATGGAATATTATATTCCAAGTTCTCACATCTTTTAATGTAGAAGTGGCTGGGTCAGGCGTAACACTGACTATGGTCCCATGATATTTGATTTTATTTTTTTGTGGCTGCTTTCAGTATTTTCTACTTGATCTGATAATCCTAAAAGTTGGCTACAGTATTCCTTGACATTCTCAATTAATGATCTCTTTCAGGAGGTGATTAGTGGTTTCTTTTGATGACTATTTTACATTCTGGATCTAGGTTCCCAGCACAGTTTTCCTCAATAATTTCTTGAAAGATGCTATGCAAGTTAATTTTTCATCAAGATTATCTGCAGACCAATAATTCTTAAATTATCTTTCCTGCATTTATGTTCAATTTTAGTTGTTTTTCCAATGAGGTATTTTACATTTTCTTTTATTTTATGTTTAATTCTTTTGATTTTGTTTGACTGACTCTTAATGTCTCATAAGAGTTATTAGCTTCCACTTGCCCAATTCTAATTTTTAGTGAATTGTTTTTTTTTTTTTTCAATTAGCTTTTGGACTTCCTTTTCCATTTGGTCAATTCTACTTTTTAAGGAGTGTTTTATTCAGTGTAATTTCCCCCCCCCCATTTTTGTAAATTGCATTTTAATTTTTACCAGATTTCAAAATATGTTTATTGTGTTATAAAGTATTGTAAAGTGGTGATTATCAAAACAATTTGGTAATGGCTAAGAAACAGAGCAGTGGATCAGTGGAATAGATTAGGTACAAATTACATTATAATAAATGACCTTAGTAACCCAATATATGATAAACCCAAAGATGCAAAATTTTACAACAAAAACTGCTGGGAAAATTGGGAAACAGGGTGGCAGAAATTGGGTGTATACCAAGATAAGTTAAAAAAAGGGATAATGATTTACACATGAAGAGTGATACCATAAGCAAATTAAGAGAGCATGGAATGATTTATCTGTCGAATTTAAATTTTTGTCTTTAATTTGTTGATTTACTTTTAGTTTACAAGATTCAGTCCCCCAGTTCTTTGAGTTTTAAATTTCCTTTCTGTCCCTCTCTTATCCACCACCCTTGCCCCACCATGGTAGCATACAATCAGGTATAGGATCTACAGATAGTTTCACATTAAACATTGGTCGGGTTATAAAGAAGGATTGTGTGGCATGGAAAGAACAATGGGAAAAAGAAAACAAAAAAGAGCAAGAAAAAGAAATAGAGAAAGGAACTTGCTTCAATTTGCATTCAAACACTGTTCTTTCTAGTTCTTTCTCTGAATGTAGACATCTGTCTCCATCATGAGTCTTGGAGTTGACTTATAGTCCTGCATTTCTGAGAAGAGTTCAGTCTATCAAAGTCAGTCATTACACAAATGTTGTATCTGTAATTGTGTACAAATTTTTCCTGGTTCTGTTCTTCTCACTCAGCATCACTTCATATAAGCCTGTCCAGGTAAACATGAAGTCCATCTGCTCTTTGTCTCTTATGGCACAAGAGTATTCAGTTACATTCATATATAGTAACTTGTTTAGCCATTCCCCAATTGATGGGCATCCCCTTAATTTGCAAATCTTTGCCACCACAAAAAGAGCTGCAATAAATATCTTTGTACATATGGGTCTTCAACTTCTATGATCTCTTTGGGATACTACCCTAGAAGTGGTATTGCTAAGTCAAAGGATATGAAGTTACTTATAGCCTTTGGGCATAGTTCCAGATTGGTTTACAGAATGGTTGGATCAATTCACAACCCCACCAGCAATGTATTAGTGTTCCAATTTTGCCACTTCCTTTCTAGTATTTGTTATTTTCCTGTTTTGTGATCTTATCCAATCTGACTGGTGACATGTGATACCTCAGAGTTGTTTTGATTTGCATTTCTCTAATCAATAGTGATTTGGGGCATTTTTTTCATATGCTTATAGATATCTTTAATTTCTTCCTCTGAGAACTGCCAATTCATATCCTTTGACCATTTATCAATTGGGGAATGTCTTGTATTCTTATATATTTGACTCATTTCTCAGTATATTTTAGAAATGAAGCCTTTATGAGAGTCATTGGTTGTAAAAGTCCTTTCCAAATTTCCCATTTCCCCCTTAATCTTGGTTACATTGGCTTTGTTTGTACAGAAGCTTTTAAATTTCATGTAACCAAAGTTATCCATTTTGCATTTTTTATGCTCTCTAATACTTGTTTGGTCATGAATTCTTTTCCACTCCATAAATCTGACAGGTAAACTATTCCTCGCTTTCCCAGATTACTTACAGTATCATCTTTTATACCCAGATCATGCACCCATTTAGACTTAATCCCAGTATATGGTGTTAGATAATGGTCTATGCCCAGTTTCTGCCATATGATGTTCCAGTTTTCCCAAGAGTTTTTGTCATATAGTGAGTTCTTATCCCCAAAACTAGGGTCTTTGGGTTTATCAAAGAGTAGATTTTTATAGTCATTGACTGCTGAGTCTCATGTACTCAATCTATTCCATTGATCCACCACTCTATTCCTCAGGCAGTTCCACATAGTTTTGATAACTACTGCTTTATAATAGAGATTAATATCTGGTATAACTAGGCCCCCTTCCCTAGAATTTCTTTTCATTAATTTCCTTGATATTCTGGGCATTTTGTTCTTCCAAATGAATTTTGTTACTATTTTTTGTATATAAAGTAATTTTTTGGTAATTTGATTGGTATGGCACTAAGTATGTAATTCATTTTAGGTAAAATTGTAATTTTTCTTATATTAGCTCCACACAGTCATGAGAAATTGATGTTTTTTTTCCAGTTAGTTAGATGTGACTTTATTTGTGTGAAAAGTATTTTGTAGTAATGTTCATATAGATCCTGGGGTTTTTTTTTTTGGAAGATATATTCCAAAATATTTTATAATATCTACAGTAACTTTAAATTAGATTTCTCTTTCTATCTCTTGCTGTTGGTTTTCTTTAGAATTATACAGGAATGCCAAAAGATTTAAGTGGGTTTATTTTATATCCTGCAAGTTTGTCAAATTTATTTATTGTCTCAAGTAGATTTTACTTGATTCTTTAGGATTCTCTAAGTATATCATTATATCATCTGCAAAGACTGATAACTTGGTCTCTTCTTTGCCTAATTTGATTCCTTTTATTTATTTTTCTTTTCTAATTGCTACTGCTAACATTTCTAGAACTAAATTGAATAAGAGGGGTAATGTTGGACACCGTTGTTTCACCCCCCCCATCTTATGGGAAATGCTTCTAGCTTACCCCCATTACATACAATACTTGCTGATGGCTTGAAATAGATGCTATTTATTATTTTAAGGCAGACTCCATTTACTCCTATACTTTCTAGTGTTTTTCATAGGAATGGATGATGTACTTTGTCAAAAGCCTTTTCTGTATCTATTGCAGCATTCATGTGGTTTCTGCTAATTTTATTGTTTTTTTTTTTAAGCAATTAGCGTTAAGTAACTTGCTCAAGGTTACACGGCCAGTTATTTCTGGGTGTGGTGCTGAGTATCTGAGCCCAGATTTGATCCAGGTAATCCAAACACTGGAGCCGGTGCTCTTGCTTGCTGAGCTACCTGGCCACCCCTAAGCAATTAGGGTTAAGTAACTTGCTCAAGGTTACACAGCCAGGTGTTTCTAGGTGGATGCTAAGTGTCTGAGCACAGGATTCGATCTCCAGGTCATTCCAACACTGGAGCTGGTGCTGTTACTCGCTGTGCTACCTGGCCACCCGCCCTGCTAGTTTTATTGTTGATATGATCAATTATGCTGATGGTTTTCCTAATATTAAACCATCCTTGCATTCCTGGAATAAATCCTACCTGATCAAAGTGTATTATTATTGTGATAAATTCTTTATTTTTTGATAATGTTTTATTTAAAGTTTTTGCATCTATATTCATGAGGGAAATTGTTCTATAATTTTCTGTCTCTGTTTTATCTCTTCCTGATTTAGGTATCAGTACCATGTTTGTGTCATAACAAGAATTTGGTAGGACTCCTTCTTCATAAATTTTCCAAAATAGTGTGTAGAAAATAGAGTAAATTTTTCTTTAAATGTGTGATAGAATTCACTAGTAGATCCCTCTGGCCCTGGAGATTTTTACCTAGGGAGTTCACTGATGGCTTTTTTGATTTCTTTTTCTCAGATGGGATTATTTAAGTCATTTACTTCCTCTTCAGTTAATCTGGGCAGCTTATATTTTTGTAAGTATTCATCCATTTCACTAATATTGTCAAATTTATGTGCATACAATTGGACAAAATAATTCCTAATTATTGTTTTAATTTCCTCTTCATTGGAGATAGATTCACCCTTTACATTTTTGATACTCATAATTTGGTTTTCTTTTTTTTTAAATCATATTGACTAAGGTTCTATGAATTTTATTTTTTTCATAAAACCAGCTCTGAATTTTATTTATTATTTCGATAGATTTATTAATTTCAATTTTACTAATCTCTCCTTTGGTTTTCATTATTTTAAATTTAGTATTTAATTGCAGGTTTTCAATTCCTTCTTTTTCTAGCTTTTTTATTTTCATGGCCAATTCATTGATCTCCCTTTATCTAATTTATTCATGTATGACTCAGGGATATAAAACTTCCCCTAAAAACTGCCTTTGCTGCATCCCACACATTTTGGTATGTTGTCTCATTATTGTCATTCTCTTGAATGAAATTACTGATTTTTTCTATAATTTCTTGTTTGACACACTCATTCTTTAAGATTAAACTGTTTAGTTTTCAATTAGTTTTTAGTCTTTCTTTCCATAGCCCTTTATTGCATGTGATTTTTATTACATCATGATCTGAGAAGGATGCATTTAATATGTCTGCCATTCTGCACTGAATTGTGGGGTTTTTTTATGTACTAACACATGGTCGATTTTTGTGTATGTGTCATGCACTGCTGAGAAGAAGGTATATTCATTTTTTATGCCCATTCAGCTTTCTCTAGAGATCTATTATACCTACCCTCTCTAAAATTCTATCCACCTCCTTAACTTCTTTCTTGTTTATTTTGAGGTTGGATTTATCAAGGTCAGAAATGGCGAGATTAAGTTCCCCCACTAATATAGTTTTGCTATCTATTTCTTCCTCTTACCCTCTACTCAAGGAATTTGGATGCTATACCACTTGGTGCATATATATTAAGTAATGATATTGCTTCATTCTCAATGGTGCCTTTTACCAGGATATAGTTTCCTTCCTTATGTCTTACAATTAGATAAAATTTTGCTTTGGTTTATCTGAGATAGGGATTGCTGCACCTGCTTTTATTTATTTATTTTTTTACTTTAGTAGAGGCATGATATATTTTACTCCAGCCTTTTAACTTTACCCTATGTGTATCCCTCTGTTTCGGATGGGTTTCTTTCTTTTTTCTTTTTTTACATTTTGGAGGGCAATTGGGGTTAAGTGACTTTCCCAAAATCACATGGCCAGTGTCTGAGGCCAGATCTGAATTCAGGTCCTCCTGACTCAAGGGCAGGTCCTCTATTCACTGCGCCACCTAGCCACCCCTTCAGATTTCTTTCTTGTATACAGCATATTGTAGGATTATGGTTTTTAATCCATTCTGCTATCTGCCTCCGTTTTATGGGGAGTGCATCCCATTCATGTTCACAGTTATTATTACTATCTCTCTTTCTCTCCATCCTATTCCCTCTCCTGTTTATGCTTTTATTTTTTTCCCCTTCTACCTTCCCCTCCTTAAGAGTTTTCCTTTTGACCACTGCTTCCCTCAATATTCCCTTCTTATCAGCCCCCTCTGACTTTTCCTCCCCTTCTCCCTTACTTCTTCTCTCTCTTCTTACCTTCCCCCTTTGTAACCCTACTCCAATCCTGCTACCTGGAGGACATGATAGATTTTTATACTTAATGTAATCTGTTATTTCTTCTTGGAACCAAGATTGACAAGAACAGATCTCATGCAACGCTCCTCTCCCTCCCTTCTTTCCCTCTATTATGATAGGTTTTGTGTCTCTTTTTGATAGATTCCTATGCTTAACTGGTTGTATTATTCCCTCCCTGCACCAGAGTCAATGAGGGAAAACCCCATATAATGCTCATCTCCCTCCCTTCTTTCCCCCTATTATATTATTTTTATGACTCTTTGTGTGGCATAATTTGCTCTTTTCGTCTTCATTCTTTCCTCTTCTTTCACTGTAGTCCCTTTGTAGCCCTTAATAAAGTGTTGTATTATTATTTTCTGCATTTTATACCCATACCCTCTACTTTTCTATAAACGGTTTGCTCTTATTAAATAACAGGATGTGTGTGTGTTTTCCTTGTTTACCTTTCATGTCTCTCTTGCATTTCATAATTTGAGGTTGATTTTTTTATTGAACTCTGGATTTTTCATCAGGAAGGTCTGGAAATCCATTACATTGTTGAAAGACCATCTCCTTGCCTGGAAGAATATGTTCACTTTCACTGGGTAGGTGATCCTTGGTTGTAACCCGAGTTCTTTTGCCTGGCAAAAAAATGTATTCCACTTCCTCCAATCTTTCAGTGTAGTGGTTGCCAGATCCTGTGCCATCCTCACTGTGTTTCCTTGATATTTAAAGTGCTTCTTTCTGGCTGCTTGTAGTATTTTTTTCCTTTACCTGGTAGTTCTGGAGTTTGGCCACAAAATTTCTCAGAGTTTTCTATTTGGTATCTTCTTCAGGAGGTAACAGGTGGATTCTCTCAATTTCTATTTTACCCTAAACAACTGATCTGGAAAATAGATCCAGGAGAGAAAATAAAAGAATCTTTGGACTGCAATAACCAAAAAGAGGACCTGGAAATTATGAAGGAAAACTATCCTGATGTTTTGGAACCAGAGAGCTAAACAGGCACTGAAAGAATCCACCAATAACCTCATTAATAAAGTTCCCAAAATAAAAATGCTAAGAAACATTATTGCCAAATTTCAAAACTATTAGGTCAAAGAAAAAATTACTACACAAGGACCGAAAGAAACAATTCAATATTGTTGCATTACATAGAGTTTGGCAGATGTGCTATTAAATTATCAGAAGTCATGGAACATGATATTCCAGGAGGCAAAAGAGCTTGGATTACAATCAAGAATCAATTATCCAGGAAAATTAAGTACAATCTTTTTTTTTTTTTGGGGGGGGGAATCCAGGTTAAGTGATTTGCCTAAGGTCACACAGCTAGTTTTTTTCATGTTAGGTGCCTGAGGCCAAATTTGAACTTGGGTCCTCCTGATTCTAGGGACAGTGCTATATCCAATGTACCACCTAGCTGCTCCAAAGGAATATACCTTTTTATTTTCTTTTTGGAGGGCAATTGGGGTTAAGTGACTTGCTCAAGGTAACATGGCTAATTTTTATGTTAAATGTCTGAGGCTGGATTTGAATTCAGGTTCTCCTGACTCCAAGGCCAGTGCTCTATTCACTGTACCACCTAGCCCCTCTTAGTACAATATTTAAGGGGAAAAGAGGGATATTCAGTGATATAGAGGACTTTCAATCATTCCTGATTAAAAAAAAAAAACAGAATTGAATAGAAAAAATTGATCTTTGAATACAAAACTCTAGAGAAGAATAAAAAAGAAAACAGGAAAGAAAAAAAATATGTTCAGTAAAGCTAAACTGTTTATATCCCTACACTGGAAGATATTTGTAACTCTTGACAACTGTATCTTTATTATGGCATTTAGAATGTGTATATATAGATAGAGGATGTGTGGATACTTGTAATTCCTAAAAAAAAAGTACCATTAATAGTACATCTAGAAGGAATATACATAAACAGAGAGTATGGATATAAGGTGAATTTGAGGGAACGACATAAAAAATTAATGAATGAGAAAGAGGATTACAATTGGTACAGAAGGAAGGGAGATGTAGAATGGAGTAAATTATTTGCCATGAAAAGGCAAAAAGACCTATTTCATCAGAGGGGAAAATGGGAGGGTGGATAATGAACATCACTTGAACCTTACTCTCATCAATATTGTCTAAAAGAGGGAATCAGCTGAATACAGAAATTTGTCTTACTGGATAGGGAAATAGTAGGGGAAGAGATCAAGAGAGGATGGGAACTGACATAAGGGAGAGTAGTTCAAGGGAGGTTGTAAAAAGAAGCAAAACTGGGAGGGTGGAGCCCAGATGGCAGAATGGAAGCAGTAATTTTTTTAAGTTCCTCCAGCAATTCCATTACTAAACTTTAAAAAGTGAATTTGAATGGATTTTAGAGTGACAGAATCCACTGGGAGACAGAACATGGAAGATCCCTAGCCCACGAAGGTGCCCACAGAGGGCTGGGCAGAGGGAGTGTGGAGCATGCAGGGGCTGCACCAGCACGGATCAGAGAGTAGACTACAGAGGAGTGAGAAGGAGTCCCAACCAGCAGACTCACCCAAACAAAGGGTTATTCCCAGCATGATGGAGGATGGGTTGGAGCTGGATAAGAGAAAGCGCAAGGCCCACAGCAGTGACTGTAGCTTTTCCTGGGGCGACCAGCACACAGCCTGTATGTTTAAAAATCAACTCCCTGAAATTCCAGAAGCCAAGATGGCGAAGTAAATCCTAGCTGGTTCAATTCCTCCTCCTTGACCCAGAAAACCACATAAATGTTGAACCCAGAGTAAAATACTGAAATGGTGGAAATAGCCTCAGGCTTAGGAGTCACTGAGAAAGGGTGTAATTGAGGCAGTATGGATTCTGAAGTAAAGGGTAGGAGGGGTCCCAATAATCCCACCGCAGCTAACCAGCAGGATCTCCCAAAGCCCAGGGTGATGGAGCCAGCAAACAGTAACAACACAAGACCAGGTAGGCCTTAGCACTACCAGGGGAATCTGGAGACACCAGCTCTGCTGGCTGTCAGCTACTGAGCCTGCCTGAGCTGTAGCCCAGGGGCATAGAGAAAAAAATCTGAAGCAGCCAGACCACCTCTCCCTAACTCAAGGGAAACATGGGCCTTGGACACAGTCTAAACACCCAGAGTCTACAGCACACAAAGGCAACAACCAGGCACCTAGCTCCCAGCTTGAGAAGCATGGGTCAGAGTCTGCTGTAACCTAGAAGCAAAAAATACACTTTAATGGCCAGCAAATATGCAATCTTGGAAGAATTTTGCAAAGGGAAGAGCAGAGATAATTGAATCCTATTATTTTGAATGAAAAGAATTACTTCAAGGAGATGCCATGGACTCTGTATCCACACCTGAGTCCACAGAAGGAAATATGAACTGGTCTCAAGCCCAAAAAGCATTCTTGGAGGAGATTAAGAAATATGGTAAAAGCCAAATTAGAGAGGTAGAAGATAAACTTAAATCTACAGTGACCAAATTGGAAAAAAAAAATATCTCATGAAAAACAACAAATCTTTAAAAAGCAAATTTTGTGAAATGGGAGAGGAGGTTCAATCAAACTGGAGAAAATACCCCACTATAAAGGAGATTCCAAAACAAACTGAGGAAAATAATTCACTAAAAATTAAAATTGGTCAAATCAAAACTAAGGACCCTATGATGCATCCAGAGTGAGTCAAACAAAACATGAAGATTGAAAAATGAGAACATAGTGTAAAATATCTCAGTGGAAAAACAACTGACCTTGATAACATATCCAGGAGACATAACATAAGAATTATTGGTCTACCGAAAAGCCATGATGTAAAAAAACATCCTGGACAACATCTTCCAAGAGACTGTCAAAGAAAACTGTCCTGAAATCCTAGAATCAGAGGATAAAATAGTTATTGAAACAATTCACTGGATTTCTGAAAGAGATTCAAAATTGAAAACACCAAGAAATATATTAGGCAAATTCCAGAATTGCAAAGTCAAGGAGAAAATACTGCAAGCAGCCAAAAAGAAACAATTCAAATATCATGGAACTACAGTCAGGATTACACAGGACATAGCAGCTTCAATGTTAAAAGACTGGAAGGATGGGAATGTGATATTTCATAAGCCAAAAGAGCTAGGACTGCAACCAATGATCAACTACCTGGCAAAACTAAGCATAATCTTTCAGGCCAGGAGATGATCATTTAATGAAATAAGGAACTTCCAGATATTCCTGATGAAAAAAACAAAGGTCAATGGAAAATTTGATCTCCAATTACAAGACTCAAGAAGGACATATAAAGGTAAACCAGGAAAACACACAAAAAACTTGGGATTCAATAAGACCAAACTGTTTACATCCCTATATGAGAAATTGATACCTGCCAATATTGAAATTTATATGATTATCATAACCTTTAAAAGGGATATACCTAGATAGAGGGCATGGGTATAAATGAGCTAACCTGATGATAAAAAAAAAACAAACAAACCTTATTAAGGGGTTCAAAGGGAAAGTAATGGGAGTAAAGGAAAGGATGAGGGAGAAAAATGTAAATTATGCCACACAAAGAGGCATAAAAACATACTATAGTAGAAGGGAAAGAGAGGAAGACGAACATCATAAGTACTTTATTCTGATTATTTCTGATTCAAAGAGGGATCAATATAATCAGTTAAGTTTAAGATTCTAATGTGAAAAGGCACAAAAACTCATTATAATAGAGGGAAAGGAGGGAGGGAGACGAGCACTGAATGAAATTTACTCTCATTGGTTTGGGGTCAAAGAGGGGATAATAAACTCCAATAAATATAAAAATCCATTGTGCCCTACAGGCAGTAGGAGGGGCAAGGGGGAAAAAGAAGGGGACTATAAAAGAGGGAAATAGTTATAAGGGGAAAGGGTAGGTAAAGAGGGAGGGTCACAGGGAGTGAATACTGATGGAGGTAGTGGTCAAAAGGAAAACTCTTAAGGAGGGGAAGGAAGAAGGAAGAAAAACAAAACATAAACAGGGGAGGGAATAAGATGGAGGGAAAAATACAGATAATAATCATAACTGTGAATGGGAATGGAATGAATTCTCCCATAAAAGAGGCAAATAACAGAATGGATTAAAAAACATAATCCTACAATATGCTGTCTACAAGAAACACAATTGAAACAGGGGAATAATCATAGAATAAATGTAAAAGGCTGGAGTAAAATATATTATGCTTCAGTTAAAGCAAAAACAACAACAACAACAGGGGTAGTAATCCTTATCTCAGATAAAGCAAAAGCAAAAATTGATCTAATTAAAGAGATAGGGAAGGAAACTATATCCTGCTAAAAGGCACCATAGAGAATGAAGCAATATCATTACTAAACATATATGCACCAAATGGTATAGCATCTAAATAGCTAGAGGAGAAGTAAAGGGAATTAGAGGAAGAAATAGATAGCAAAACTATACTAGTGGGGGACCTCAATCTCTTCCTTTCTAAACTTGAAAAATCTAATCTCAAACAAAATAGACGTTAAGGAAGTGAACAGAATTTCAAAGGGGAGAGATATGATAGATCTCTGGAGAAAACTAAATGGGTATAAAAAGGAATATATCATTTTCTCACTGGTACATGGCACAAATACAAAAAACTGACCCTGTACTAGGGCATAAAAAAACTCACAATTCAGTGCAGAAAGGCAGAAATATTAAATGAATCCTTCTCAGATAATGATGCAACAAAATCATATGCAATAAAAGGCCATAGAAAAATAGACTAAAAACTATTGGAAAATAAATAATTTAATCCTAAAGAATGAATGGCTCAAACAAGAAATCATAGAAACAATTAGAAGTTTCATTCAAGAGAATGAAAATAACAAGACAACATACCAAATCTTGTTTGATGCAACAAAGGCAGTTCTTAGAGGAAGTTTTATATTCCTGAGTGGATGCATGAATAAATTAGAGAACATAGAGGTCAATGAAATGGGCATGCAATTGAAAAAACTAAAAAACAAATAAAAGAAGGAATTGAAGGTCCTGAATTAAATAATAAATTAGAAATAATGAAAAGCAAAGGAGAGGTTAATAAAATTGAAATTAAGAAAACTATTGAATTAATAAATAAAACTAAGAGGTGGTTTTATAGAAAGAACAATAAAATTGATAGAACCTTAGTCAGTATGATAAAACAAAGAAAGAAGAAAACCAAATCACTAGTATCAAAAATGTAAAGAGTGAATCTACCTACAATGAAGAGGAAATAAAAAAAATTAATTAGGAATTACTTTGCCCAGTTGTATGCATGCAAATTTGACAGTCTTAATGAAATAGATGAATATTTACAAAAATATAAATTGCCCAGATTAACTGAAGAGGAAGTAAGTTACTTAAACCTTTCTCAGAAAAAGAAATCAAACAAGTCATCAATGAACTCTCTAGGAAAAAAAAATTTCCAGGGCTAGATGGATTTACTAGTGAATTCTATCAAACATTTAAAGAACAATTGATTCCAATACTCTACAAACTATTTGGGAAAATTAGTGAAGAAGTACTACCAAATTATTTTTATTATGCAAATATGGTACTGGAACCTAAATCAGGAATAGATAAAATGGAGAAAGAAAATTATAGACCAATTTCCCTCATGAATATAGATGCAAAAATTTAAATAAAATATTAGCAAAAAGAGAACATCAACTGATCACAAGAATAACACACATTGAACAGGTAGGATTTATCCCAGGAATGCAAGGATGGTTTAATATTAGGAAAACCATCAATATAATTGATCATATCAACAACAAAACTAGGAGAAACTACTTGATTATCTCAAAAGATGCAGAAAACTTTTGACAAAATACTATTAAACACTAGAATAATTAAACACACCATTTTAAAACACTAGAAAGCATAGGATTAAATGGCGTCTTCCTTAAAATAACAGGTAGCATCTATTTAAAGCCATCAGCAAGTGTTATATGTAATGGGGATAAGCTAAAAGCATTTCCAATAAGATCAGGAGTGAAACAAGGATGTCCACTATCACCCCTCTTATTCAATCTTGTACTAGAAATGTCAGCAGTAGCAATTAGAGAAGAAAGATAAATCAAAGGAATCAAATTAGACAAAGAAGATACTATGCTATCACTCTTTGCAGATGATATGATGATATACTTAGAGAATCCTAGAGAATCAAGTAACAAACTATGTGAGACAATAAATAAATTTGGCAAAGTTGCAGGATATAAAATAAACCCACAGAAATTCTAGGCATTCCTACATATTTCTAATGAAATCCAACAGTAAGAGATAGAAAGAGAAATCCCATTTAAAGTTACTATAAACATTATAAAATATTTAGGAATATACCTGCCAAAACAAACCCAGAACCTATATGAACACAACTTCAAAACACTTTTCATACAAATAAAGTCATATCTAATTAATTGGAAAAACATCAATTGCTCATGGCTGGGTCGAGCTAATATAATACAAATGACAATTTTATCTAAATTAAATTACATATTTAGTGCCATACCATCAATCTACTAATAAATTACATTACAGAGTTAGAAAAGATAGTAACAAAATACATTTGGAAAAATAAAAGGCCCAGAATATCAAGGGAATTATTGAAAAGAAATGCTAGGGAATGTGGTCTAGCCATCCCAGATTTTAATCTGTATTATAAAGCAGCAGTCATCAAAACTACTTGGTACTGACTGAGGAATAGAGTGGCGAAGCAGTAGAATAGATTGTGTACACAAGACTCAGCAGTCAATGACTATAGCAATCTACTGTTTGGTAAATACAAAGACCTCAGTTTTTCAGATAAGAACACACTATTTGACAAAAATTTCTGGGAAAGCTGGAATATAATATGGCAGAAAATGGGCATAAACCATTATCTAAACCATATACCAATATTGAGTCTAAATGGGTGCAAGATCTAGGTATAAAGGCTGATGCTGTAAGCAATCTGGGAGAGCAAGGGATAGGTTACCTGTCAGATTTATGGAGAAGGGAAGACTTTATGACCAAACAAGGATTAGAGAACATTATAAAATGGAAAATGGATGATTTTGATTAAATTAAATTGAAAATTTTCTGTACAAACAAAGTCAATATAACCAAGATTAAGATGGAAGTGGGAAATTGGGAAATAACTTTTCAACCAAAGTCTCTGATAAGGTGTTCATCTCTAAAATATACAGAGAATTGAATTAAATCTATAAGAGTAAAAGTCATTCCCCAATTGATAAATGGTCAAAGGATATGAACAGGCAATTTTCAGAGAAAGAAATTAAAGATATCTATAAGCATATGAAAAAAATGCTCTAAATCACTATTGATTAGAGAAATGAAAATCAAAACAATTCTGAGGTACCACATCTCACAAGTCAGATTGGATAAGATGACAAAACAGGAAAATGACAAATGCTGGAAAGGATGTGGAAAAATTGGAACACCAATGCATTGTTGGTGGAGTTGTGAACTGATTCAACCATTCTAGAGAGCAATCTCGAACTATGCCCAAGGGTTATAAACAAGTGCAAAGCCTTTGACCCAGCAATACCACTTCTGGGCTTGTATCCCAAAGAATGGAGATTGAAACAAATTACCTGCTGTATTTGTTTTTCTTGTTTCATTAAGCTTTTTTTTTCTTTCCCATTGTTTATTCCATCCATTATGATCCTTCTTTATAACCGCACTAGTGTCTAATGTGAAAGTATTTGCAGATACTATGTTTGATTGCATGCCACCATGGGGGGAGGGGAGAAGGAGGGAGAGAAAATTTGAAACTCAAGAGATTGTGATACTGAATCTTATAAACTAAAAGTAAACAAACAAATTAATAAAGACCAAAAAATAAAAGAGAGAGAAAAAAAGAAGTAATACTCTAGTGAGTAGAGAAAGGGTGAAAGGAGAGAGAGGACAGTCAGAAGGAAGAATAGGATGGAGGGAAATATACAGGGAATAATCATAATTATAATGTGAATTGAATGAATTCTCTCATAAAGTGGAAACAGTCAGCAGAATGGGATCAAAACCAGAATACCATAATATGTTGTTTACACAAAACACACTTGAAGCAGAGAGGGATGTGTAGAGTAAAGGTGAGAGAGTGGAAGAATCTGTTATTCTTTGACTGAAGAGATCTCTTGGAAGTTCAGCAAAAGCAAAAATCAACTTAATCAAAAGAGATAAGGGGGAAACTTCATTTTGCTAAAAGCTACCATAGAAGATGAAACAACATCAATATTAAACATATATGGGGGTGGAGAGGGCAAGGGACGCAGTGAGTAATAGCACTGACCCCAGAGTAGGGAGGACCCAGGATTGGTTCCAGCCTCAGGTACTTAGCACCCATGCAAAATAACTGGCTGTGTAATCTTGAGCAAGTTACTTAACCCAATTGCTTTAAAAAAAAATACTAAATATATATGTACCAAGTGATATAGTATCCAAATTCTTGAAGAAGTTAAGTGAGTTACAGGATGAAATAGACAGCAAAACTATACTAGTGGGGGTCTTCAATTCTCCCCTATCAAAACTCAATAAATCTAAGCAAAAAGTAAACAAGAAAGAAAATAAGAAGGTAAATAGAATATTAGAAAAGTTAGATATGACAGATTGTTTTTCATGATTTAGACATAAAGAGTGAAACAACAAGCAAATTAGAAGAGCAAGTAATAGTGTAAGTGTCAGATCTATGGGGAGAGGGAGGATAAATAACCAAACAAGAAATAGATAGCATTATTAAATATAGAGTAGATAATTTTGGTTATATTAAATTGAAAAACTGTTGTACAAGAAAAAAAAACAATGCAACCAAGACTAGAAGGAAATCAGAAAGCTGAAAAATAGTCTTTACATTGTGTCTTTGATAGAGGTCAAATTTCTCAAATATATAGAGTACTGAGTCAAATTTAGGAGAATATAATTCATTACCCAATTGATACATGGTCATAGGATATGAACAGGCAGTTGTCAGGTAAAGAAATCAAAGATATGGATAGGCATATGAAGAAATGCTCTAAATCATTACTGATTAGAGAAATGCAAATGAAAACAATTCTGAGGTACCACCTCACACCTATCGGATTGGATAATATGATAAAAAAGGAAAATAGCAAATATTGGAGAGGATGTGGGAAATTTTGGGAACTGATCTAACCATTCTAGAGAGCGATTTGGAACTATACCCAAAGAGCAACCAAACTGTGCATATCCTTTGATACAGAAATACCACTACTAGATCATAAAAATGCAAAAATGACCTACATGTACAAAAATATTTATAGCAGCCCTTTTTGAGGTGGCAAAATATTGGAAACTGAGGGGATGTCCATCAGTTGGGAAACTGTCAAACAAGCTATAGTATATAAATGTAATGGTATAGTATTGTGCAGTAAGACATGATGAATAGGCAGGTTTCAGGGTAAAAAAGTGTATTGTACTAACTGGCTCAAACTGTAATTAGCAGAATCAGGAAAATATTGTACACAGTGTCAGCAACATTGTATTGTGATCAATTATGAATGATAGATATTTTTCTGAACAAAATGATCAAAATAAATACAAAAACATTTGAAGGAAAATAAGAAGTATGCAAGAAAGAGTCAACAGCTTGGAAAAGGAAGGATAAAACAAAGAATGAAGAAAATAATCCATTAAATTATTTGACCACTTGGCCAAATGGAAAAATATCCACTTAATAAAATCCCTCCTTATAGAATTGGTCAATGGAAAAGGAGCAATCCTAAAAAAATAATTCCTTAAATATTAAAATTGGGCAAGTGAAAACTAATCACAGTATAAGACATCAATAATTAGTCAAAGAAAATCTAAAGAATAAAATAAATAGAAGAAAATGTAAAATTTCCTCATTGGAAAAGGAACTGGCCCAGGAAAAAGATCCAGGAGCAATAATTTAAGAATTTTTTTTGGAGGACAATTGCAGTTAAGTGATGTGCCCAAGGTCACATGGCTTGTTTTTGTGTTAAGTGTCTGAGGCCAGATTTGAACTCAAGTCCTCCTGACTCCAGGGCTGGCACTCTATTCACTGTGCCACCTAGCCACCCCTAATTTAAGAATTATTGTACTACCTGAAAGCCACAATCACAAAAGGAACCTGGACAGCATCCTTTAAGAAATTATCAAGGAAAACTTCCCTGATATCCTATAACCAGGGGTAAAATACTTGTGAAAAGAATCCATTGATCACCTCCTTAAAGAGATCCCAAAATGAAAATGCTAAGGAATGTTGTAGCCAAATTCCAGAATTCTCAGGTCAAGGAGAAAATACTGAAAGTAGCCAGAAACAATTTAAGTATTACAGAATCACAGTCAGGTTTACATAGGATTTAGCAGCTTCTATTTTAAAGTATCAGTGAGCTTGAAATATGATATTCTGGAAGGCATAACCAATATAAAATATATTGGAATCTACCTGCCAAGATAAACCCAGGAACTATATGAGCACAATTACAAAATGTTTTTTCACAAAAATAAAATCATATCTAAATAATTGAAGAAATATGAGTTGCTCATGGGTAGGCTGAGCTAATATAATAGATAACTGTACCTAAATTAATTTACTTATCCAGTGGCATACCAATCAAACTGCCAAAAATATTTTATTGAGATAAAAAATAACAGAATTCATCTGGAAGAATAAAAGGTCAAGAATATCAAGGAGATTAATGAAAAGAAATGTAAGGGTAAGTGGCCTAGCCTTATCAGATCTTAAATATTCTAAAACAACAGTCATCAAAACTGTTCTATAAAGGGGTAAAAATCAAAACTATTTGGTACTGTCTAAGAAATAGAGTGATGGATAAGTAGAATAGGTTAGGTACACAAAACACCATAGTCAATGACTATTGTAATCTATGGTTTGATAAACCAAAAGACTCTAACATAGGGGACAAGAACTCACTATTTGACAAAAACTGCTGGGAAAACTGGAAAATAGTATGGGAGAAACTAGAAAACAACATTTTACACCATATGCCAAGATAAGGTCAAAATGGGTATATGATTTAGCCGTAAAGGGTGATATCATAATCAAATTAGGAGATCAAGGAATAGTTTACCTGTCACATCTATTGAGAAGAGAAGAATTTGTGACCAAACAAGAGATAGAGATCATTATGAAATACCAAATGGATAAACAAAAAAAAAAAACCTGGTACATTGGATAGAGAAGAATGGGAGCAAAAATGTGCTGAAATTGAATAAAATGTGCTATAAGAGAAGTAAAAATAATTATCAAAACAACACAGAACCATTATATTAACCGTACTGATTGTCTGAAAGTAGAGTATGAACTTAAGAGCCATAAGCCTTCCAGAAGTACTTGACAAATCAAAAAACCTAAATGAACACCATAATACAGTACATAATATAAGAAATTGACCAAGACAAGGCAGATAAAAGAGAACCCACAGACCTCTTCCACAAAAGAAATAAAAAGATATTTTTTTAATTTAATAATTTCATTGGCAAGCTAAAAACATTGCATGTGACCTCAAGAAAAAAAAATACTTTAAATAGAAATGGAATTCAAAAAACCCAATATTAGTTTGTAACTAAATTAAATTTCCAACTAAAATATAATGGATATTCTAAAAAACAAGTGAGTAGAAATTGTAGCCTAAATGATGGGGTAAAATCAAAGAAACATGAAATTACTCAGAAGACAGAGATCAAACATAATAAATCAATCAGGGGAAGGTAGTCAAATTGTAAAAAATATATAAATAATAACAATAATAATAGGAAAACTTAATGGTCCTCTTGCAGAACTGTACAAATATAACATACAGCTAATAAAAAGAAAATATAGGGTGACAGGGAAAAGAAGAAGCAGTGGAGGAAAGAAATTGTATGGATTGTTTACAAATTACTGTGAGTGCTTTATATTTTTCTCACTGTTCTTGTTAAGAGGAATAAATACACACACACACACAAACACACGTGCATGGTTAAAGTAATTATCATGATTACCTTGAGTGCTGGAACAAGATTTTGAGAAATTTTTGCCTATTTATGCAAAGAATTATAAGTGAATTATATTCAAGTTATATTCTGAAATTCTTTGAAAGGAACTTGCCTGGAGGCAACACCAGCCAAAAAGATGATTGGGATGGGGGTTTTCTCTAATGATTAAACTCTGTTCACTTAAGCTCAATTGCGGAAAACCTGAGTTATTGGCCATGGCCTACTGAAAAAAAAAATGCATGTAAGAAAGAATTAGGATAAGAAAGACCCATGCAGATCAGAATTATATTAATCTAAGTAACTATCTACATTTATTATCTCCTAAATTTTAATTAGAGCCACTTAACAATTGCCTTTTTATACTCTCATCTTGTCCTACTACCCCAGTGTTTCCAACCAATATTTCAGGGTAATTTTAGAAACCCTAAGTTAAGTAGCTCACAGGTAAAGCAAGTCTAATACATTTTTCCTTCATATTCATAAAAGACCTCCTTCATAATTAGTTTCCAACCTTGCTGCCCTATTGCCAAGTCACTGGCTGATATTCTATTTGACCTAGCTACTAGTTTTCCTGACCTTGAAGTTGGTCATTCCTATATCTGGTGACAGACATTCCCAGTGCCAATTACTTCCCTCTCTCAACTTCTATTGATTACCTAGCACTTGGACTATCTTTCACCTTATAACTTGTCCTTGCTTGCAGGGAACCTCAGTTCTAAGATTATTATCAGGCCATTGACTAATAGCAGATACACTCTACTCTTCCTTCTCTCTGTGAATTCATCTCCAGTTCATCGGTTATCCATTGATATATGTGTGACCTGCCTTCTTTTGAATCATTCCTTTCCTTCATGTTAGTCTTTTTTTTTTTTTGGAGGACAATTGGGGTTAAGTAACTTGCCCAAGATCACATGGCTAGTTTTTGTGTTAAGTGTCTTAGGCCAAATTTGAACTCATATCCTCCTGACTGCAGGGCTGGTGCTCTACTCACTGATGTTAGTCTTTATGGAAATTCTTGGGGACAAGTCACTATTGAAAATACACTGCATCTCAGGGGGCCTATTACAATGAATATCTTTATTGACCTTTGTGTCACCACAACTTTGGTTATCTGAACTCTGTTGTGCTATAAATATATAACCCTATAGTATCATCAGGAGAATGATTCAGGTAAAAAGATGGCTGATATCAGGAATCTTCTTGTGCTTAAAAAAAGCCAGATAAATTTTCTAAATGCAATACAATCTACTCCCCATCCCCCATTTTTTTCCCCTATTCAGCCCGAGGGCCAATTTGTGGTACTTCCACAATGTCTATTTCATATAAGTATTGAGGTACTAAATAAAAAAAAAAAACTGACCATCAGGTTACATGTCAAACTTGACATATCCACATAGATGTGTAAAGTTTCTTGATTCAAACATATTTATATGGAAACTTATTATTTACAAACCATTGTTCTCATAATAACCCTGTGAAGCAGATGCTATAACTATTATTAGTTCCATTTTACAAATGAGTAAACAAGTTGAGAAATAAAGTGTTTTTGCTCAACATTAAAGAGTCAGTAAGTATGTGAAACTCAAACTCAGGTTTTCTAACATCAATTATAGGTCTTTTTCTGTATATCCACTTGTCTACATAATAAATAACAGATAAAAAACAACTTGAAACAGAACCACAGCCAGAATTGAGTGGGACTAATTAGTATAAATTTTAGAAAGAATTCTATATTACAAGTAGACAAATTAGAAAAAAAAACATGGAAAGATTTCAACCTTTCCTAAGCTATCTCAGAGTTCAACATTATAACCTAGGAATGGATAATGACTTCCAAGCTTTTCATCTAATTACTAGGTCATTTATATTCTTTTTTTGTAGGATAGAACTGATCAATCCCAAACCATTTTTTGCTGTCTTTGCTCTTTTTCTCACAGCCCTCATTTGGAATTTTTCTGTAGTGACTTTTATCTTTGACAGATGGAGGGAGAGTATAGACTCTACATTATCCACTGACCCAGATTCTCATTCTAATAGTAATGGGAAGTTTCCCAAAGGGATACATATAAAAGGAATCTAGTGCATTTAAGATGCCTCTTTTATGTTTACTAATTGGCCATAGTCTGTTTAGTATTACACGGTATAACATCCATGTTACTTGAACTGTCAAAAGAAATCTGCTTTCTCTTTGTGGGGTCTAAGTCTCTCTCTGTGTATGTCTAAAGCCTAATAAAACCCAGGGGAAGGGGTGGGGATAAAAAATGTAGGTATCATAATTATGTTTGTGAACTTTTCAGGGTGTATTGAAATTAAATAATTATAAATCAGTAATTCTTCTTATCATTAACTATATTTACATAATCCTTTTTTCTTAAAGTGCTTTTAGGATTTGTAAAGCAAAAATTACTTTGAAGTTGCTGTTTTATAAATCCTTTCATTTCACATGAACTTTTCATTAACCATTCATGCCGCCCCCCTTTTCTGATTTGTTCTTGAATATACAATTGACACTTTCTTAAGCAGTACTATTTAAAGCTGAGATTCACTCTAAGGATTTATCATCACTTTATACACTAGAGTCTTGAGTATTATGCAAATTAATTTGCTATCACTGTTAAATAACCATAAAAGACATCAGCAGCAGTTTATAGAACTACTACAGTTTCTAGGAACAGACCCAATTTCTGTGAGGGAGAAGAGACACAATGAAATTCAATGAAAGAGTTCCCTCTCCCCAACCCTGTTGATTTAAAAAAATTTCTATACCCAGTAAAACCAGAAAAAAAACCAGAAAACAACTTCAAGTTTTCATTTTTAATGAGGTACAACTTTTTTTTTTCAAAGAATTTGCTTATTATTTGTTTTAGGGGAGAAAAAATACACATGCATATATGAATATGTATATACATGTGTATGTGAGTATAAATATATAGATATGTATAGACAGATATAAGCATACATGTATTTATATATGACTGTAAATATACACATACATATATTATGTGTATGTATACACACCAATACATGCTGGTTGAAAAAAATAATATTCCATTCTACAAATATTTATTAATATTTCTTCAGTACATTTTATGATTTGAAGGCATTCACTTAAGAGGACTTAGGATCAAATTCCAAATTCCAACTCTGTGTGACTGAATAAGTCACTTGACCACTCTGCATCTGACAACTATCCAAGACTATAAAGTATAGATACTTGCTCATCTAAATAGGGAAAATAATTTCCTTACCTAGAAAATTCTACATTGATAAAATCTCAGATCTAGTTAAGTTTGGGTTTTAATGGATGAGACAATATGTAAATAAGTTTATACACACACACACACACACAGAGTAGTTTAAAGTTAACCTTAGAAGGTAAAACAAAACACCCTGAAAATTCTCCTACAGAAGTTCATACTCGAGCTAAGACTTGAACGAATCCAAGAACTTGAGGAGAAGGAGGAGGTGAGGAAGAGAGTTTTTGAGAGGTAGAAGAGCTAAAGAAAAGGTATAATGGTGGAAGATGGAGGGTTATTTGTGAGAAAAAGCATATAAGTCAGTATGGGTGGGCCATATTATATAGAAAAGCAATATGTAAAAGGAATACTTGAAAAATGGGAAAGGGTTGAGTCATGTTATGAAGCCCTTTAAATAGCAAATTATTATAATTGATCCTAAAGGTAATAGTCATGGAGTTTATTAAATTAAGATGTTGCATGAAAAACATACACATACACCCACACACACATGAATTTTTGTGTATATCGAATATATATAAAACATTTTATCTATGCATACACGTATGTATAGAAATAGATAATATAAACGCATGTGTCCTACTGTATATGTTTTAAAATATATGCATGCATTTGCTTGTCTACATATACATGTTTATATACACATACTCACATGTGTGGATACTTATATGTGAATATGGAAAGCAAGAGAGAGAGAGACAGAGAGACAGACAGAGAGAGAGAGAGAGAGAGAGAGAGAGAGAGAGA
>NW_027187419.1:34571435-34597786 GCF_028583685.1 Petaurus breviceps papuanus | reverse complement strand
AAAAAGGAGCTCAAGAGCCGACGTTGGTGCTTAGGCGAGGAAGTATAAGGAGTAAAATAGGGAGAAGAAAAGGAGATAAGAGAGAGAGAGAGAGAGGGAGAGAGAAAATGAGAAAAAAAAAAAAAGATTTTGAGAGAGAGAGAGAGAGAGAGAGAGAGAGAGAGAGATACACCCTTGAGCAAAAGACTTCACTTTACACGACTCCGGACAACTTTCTAAGTCTTTAAGTTGCAGAAAAATGGCAAGTGACTTGCCAAAAATTCACGCAACTTATTAATGGCAGAGTTGGTATTACAGCTCAGATTTCTCCAGTCCAAGCCCAGATTTCTGACTACTAAACCATCTGTTTTGTGGGTTACCAACTTAAAATTTGTTTTTTTTTTTTACAATTTCATGATTCGGAATTTATTTCTATAAATTAATCCAAGAGTAGTAGATTTCATTTTATCTCTCCCAGGAGGATTTGGAATTTATTTGTTTTGTGATCAGAAATGTCTAGTGAGTGGCACACCCACCACAAGTCCATGTATTAATTTTTGTTCAAGAATCTAGGTCAAATTATTTCCCTTTTCTATGTGTTATAGAATTCCTCATTAAGTCACCAGAGTTATAACTGGGTCTCCGGCACTCTTCTAAAGGTGATTCCAATCAAATTAAGCCTGCTTAGGATCAATGCATGTTCCCTTCCCTCCCTCCAGACAAAATACACAACTTCACTAAGAAGATGAACTTTGAACACTGCTTGACATAGCTTAAAGCTGAAATACTTATATATGTCTTCCCCTGACAGAGTAATATCTATTAAAACCAGAGTAGAGAGTGGCTGTGAAATAGCTCTTTCTGTGTTTCATAAACAGTAGACAGGTACAATTTACAAAAGAGTCAAATGCATCCCTAGGGGCAGTCACTTGCTCCTAAGAATCATGTATTTTTTAAACTTCCCTAAAAGTTTTCTTATTTTTCCCTTGCACCTAAAGAACAATTTACATTGAAACCATGTTGATACTTCAAGACCAGCTGTGGAGCTTCTAGAGATTTTCATTTTCAGCTGCCTATCTGATTTTAACTCCAAGTGCTAAGGTGAGAGCATCAGATAAGACTCAGTGAATTTTTTTTCTTTTTCTCAGACTGCCTAAGGTTCTGTTATCTCATTTCTTTTCTCTCTACCTTTTATTCTATTTACAGAGGTAATGAGTTATTTTATCTTATTTTCCTTTGTTTAGAGGAGGACAGTATCACAAAAAAATTTAAAATACCTATTTAGCTATGAGATTTTTTTCACCCAATTATTAAATGTATGATTTGGGGTAAAGGAGCTATCTATATAATAAGAATGAGGAAAAGCAATAGAAAGCCCATATTTTTTGTTTGTATCTACATCACATCAAGAGACTTTGAAAAAGAACTCCTTTATATATGGTACCTGCTGGCAAATTTAATGGAGGACATTGACAAGGATAACAGAGGATGGACATAGATGAGTTGTGATATATTTCAGTGGATGCGCAATAGCCACATTGACAAGATCACAAATGCAGTGGAAGAGTAGAGGATTAGAATCAAATTTTTACTAAAAAAATTCACTGCTTCCCCTATTATTGAACTCTATTATAATTCAGATGTTATAACTTGGATTTATAAGTACTTCAAGTAAAATAGTGGTTCCTTATCATCGCAATTACTATAACTAATGAAATACTCAAATACCCACCCATGTGTCTTCATCTTCTGTGACTCTTGTCCATTTGTCTCTGCAAATCAGGCCTGCACAACCTGTGGCCCATGGACTGTAAGTAGCCTGTGGGCTGCAGGCTGTGTAGGCCTGCTATAAATCTTCCATAGAGATCTCCCTAAAGCATGTAAGGCCTTACTCTAGTATTTTTATTATCTTATGAAAAACAAGATGGTAATACTCATCTACACACCTGGTTTTCCTGTTCTAAGATGTTATCCTTATTGAGAGAGATATTTCATTTACAGAAAGGGCCATAAAAAAGGCAAATTGTGTTTAAAAAGAAAAGCAATTTTAGTACACAGAGGTTTCAGAAGAGAAAACAGGGTCATGGATATAAAAGAAATAAAGGATCACAAAGATGTCTGCATGTTTCCCAGAAGTTGTTTGTGTTTTTTTTTTTTTTTATGGAAACTTTGACATTTTTATCTGGGAAACACTGAATCAAAGAGTTGTTTGAATGCTATGGAACAATTGCACTAAGACAATTTCTTTTATATTCATCAGAAAGAGATAGGAGACACTGATGAAACCCTGATTTGAGACGAGAATGAGATTTGAAATCAAAATATAGGCTACAAGATTAAAAGCAAAGACATCAAATTCCAGAACTCATAAGTCAACAGAGCTGAGATGCAAGTGGAAGCAAATGAACATGGTCCAAAAATAAGAAGCTAATGGTATCTGCTTTAAGCTATGCCAAACTGAGAACCACTTGACTAGAGACAGGCTCTGTAGTTGACACTGGGGAGCTAACTTGATTGGAAGAAAAACGAATTTGATACTAGCTCTGATTTCTTCTGCCTGTAATCTAGTCAGGTTCATCAATAGCCCCTGACATTATCCTCATAAATACCTTGGCCCTTTCCTCACCTTCCCATTGTATATTGGATGGAAAGATAATACCGTGTTTCCCCGATAATAAGACCTATCCCGAAAATAAGCCCTCCCCTTACTGTGTAAGATTCCTCCAAAATAAGCCCTCCCCCGAAATAAGCCCTATTGAGATTGCTACTGTAGTGAAGGTGATCCCCTGCGCTACATGCTACATTACGGTACCATCTGTATGCACCGTCCCCCCCCCACCCCCCGTGAAACTGCATCCAATCAGAGCTGCAGCAGTGAGCGCGTCATCCTGTTCTTCCCCAGTGATTTGCTTGCTGGCGCCATTGAGAGCAGTGCCGCGGAGGAGAGCTGAGGCAGGACAACATAAGCCCTCCCCTGAAAATAAGCCCTCTGGTGTTTTTCTTTCCAAAAAAATTAATAAGACAGTGTCTTATTATTGGGGAAACATGGTACTTAAAAGGAGTGGAGGTAGAACAAAGATGGTGAAGAAAAGGCAGGAAATTGCTTGAGTTCTCCCAAATTTCCCTCAAAAGAACTTTAAATCAAAACTCACAATTAATTTTGGAGCTACAGAACCCATAAAAACATGAGGTGAAATAATTTCCCAGCCAAAGATACCTTAGATGGACTATAGGAAATATCTTTCCAAATTGGGTAAAAGGGGAGCATAGCGCAGCACAGGTGGTATACAGGAAATTTAGCAGGAGGTACCTAACCCTAACACAGGTCAGTAACCAAGGCCCTGTAGTCCTCAGCAAACCAGTGATATAGCAAGACAGTTGTGAGGCCTCCAGTCCTGATTTAGCAGGCTAGTGGTTAGAACTTATAGGCCTGAGAGTATTTGCACAACTGAGTAGACTAGATCTGGTGACCCCAGTGCAGAAGGTAAACCTTCCACCCAAAGGACCCAGTGAAGAAAGCCAGCAATTGTGGTGACAAGAAACTAAGAACAGTGTCCCCTTAAGGAACAAGGAGAGTTCAGCTTTAAAAGTCATAAAATAAGCTGGAAAATGAGCAAAAAAAGAAAAATAGAAAAAAAAAGTCCTAATCATGAGAAAACTATGATAATGGGTAGAATTTTTTTTTTTTAATTCAGAAGTGGACAACAATGTCAAAATGCCTAAATGAGAAGACTCAAAAGAGAAATATGAATTGGTCTTAGACATAAAAAGTCCTCATTAAAAATAAAAAGGACAGGGGTGGCCAGGTGGCTCAGTGAGTAAGAGAACCGGCTCCAGTGTCGGGATGACCTGGGGATCAAATCTGGGCTCATATATTTAGCACCACACCCAGAAATAACTGGCTGTGTAACCTTGAGAAAATTACTTATCCCTGATTGCTTTAAAAAAAAGGGGGGGGAGGGCCCAGCCACATGTGAGCCCACAGTTTTAGCCTCAGGGTGGCCCTGACCAGCCTCCGCTGGAGGGACTTCCAAAGAGTGGTTCACCAGCAGCTATGGTGGTTTCCAGAATTATCAACCCATAAATGCCAAAGGCAAAGTAAAAGGTCAGTGTGGACTGTGGGAACAGGGAGATTGAGAGTGTGGTCTGGCCCATGCCCCAGGAGCAAGAAGTGGCTGAGGCACAGTGGCCATCCAATCACTGCCATGTGGCTGCTTCAGAGCTCCCAGCTTGCAGATGGTAGGCAGTCCAAGCAACCATTCAGAGGGTAATCACTCTTGCTTTGACCCACTTGGATCTGGATAATTGTTTTAGGGGGAGGTCCTGAGGTGTGTGACCAGGTGCCTGAGCCTGTGGAGGCTTCAGGGAGGGCACCCAACTAAAACTCTGGCAGCTGCAAAAAAAGGAGATGAAACAGGAAGAGACAGAATGGGGTAAATTATCTCATATAAAAGAGGCAAAGGAAAACTGTTACAATGGAGGGGAAGAACAGGAAGGCAAAAGGGAATTGGTCAACTTTACTCTCATTGAATTTGGCTTAGGGAGGGAATGACATACACACTAAATAGGGTATCTCACCCTACAGAAAAGTAGGGGGGGGGAGGGGATAAGAGGGGGAATGATGGAGGGGAGGGCAGATTACAGGGGAGGGTAGTTAGAAGCACACACTTTTAAAAACGGACAGGGTCAAAGTAGAGAATAGAAAAACAAGTGGGGGATGGGAAAAGATGGAGGGAAATAAAGTCAATCTTTCACAATATGTCCACTATGGAAATGTTTTGCGTAGCTACACATGTACAACATATATTGAATTGCTTATCTTTCCAGTAATGGTGGGAGATGAGGGAGGAAGGGAAAGAATCTGGAATTCAAAGTTTTAAAATCAAATGTTTTTTAACATTATTATTATTTTTTACATGCAACTGAGAAATAAGATATACAGGCAATGGGGTATGGAGATCCTTCTTGCCCTATCAGAAGGTCGGAAGGGAAATGGGAGAGCATATAGGACAGAGCAGATTGGGTATATAGTGGGATGGCTGTTTTGGGGTGGTGGGTAGGGGAAAGACAGGGAGAAAATGTGTAACTCAAAATCTTGTGGAAATGAATGATTAAACTAAAAATAAACAAAATTTAAAAAAAGCAAAAATGATTTAAAAAATCAAAGATGTAGAAGTAAAATTGGGAAAAGAAATGATTTATGCAAAAGAATCATGATAAAGGACTCCACAACTTAGTAATGGAAGCACAAAAAATGAGAAAAGAAAAACAACTCGTTAAAAAGTAAAATTGGTTAAATGGTACAAAAATTCATTGAAGAAAACAAGTCATAAGAAAGTTAAATTGGCAAAAATAGAAAAGGAGCTACAAAAGCTAACTGGAAAAGCAATTAAAAGAATCTATCAATCATTTCATCAAAGAGATCCCAAAATGAAAACTCCTGGGAATATTATAGCTGAATTCAAAAACTCTCAGGTCAAGGAAAAAATACTCCAAGTAGTCAGAAAGAAACAATTCAAATATCAAGGACAAAAGCTCAAGAATATGAAGGGAATTAATGAAAAAACACAAAGAAAGGTGGTATATCTGTATCATATCTCAAACTACATTAGAAAGTGACAATAATCAAAACTATTTCTTATGCACTAAGAAATAGAGCAGTGGATCAGAGGAATAGGTTAGATACACAAGACCCATGGAAAATGATCATAGTAATACAGTGTCTGATAAATACAAAAACCCCAGCTCCTGGCATAAAAACTCACTGTTTGATAAAAAGTGCCGGGAAAACTAGAAAATAGAATGACAAAAAAACTAGATATAGACCAATATATGACCACCATCTTACACTGTATACAAAGACAAGGTCGAAGCAGGCAGATGATTTAGACAAAAAAAGTGATAGCATTAGCAAATTAGGAGGAAGGAACAGATAATTTGTTAGATCTACAGAGAAGGGCAAAGGTTTTGACCCACTGAGAGAAAGAGAGACAGAGAGAGACAGAGAGAGAGAGAGAGAGAGAGAGAGAGAGAGAGAGAGAGAGACAGAGAGAGAGAGAGAGAGAGACAGAGAGACAGAGAGACAGAGACAGAGACAGAGAGAGAGAGAGAAAGAGAGACAGACAGAGACAGAGAGAGACAGACAGAGACAGAGAGAGAGCACTATGAGATATAAAATGGATAATTTTGATTACATTAAATTAAAAAGGTTTTACACAAACAAAACTAATGCAACCAAGATTAGAAAGGAAGCAGAAAGCTGGGAAACATTTTTTTTTAAAGAAGTATCTCAGATAAAGGCTTCATTTCTCAAATATATAGATAATTGAATCAAATATATAAAAATATAGTTTATTCTCAAATGACATATGGTCAAAGGATATGAAGAGGTATACTTTAGGTAAAGAAATCAAAGTTATCTATAGTCATATAAAAATGGTCTAAATCACTATTGATTAGAGAAATGCAAATTAAAGCAACTCTGAGGTACTATCTACAAGAGTATCTAATATGACAGAAAAGAAAAATGATAAATATTGGAGAGGCTATGAGAAAACTGGGACACTAATACACTTTTGGTGGAGTTGTAAACTGATCTAAACATTCATGAGAGCACTTTGGAAATATGCCCATAGGGAAATCAGATTTTTACCTTTTGATCCATCAGTGCCATTACTAGATCTACATATGAAAGAGATCACAAAAATGGAGAAAGTACCTACATGTGCAAAAATATCTGTAGCAGTTCTTTTTGTGTTTAAAAAAAAAATGGAAATTGAGGGAATGCCCTTCAATTGGGGAATGGCAGAACAAGTTGTGGTATATGATTGTAATAAGATACTATTGTGCTAGATATTGATATAGATATAAGATATAAGATAATATGCTAGATATAAGAAATGTCAATCAGTGAGAAGATGTCCATCACCTGTAGAATAGCTAAACAAGCTGTGTTATAGGATTGTAATGGAATATTGTTGTGCTGTAAGAAATGACAAGCAGAATGATTTAAAAAAAAAAAAACCTTGAAAAACTTACATGAATGAATGCAGTGAGCAGAACCAGGAGAATGTTATACAATGTAAGAGCAATATTGTACAATGTGAATGACTTAGCTAATCTCAGCAAAATAACAATCCAAGACAATCCCAAAGGATTCATAATGAAACATGCCATCCTTCTCCAGAGATAGAATGATGTTGTCTGAACATAGATTGAAGCACGCAATTTTTCACTTTCCTTATTTTCCTTTCTTTCTTTCTTTTTTCTTTCTTTCTTCCTTTGCTCCTTCCTTCCTTCCTTCCTTCCTTCCTTCCTTCCTTGCTTCCTTCCTTGCTTCCTTCCTTTATTATACAAAATGACTAATATGGAAATGCATTATATGATTGCACATGTATAAACTGTATCAAGTTGCTTATCATCTGAGGGAGTAGGGAGGGAAGTAGGGAAGGAAGAGATAGAATTTGGTAATGGCAAGCACCCTAGCATACCCACGATGATTGCTAGAACAGGTTCTGTGATCTGCTTTTCTAAATGAAAGCAACTGAAAAGGAGATAATCTTACTTTAATCAAACATAGACATTATTCACTTAGTTCAGGGGAAAAGGTCAGCACCATGAACTTCAGAAAACACAAACAAAATTAAAAACAGGCAAAAAATATGGAGAAAATAACACAATTCAGCAGATCAACAGACAGTGCTTCTAGCTGTATGACCATTACATATATAAATAGTCATTTACCAGAGAGAACAGAATCAACATCTGGGTTTTCAAAGCTGGGGGATTCAACAATTACCCAGACTCTCATGTGACCAAATCGCACCACTCTTCCCAAAAATGAGTCCCAAGGCAAAACCTCACCTCACTTCAGAGTATCTGTGTGTGTATGCATATGAATGTATTTGTATTATATATATATATAATGTTATATATTTATATAATATATATTCATTTAATAATGAAATTATTTAATATAATGTAATTAAAATTATTTAATAAAATATAATTTATTTAAGTTCCTCTCCTTAATCATCTAAATATACTGATCCTTTGATTATTCTTCTGAAGATTTTTGGTGTTACTTCATTTTCAGTTGTATATATATAGTGTGTGTATGTATATGCATATGTATACACATGCATATAAGTAAATATATGCACGTACATATGTGTATATATGTATGTGTATTTGTGCATATATACATACTTCTTCTGGGTCAGAGGACATCATAAACTTCATGACCCACTGTCTAGTTACAAAGTAGCAAAAGGTGAATTCCTTCCTGAAAAACAAGCCTCCCCTAAGCAAGTTTTTCCAAGTAAAGCCCATCAAGTGGCAGGGAAGATCTTCAAATTCCTTTACCATTACATATTTGGAGCCCAAAATATTTTTTTTATTTTAAAATTATTTTAACATGTAATTAGGGAAAATAAATATCATTTAAAAAAATCTTGATCAGGCAGCTTTCAGAAAAATATGGAAAGACTTATATGTACTCATGCAAGGTGAAATGACCAGACCCAGGAGAATATTGTACACAGTAACAGTAACATTGTGCAATTATAGGGAATAATTTAGCTCTTCTCACCAACATAACAATCCAAGACAAATCTAAAGGATCTATGATGGAAAACACAATCCATATCCATAGAAAGAATTGATAAGAGTATGAATTCAGATAGAAGCATACCATTTTGACTTTCTTTTTTTTTGGGTAGATTTTTCCTTTTCTTTTTTCACAACATAACAAAGATGGAAATATGTTTTACATGATTATATATATATATACATATATATGCATATATACATATATATACACATATATATATTATGAAATTGCTTACCATTTTAGTGTGAGTGGAGGGAGATAGAAAAATTTATTTCTATTTTTTTAAAATCAGTGTTTAACATTGTCTTTACAGGGGCAGAGGCAAGATGGCAGAATAAAAGCAGGAATTTGCTTGAGTTTCCAATCCAACCACCTCCAAATACCTGTAAAAATAACTCTAAACAAATTTGAGTGCTACAAAACCCACAAAGTGACAGAGAAAAACAAATCTCCTGCTGAAGGAAGCCTAGCAGGCCAACAGGAATGGTCTATTGCACCAGAATGGGAGCAGAGCCCAGTTCTGCATGAGCTGCACTGGCCCAGACTAGTGACACAGACACACCAGAGAAGACAAGAGGGAACTGATTCACTGGCAGCTGTGGTGATTTCCAGACTTTTCAACACACACATGCCAAAGAGAAAGTAAAAGTACAGTGGGGAACTCTGCTGATCCTGGGTGAGAAAAGAGAGGGACTTGGCCTCTGCCCCTGGGGTGTCTGAGGTAGAGGTAGCTGCCACAGTGGCTGCTTCAGGAGCTCCAGGCCCATAAAATGAGCAGGGAGCAAGTGGACCACCAGAGGGTAATTGCTGGTATCTCTTTGCTGGTGCTGAGGCAGGATTCTCTTGGTTTGCCCTGCTTGGATCTGGGTCACAGTATTGGGCGACAGTTCTAGGGTGAGGAATGTTGGCATGGCAGAGCTCTCGGTGGCTGAGGAGAGACAACCTTCCTCACAGTTCTGAAGCAGGTTCTTAAAAGAAGCTCTGACAATGGCTGCACAAACCCCCAGAAATTTGGGACACAGCATTCTCCACTGTGGAAGCAGAGTTGTAGCATGGCAAAGAGCTCAACAATCAAATAACTGGCTGCAAGATGAGCAAATAGAGGATGTATATTTGTTATTTGGTGACAAAGACAATGAAAACACAGAATCAGAAGAAGACATGAAAGTCAAAATTCCTGCATCAAAAGCCTCCAAGAAATATATGAATTGGTCACAGTACATGGAGGAGTTTGACAAGGATTTTGAAAATAAAGTAAGGGAAGTAGAAGAAAAATTGAGAAGAGAAATGAGGATGATGCAAGAAAATAATGAAAAGTGACTAAAAGCCTGCTAAAGAACTCACAAAAAACACTGAAGAAAATAGCACCTTAAAAAAGAAACTAACTCAAAGGGCAAAAGAGACCCAAAATCCAATGAGGAGAAGAATGGCTTAAAAAAAATTGGCCAGATGGAAAAGGAATTTCAAAAACTCACTGAAGAAAATAATTTCTTCAAAATTAGATTGGAGCAAATGGAAACTAATGACTTTATGAAAAACCAAGATACTATAAAACAGATCCAAATGAATGAAAAAATAGAAGGTAATGTGAAATATCTCTTTAAAAAAAACACTGACCTGTAAAACAGATTCAGGAGAGATAATTTAAAAAATATTATTTGACTACCTGAAAGCCATGATCAAGAAAAAAGCCTAGACATCATCTTTCAAAAATTATCATGAAAAACTTCCCTGATATTCTAGAACTAGAGGGTAAAATAGAAATTGAAAGAATCCAAAAAGAAAACACCTAGAATTATTATAGCCAAATTCTAGAATTCCAAGGTCAAGGACAAAATATTACATTCAGGAAGAAACAACTTGAGTATTGTGGAAACATAATCAGGATAACACAAGATCTAGCAGCTTCTACATCAAGGAATCGAAGGGCTTGGAATCTGATATTCCAGAAGTCTAAGGAGCTAGGACTAAAACCAAGAATCACCAACCCAGAAATAAAGGAGTATAATACTTCAGGGGGAAATATGGACATTCAATGAAATAGAGGACTTTCAAGTATTTTTGATGAAAAGACCAGAGTTGAACAGAATATTTGACTTTCAAATACAAGAAGCAAGAGAAGCATGAAAAGGTAAACAGGAAAGAGAAATCACTAGGAACTTATTAAAGTAGAACTATTTACATTCCTACATGGAAAGATGATATTTGTAACTCCTGAGACTTTTCTCATTATGAGGATAGTTAAAGATGATGCTTGCATCAAAATGGATGCAGGCTGTGCCGTGAAGTGTGGAATGATGGACATGAGCCAGGCAGGATCTGTCATAGCAGTTCCAATTTATTGATCAGAGGGCAGTGTTTATATAACGAATGTAAAGAAATTATCTATTAGATTCCCATAAGAAAATTTTAGTGCCCTTGATCATTTATGCACATCGTTCTGTATGTTTAATTGTTCACTTACATAAATCCATATATTTTAATGTTCGTGTTCCCTTGCATGCATCTATGTGTGGGTAACTGATTGGTTTTCATGTCCTAAACTCCTGCAAGTCAGGAAGAGATGGTGAGCCCATCTTAAGACATAATATAGCCTTCATGTGGAGCTGCCTTGGGAGAAATCCTGGATCAGAGTCTTCCCATGTATGGACCAGCTCAGAGACTGGCCGTCGACATGAAGGGAATATATCTATGTATACATACATAGATATGTATGTATGTATAGGAATGTTTGTGTGTATATATGTGGGGGATACATGGGTGTACATATATACATGGAGGGCACAGGATGAAGAAATGATATCAAAAAAAATTAAGAGATGAGAGAGAAATATATTGGCAGAAGGAGAAAGGGAAAGATAGGGTAAATTATTTGACATAAAAAGAGGCAAGAAAAAGCTGTTACAATAGAGGGGAAGAGCAGGAAGGTGAAAGGGAATGAGTTAACCTCAAACTTATTGAATTTGGCTTAACAAGGAAATAACATATACCCTCAATTGGGTATCTTACCCTACAAGAAAGTAGGAGAGAAGGGGAGAAGAGGGGGAATGATAGAAGAGAGTGCAAATTAGGGGAGAGGATAGTAAGAAGCAAACACTTTTGAAAAGCGACTGGGTCAAAGGAGAAAATAGAATAAAGGGCAGGTTTGGATAGGTTTGAAGGAAATGTAGTTAGTCTTTCACAAAATGACTATTATGGAAATGTTTTGCATAACTACACATGTATAACCTATATTGAATTTCTTGATTTCCCAGTGGGGGTGGGTGAGGAGAGGAGAAGGGAGTGAATCTGGAACTCAATGTTTTAAAAACACTTGTTAAAAATTATTTTTCCATGAAACCAGGAAATAAGATGTATAGGCAATGGGGTATAGAAATCCATCTTGCCCTACAGGAAAGGGCAAGACAGTTTGGGGGAAGTAGTATACATTAGGCTTGCCCTCTTGGGGTGGAGCAGATAGGGGAGAGACAGGGAAAAAATTTGTAACCAAAAATCTTGTGGAAATGAATGTTGAAAACTAAAAAATTAATTAATTAATTAAAAGTTTAAAAAATGTCTTTACGTTTAATTGGAAAAAATACTATTTTAAAAAAAGACCATGCCCATCATCTCTGTTCCACCAGAAACTTGAACTTGAACCTCTGGCATCACTCTGAGCTCTAATTGGAAAGTTTTTGCTTTATTTTTCCCTACAGGCCTCCATGTTACTTCTAGTCCAACATTCCAAATCGTATTCCCATGATCACTTCCCCACTTCCATTTCCTCCTTTTTGTGTTGTTTTCACCCCCTAGAATATAAAACTTCTGAGTGACAGAGGTTGTCTTGCTTCCTTTTAAAAAATTTATTTAGTTTTTAATTTTCCCCAGTTACATCTTTTAAAACTTTGATTCCAAATTCTCTCCCTTCACCCCCTTGATGAAAAAGCAAGCAATTCCATATAGGTTATTTACATATGTGTTTGTGTGTGTGTGTGTGTGTGTGTGTAGTCATGAGAATATATTCATAAGAGTCATGTTGTGAAAAAAATATATAGATTAAAAATAACTAAAGAAAAATAAGTAAAAAAAAACCTTGCCTCAATCTCTACTCAGACATCCATCAGTTCTTTCTCTGGGGATAGGTAGCATTTTTTACCCTAAGTCTTTCAGAGTTATCATGGACCATTGTATTGATGACAATAGATAATTTTTTATCCTGTCTTTCAGAGTTATCATGGACCATTGTATTGCTGACAATAGATAATTCATTCACAGCTTATCATCTTACAATATTGCTGATACTTTGTACCCATTAAATGTCACTTTGTATCACCTCATATAATTCTTTCTAGGTTTTTCTGAAGCTTCCTGCTCATCATTTCTTATACTACAAAAGTATGCCATCACAATTACATACCACAACTTATTCAGTCATTCCCCAATTCATGTGAATCCATTCCATTTTAAATTTTTTACCCTCGGAAAAGAGCTACTATAAATATTTTTGTATATATAGGTCCTTTTCTTTTTTGCATTTTATCTCTTTTGGGATACAGATCTAGTGTCCCAAATTGCTACATCAATGGGTGTATGTGGTTTTGTAACACTTTGAGCATAGTTACAAATTGCTCTGTAGTATGGATTAATCAATTCACAACTCTAATAATAATTATTAATGTATCATTTTCCCCACATCCCCTATAACTTGTCATTTACCTTTTCTGTTTTATAATCTAATCTCCTTTTCTGTTTAATAATCTAATCTAATAGGTATGAGATCGTACCTCAGAATTATTTTAAATTACATTTCTCTAATTGATAGACACTAGGAATATGTTTTCATATGACTCTAGATAGTTTTTATTACTTAATCTAATAACTACTTATATCTTTTGATTATCAGTTGGGGAATGCCTCTTATCTTTATAAATTTGACAGGGTTCTTTATTATGGTAGAGAAATGAGGCATATATCAGAAAAATTCGCTTCAATATTTTTCCATTTACTATTGCTAATGGTATTTCCCACCATCTTATTCCCCCACCCCATTTATTCTATTCTCTCTCTTCTTTCACCTTGTCCCTCCTCAAAAGTGTTTTGCTTCTGATTACCCCTTCCTCTATTCTGCCCATCCCTCTAGTACCACCACCCCCTTCTCTTATCCCTTCCCCTTCTACTTTCCTGTAAGATAAGATAGATTTCTATACTCCATTACTTGTGTATCTTATTTCACAGTTAACATGTATAAACAATTTTTAGCATTCAATTTTTGTAACTTTGAGTTTCAAATTCTTACCCTTCCTCCCTCCCTACCCAACTTCATTGAGAAAGGCAAGCAATTAAGTATAGGTTGTACATGTGTAATGAGGGAAAACATTTTCATAATGATCATGTTGTTTCCTTTCACCCTATCCCTCCTCAAAAGTTTCTGCTTCTGATTACCCCTTCCACTACCTACCATCCATCTATCAGTGCCCCTCTCTTATCCCCTTCCCCCTTACTTTCTTGTAGGGTAAGATAGATTTCCATAACCAAATGAGTGTGTATGTTATTCTCTCCTTAAGCCAATTCTGATGAGAGTAAGGTTCATTTATTCCCTCTCAACTTCCCCCTTTTCCCCTCCACTGTAAAAGCTTTTTCCTTGACTTTTTTTATGTAATATAATTTACCCCATTACACCTCTCCCTTTCTCCTTCCCCCAGGACATTCCCCTCTCAAATCACAATTTTATTTTTTAGATATCATCCCTTCATATTGAACTCAATCTGTGCTCTATCTCCCTCTCCTTCTCCCTTTCTCTCTCCCTCTCTCTCTCTGTCTCTCTCTCTGTCTCTGTCTCTCTCTATATGCATACACACATGTATCACCTATAGCTAGTCGTTCACAGTATGACTAATATGGATATACATATACTTGTATCACATATATAAATACGTGTATATATATATATATATATATATATATTTGTGTGTGTACGTATGTATGTGTTCCCTCCAACTACCCTTATAATGAGAATGGTCTCATGAGTTACAAATATCATTTTTCAGTGTAAGAATATGAATAGTTCAACTTTATGAAATCCCTTATGAGTTTTCTTTCTTGTTTACCTTTTCATACTTCACTTGAGTCGTATTCAAAAGTCAAATTTCCTATTTAGCTTGTTTTTTTTTCCTCCAGAATGCATTAAATTCCTCTATGTCATCGAATATCCATTTTCCACTCATACATTTCACTAAGTTTTGCTGGGCAGGTGATTCTTGGTTTTAATCCTAGATCATTTGACCTCCAAAATTTATTCCAATCCCTCTGATCCCTTAATGTAGAAGCTGTTAAATATTGTGCTATCTTGATTGTGGTGCCACAATGCTTGAAATGTTTCTTTCTGGTTGCTTGCAGTATTTTCTCCTTGACCTTGTAAATGTGGAATTTGACTATAATATTCTTGGGAGTTTTCCTTTTGGGATCTTTTTTTAGGAGGTTATTGGTAGATTCTTTCAATTTCTATTTTACCATCTAGTTGTAGAATATCAGGGCAGTTGTCCTCAATAATTTCTTGAAAGATGATGTCTAGACTCTTTTTTTTTTATCATGGTGTTCAAATAGTCTAATAAATTTTAAATTATCTCCCCTGGATCTGTTTCCCAGGTCAGTAACTTTTTCACTGAGATATCTTGCTTTGTCATCTATATTTTTTTCATTCTTTTGGTTCTGTTTTATAATTTCTTGCTTTCTCATGGAGTCATTAACTTCCATTTGACCAATTCTAATTTTTATGGAATTATGTTCTTCAGTGGGCTTCTGGGCCTCCTTTTCCATTTGGGCAATTCTGCTTTTTAAGGCATTCTTCTCTTAATTGTTTTTTGAACATTTTTTTTTATCATTTGGGATAGTCTATTTTTTTTATGTTTTGCTTTTTGGAGGGCAATTGGGGTTAAGTGACTTGCCAAAGGTCACACAGCTATTTTTTGTGTTAAGTGTCTGAGGACAGATCTGAACCCAGGTCCTCCTGACTCTAGGGCCGGTGCTCTATTCACTGTGCCACCTAGCCACCCCAGTCTATTTTTTTTACTTTTATTTTTTTAAGAATTTATCTTTTTAGGGGAGGCCACATAGCACAGTGAGTAAGAGCCCCGGTTCCAGTGTCAGGATGACCTGGAAGACCAAAGCCCGGTCTCAGACACATAGCACCACACCCACAAATAAATGGCCATGTAACCTTGAGCAAGTTACTTAACCCCAATTGCTTAGGGGCAGCCAGGTGGCCCAGAGAGTAAGAGCTCCAGCTCCAGTGTTGGGATGACCTGGAGATAGAATCCCGGGCTCAGACGCTCAGCACCACACTGAGAAATAACTGGCCATGTAACCCTGGGCAAGTTACTTAACCCCGATTGCTTAAAAAAAAAAAAAAGAATTTATCTTTTTTTTTCAACATTCATTTTCATAAGATTTGGAGTGCCAAATTTTCTCAACATCTCTCCCCTATACTCCACCCCAAGATGGCAAATGTACTGATTACCTCTTCCCCCAGTCTTCTCTCTCTTATATCCTCTCCCATACCCACTTAACTTCTTACCCCTTACTTTTTTGTGGGACAAGAAGGATTTTTATACCCCATTGCCCATATATCTTATTTCCCAGTTGCATATAAAAACACATTTTTTTTACATTTGTTTTTAAAACTTTGTGGTCAAAATAATATCCCTTCTTCCCTCCTTACCCATCACCACTGAGAAGACAAGCAATTCAATAAAGGTAATACATGTACAGTTTTGCAAAACATTTTCATAGTATTCATACTGACTTATTCCCTTTTACCTCCCTTCTCCCCTCCCTCCATTGTAACAGCTATTTCCTGCCTCTTTTATGTGAGATAATTCACCTTATTCTATCTCTCATTTTTTCTGTCTCCCAATATATTCCTCTCTCACATCTTATTTTTTTTTAGATATCATTCCTCATATTCAACTCACCTGGTGCACACACACACACATGAATATATATGTATATGTATATATATATATATATATTCATGTGTGTGTGTGTGTGTTACCTTAACTATCCTAATATTAAGAAAAGCCTCATGAGTTACAAATATCATCTTTCCATGTGGGGATGTAAATAGTTCAACTTTAATAAGTTCCTTATTATTTCTTTTTCCTGTTTACCTTCTTATGCTTCTCTTGCTTCTTGTATTTAAAAGTCGTATTTTATGTTCAGCTTTGGTCTTTTCATCAAGAATCCTTGAAAGTCCTCTATTTCATTGAATATCCATATTTTCCCCTGAAATATTATACTCAGTTTTGTTGGGTAGGTGATTCTTGGTTTTAATCCTGTCTCCTTTGACATTTGAAATATCTTATTCCAAGCCCTCCAATCCCTTAATGTAGAAGCTGCTACATCTTGTGTCAGCCTGATTGTGTTTCTGCAATATTAAAATTGTTTCTTCTTGACTCCTTGTAATATTTTCTTTTTGACCTGGGAGCTCTGGAATTTGGCTATAATATTCCAAGGAGTTTTCTTTTGGGGATCTTTTTCAAGTGTCAATTGGTGGATTCTTTCCATTTTCATTTTATCCTCTGGTTCTAGAATATCAGGGCACAATTTGGTGATAATTTCTTGAAAGATGATGCCTAGGCTCTTTTTTGATCATAGCTTTCAGGTGGTTCAATAATTGTTATTATCTCTCCTGGATCTGTTTCTGGGTCATTTTTTCCCATTGAGATATTTCACATTGTCTTCTTTTTTGTTCATTCTTTTGGATCTGTTTTAAATCTTGATTCCTCATAAGGTCATGAGCTTCCATTTGCCCCATTCTAATTTTGAAGGAATTATTTTCTTCAGTGAGCTTTTGAAATTCCTTTTCCATTTGGCAAATTCTGCTTGTTAAGGCATTCTTCTCCTCCTTGACTGTTTTGGACTTCTTTTGCCATTTGAGTTAGTCTCTTTTCTAAGTTTTTATTTTCTCTAGTATTTGGGGGGGGTGTCCTTTAGCAAGCTGTTGACTCGTTTTTCATGATTTTTTTTTTGCATCACTCTCACATCTCTTCCCGATTTTTCCTCTACTTCTCTTACTTGATTTTCAAAATCTTTTTCAGTTCATCCATGTTCTGCAACCAATACACATTTTTCTTGGAGCCTTTGGATGTAAGAACTTTGACTTTGTTGTCTTCTTCTGAGTTTTTGAAGATTTTGATCTTCCTTGTCACAAAAAAAAATAAGATTGTATGATTTGGTTTTTTTTTCATTTTTGGCTCATTTTCTCAGGCTCTTTCTTGGCTTTTAAAATCTTTGTTAAGGTGTTTACAGTATGGAGGGTGTGATGTTCCAGTTTTCAGGGGGTTTTGTGCATCTCTTTTCAGTGATACTTTTGGGGACCTGTAAGTTTTCAGTTCTTCTAAGGTGGTATGATCTGAGAAGAATTAATTACTCCTCTCCTGGTCTGTGCTATGATCTGTTAAAGACCAAAAGCACTCTTTTCTGCCCTGGAACTATGAGGACATTTCCCTCTCCACTGCTCCCACAAGCTCCCTATGCCAATGCTCCTGCTTGTCTCAGTACTTCCACCCAGGACTATAACCTAGATGCAAGTATGGGCAAAGCAACACTCTCCTGCCTTAGTGCCATCAAAGAAACCCCTGTAATATCCTTTTGACCAGTTGTTCAATCTCCTTACTATCTGTGATCTGAGAGATCTAGAAACAGCTGGTGCCCCTGCTGCCATCACTACTGGTGCTGCTGATTCAATCATTCCCATGTCCTCATCCTGGTTTACTGGAGCCATGACTGAGTTGTACTCTTCTGTCACTCGGGTCCAACAGTCCTTTCTCATTGACCTACTGAACTTCTAAGTTGTCCTTGAAGTTTGTGTGTTGAGATGTCTGGAAACTTCCAGGATTGCCAGTGATTCAGTCCCCTGAGGCTTGCTCTGGGTTTGCTAGTATTCAGTCTGTGCTGGCCTGGCCTATGCTGGACTGCACTCTCTCTCAGCAGTAGACAATTCCTGTCAAGCTTTCACATTGCCTTAGTCTGGATATTTGCTTCACTCTGTCTTCTTTTGGATTCTGCTGCTCTAAAATTTGGTTAGAGTCATTTTTATAGGTATTTCTAGGGATTTGAAGAAGAGCTCTGGCAAGTCCTTGCTTTTACTCCACCATCTTGGCTCTGCCCCTAATGTTGTCTTGCTTTCTTGCTTTTATTTTGCTAGCACTTTGTATAGTGCCGTACACCTAGTAAACACTTGCTATATACTCTATTTCTATCTATCTGTCCATTAATATATCTATCTCTACTTATAATTAGATGGGATTTGAGAAACCATTAAAGCAAACTTTTTTCACTGGTGATAATAAAATACTAAAACACCACAACAGTTCCATCTCATTTCTTTTTTGTTGTGCTTCCATTAATTTATTTTCTTTCTTCCAGTTCAATCCATATTTACTGCTCTTGGAATGGTCTGACAGCTAAATTTCAACACAAAACAACCTCTCTAAAATTTTATTTTCTCTTCAACTGTTTCTTTTTGTGTTGTGAAGCCATATGGCTTGTACTCTTCAATTGTTTTCTTGATAATGTTGTGCCAGTGAATTTGGTAGTATTTTTTTTGCTTGATTTGTGGATAAAGTATTTGACAGTTAGGCTTATACCTAGGCTCTTTCAGTCTCAACACTGTGACCAATTATCTTCAATTCACTTAAATTAAAACAAAAGATTTTTCCCTCACTTGTTATGTGTGAAATACTTTCTAAGAATTGGTGGGAGAAAGAAGCAAACTCTTCTTGTCTTCAAAGAGTGTATATTTTAATTAGGGAGGGGGGATATAATATACACACAAGCATATAAATACAAAGAATATCCAAAGTAATATAAAAAGAATTTAAGAGTAGAAAAGTTTTAGTAAGGCTTAATATAGGAAATGGAAGTTGAGTTTCCTGTTCTATTATCCCTTATTGATATAAATATTTTATTTATTTAAAGGGTCAGAAGGAAACTAGAAACTAGTCAAAAGGAAGGAAACTAGAAATTCAGAGTAAAGATGAGAGGGAAGTATATGCCATACACAGGGGACCACTTGTATATTATTTGAAATTTTCTGAGAAATAGCGATAATCAAAATCAATTTCTTCATTTTTTTCCATTTCCATTTTTTATTAACATCTCATTTAAACAAATCCTGTTTAAGGATGCTATAGGTCAATAAAATGTATTTTACTTATCTTTATCCTTTCTTCTAATTTGGTTTGAATTTGGGCCTCTGGTCTAACTAGTCAATGACCTGTTATGCACAGACAGTTGATTTTGAAATAACACATAAATCAACAGCTATTTTTTTTGTTACCTATAATTAATGTTTTTGATGCTGTTTGCTGATCATTATATCCAATGACTCCTTACTTTCTTCTTGGAGAAGGTATTCATGGAACACAGCTGAGGCTTTTTATGATCTTACAAGCTTTTTGATTGGTTTATTTTTTAATAATTTAATAAATTGTTAATTGTAAACTATGTTTTCCAGAGAATTTCAGCATTCTCTCTTGTAACCACTTTCTCAATCAAAACACTGTGTATCTATGTATGTGTTGAAAAATCTTATCAAATTCTTCATAGAATTTTTCTCCTTCATCTTCTGCCACAGATATGGTAATATAATCTTTATTTCATGATAGGTAGTTTTTATATGGTTATTGGTGACAGTACAAAAGAAAATAATTTATAACACCTTAGTGTATTTCTTATTGCCTCTGAGCATATGAAAAACAACTAATTCTGTATGCTTATTCTTTTTGATGATGTGACACTCATCTTTTATGGGTCTTCTCTGTGATCTCACCACCTTGATTATTTTTTAATGGATCTTTGATATGGCATCCCTTAAGAACTCATGTCTAACATGTTTCCATGCTTGACCATCTTCTGTTATCACTTAATAATCTGTAAATTATCTCATTATATCCTCTGGATTCATATGTCATCTTTATACAGATGACTGCCAAAACTATCTAGCCAAAATCTCTCCTGAGTTCTAGTTTAACATTGCCAAGTGCCTGCTGGACATCTCCATTTGTATAACCCCATGGCATTTGAAACTCAATGTCTTCTCATCAGAGGTAATTTCTTTTCCTAATCCTTTGTGTCCTCTAAATTTCTCTGTTCTGTAGTGAATATCGCCATCCTCATAGTCCCACAGGCTTGCAACCTCAGACTCATCTCTAACTCTTCCCTGTAGTTGGTCAACAAATATAATCAATTGCCAACTCTTATTTCTGCTTCCAGCAGCCTTTCAATTAGACTTCTTTTCTCTAATATCTCCCTTAAATAATCCACAGCCATAACAAGGTATGAATGGTTATGCTGATATCTTTTTTTTTTTTAAAGCAATCGGGGATAAGTAACTTACTCAAGGTTACACAGCCAATTATTTCTGGGTGTGGTGCTAAGTATCTGAGTCCATATTTGATTCCCCAGGACATCCCAACCCCGGAGTCGGTGCTTTTACTTGCTGAGCCACCTGGCTGCCCCATGCTGATATCTTCAAAAGAGAAAGAGATGGCCAACCAAAAATGCATCACCTACAAGTAAACTCGTCACATTAATCATGGAATTGCCTTAATTTCACACATAAGTATTAAGTCTTTCCTCCTTAATCAGCATTCTTAAAGATAATTTCTGAAATATATATCATAATTTTTTCCCAACAAATTCAAAGGACCTCTCATACACCAACTCATTTCATTAATAGCAAATTCTGGTGTGCATAGTCTTGTGTTGGTACTTTATTAAAATTATAGTAACAGAGGCACTGTGTGATTCCTTGTTTCCAAGACATAGCTGCTTAGTTGCCCTATCATGGTACAAACATTTTATATATTCAGCAAAAACTATTCATTTGTCAAAAATTGGGCTAGAATACAGAGTATACTGTTTTTCATATTAGTTTTTTTGGTTATCTTCTGAATAACTAAAAGTAACTGAAAACTCTCAAAATAGAACCTACTTTTTTTCCCTCAAAGTTCAGTAATTTTTTCTTTAGTTTCCAAATGTGAGTTGACTCTTTCCCATACCTCAACTCCTATATAACTGGTCCTAAATTTCAGGTGCCCAGTTGCCAATGACATTATCCATTAGTTCAGCTAATTCTCTTAGCCTATGGGTTTCTACTTGAAGGAAAAATAAAGCTGATTATTGGTCTAACAGGGGCATCTGGATGCTTAAGTCACTTCATGTTGAATTAATGTTGAAAAGAATTCTCAGAAGAATAAGTTGATCCAGAGTGGAATGATTCATTCCATTTTTCTAAGAAGAATGGAAATTGTGAGGAAAAAAATAGAATAAAAGAAAATAGAAAATTTAGAGGGAAATGGGAGGGAAAAGATTGAAGAAAAATTATCTAAATTGCTACCTTGGCAATTACTCAGGGAAATTATTAAATTTTTTGTAATTACTAAGCAGAACTACTCAAAAGAACATTACAAGAGGTAATAGCTTATAGTATAATACCATTGCAGAGATACTCCCAAATGCTTTTTTTATAAAATTGAAATTAGAAAAAGAAGCCATAAAGATCAATTGAACAAGTATAAATATAAAGACACCACTAAAATTCTATTCTGGTGTGTCATCAGTGTTTAAAACTGTCCTAAAATTTTAGGACATGAATTTCAAAGTTTCTTTTTTTTTAATTTTTGCCAATGACACACGTGGCAATTCTTACCTGACTGGAATAAAAAAAATATGTCTCATTTAGAATGATGGATATCTGCTCTATTATGATGATGCAATCAACTTACAATGCCATACAAGAAAACATCTTCTTTGGTGGTAGTACTACTTATACCGATTCCAGGAAATTGAATCATCTCCATTTGGTGTAATGCCAAGCAAAGGCAAATTCAAGGTTCTAAATACCAGCATAGTAACTCTATTTTATTCACAGAACAGAGAAAATTAAAATATAGCATTAACCAAGTGTAATTCAATAATTTCCAAGTACTATTTCACCCCTGGAAAGTACATTCATTTAGTCAATCACAAAGTCTCTCTTCTCAAATGGAAATTAGTTTCCAATCATCAACAAAGTACATTCATTTGGTCAGTAACAGAGCACAAAAAAAGTCCAAAGTTCCCACCCCTTCATGACAACTGAATTACAATTATCATCAGTTAAAGCCAAGCACTTTCTCAAAAGGGGCAGTGGAGAGCACAAAGGCCATCTACCCCAGAGCTACAACAAGGTTAAGATATCATCAGAGCATTTAATACCCAAAGAGAAGTCTTTTTTTCATCTTGATCTGAGGCAAGTTCTGGGGAGAAAAAGCTTAACAAAGCCACAATATACATTGCCAATGTCCTCATCAATTCACTCTCTGCCTGCAGAACAGTCTCAGGACCCCTGAAAACATCAGCAAGACCCTCTTCCGGCATTTCTATAAATGTACAACAAGAAAATCCTTCTTCAGGGCTCCTGAACCAACAGCAAGATTCCAGGACCTCTGCAACAACAGCACTGTCCTTTACTAGCAGACAAATCTGGCAAAACCACATCAAAAAAACAGACAAAATACCAGCATCACAGCCATGTCTCCTCAGGCCTTGGCAGCTCCAAGTGGCAGCTCTCAAAAATCCTGGGAAGCTCCAACTGGCCCTCAGCAATCCTTTCTCTCTCTGCCTCCATCTTGCTGCTTTGAAAAGATCTTCTGGCCTCTCTCTCTGCTTGGGCCTTCTCTCTAAATCCACAGCATCAGCTCCTCCTAGTTGAGCCTTCTCTCTTCATGTCAACAATTCCATCCCACAAGTGGAATTCACAAGCCCTGGATTTCAACACTCAACGCGAAAACCAAGCCAATACAGGGGGAGCTTTAAATTCCATTACTATTACATTTGGTCTTAGAAAGATCCTGAAGATCAACTGTCAAGATAAAGTATGGGACACTGAGTTCCTTTCTTGAGATGAACTGCTAGGCCTTCAAACTTAAGTGCAGGGAGAACAATCCTGATGAGCTGCTCACATTGTTTTAATGCCAAATGTATGTTTGCCTAAATGACTATGTTGCAGAGTACTCATACAAGGCAAGCACTCACATGGAGTTCAGAAGAAGTGATAGGAGAACATTCCCAAATTCTTTCTGAAGAACTTTGGAATCAGTTATGATACATGAGAGACATTGATGAAGTGTCCTCATCAGAGAAGCAAGCCTCTGGGTTCTATGAGCAAAGCATAATTACAATAGCTCAAGAGAAACTTGGGATGAACAAATATAAAGATATCTCCACTCCAAGTATTTATGTGAACTATTTGTACTTGACCCATGGTAGAGCTTTCTGAGATTTTATTAATCTGATCAGCCACAGTCAGACACCTTGCACCTTTACCCTGATATAATGATATCATTTTGCTCCTCTTCATGCACAGAGGACAACAACAAACCAACTACATGGATGAAATCATCTCTAAAGATATCTAGATGTAGATTGGGCCTGTTGGTTTTTTGTCATGGATGTTGTGGATTTGATCCATTCAATGAATAGGAAACATTTATTAAGCATCAACTGTATTCAAGATTTTGTTCCAAGTACTGAGGATGCAAAGAAAAAAAATAAGTTTCTGCCTTCAAAGAACTTAGGTGATTTCTAAGGACGTTCCCCATCTTAAGACTTTATTACTTTTTATTGCTATCAGCAATGAAAGAGGAGAATGTTTCCGGCTGACATGACTATGGAAGATTTTTATGGAGACAGAAAGATTCCATCTGGATCATTATATGCCTAGAGTTTGAAGAACCAGCTACACATGGGAAGGACACTCTAAGTTATGGGCAGTTAAAGGAGCAGAGGGCAAAACTCATATTAAGGATGTACAAACTAATTTGGTCTGAATTATTTTTCTATGTGTTTTTATCTTTAGCTAATAGAAAAAGGGAAAAATTGTGCAAGGAAATTTAAGTAAATGTGGTACTGTGAGAAGAACACTAGCTCTTGATATCAGAGGACTTAGGTTCATATCACTTTCCTTTTGGCCTCAGTTTCCTCATCTATATAATGAGGGTATTAGACTAGGTGATATCTGAGATTTCTTTTAGCTCTAAATCTATAATACTATTAAATCAGTGGAGGGAAACATGCATTGTCCAGAAAATTATAATCTTGAGTATTGACAGGTCAATTGTGTTCTCTTTTCTTTCTTCACTGAACAATCCATTAAGCATCGTTCCATAAAATAATGTTTACAACTGTAACCTGCTTCTCATGGGAGTTGAGAGACTTCAGCTAATACTTAAAAAGTTCACTTTGGGACCCTTAAGCAAAAGAATTTTTGATATATGAAGACTTGATTAGAAGCTCAATTATTATATGAATTATATTTTCTTATATCATAGTACAAGTATATTGTGTTATGTCAATTATTATTAATACAATTGATTATATCAATAAGAATCAGTGTGGCTCAGTGGAGAACAGCAGACCTGGGAGTCAGGAAGACCTGAGTTCAAGCTCAGCTTAGATACATACTAGGTACATAGGTCAATCATTTTAGCTCTGGGTGCCCTGAGAATACTTTTGCTATGCCTTCTGGGAAAATGATTTCCTTCATGGTATCTTCCTCTAATTTTCTAGGCCTTAACTTTTCTTAACTTTGTGTGTGTGTGTGTGTGTATCAGGGATCTTTTGACAATATGGCAAATTAATTGCATAATGAATTTCAGGAGTGTGTGTGTGTGTGTGTGTGTGTGTGTGTGTGTGTGTGTGTGTGTAAATAATGGTTACTGATCTGCATCAGGAGAGTAGACTTTCTCATAAGGAGTTGCCCACCTTGGAAAAATACATGTCTAGTCACCCATCACTCACCAAAAGCCCCTGTGAAAAAAGAAAACAAACCAAAAAAAAAAACATTATTGATATGTTAAACTGGAGAATACTGATGTGTGGAGGGATGGGAGTGTTGTAATTGGCCTTTCTTCTGGGTATTGTAGCTTGAATAAAATTCAACACTGAACTAAAATGTAGGCAGCAAGTGCTTTATAAACCTCAATGACATTCCAAGAGAGTTTCCAGTTTCTTCCCATCACAGATGAAATGTGGATTTAATGAGATTGCCCTTGAGAATACTCATGGACAGGAGCTGCAGAAATTTCATGAATGAAATATGAAGACTCCTTAAACAGAAACTAGTGACTTTAGAATCAGAAATTGATATATGCTCTCTAGCACCACATAACATAAAATTAAAGATTAATCAACAGTCTTTGTAATGAAAACAGCAGCCTCTGAATAGAAATGGTTGAATTAGATAGTATTCAATCAAAGGAAAAGAGTGAACTATGCAGACACACACTGAGAGCCAACAGAGGGAGGAACTGCCCTGAGATGTGCAAGAGAAAGTGTTCAGACTACCAGACTTAGAATCAAGAAGACCCGAGTTTAAATTAGACCTACCAGTAGCATAACCCTAGAAAAATCACTTACCCTTTGGGTTGCCTTAATTTCCTCAATGGTAAAATGGAATAATAATAGCACCTACCTCCCAGGGTGGTTGTGAGGATCAAATAAGGTAATAATTGTAAATTATTTAGCACAGTGCTTGGCACAAGCTGTATAAATGTTAGTTAATATTATTATTATTTTAGAAGAGGAATATTAACAAAATAATGGTGCTGGAAAGGACCCTAGACATCATCTAATATGACTCCTAAGTCTTACAAATAAATAGAGTCACACAGAAATTAAGTGCCATACTCAGTTGTATCAGCAATGCCATATTCACAATGCCTATAGAGATTACAAATAT
>NW_027187419.1:34568503-34571425 GCF_028583685.1 Petaurus breviceps papuanus | reverse complement strand
AAGTCCAACGGGGCATGGAAGATCTTTAAATCCCATAACCCTTACATCAGTGTTATGAAATTACTTAATGAGGAAACTTAGAGTCAAACCCAGTTTTAATAATCGTTTACACCTATTACCTCATAAGTTTCTTTACTGCCTATTTTAAGCTGTTGTGGGGAGATAAATCATTGGGAGAGCACTGATGTGATATAGGAAATGCAAAAATTTTCATTATTATTTCTTTAAATGTTGATATCTGTATTTAATTATAATAAGTTTCTTTGTAATTTTAAAAACATGAGCTAAAGGGGTTGATGGTGTCCACAGATTGCTAAAAAGTTTCTTAGATCAGGGAAACCATTTTCCCAGAAAGCATATCATAAGTAATTTTGGATTGGTGATTAAATCCAATTTGATTCAGTTAAATTTAATCAAATCAAATAAACATTTATTGAGTGCCTGCCATGTGTAAGAAACTATTCAAGACACTAGAGGTACTAACAAAAGAATGAAATATTTCCCCTCAAGAAATCCTCATCTTACAGAGAGAGAAAATGTCATGTACAAGAATAACTAAATATGGTGTTTGCATAAGAAACATAAAATTAACACATGGTAGGGGCAGCTAGGTGGCACAGTGAGTAAGAACGCTGGTCCCGGAGTCGGGAGGACCTGTGATCTTCTCTGGCCTCAGATACTTAACACGCACACAAAATAACTGGCCTTGTAACCTTGGGCAAGTTACTTAACCCCAAGTGCTTTAAAAAAATAACACATGGTAGGTGAGAACTACTATCCAGAACAGCATTTCAGAATAAAGGGCAACCTAGGGAAAGAAGGTATAGAGTAAGGAGATAGAAAGTTGTATACACAGATTTGCAAGTAGACTATTCTGGAAGAAATGTAGACTGCATGAGAAAGAGAAGCTGAAAAGTGGCAAGGTAGAAAATTTATCCAAAGTGGGGGCATGATGGAGAGCTCCAAAGAAGTCCAAAAGTAGTGTAGCTGGGGGAAATTGGGTGAAAAACTGTGCTGATCCTCCTCCTTAAATAGAACCCATGATTTTGGCCCCTACTCTGGCAGTCCGATCAGAGAATAAGAAGGCACTGATGAGATGTGAATATCAAGAAGATTATTTCTTGAAATATAATGAGATTTTCCAATGTTTACTGGGGAAGGAAGACATAATGGAGAGTTCCAAAAAAGTCCAAAAGCAGTATGGCAGGTGGAAAATGAGGAGAAATAACAGTGTTCAGCCCCCATCTTAAAGAGAGTTCCTGAGCCTATGGCCCATTACAGGCAGAAAAATCTTGGCTCTCTTCTTATGTCATACAGTACTTAGAATGCTAACAAAGAAAGAGGTAATTCTCAGTGAACTTATGTTGCAAATATAGATAAGTAAATGACTTAATTCATTCTAATCAATCAAAAGAGATTATTTGGCATCCACTATATGCCAGGCATTATGGTAGGAATTGAGGATACATTAACAATAAATGATAATTTTATTGTCCCCTTCCTAAAAGATGTTACATTTTATGGGAGGAGGCATGATGGGTTTTAAGAATAAGTAGATACAGAATAAATACAAGATATCTGGTGGGGGAGAGAAGGCATTGGCGACTGGGTGATTCAAGAAAGTTCACATGTAAATAGCGGCATTTAAGATGAGATTTGAAAGAAACTAAGGAATCCAACAGGTAGAATCATTCCAGGCATGGGGACAGCCAGTGCAAAAGCACAGAGAAGAAAGATAGCATCAAGTATGAGGAACACCAAGAAGGTGACTTTGGCTGTATCCAAGGGTGTGTGAAAAGGAGAAATGAATAACAAAGTTTTAAAGGTGGATTGCAGCAAGGTTAGGAAGAATATCAAATGCCAAATAGAGCTGTATATACTTGACCCTTGAGCCAATCAAGAGCAGAATTGAAATAACATAGTCAGACCTGTGTTTTAGGAAAGTAATTTTGGCAACTATGTGGAGGATGGATTGTGGACAGGAGAAATTTGAGGTATTCAAACCTTTACTTTATGTATAAGAACAAAAACTTCATTCAATTTCCTTTGAGTGGAAGAGTCATTTAGCAGTAACTAAAGTACAATAAAAAATATTTGCTCAGGTTTTACATATACAAATACACACATGCATATTTATATATGTATGTGTGTAGAAATGTGTGTAGATATTTACATATATGTAGTCATTTCTGAATAGATGAATTGCCTATTTTAGTGGACTAAGTCTCTCCCAAGTCTCCTACCAATTAAGATGACACAAGAGCTCTATTTACTCCAAGACTGGTGAAACTCAGATCATTTATCAGGTACAGTTTTGTTTGACAGCCTAAGGATACCATTGGGTTCAGTCACTATATTTGAAGGCAGCATGACTTTTCCTATATAAGCCTTTTAATATCAAAGTGTCACAAATCCCAGTTTCAGTCTCAACACCTAAAGACCCTCTCTTACAATTAAAGGATTCTCCCTCCACACCCACAAGATTTTCACATTGTGCATCAGAAGCAGACATCGAGTTTCTTAAGACTTTAAGACTTCATTATTCCCAAATGCCTTCTCTTTCAGACATTTTTTTCCTTGCTTTCTGCCTCTCCAAGAAAATTCAAGAAAAAAATTCTTCAGAAACCTAAGAATGGAACCAACTTCTCTCCAGTAGCTATTAATGTCCTACAATCATTGTCCCTGTTATTATCCTCCCAAATAATTGACTATGGTATTCAAGGTCCACTTAGACCACCCTCCCTATAGGTGAAGGTTTTCTAAGAAAATTTCCTCTCTCAGAGTGAGCATGATACTGTACTGGTTACCAGGAAAGATTTTTGAATGTACTTTAGGATGAATGAAACATTAAGGATTAGGCAGACACACCTATAAGTATATATATATATATATATATATATATATATATATATATATATATAT
>NW_027187419.1:34553199-34568493 GCF_028583685.1 Petaurus breviceps papuanus | reverse complement strand
TATATATATATATATATATATATATATATATATATATATATATATATGTGTGTGTATGTCTCTCTCTCTATATTGGTGTGGACATATATGTGTATATACACACATACATATGTTTTGTGTATATCAGAACATTCTCTGTGGGTACATGAATACATTTATATACACACTGTTATATTTCAATGGGGGGTGGAAGAAATAAGCACTTATTAAGCCCTTGCAATATTCCAGGCACAGTGCTAAGTGCTTTCCAAAGTTAAGTAATGTATATCCCAGTCTGCATTATGGCAACAGCTGTGGTTTCTGATAAATGGCACCAGCTTTGGGGTACCATCATGCTTTCTTTCCTAGGATATCCAATATGCTTAAAAACCAAATCATGTTAATAATGCTGGAGGCAGTCAGTAATTACAGACAGCAGCAGCATCTGTAATAAAATAAAAAATCAGGTTCTGTCATTAGCCACCATAAAATTCCTGAGCTCCCCTGCCACAATCTTTAAACTATCTTGCCTCACCTTGACAAATTAAGCCAGGGCCCAATAGGCACTGCTGTGATCAATGGGATAGGAACGAATGGCACTCAATCACACCCTGTATTATTTTATGCACATTTTAATAAGATGAATGATGGCCTTGCAGCACTGGCAAGACACAAGAAATCATCTATTTGCTCCAAATCGTCAGTTTTTCATAAGGACAGAGGCTCAAACCTTACCTCCCTCCTCGACTACAGTTAAATCAATCTGCCATTCACTTAATCTGAGGATCCTGGAAATGCTTTCATTTTGATACACCTAAAGACCAAGAGGGTAGACTTTGATTCATAAAAGAGAACTCTTTTTGGGTCATGCAAAAATATGTTACAGCACAGGGGAGATTCTGATCCAAATTTAATGGAAATGCTGATCACTGATAGGAGTAGTTTTGAATCAGTTCACTTGTATGTATATATTCCATGACTATTATATCCCAGGAAACCCCAGGCAAGAATTTTACTTCTCTGACCTTTGAGTTTCCTCATCTGTGAAATGGGTTAATAAATATATGGCCTAGTTTTTAGAGAAGCTATAAGCATCATACAACATTGTAAATGTGAAATACTTTATAAGTAAAAGATTATATATGTATGCATATGTATATATGTGCATGTATAAGTATGTATATACATAGGCATATGTGTACACATACATATGTGCACATATACATGTAGTGTTTGAGGCCATATTTGAACTGACAAGGATTAGTCTTCCTGACTCCAGGACCAGACACTCCAGGCTCCAAACACTCCATCCACTGTACAACCTATCTGCCTCCAGGATAACTATGTTCAGATCCCAGCTCTGCCTTATCTTGGGCAACATGTTCAAATTTTTAGGTTTCAGTTTCCTCATAAGTCATTTTAGGTGTTTGGATTAGGTGCCACTTCAGATCCTTTACAGTTTTAAATCTGATTTTAAAGTCTTTTCTAGATGTGTTGACCAGACTCAGAAGTGAGGCTAAAGGTAGAAAAAGTTGTTTAAAAACAAAGCACCATTTCATTTCATCTTTTTAACTGATACATATCAGGTGCACTGTCTCACCAACCCAAATTACCTTTGTTTTCTTCATTCTTCACATTAAATCAAGGTACTTATAGTTCCTTATGTTCCTCATTTTTATATTTATCAGAATTAATTTTATTTTCTCAGATAAAAAAAGAATTATAGTTGAGAAAAATAAAATTAAACTTGGGAACTAGTTGATTGCTTTAATATCTTTGTTGTTGTTGTTTTGGATAGGTTAGGGGAATCTTTTCTTTCTAAATCTAGTTACTCAGGAACTCTACCAATGTCTTTGCCTGGTTCAAAATTCTGATAATGTTCCTATACAGATTTTGTCTGTAGGCACTTAGTTACTTCCAAGAGTGTTTCCAACAAAATTTAGAGAGCACAGCTTGCAATAAATGAAGATGCAAATCAAATAAAACTCTATTAATTAGGGTAAAATAGTCATTGTGAAGTTCAGAGTTTACAGCAGGGCAAGATGTCTGATTGAATTTTGCTGGCTCTGCAGATTGGCTGCAGATGGTGAGTAAAGTGGTCCAGAATTGGGAGCTCAAATCATCATGTTTAAATGCTATTAACTACAAGAATATTCTCCCAGTTCATAGTTTGCAGTGTGAAACCCTGTCATATGGACCAGCCATCAGAACTTTGAAAGCCCTCCAATTACATAGAATACAGTAATCATAGCAGCAGGAGAAATGCACAATATCATTATCACCTGGTGATGAAAGATGTTGATAATTCCCAAGGCAAATGAATTTAACCAGTAGGCATCCCTTGCTTGTGAAAACAATGGCTTTTAGGACAACAGTACTACTTGTGGTGTCACAGCAAGCAGCTCAAGGTTTAAAGAAGAACAAGCCATATTGAAAAAAAATCACTATCATTAAGAAAACTAGAGAAAAATCAACCTATTCACTTCACACTGAAGGTTTCAGAAAATTCTTAGCATTATTCAGTAGTTTGGAAAAGTTTCTTGATCAGGCATTGATGTAATATTAACAACAATTCCATTTGCTCCCACCTTAATTACTAATTCTATAAAGAACTTAGTGTATCCTTATTGGGTATGATACTGCCTGGGTATGATGAATTCCACCCAAGTTTGCATTTACAGATAACTTAAATAACATTTTTTAAAAAAATGGCTGAGGAATAGTTCAGCAAGGTGTATATTAAAGAACAAGTCAGACTAAAGCAATTTCCCCTGCCATGTCAATTCGTATGAAATTTTCAAGAGCCACAACCTAGTCCTATCTCAGGAGTGGTTTTTCTTAAGTACACATTGAGACATATAGCCTTTGACTAACAATGCACCAAGGATAACAATACAGGCAGTGGCATTTCAGTTACATGGAGCTATATATAATTACACTGTGAAGATGAAGATGACATTCAGACAAAAATATTTCTCTTTCTCTCTCTTCTTATGTAAGGAGCGAGTTAAGGGGAGAAGAGTTCTTCTAATTCTCCCAGGGAGAATTCTCTACCTAATCCTCTTTGATAGAAGAGTAACTCTAAGATTGTGGGTTCTCTAAATTAATTCTTGCACACATCTACCAAGTGGAGAATGCTGTGGATAAATTCAATTACCTTGGTAGTATGCATTCCAGGGATATACACAATGATAATGAGTTTGACACACACACATTGCCAGAGCTAACTCACTGTTTGGGAGGTTCTGAAGGAAAGTATGAGAGAGAAGAGGTATTAGACCAACTACCAAACTGAAGCTATACAGAGCTGTTGTGCTGACTCATTGTTTTATTTATTTTTTTGCTTTATTTTCTTTTTTGGAGGGGGGAAGAGCAGGGCAATTGGGGTTAAGTGACTTGCCTGAGGTCACATTGCTAGTAAGTGTGTCAAAGTGTCTAAGGCCAGATTTGAACTCAGGTCCTCCTGACTCCAGAGCCGATGCTTTTATTCACTGAGCCACCTAGCCACCCCAACCTCATTGTTTTATATCTGTGAAACCTGGATAGTATACCAGCACCATTCCAGGAAACTGAATCACTTCCATTTGAATTGTCTTACAAAGATTCTGAAGATCACCTGGAAGGATAAGATACAAGACACTGAGGTCTTTTCTTTAACTAAACTGTCAAGCATTCAAACTACTGTAGAGAGTGCAACTCAGATGGGCTGGTCAGCGGTTTGCAAAACATAGTCTTGCCAAAAAGATTATTTTGTGGAAAACTCACATAGGGCAAGCATTCCCTGGGTGGTCAGGAGAAGTGATACAAGGACACTCTCAAGATATTTCTTAACAACTTGAAATTGATTGTGCGTTATATATAGGCATATAGACCAAATGAAAGAGTACTGGGTTCAGATTCAGTTGAGAAGCTCTGGATTCAAATCCTACCCATAGCATTTATTGAATGATCCTGGGTCACATGAATTCTAAATATCCCATACAACTCTCTGAGATGATACATTAGAGAAAAGTTATCAGTACACACCAGACAAATAGGTGTCCCATAGAGAAGAAATTAGAGATTAAAACCAAAACTGGCATCATTTTAAAGTGACCAGGAATGGTAAGAAGCAAGAAAAATATATTCAATCTCCACTCTGTCTCTATCAATTACCTAATAAGAGGTAGATAGCATTTTTTTTATCGTGTCTTTGGGAATTGTTATGGATCATTGTATTGATCAGTTACTAATCTTCATTATTTCTAATAATACTATTTCATCACATTCATAGACCACAATTTGATCAGTTCCTTCTCAGTTTTAAATTCTTTGCCACCACAAAAAGAACTTCTATGAATATTTTGAACATATATATCCTTTTGCTTTTACCTTTATCTCTTTGGGGTATACACCTAGTAGCAGGATTGCTGGGTCAAAGGGTATGTATGCATAGTTTTAAAGACTGTGAGGCATAAATCCAAAATATGCTCCAGAAGGGTTTGATCCCATTGAAGCTATAGTAAAAGTGCATTAGTGTACCTATTTTCCCATTTCTCTCCCAGAATTTGTCATTTTCCTTTCTGTTACCTTTGTCATTTTGATGGGCATAAGGCGGCATCTGAGAGCAGTTTTAATTTGCAATTCTCTAATTATTAGTGATTTAGAGCAATCTATCATATGACTATTGATGGCACTGGTTTCTTCCACTAAAACTGCCTGTTCAGAAGGCAAGTTGTCTCACCAAACACAAGGGCCACTACCAGGCCCATCACCAAAGGTCTGGTACTGGAAAGAGGAAGGTAAGAACCAAATGCAGGAGCCCCTGTCCTGGACAGCAAATACTCCTGGGGCTACCACTTCATAGCCCAGAAATTGAAAATAAAAAGCCCCTATCAGTACCTCCAAAGACCAGGATGCCAGAGTGAACCTCACCTGCTCCAACCCCCACCCCCTTCCCCTGAAAACATAGTAACTATTGCCCCAGGGCACAACCCTCTACAATAAAGGCTTGGGATCCCTAAAGGAAGGGCATGGCTAGGGCCCTGCCTCAAACTGGGTAGAAAGCAGACTACAAAGACTCTGGAGTCCTACTCTCCTCAGAGGGAGGAACCAAACTCAAAGAGAGACAATGTGGACTCCACACCCAAAGCTGAAACATCAACAAGGAATGGGTCCCAAGCACAAAAAGCTCTCCTAGATGAGATCAAAAATAACATTGAAAACCAAATGAGAGAGATAGAAGACAAAATGAATTCTCTCAAAAACAAAATTGCAGAATTAGAAAAACATTATAATGAAGAAAACATCTCTCTAAAAAGAAAAGTGTATGACATGGAAAAGGAGCTCCAAAAATTAACCAAGGAAAACGATTTGCTAAAAACTAGAATCAACCAAATTGAAACAAATAACTCTATGAGGAATGAAGAATTAGTCAAACAAAACAACAAGAATGAAAAATTAGAAAAAGAGGTAAAATACCTCAATGGAAAAATAACTAACCTGGAAAACAGATCCAGGAGAGACAATCTGAGAATCATAGGCCTACCAGAAAATCATGATGAAAAATGTGCCTGGACAAATCCTGGACAATTCTCCAGGAGATCATTAAGGAAAACTGCCCTGAGATACTAGAACCTGAGGGTAAAATAGAAATCAAGAGAATCCACCAGACACCTCCTGAAAGAGATCGCAAACTGAAAAGTCCTTGAAATGTTGTGGCCAAACTCCAGAACTACCAGATAAAAGAGAAAATACTTCAAGTGGCCAGAAAGAAACAATTCAAATACCGAGGGTCCACAGTGAGGATCACACAGGATTTGGCAGATACTACACTGAAAGGTCAGAGGCAGTGGAATACAATTTTCTGGAAGGCAAAAGAGCTCGGGTTACAACCAAGGACCACATACCCAGCTAGACTGAGCATATTCTTCCAGGCAAAGAGATGGCCATTCAACAATATAACAGAGTTCCAGACCTTCCTGATGAAAAAACCAGAACTCAATGGAAAATTCAACCTCCAATTACAAGATGCAACAGTGATGTAGAAAGGTATAAAAAGGAAAACACACACACACGCACCCCTTGCTATTTGATAAAAGCAAATAGGTTATAGACAAGTAGAAGGTATGAGTATAAAATACACAAAATGACAATTAAAAAAAATCTTATTAAGGGCTACAAAGGGACTGCAATGGAAGAAAGGGAATGAATGAAGTGGACAAGGGTAAATTATGCCACACAAAGAGGCATAAAACAGTATAGCAGAGGAAAAGAAGGGAGGGAGATGAGAATCATATGAGCTTTTCCCTCATTGGTTCTGGTGCAAGGAGGGAAAAACAACCAGTTAAGCATAGGACTCTATGGAGAAGAAATGCAAAAAGTATCATTTTAGAGGGAAAGAGGTGAGTGAGAGGAGCTTTGCATGAGATTTGTTCCTCTCACTCTTGGTGCAAAGAAGAAATAACATGCTTCATTAAGTATAAAAATATTCTATAGGCAGTAGGAGGGGGAAAGAGCTACGAAAGGGGGGGGATGGTTAGTAGGGAGGGAAGAAGTAAGGGAAAAGGGGAGGAAAAGGGAAGGGGCTGATAAGGGAATACTGAGGGAGTCAGTGGTCAAAAGGAAAACTATTAAGGGGTGGAAGGGAGAAGGGTGAAAAATATGAGCATTAACAGCGGAGGAAATAGTGTGGAGGGAAAGAAACAGATAACAATCAAAATTGTAAATGTGAATGGAATGAACTCTCCCATAAAACAGAGATGCATAGCAGAATGGATTAGAAATCATAATCCTACAATATACTATTTACATCTGAAACAGAGGGATACACACAGGGTAAAGGTAAAAGCATGGATTAAATATATCATGCCTCAGCTAAAGTAAAAAAAAAATAAAGCAGGGGAGCAACCCTTATCTCAGATAAAGCAAAAGCAAAAATTGATCTAATTTAAAGAGATAAGGAAGGAAAATATATCCTGTTAAAAGGTACCATCGAGAATGAAGCAATATCATTACTTAACATATATGCACCAAGTGGTATAGCATCCAAATTCCTAGAGAGAAAGTAAAGGAATTAGAGGAAATAGATAGCAAAACTATACTAGTGGGAGACCTTAATCTCCCCCTCTCTGAACTTGATAAATCCAAACTCAAAATAAACAAGAAAGAAGTTAAGGAGGAGAAAAGAATTTTAGAGAGGATAGGTATGACAGATCTCTGAAGAAAACTGAATGGGGATAAAAAGTAATATACTTTCTTCTCCGTGGTTCATGACACATACTCAAAAACTAACCACATTCTAGGGCATAAAAACCTCACAGTTGTATGCAGGAATGCAGAAATATTAAATGCATCCTTCTCAGATCATGATGCAATAAAATTTATATGCAATAAAGGGCCAGGAAAAGATAGACTAAAAACTAGAAATTAAACAATTAAATCCTAAAGAATGAGTGGGTCAAACAAGAAATTATATAAACAATCAGTAATTTTATTCAAGAGAATGATAATAATGAGACAACATACCAAAATCTGTGGGATGCATTAAAGGCAGTTCTTAGGGGAAGTTTTATATCCCTGAGTGCATATATTATTAAATTAGAGAAAAGGGAGTTCAACGCATTGGGCATGCAATTGAAAAACCTAGAAAAAGAACAAATTCAAAATCCCCAATTAAATACTAAATTAGAAATATTGAAAATGAAAGGAGAGATTAATAAAATTGAAGTTAAGAAAACCATAGAATTAATAAATAAAACTAAGAGCTGGTGTTAGGGGAAAAAAATTTATAGATCTTTAGTCAATATGATAAAAAAAAAAAGAAAGAAGAAAACCAAATTATGAGTATCAAAAAGGAAAAGGGTGAATCTACCTCCAATGAAGAGGAAATCAAAACAATAATTAGGAATTATTTTTCTCAATTGTATGCACATAAATTTGACAATCTTCAGGAAATGGATGAATATTTACAAAAATACAAGTTGCCCAGATTATCTGAAGAGGAATTAAATTACTTAAATAACTCCATCTCAGAAAAAGAAATTGAAAAAGCCATCAGTCAACTCCCTAGGAAAAAATCTCCAGGGCCAGATGGATTTACTAGTGAATTCTATCAAATATTTAAAGAACAATTGATTCCAATACTCTACAAACTATTTGGGAAAATTAGTGAAGAAGGAGTCCTACCAAATTCTTTTGATGACACAAATATAGTACTGACACCTAAATCAGGAAGAGGTAAAACAGAGAAAGAAAATTATAGACCAATCTCCCTCATGAATATAGATGCAAAAATTCTAAATAAGATACTAGCAAAAAGACTACAGCAACTTATCTCAAGAATAATACACTTTGATCAGGTAGGATTTATTCCAGGAATGCAAGGATGGTTTAATATTAGGAAAACCATCAGTATAATTGAGCATATCAACAATAAAACTAGCAGAAACCACATGATCATCTCAATAGATGCAGAAAAGGCTTTTGACAAAATAAGACATCCATTCCTATTAAAAAGATTAGAAAAAGTATAGGAATAAATGGAGCCTTCCTTAAAATAATAGGTAGCATCTATTTAAAGCCATCAGAAATTATTATATGTAATGGGGAGAAGCTAGAAGCATTTCCCATAAGATCAGGGGTGAAACAAGTGTGTCCACTATTATCCCTCTTATTCAATCTGGTACTAGAAATGTTAGCAATAGCAATTAGAGAAGAAAAAGACATCAAAGGAATCAAATTAGGAAAGAAGAGACCAAGCTATCACTCTTTGCAGATGATAGGATGATATACATAGAGAATCCTAGAGAATCAAGTAAAAAACTACTTGAGACAAGAAATAAATTTGGCAAAGTTTCAGGATATAAAACAAACCCACATAAATTCTCGGCATTCCCATATATTTCCAATGAAATTTAATAGCAAGAGATAGAAAGAGAAATCCCATTTTAAGTTACTGTAGAAATTATTAAATATTTGGGAATCTACCTGCCAAAACAAACCCAGGATCAATATGACCACAACTACAAAACACTTTTCACACAAATAAAGTCAGATCTAACTAATTGGAAAAATATCAATTGCTCTTGGCCAGGTCGAGCTAATATAATAAAAATGACAATTTTACCTAAATTAAATTATATATTTAGTGCCATACCAATTAATTTACCAAAAAACTACTTTATAGAGCTAGAAAAAAATTGTAACAAAATTCATTTGGAAGAATAAATGGTCTAGAATATCAAGGGAATTAATGAAAAGAAATGCTAGGGAAGGTGGATTAGCTATACCAGATTTCAATCAGTATTATAAAGCAGCAGTCATCAAAACTACTTGGTACTGGCTGAGGAATAGAGGAGTGGATCAATGGAACAGATTAGGCACACAAGATTTAGAAGTCAACGACTATAGTAATCTATTGTTTGATAAACCCCAAGACCTTAGTTTTTGGGATAAGAACTCACTATTTGGCAAAAACTGCTGGGAAAACTGGAATAAAGAATGGCAGAAACTGGGCATAGACCATTATCTAACACCATCTACCAAAATCAAGTCTAAATGGGTCCATGATCTAGGTATAAAGGTTGATACTGTAAGCAGTCTAGGAAAACAAGGAATAGTTTACCTGTCAGATTTGTGGAGAGGGAAAGACTTTATTACTAAACAAGAATTAGAGAACATTATAAAATGTAAAATTGATAGTTTTGACTACATGAAATTGAAAATCTTCTGTACAAACAAAGCCAATGTAACCAAGATTAAGAGTTAGGTGTGAAATTGGGAAAGAATCTTTACAAACTATGTATGTCACAAAGGACTCATTTCTAAAATATACAGAGAATTGAGTCAAATTTATAAGAATACAAGTCATTCCCCAATTGATAAATGGTCAAAGGATATGAACAGGTAGTTTTCAGAGAAAGAAATTAAAGATATCTACAAGCACATGAAGAAATGCTCTAAATCACTATTGATTAGAGAAATGCAAATCAATACAACTCTGAGGTACCACATCTCACCAGTCAGATTGGCTAAGATGACAAAACAGGAAAATGACAAATGCTGGAGAGGATGTGGGCAAATTGGAACACTAATGCATTACTGGTGTAGTTGTGAACTGATCCAGCCTTTCTGGAAAGCAATCTGGAATTATGCCCAAAGGGCTATAAATAATTTCATATCCTTTGACCCAGCAATACCACTCCTATGGTTATATATCAAAGAGATCATAGAAGTGGGAGGAAGACTCACATGTACAAAAATGTTTATAGCAGCTCTTTTTGTGGTGGCAAAGAATTAGATATTGAGGGGGTGTCCATCAATTGGGGAATGGCTGAACAAGCAATAGTATATGCATGTTATGGAAAACTATTGTGCTGTAAGAAACGAGGAGCAGATGGACTTCATATTTACCTGGAGAGGCGTATAGGAACTGATGCTGAGTGAGAAGAGTAGAACCAGGAGAAATTTGTACACAATTACACACATAACGTATGTGTGATGACCAACTTTGATAGACTGGACTCTTCTCAGCAATGCAGCGATATAAGTCAATCCCAAAAGACTCATGATGGAGAGAAATGTGTGCATCCAGAGAAAGAACTAGAAAGAACTGAGTTTATATCCAGATGGAAGCAAAATACCTGATCTTTTTCCTTTTATTGTTTGGTTTTATGTCCTCTTTACCATTTTTCATTCCATCTGATACAATCTGTCTTTATAACCTGACTAATGTATAATGGAAAAGTATTTACAAATCCTGTACTTGACTATATGCTGCCATGGCAGGGAGGGAGGGGGACAAAACGTGAAACTCAAGTAATTGTGGAATTGAATCCTGTAAACTAAAAGTAAACAAATTAATTTTTTAAAAAATTAAAAAAATTAAAAAAATAAAACTGCCTGTTTATATCCTTTGACCATTCATTAATTAGGAAATGAATCTTATCTTTATAAATTTGGCCTAATTACCTATGTATTAGAGAAAGTAGCTTTTTTTAAGAGAATTTAGTGTAAGTTTTTGCTTCTGCTACCCATTTGCCTTCTAATTTGGAATACATTGTTATTGTTTATGTGAAAAGCTCCTTTTTTATCTTATTTTTCCCTTACGCATCACCACAAACTGATCCCACTGTATACCCCCTCCCCTAATCTGCTCTCTCTTATATCCTCCCCTGAATCCCCTCCGATTTCCCAGTAGGGCAAGATGGATCTCTATATCCCAGTGCCTATATATCTTATTTCCCAGTTGCATGTAAAATAATAATAGTAATAATATATTGCTTAAACACTTGATTTTAAAACTTTGAATTCCAGATTCTTTCCCTTCCTCACTCTTCACCCACCCTTACTGGGAAGATAAGCAATGCAGTATATTTTGTACATGTGTAGCTAAGCAAAATATTTCCATAGTGGACATATTGTGAAAGATTGACTATATTTCCCTCCACTGTATCCCAACCCCCCACTTGTTATATTCTCTAATTTGACCCTATCCCTTTTCAAAAGTGGGTGCTTCCAACTTCCCTCCACCCCAACCTGCCCTCCCTTCCATCATCTCCCCTCTCATTCCCTTAACCCCTACTTTCCTGTAGGGTGAGATTCCCTATTTAGTGTGTATGTCATTCCCTCCCTAAGCTAAATTCAATGAAAGTAAGGTTGACTCATTCCCTTTGGCCTTCCTGTTTTTCTCCTCCACTGTAACAGTTTTCCCTTGCCTCTTTTATATGAGATAATATACCCCATTCTGTCTCTCCCCATCTCCTCTCATTATATTCCTCTCTCACCTCTCAATTTCACCTTTTAAGTATCATCCCTTCCTATTCAATTGGTCCTGTGTCCTCTGTCTATGTATACCTGTACACATATATACATACTCTTACATATATACGCATATACCCATATACCCTCCTATATAGACATACATATGTATGTGTACATATACATATAGAGAAACAGAGATAGATAGATGGATAGATAGACAGATAGATAGATAGATAGATAGATAGATAGATAGATAGATAGATAGATAGATAGATTTATATTCCCTTCAACTGTTCTCATAATGAGAAAAGTTTCATAAGTTACAATTATCATTTTTCCATGTAGGGGCTTGTAAATATTTTCGCTTTGATGAGTTCCTTATCCTTTCTTTTCCCTGTTTACCTTCTCATGCTTCTCTTGCTTCTTGTATCTGAATGTCAAATTTTCTATTCAACTCAGTTTTTTTCATTAAGAATGACTGAAAGTGGGGAGGCCAGGTAGCACAGTGAGTAAGATCACCGGCTCCAGTGTCAGGATGACCTGGGGATCAAATCCGTGTGCAGAAACTTAGCACCACACCCAGAAAAAACTGGCCGTGTAACCTTGAGCAAGTTACTTAACCCTGATTGCTTAAAAAAAAAATGATTGAAAGTCCTCTATTTCATTGAATGACCAAATTTTTCCCTGAAACATGATACTCAGTTTTGCTGGGTAGTTGATTCTTGGTTTTAATCCTAGCTCTTTTGACCTCCAGAATATCATATTCCAAGCCCTTTGATCCCTCAGTGTAGAAGCTGCCAGATCCTGTGTTATCCTGATTGTGTTTCCATAATATTAAAATAATTTCTTCCTAACTGCTTGTAATATTTTCTCCTTGATCTTGGAACTCCAGAACCTTGTTATCATATTCCTAGGAGTTTTCTTGTTGGGATCTTTTTCAAGAGGTGATTTGTGGGTTCTTTCAGCCTCTATTTTGCACACTGGTTCTAAAATATCAGGGCAATTTTCCTTGAGGATTTCTTGAAGGATGATTTCTAAGTTCTTTTTTTGATCATGGCTTTCAGGTAGTCTAATAATTTTTAATTATCTCCCCTGGATGTATTTTCCAGGTCAGTGGTTTTTCCAGTGAGATATTTCACATTGCCTTCTATTTTTTTTTTCATTTGTTTGGATCTATTTAATAGTATCATGCTTTCTCACAAAGTCACTAACTTCCATTTTCTTTAGTCTAATTCGGAAGGAATTATTCTCTTCAGTGAGCTTTTGAGATTCTTTTTCCATCTGGTAAATTTGACTCTTTAAGGCATTCTTCTCCTCATTGGGTTTTTGAACCTCTTTTGTCATTTGATATAGTATATTTTTTAAGGTGTTATTTTCTTCAGTCAGGTTGTTGACTCTTATTTTATAATTCTCTTGCATAATTCTTATTTCTATTCCCAATTTTTCCTCCACTTCTCTTCTTTGGTTTTCAAAATCTTCTTAAGATCCTCTATGGCCTATAAGCAGTTTATTCTTTTCTTGGAAGCTTCTGGTGCAGGAGTTCTGACTTTGCTGTCTTCCTCCTTTTCCATGCCTTGATCCTTTTTGTCCCCAAAATAGGAATCCAAAGTCAGATTCCTGTGCTTACTTTGCTTCCTTTGCTTGCTTGTGGTGCCACTCAATTATTTTACTTTTGAGATTTTTGCCACCATAGAACTCTGCTTCCAGAGAGGAGACCTTTGTCCCAAATTGCTCGGGTTTTCTCAGCTGCCAGAGCTATTAGTTGGGTGCCCTCTCAGATATCTCCACTGGCTTTGGCACACTAGTCAAGCACCCCAGGACTTCCACCCTAAAGAGCAATCCAGATCCAAGCAGGTTACAATGATTATGACTCAGACTGGTCACTTGGTCTCCCTACAATCTGCAGGCCAGAAACTCTGAAGAAGCCACACAGTGGAGGTTGCTGTGCCTCAGACACTTCTCCCTCTGGGGGCCAGAGGCCAGACCACACTACCAGACCACCTATCTCCACAAATTCCATGCTGAACTTTCACTTTGTCTTTGGCATTTATGGGTTGATAATTCTGGAAACCACCACAGCTGCCGGTGATCCACTGTCCCAAAGTCCCTTCAGCCATGGCTGCTCAGCACCACCCTGAGGCTAAAACCACGGACTTACATGTGGCTGGGCTCAGCTTCCAGCGTGCTACACTGGACCCTTCCTACTGCCCTGCAAGACTGTCTTTGCAGAAGCAAAACATTTATTCTCTTGAATGGGACCTCTTGGGACAGGGACAATTCTATATCCAATTTCAGCAGGAAGTAGCTATGTAAAGAGAGACCTTCACCCCTTACCCCAAAGATTGTGAGCCCCATTCATTTAATAGGGGAAAGGTGGAGTGCTTATGCCCAAGCCCTACTCTGATATGTTGCTTTATGTGCTTATTTTCAGTAATCCCTTTTATATTTTTGTAAAGTGCTGTTGACACCAGTAACCCCTAAAGTCCCATTGACCTATATAAGGGACATGAAAGATATTGGGGTCAAATGTAATGGTAAGGAGAATTTGATGATCTTCCCTGCCCCTTAATAGGCTGAATGTAATCACATGGAGCCTGTGGCGGGAGGAGTTTGATGAATGAGAAGAGCAGGAAGGTGTGATAGTAATGGCAATTAAAGATTCCCCTGTATTGGCTTGGTTTTCAAATTGATTGTATTAAAACCCAGAGTTTGTTAATCTCACCTGTGGGATGGGCTTGTTGATATGAAAAGAAAGTCCTGAAGTGGGAGGAGCTGGTGATGTAGATTTGGAGAGACAAGAGAGAGGCGGAAGTTCTTTTTGGAAGCAGCACCTCGTGGAGAGAGACTAAGAGAATTGCTAGTGGCCGCTTTGAATTGCCCTGGACTTTTGAGACCTGCCCCCTGAGCTGCCAAGGACTGAGGAGACATGGCTGTTTTGACTGAGTTACTCAGAGCTTCCCACTGGTGGAAAGAATAGGAACCCTGCTTCTCCTCCAGTAGTCATAGCGATCCCTACTCTCTTCATTGGTCAGGATATCCTTGGCCTTCTGGAGCCTCTGGAAATTCTCCACTCAGGCAAAGGTCCTCCTCTCATTCAATCAATTACAAAGTCTCTGTTCCAAATACTTCTCCACCCCTAGGCTATACCTTAATTAAGTCCACCACAAAGCCCCTCTTCTCAAATGGAGATTAGTTTGCAAACATAAGTAAAATACATTCATTTGCTCAACCACAGAACACAAAAAGGTCAAAAGTTCCCCACCCCTGGATCACAATTGAATCTACCCCAGAGTTACATCAAGTTTAAACACAGCACTTAATACCCAAATGGAGGTCTTTTCTTCATCTTGACACGAGGCAAGTTCTTAGCAATCTTAGTTCCTGGGGAGACAAGGCTTAGCAAGGCCATAAGATACATTGCCAGTCCCTTCATGAATTTATCCTCTGTCTGTAGAACAGTCCTAGAACCCCTGAACACATTAGCAAAGCCCTCTCCCAGGATTTCTGTAAACATACAACAAGAAAATCCTTCTTCAGGGCTTCTGAACCAACAGAAAGGCTCCCAGACCCCTG
>NW_027187419.1:34550523-34553189 GCF_028583685.1 Petaurus breviceps papuanus | reverse complement strand
CCGGACAGTCTCCAGACCCCTGCAACAACAGTACTGTCCCTCACCAGCGGACAGTATTCACTCTCTGTCTGCAGGACAGTCTCAGGCCTTCTTAACCAAATGCCAGGTTCCAGGACTTCTTCAACAGGACAGTCTTTCACCAGTGGACAAATCTGGCAAAATAACATCAAAACAGACAGACAAAGTACCAGCAAAACAGCCATGTCTCCTCAGTCCTTGGCAGCTCAGGGGGCAGGTCTCAAAAGTCCAGGGCAATTCAAAGCGGCCACTAGCAATTCTCTTAGTCTCTCTCCACGAGGTGCTGCTTCCAAAAAGAACTTCCGCCTCTCTCTTGTCTCTCCAAATCTACATCACCAGCTCCTCCCACTTCAGGACTTTCTTTTCACATCAACAAGCCCATCCCACAGGTGGGATTAACAAACTCTGGGTTTTAATACAATCAATTTGAAAACCAAGCCAATACAGGGGAATCTTTAATTGCCATTACTATCACAGAAGGGTGGAGCAGAACTGAGAGGAAACTGGGAGTCAGAGCAGTGAGAATGAAGGGAGGAGAGAGAGATAGGCTTGTGAGTGTTTGATTGTGGGAATTGCTCCCTGCAGTGTTATTGTGTATAAATTTCTTTGTTTCTGTGAAGAATTCAGTTTTCTGGTGTTGGGATTTGACTTTCTGGTGTCTGAATAAATGTTTTGCTTCTGCCTTCTATATGGTGAGTGTGTTATATTTGGTGATTCAGAATTACAAGGGCATATTCATAGTCACCATTGGTGCTCTGAATATTGCCTTACCAATACGCAAATCAAAAAAAAGAAGACATAAAGATAATTGCACTACTGTAAAACCATTATTTTAAAAAAATCTTAATAAAATAATACAAGACATAATTGAAGTAAATTGTCCTGAAGCATTAGAAGAAGAGGGGAAAGTAGAAATAGAAAAAAATCCACTCATCACCACCTGAAAAATATTCTACTAAGGAAATCCCCAGGAATATATTCAAATTCTAATACCTGCAGCTCAAGGATAAAATATTATGAACATCTAGAAAAAAAAAACAATTTGCATATGGCAGTGCCAAAGTCAAAATCACATAAGACCTAGCAGTGGAGATACTAACAGACCTCAGGCCTTAGAATATTATATATATTGAAGAGCCAAAGAACTTGGATTCTGGCCAAAAATATCATACCCAGCAAAGCTAAGCATAATCCTGAATGGGGAAAAAATGTTTATTTAATTGTCAGACATTCAGGACTTTTTAAGAAACAAAATTGGAAAAACAAAACCTGAAAGTGATAGAAGATTTGACATACAAGATCCAAGAGAAACATAAGGTACATGAAAAGGACCAAATATGAGGGACTCAATAAGAACAGACTGTTTAACTTTTATGTATGTAAAAGGTAAAACATATGTCTAAGATTGTTATCAGTGATTAGGTAGTTCACAAGAAAGAATGGGGTAGACTTGAGCATGCTATGACTTCAAAAAGTAAAGCTGTTGAAGAAGAGATAAAAATGTAATTATCTCATACAAATGAGGTGCAAGAAGAAGATCCAATGGCAGAGGAATTAGATGGGGGAGGAGGGCTGTTAGTTCAGGAAACCTACTTTCATCTGGAATGGGTTCAAGAGAGAACAATACATATACATCTAGAAGAGTATAAAAGTCTTCTGAATTTAGAAAGAAATAAAATGCTAAAGGGATACTGAGGAGGGAGATGATAAGGGAAAGATCTTTAGAAGGGAGGGTGAGAGAATAGTTTAAAGGGGGATATAGAAGGGTATTTATATTAATGGGAATGGAAAGATAAGGCAGGGATCTTTGGGAGGATAAGGAAGAGATCTTTACAGGGGAGAGGGAATAGGTCAAAAGAGCACATAACAGGGTGTTTAGATTTAAGGGAGTTGAAGGATAATGGAGGGATTCTTGAAGTGGGGAGGGGAGTAGTTTAAGTAATGGGAAGGCAAGAAAGAGGGCAGTAGAGTAGAGGAGTCAGGAGGGATAGGAAATAAGAGATACACACAAACATAAAAACAAAAATTAAGAGTAGAATCTGTTATTATATGAAACTAGATGTTTGTGTATGTATATATGTATATAGATAACATATATATAATATATACATATATGTAAAAATATCTATGCTTAATTGAAGCCTGTGGGAGGAGGAGGAACAAAACAAAAGTTTACAGCAGAGAACAAAAGAATATCTTCAAAGAAGCAAAGAAGGACACGTCTGAACATAACCTGTAGTATGTAAAATATAGGCTTTCTTAAAATGGAAGTTTATTGCTATAAATTTTGAATCTTCTCTTATATTCTGTTGCATGCATGATTTTTTCTTTTCTTATTATATATTTGTTTTAATATTTTTGTTCAGAATGTTTCTTTTCTTTTCTTAATATATATTTGTTTTAGTATTTGTCAAGAATAAAAAAGATAATTAAAAATAAAAGGAAAAATAAAAAAGACCTCCACTTATCCCTATGTATTCTTTTTTTATTTAAATTTAATTAATTTTAGTGAGTGTTGTATTTTGTCAAAAGACTTTTCTGCATGTATTGATATGATCATATAATTTTTCTTGCTTTTGTTACTGATGTGGTCAGTTATGATTATAGTTTTCTCAATATTGAACCAGTCTTGTATTTCTGGTGTAGAA
>NW_027187419.1:34550194-34550423 GCF_028583685.1 Petaurus breviceps papuanus | reverse complement strand
GAGAGAGAGAGAGAGAGAGAGAGAGATACAAAGATGGATAGAGATACAGATCCAACTTGGTTATACTACATGATTATTGATATATAGTTAGTTTGAAATCTCCTTATATTTTATTTAAAATGTTTGCATCAATATTAATTAGGTAAAATGGTATAAAGCTTTGCATTTTTTTTGTTCCTACTTGTAATGGAAATGCAAACTTAAAGATCTTCCCTGCCCCTAGGCTAGA
>NW_027187419.1:34507205-34550184 GCF_028583685.1 Petaurus breviceps papuanus | reverse complement strand
TTTAACAAAGCAGATCCAAGAACCTGTGTGAGCAGGCACCCTGGGGATACTGGGGTGCTTGCTGCTACACTACTTTAGGCAGAAAAATCCTATTTACATCTGCTAAGGAATTATAATTTATTTTTTTTCCATTTGTATAGCATTGGAATTAATTATTCTTTAAATGTATGGAAAAATTAGCTTGTAAATACATTTAGTCCTAATTTTTTGTTTTGTTTTTTCCTCTTAGGGAGCTCATTTATGGCTTGTTCAATATCTTTTTTAAATTATTATTTATTTTCCTTTTAAAAATAATTGAATTCTGAGTTTTTTTTACCTCCTTTCAGCCTTTCCCCCATGCATTAAGGCAAGAAATATGTATTATACATGTAAAATAATTCAAGACATATTATTTTATTGGACATGTTGCCAAAAAATGAAAGAATAAATGTGTGTATATTAATTTGCACTCCCAAGTTCTTCAGTTCTCTCTGTGGAGATGGATAGCATTTTCCATCCTGAGTCCTTAAAAAATATTCTGCACTGTGGCATCAAGCAACTGTAAAGCCAAGGCTGAACAGCTTTCCAGAGGACTGCTACTGTGAACAGCTTTATATGTTCTTATTACACAGTACAGTGAACTCTCTATTTAGTAACAAATTAAGGCACAACATTCACAGAAATTAAAATACAGCATTTAAGATATTATGGCTTAAAAACTTATTACTAAAGTGGCCACATAGTTTTAAACAAAGTAGATTCATTTAGTAATTCAATCATTTTTAAGGAGGCAAGCCACCTTAATTAACACAAAGTACAGCATTGAAAGTTTTCTACCCCAGTCTTAATCTCTTCAATCAAAAAGTCTTCTTTCTTCTTAATTGGAGATTAGTTTCCAACCATCCTTAGTTAGTAAGTTCTTAACTAAATCATCTAAATGTAAATATCCTTTAGTAAACTCCTAGTAAATCATGTTCTTCTCAGTTTGCATTAAATACCCAAGGAGAAGTCTTTTCATCTTGACTCCAGGCTGGTTCTCCACATCCATGGTTCCCTTCCATGGTCCCAGCTCCTGATAGCTCCTTGTTGTTCAGCTCTTTGTCCAGTTCCTGTTCCATATTGAAGCTCACAGTGTCTAGTCCACCTCAAATCCTTCATAGTTTCTGTTCCTGGGGAGACAAAACTTAACAAAGCCACAATAACCTCTGTGCACATTGCCAGCACCCTCATCAATTCACTTTCTGCCTGAGAGATCAATGTGGACCCAACAACAAGGTCTGAGGAATCAACACAAATCATCAGTATGGTCCCAGTACCTCTGAAATCAATAGCAAGGCTCTCTTTGAGGATTTTTGTAAACATAGAACAAGAAAACCCTCTTTCAGGGCTTCTGAACAAGCAGCAAGGTCCCAGGGCTTCTGTAATAACAGCACTGTCCTCCATTGGCAGATGAATCTGACAAAGTAACATCAAAACAGACAAAGTTCTGTCACCATAGCCATACCTCCTCCCAATTCTCCTCTCTTCCCATTTCTCACTTCTTTGTAGTTCTCTGTTGAGTTCTAAGTTTTTTTTTTTCTCTCTCTCCAGCAGTAGCAGCCAAGCCTCCAGAAGCAAGCTCCCAGAAGTTCTGGCTCTCTAGCTTGGTCTTCTCCTTGTATATAGCATTAGATCTTCCATGTCCCACCCCTTCCTCTTACATCACCAAGTACATCCTACTGTGGGGTTCACAAGTTCTGGGTCTTAATACTTAGCACAATTATGAACTTGGAACTAAGTGCTAAGTAACTGTTTAATTGCACATACAAGGGGCAGGGAAGACCTCCAAATTCTCATTACCATTACAGCAGCATAACTAAGTCTTTAACTGTTTATCATCTTTACAATAATGGTATTAGTGTGCAGTACAGTTTTTTGCCAAAATACAACACTCACTAGAAATGAATACATTTTTAAATTTAAATTTTATGTTTATTTTTAGTTTACATGACTCATTATCACAAGTTTTTTTCAGGTTTTGTTGGTGTGCTTAATTTTTAATTACATTTACAGATTTTTTTATCCCTACTTTCTGAGAAGTGTCTTGTAACAAATAAAACAATTCAGTAAAACTAAATTTGGTGACCTCATTTGAAAACACTTGCAACATTTTGCATCTGGAATATCACCTCACTTCTCTATTTTTTTAAATCAAATACTTCATTAACTTTTAGTTTACATTAGTCATTTCTGCAAAATTTTGAGTTACAAATTTTCTCCCCATTTTTCCCCTACCCACCACCCCAAAATAGTGATCCCACTGGATATCACCTCTTCCAATCTGCTCTTTCCCATATCTTCTCCCATACCCCCTCCAACTTTCCAGTAGGGTACAGTGGATCTGTATGCCCCAGGGCCTGTATATCTTATTTCCCAGTTACATGTAAAATAATATCAATTATATGGAGCTGAAGCTGCCACATGGCTGCACAGACCTTCTTGCCCTGGGGGCAAATGCCAACCACACTCCCAACTATTGGGTCCCAAATTCCACACTGCACTGACCTCTCACTTTGTCCTTAGCATTTATGTGTTAAAAATTCTGGAAATCGCCACATCTGCTGGTGATCTGAAGTCCCTCCAGTCAGTGCCTGGTTCAGGCCGCCCTGAGGCTAAAACTTCTGGCCTGGGCTGAACTTGGGTGGGCTCCTAGAGCCCAGATCTAGTAGATTCCTGCCAGCCTGCCAGGCTATCCTCAGTGGGATGTTAGATTCTCTGTATCATTTTGTTGGTTCTCTCCATTTTCACAAGATTTTGAGTTACATATATTTTCCCCATCTTTCCCCTACTCAGCACCCCAAAACAGTGATCCTTCTGTATGCCCCCTCCCCCAGTCTACTATCTCCTATATGCTCCCCTTTTCCCCCTCCAACTTTCCAGTAGGTCAAGATGGATCTCTATACCCAGGTGCCTGTATATATTATTTTCCAGTTGCATGTTAAAAAAGGAAATTATTTATTATTATTAATATTATTATTAGAGATAGAACATTTGATTTTAAAACTTTGAATTCCAGATTCTTTCCTTCCTCCCTTGTCACACCCTTACTGGGAAGATAAGCAATTCAATATAGTTTGTACACATGTAGCTATGCAAAAAATTTCCATAGTGGATATATTGTGAAAGACTGACTATATTTCCCTCCATCCAATCCTGATCCCCATTTGTTCTATTCTCTACTTTGACCCTGTCCCTTTTCAACAGTATAGGCTTCTAACTTTCCTAACCCCTGATCTGCCCTCCACTCCATCATCCTCCTTCTCATCCACTTCCCCCCTACTCTTCTATAGGGTGAGATACCCAATAGAGTGTGTATGTCATTCCCTCTCATATTCCCTCTCTAAGCAAAATTCAATGAGAGTAAGGTTGACCCATTCCCTTTGGCCTTCCTGGTCTTCCCCATCATTGTAACAGTTTTCCCTTACCTCCTCTATATGAGATAATTTACCCCCATTCTGTCTCTCCCCATCTCCTCTCATTATGTTCCCCTCTCACCTCTCAATTTCAACTTTTAATTATCATCCCTTCCTATTCAGTTGGTCCTGTTCCCTCTGCCTATGTATATCTGTACACATATATACACACACTCACATATGTATTCATATGCCCATATACCCTCCTATAAAAACATATATACACACACACACACACACACATACACACAAACATTTATATTACCTTCAACTATCCTCATACTGAGAAAAGTTTCATAAATTAATTATCATTTTTCCGCATAGGGACATAAATAGTTTCACTTTGATGAGTTCTTTATCCTTTCTTTTCCCTGTTTACCTTCTCATGCTTCTCTTGCTTCTTGTATCTGAATGTCAAATTTTCTATTCAACTCTGGTTTTTTCATTAATAATGATTGAAAGTCCTCTACTTCATTGAATGACCATATTTTCCCCTGAAACATAATCCGCAGTTTTGCTGGGTAGGTGACTCTTGGTTTTAATCCTAGTTCTTTTGACGTCCAGAGTATCATATTCCAAGCCCTTTGATCCCTCAACGTAAAAGCTCCCAGATCCTGTGTTATCCTGATTGTGTTTCCACAATATTCAAATTATTTCTTCTTGGCTATTTGTAATATTTTCTCCATGATCTTGGAACTCTAGTACCTGGCTATAATATTCCTAGGAGTTTTCTTTTTGGGATCTTTTTCAAGTGGTGATCTCTGTATTGTTTCAGCTTCTATTTTGCTCTCTGGTTCTAAGACATCAGGGAAATTTTCCTTGAGAATTTCTTGAAGGATGATTTCTAGGTTCTTTTTTGGATCATGGCTTCCATGTAGTCCTGTAATTTTTAGTTTGTCTCTCCTGGATTTGTTTTCCAGGTCAGTGTTTTTTTTTTTAGTGATATATTTCACATTGCCTTCTCTTTTTTTCATTTGTTTGGATCTGTTTAATAGTATCTTGATTTCTCATAAAGTCACTAGCTTCCCTTTGCTCCAGTCTAATTCTGAAGGAATGATTCTCTTAAGGGAGCTTTTGAGATTCTTTTTCCATCTGTCAAATTTGATTCTTTAAGACATCCTTCTCCTAATTTGCTTTTTTGAGTCTCTTTTGCCATTTGAGTTATTCTATTTTTAAGGTGTTATTATCTTCAGTCATTTTCATGATTTTCTTGCATCATTCTCATTTCTCTTCCCAATTTTTCCTCCACATTTATTATTTGCTTTTCAAAATCCTTCTTAAGGTCCTCTATGACCTGTGAACAGTTCATATTTTTCTTGGAAGCTTTTGGTACAGGAGTTCTGACTTCATTGCCTTCCTCCTGTTCCATGCTTTTATCCTTTTTGTTCCCAAAATAGAAATTTAAAGACAGATTGCTGTGCTTGCTTTGTTTTCATTTGCTTTCTCATGTTGCCTCTCAATTACTTGACTTTTAAGCTTTTTGCCACAGTAAAACTCTGCTTCCAGAGAGTAGATTAATATTCTTTCAGATGAATATTGTCATTATTTTCTCTACCTCTACTTTTAGAAGTCTTTGCTAATTTAGTCGTTATGATATTGAATAAGTAAAATATCTTAGGTAGAATTGTCATTTTTATTTTATTATACTGACTGGATCTATCTACAAACAATGAAAATTTCTCCAGTTGTTTAAATTCATTTTTATTTGTGTAAAAAGTGTTGTTTATATATCTTCCTGTTTTGTTTTCCTGGTAACATGAGAAAATTACAATGACTTATTAGTTTATTTCTATATTTATATATCCTGTAACTTTGCCAAAGTTGTTAATCATTTCAGTTAATTTTTAGTTGATTCCCTAGGGTTCTCTAAATATACTAGCACATTGTCTGCAAAGAGTAATAGTTTTCTGTCTGGTTGTCTATTCTTATTTCTTCCATTTGTTATTCTTGTCTTATTTCTATAACAAACATTTCTAGTTTAATATTAAATAATACTGTTGATAATGGACATCCTTGTCTCTTTCCTGATCTTATTAGGAAGGCTTCTAGTTTATCCCCATTAAAGATAATGTTTGCTATTGCTTTTAGAGAGATACTATTCATCTTTTTAAGAAACTCTGCATTTATTTATATAGTTGACATAGTGTTGAAATTAATTGTTCTTCAAAAGTTGGATATCATTCATTGGTAAATCCAACTGTTCCTGAGGATTTTTCTGAGGGAGCTCATTTGTGAACTTCTCAATTTCTTTTTCTAAAAGAGATCTATATAAGTAGCTATTTCTTCTGTTACTCTAGGCAATTTATATTTATGTAAATCATTCATCTGTTTCAATTAAATCACCAGGTTCATTAGCATGTAATTGGTCAAAATACCTCCTAAAATTTATTTTAATTTCATATTCATTTGTGGCATATTCACCCTTTCATTTTTGATACTGGTAATTGGGTTTATTCTTTCTTTAGATCAAATTAAGCAATATTTTATTTAGGTTTTTGTTTTTTGCCCACAAAATTAGGTCCTACTTTCATTAGTTCAGTGTTCTTACTTTTTTTTTAATTGTATGCCCAATTCATCCATCTGCCTTTCTCTATTTTATTGATATATGCATTTAGAGATCTGGCTCTTGGTGAAAAATGATTATATTTCTTTTCTGTTTCCTCTCAACATTGGGCAAAATTCTATAGTATTTAAGTTCTAAAAATTTATTTATACCCTTAACTTCTTTGTTTTTATACTACTATAAACACTTTTTATTTTATTTTTTCAGTTCAGTTATGTAGTTCAGTGAATAGAGTGCCAGGCCTATAGTCAAAAAGACATCTCCCTGAGTTCAAATCTGGCCTCAAATACTTAATACCTGGGGAAGTCATTTAACACTGTTTTCCTCAGTTGTTTTTTTTAATTTGTAAAATAAGCTGGAAAATGAAATAGCAAACAATTTCAATATCTTTGTCAACAAAACCCAAATGGGATCATGAAGAGTCAGGGATGATTGAACAACAATAAACATTTTTTTTTGTATTACTGGTAGAGTTTTACTATCTATTGCCTCCTATAAGTCATTTAACTTCTCCTTCAAGAATTTGAATGCTGTGTCATTTTGCCTTGTTCAACACAGTAAGAGCTGCCAAATTGCACCCAATTCTGCACTCAGTGCTAGTACAGGGTCCCCTTGTGATCTCTTGCTAACAATGTTTTCAACCTTCTTACCTCTCTGGGGTCAAACCTGCTCCTTGTGACTGATTTCACCACTAGAAACCACTTGGTTGTAACAAGATCTTGGACAGCCCCCACCTTAATGGCCATAGAATTCTCTTTCTAACTTTCTAAGTTACCTTAGGCTAGAAAAGTGATTCAATATGACTTTCCAACTCAGTATTCAGTGTGGCACAATTTCTATGGTTGTTGCAGAAGTGTTTTAAGGTGAGCTTTGGCAGTTGTGACTTTTAACTTTACCATCTCAATTTTACTTTTGGCCATTGCCCTTCCAAAGAAAAGATCATGGAATATAGAATTTTAGAGCTGGAAGGTAACTTTGAAATCCTCTAAGAAGGGGTCAGGACAAAAATGGACAAGTAGTGGAAGCACTCAGTCAACCAACTTCAAAATGATGCTTCAAATTGAATTCTAAAGCAACAAAACCAACAAAAAGTCAGAATGAGACATTCTTCCAGCCCAAGACAACTAAGGTGATTAGAAAGAGAGATATATGACTGAAGGGTAGAGGCTTACCTGAAGCCCACATGAATGCACACCCATTCATTGGATTAGGAGGTGGTGGCAGAAGAAGCGGGAAGTTTCTCAAGTCAGAAATGGTAAGAGGACCTGACACCTGATCAGAAAGAGATTATGGATGAGCTCTGTTCTAACATTAGACACAGCATTAGATACTATTTGGCAACTTTATTGCTTGTATTCACTTCTAAGTCATAGCTCAAGGGTGGAGAGATGTACTTTTGGTCAAAAGGGAACAGGAGTCCTAAGGGTCATTATCATTTTCAGTCATAAGGGATCAAGGGCCCTGAGGAGTAATATACATTGCAATCTCAAGGGATCAGGGGCCCTTTCTGGATAAGGATCAAAGTGCATAATAGGAAATCAGTGATCACACCTCTGCCCAGATCACTAAAAGAAGCACTAAAAGTTTGAAAATGCCAGAATTAACTCTGAAACAAGCATTATGAAGAAACCTGAAGCTACAATACCCATCTCTCCTACCCAACATGTCAGAAATAGAGGCCAAATAAAGAACCTCATCATTAAAAGGGGCTCTGGTGACAGAAAATATCAAGAAACAAACTCAGAAGACAATATTGTTAAAACATCTACAAGCATTGCTTAAAAATGGAAAAAAATGTGAATTGACACAAGCCCAAAAAGAATTCCTTGAAGAAAAAAATAAAAAGGACTTAGAATATGATATTCCAGAAGGCAAAGGAGCTAGGATTACAACTGAGAATAATCTACTGGAAAAACTGAGTATTGTACTCCAAGAATAAAAATGGATAGTTAACGAAAGAGAGAAATTTCCAATTCCCCAACTGATAATCAAAATATATGAACAGTCAGATTTTAGACAAAGAAATAAAAATTATAGTCATGAAAAAGGTCCCAAATTGCTATTGATTAGGAAAATGCAAATTAAAACAATCCTGAACTACCACCCCACAGCTATCAGATTGGCTAACATGTCAGAAAAAGAAAATGACAAATGTTGGATGGGGTGTGACAAAATTGAGAGAACAATTCCCTTTTTGTGTAGGAGTGAACTGATTCAACCATTCTGGTGAGCAATCCAGAACTATGCCCAAAAGCCTAAAAAAGTATGCATACTGGGGCACCTAGGTGGCATAGTGAATAGGGCACCAGCCCTGGAGTCAGGGGGACCTGAGTTCAAATCCAGCCTCAGCCACTTAACACTTATTAGCCATGTGACCTTGGGCAAGTCACTTAATCCCAACTGCCCTGACCTCCCCTTTCAAAACAAACAAACTATGCATACCCTTTCAGCCAGTAATAACACTATTGGGTCTATCTTACAAAAAGATAAAAACAAAAAGGAAAAGAACCTATATATAAAATATATCTATATCAGCTCTTTTAGTGTTGGTGAAGAATTGCAAATTGAAGGGATGCCTCTCAATTGAGGAATGGTTAAAAAAGTTGTAGTAGATGATTGTGATGGAATATTATTGTGCTATAAGAAATGATGAGAATGCTTTCCAAAAAACTAGAGAGACATACATAAATTGATGCAAAATGAAAATAACAGAACCAAAGGCAGAGCCAAGATAGCTGAGTAAAAGCAGGGACTCTCCTGAGCTATACCCCAAACTCCTTCCAATACCTTTAAATAATGATTCTAAACAAACTCTAGTGTGGCAGAACTCACAAAAAGAGAAAGAAAAAAATTCCAGCCCAATACAATCTAGAAAGTTGTCAGGAAAGTCTGTTGTACCAGGATGAGAGAGGAGCACAATTCAGCACAGGCCATGTGTAAAGCCACACACAAGCAGCTTTCCAGAAGACTGCTACTGTAAATAGCTTTAAGGTTCTGATCAAATAGTATAATGAACTGTCTATTTCTTCAGCAGTAAACTAAAGCAAAACATTCACAGAAACCAAAGTACAGCATTCACAATGTTATAACATAACAACTTATCACCAAAGTGTCCACATAGTTTTAAACAAAAGATACCATTCAGTATGTCCTTAACTCAATCATCCTTAAGGAGCAAGCCTCCTTAAGAGACACAAAATACAAAGGTCAAAGTTCTCTACCCTTAGGTCACATGGTCAATCTCTCAGTCAGAAAGTCTTCTTTCTTCTTAATTGGAGATTAGTTTCCAACATTCTTAATTCAATCATCCATAAGAGGTATAAGGTACAGAGTACATAGTTCTCCTGCCCCTTAGGCCATGGTAAATCATGATCATCTCACTCAGCATTAAGTACCCAAGGAGAGGTCTTTTCATCGTAACTAGAGGCTGGCTCTCAGATTCCATGGTTCCTCCTCCATGGTCCCATCTCCTGCCTGAATCTACACAACTGTCACCTGGATTTAAAGGTACGCAGCTCTCAGCTCCTTGTCTAGCTCCTTGTCCAGTTCCTCATCCAGTTCTCATTCCATATTTAAGCTCATAGTGTACAATCCACCTCAAGTCCTTCACAGTTTCTGTTTCTGGGAAGACAAAGCTTAACAGAGACAAATCAACATTCATACACATTGCCAGCACTATCATCAATTCACTATCTGCCTGTGAATTCAACACAGACCCATATACAAGGTCTGAGAACTCCACACAAATCATCAGTATAGTTCCAAGACCTCCAAAACTATCCTTCAGGACTTCTGTAAAAAAAAACAAAAAACAAGAAAATCCTCTTTCACGGCTTCCAGTAAGGTCACAGGGCTTCTGTAAAAAGTATCACAAACAAAAATAAACAGAAACAGAATAGACAAACAGAATTCCTGGCCACCACAAAGTTCCCCTTCTCAATTCTGCCCGTTCCCAGCTTGGACTTCTCCTTATATGTGGTCATTAGCTCCTCCCTGTTCTGTCCCTTCCTGTTGCATCAGAAAGTTTCTCCCACTGTGGAGTTCACAAGTTTTGTTCCTTAACAAAGACTTGATATAATCAAGAGCAAGGCTCAAAGGAAATTTTAACTGAAACAAGGAGCTAAATAACTAAATGGCTGAAACAAGGAGCTAACTACTTCTTTGCTTGCCATCACACCGTTCCAGTGCAGACCAGGTGTCAGCAAACCCAGAGCAATTTCAGGGCAATTAAATCAATGCTAGCAGTAATTGTTGCCAGACCTCTCCACCTACAGATAATAGGGGATCAGACAAGTCAGAAGGAGACTGCAGAGGTCTCTTTGCTGGCACTAAGGACAGAACTCCATTGCATTGCTTGTACTTGGATCTGGATTGCAGATGTGGGTCTTACTCTGAGTGCTAGGAGGAATGGTATCACAGAAGAGCTTGGGGTCACAGAGGAGCAGGGGCCATGTTCACAGTTACAGGGTTGAAAAGATTTTTTGTGGTCATTCACAAATCAGTGCACAGTACAGGAGAATAGTAAACACATCTCTCCTTAGATCATACCATCTTGGAAGATCCTGAAAGTTACAGGTTCCCAGAATTACTTCTGAAAGCAGACGCACAAAAATATCTAAAGCTTGGGAAAGTGTCCCATTCACTTGGGAAACAGAGCTCCATTTTAGCATAGAGTGAAAAGTGTATGTGTGTGTGTGTGTGTGTGTGTGTGTACACACACACACAAATCATATATATATATATATATATACTGAAATATGAGCAAACAACAGCGGAAAAAATTTGACCATAGAAAGCTACTATGGTGACAAGGAAGATCAAAATACACACTCAGAAGAAGACAACAAATTCAAAATTCCTGCATCCAGAGTCTTAAGGATAAATAGGATTGGTTTCAGGCCATGGAATAGCTCAAAAAGGATTTTAAAAATCAGGTAAGAGAGGTAGAGGAAAAAAGGGAAATAAAAATGAGAGTGATGCAAGAAAATAATGAAAAAAGAGTCAACAGCTCAATAAAGGAGGCACAAAAGATACTGAATCAAATAACACCATAAAAATATAAACAGAAACATAATAGGCTAAATGGTTAAAGTGGCACAAAAATCCAATGAAGAGAGAAAAACATCTTAAAAAGCAGAACTGGTTAAATGGTAAAAGAGATACAAAAATTCACTGAAAAAAAAGTCTTTAAAAAGTAGAATTGGCCAAATGGAAAAGGAGGTACAAAAATTCACTGAAGAAAATAATTCCTTAAAAATTAGAATTGGTCAAGTGGAATCTAATGACTTTATAATACATCTAAAACAATCAAACAAAAAGAATGAAAAATATGTAAGAAAATGTAAAATAACTCATTGGAAAAATATGACCTGGAAAATGGATCCAAGAGAATAATTTAAGAATTAATGAATTACCTGAAAGTCATTATCCAAAAAAGAGACGAGACTTCATCTTTCAAGAAATTATCAGTGAAAACTGCCCTGATAGTCTACAACCAGAGGGCATAATAGAAACAGAAAGAATCCACGAATCTCTTCCTGAGGGAGAACCAAAAATGAATACTCCCAGTAACATTGTAACCAAATCCCAGACCTCCCAGATAAAGGAGAAAATACTGCAGGAAAATAAAAAGAAACAATTCAAATATTATGGCACCACAGTCAGGGTAATACAAGAGTTAGTAACTCCTATATGAAAGGATCAGTTGACTTGTAATATAGTATTCCCAAGGGCAAAGGAGAGAATATTGTATCAGCAAGCACTCCAGCATCCCCAGCATGGCTGCCAACACAGGATCTTAGATCTGCTTTTCTAAAGGAAAGCAACTCAAAATGGATTAATAACCTTACTTTAATCAATCAAACATATATTGTTTACCTAGTTGACGGGGAAAAGTTCAGCACCCCGAACTTCAGAATATACAGAGGTTGCAAGCATAAGTTACAGGAACATTTCAGGAGACAGGCTCCCAAACTGTTCAACCATTACATATATCTATACCTAATCACAGTTACCAGAGAGGGAAGCATCAACATCTGGGTTGTCAAAGCTGGTGGGCTCTCAACAATGGCTGCCCAGAGTCTCAACTGGTCAAATCACACAACACTTCTCAAAGTGAGCCCCAAAGTAAAGCCTCACATCAGGCCTTATATAGCCTTCTCCTGGCTCAGAGAATGTAAAAACCTTCTTGACCCACTGCCCAATCACAAAGTATCTCCAGAGAAACAAGTCTCCCACCACAGGCTCCAAGTGCACTTAAGCCTAGGGGAAGGGAAGATCTTAAAAATTTACATTCGTATAACAAATGTGTAACTCAAAATTAAAAAAAAAATAGTACATTGAATTTGTTTTTCATGTAGTTGAATATATGTATATGTATGTATATATACATATGTATATATGTATATTATGAGCCCCACTCTCATCTAAATCGGTTCAATGTGAAGAAAAAACACAACACTCAATTGGGAATAGAAATCTTACCCAATAGGGAAGTAGGAAATGAAAGGAGATTGTTAAAGGGAGGGCAGATAAAAGAAAGTGGTGATCAGAATCAAAACAGACATTAAAGGAAGGAAAGAATAAGGAAAGAGAAGAATAAACAGAAGAAAATAGAATGGAGAATAATGCATATTTAGTAACCATAACTATGTACTCACCCATAAAATGCAAATGAATGGCAGAACCAACTGGAAACCAGAATCCACCAATATGTTGTTTCAAGAAACAAACTTGAAACAGAAAGACATACATAGAGTCAAAATAAGGAACTGGAGAAGAATCTATTATTCTTCTGCTGAAGTTAAAAAAAAAGGCAGTCAAAAGCAATTGTGATCTCATACAAAGAAAAAGCAAAACTAAACCTAGTTAAAGGATAATTAGGAAAAAAAATATTTCTTGTGAAAATGTGCCATATAAAATGAAGAAGTATTAGTACTAAACTTTATGCAGCAAATGTCATTTTGTTGTTTATTTAGGTCTAAATCTTCTTGACCTAATGGACCATAATTCCCCTGGGGGTTTCTTGTCAAAGATACTGGAGGGGTTTGCCATTTCCCTCTTCAGTGGATTAAAGCAAACAGGGATTAAATGCCTTGTTCACCTGTAAAGGTCAGAGGCCAGATTTGAACTCAAGTCTTCCTGGCTCCAACCCCAGTACTCTATCTGCTAAGCCACCAATTGGCCTTCTCAGAACATAGAGGTTAAGTGACCCACCCCAGGCAAAAAAAAAAAAGTAGTGAGACCAGATTTGAACCCAGGTGTTCCTGATTCCAGGCACCATACTCTATGTGCTGAGCCATCTAGCTACTCCAATTTTTTAAAGAAAAAAATTAGGTGAATTATAGGAGGAAATACATAGTAAACCTAAATGATTAAGTAACATTTTGCCCTTGAGAGTAAGATAAATATAGCCATGAAATAAATAAGAAAGAAGTTAAGGAGATGCACAGAATCTTGGAAAAGTTAGGTGTTATAGAACTCTGGAGAAAATTGTATTGGAAAACAAAGAAGTATATCTTTTCCTCAGTTGTAAAAGGAAATTTCAAAAAAAAGGGACCATGTATTACAGCATAAAAATTTCACAAAGAAACATAGAAATCATGAATATTAAATGCCTCCTTTTCAGTCTATTTTGTAATAAAATTACATTAAATAAAGGGTCTTTGAGTAATAGAATAAATATTAATTGAAAACTAAATGAGCTAATCCTTAAAATGAGTGAGTGAAATGTGAAATTATGAAAGTAATAAAAAAAAACTTTCATTAAACAGAATGACAAGAATGATACAAAACACCAGAATTCATGGGATACAACCAAAGCAATACTTAGTGGAATTTTTATGTTTCTAAACATTAACATCAGCAAAATAGAGAAAGAGAAAATCAATGAATTAAGCTAAAATTTAAAAAAATCTACAATTAAAATCAGCAATTAAACACTGAAATAGAAATTCTGAAAATCAAAGTAGAGACAAATAAAACTGAAAGTAAGAAAACCATTGAACTAACAAATAATACTAGCAGATGGTTTATGAAAAAAAAATAGATAAGCCATTGGTTAACCTGATTTACATAAAAGAAGCAAACCTAATAACCAGTATCAAAAATGAAGAGGTTTAATGCACTACAAGATGAAGATGAAATTAAAGCAATTGTTAGGAGTTATTTTGCCCAAGTATAAGTCAGTAAAAAAGACAATCTAAGTCAAATGGTTGAATAGATAGATATAGAGATACATATATAAATATACATACAGACATACATGTATACACATGTGAATACGTATATTTTTCAGATTAACAGAAAAGGACATATTTCTGAGAGCCAAGATGGTAGAGTAAGCAATAAATGCTCTCAGTCTCCCTTGTTAACCTCTTAAAAAATGCCCAAAAAATAGTGCCCTAGGAAAAATCCTGGAAAAGTAGAGATAGGAGAACGACAGAGAGAAGCCAATCTTTTAGCCTGGGAATCTTGTAGCATTGACAAGTCTGTTTCATTTAAATTAGAAGGGGAGCACAGTGCAAGATGGGAGGTGTCCCAGCAAGTCAGCATAAAGCCCCCACCTTAGTAAACCAGTGGGAGATCATGAGACCCAGTGATGGGGTGATGGGGCCTAGACCCCTAAGAAGAATTGACTATGTCTTTGAAAGCAACCCAGTTCCTGAATTTTCCCATATATTTGAGAAACCCAGATCACTGGCTTCCACCCAAGGCAACTGGCCCACTTCTAGCTCTATAAAATATTTTTTTTGACAATTTGATTGGTGTGAGACTGAATAAGTAAATTAATTTAGGTAGAATTATCATTTTTATTATATTAACTTCACCTGCCCACAAACAACTTACATTTTTCCAGCTATTTAGATCTGACTTTATTTGTGTGAAAAGTGCTTTGTTATTGTGTTCATATAGTTCCTAGGTTTGTCTTGGCAGGTAGATTCCCAAATATTTTATATTGTCTACAATTAGGATTGTACACTGGTATCAGTTTACAATGGGATTACTCTTTCTTTCTCTGACTGTTGGGCTTTGTCAACAATACATAGAAATGCCAATGATTTATGTGAGTTTATTTTGTATCCTGCAACTTTGCTTAAGTTGTTTATTATTTCAAGTAGTTTTTTTACTTTATTCTCTAGGATTCTCTAAGTATGCCACCATATCATCTACAAAGAATGATAGCTTTGTTTCTTCATTGCCTATTCTAATCCTTTAATTTCTTTTTCTTCTCTTATTGCTAAAGCTAACATTTCTAATATAAAATTGAATAACAGTGGTGATAATGGACATCCTTGTTTCATCATATGGCTATAAAACAATACAAATTGTGTGACCTAGTAATATTACTACCAGGTCTCTACCCCAAAAAGATCAAAGATAATGCAAAAGGACCTATTTGAATAAAAAATATTTATACAGCTTTCTTTTTTAGTTTCAAAGAATTTGAAATGAAGGTGAGTCCCATCAGTTGCAGACAAGCTAAACAAGTTGTGACATACGATTATGAAGTAACACTATTGTGCTATAACAGATGATTAGCAGGATGGTTTCAGAAAAACCTGGCAAGACTTTATAAACTGATGCAAAGGAGAGTGACTGGAACCAGAACATTGTAAATAGTAACACAATATTGAAAGGATGGTCAATTGTGAAAGATTTAATAATCTGATCAAGAAAATCTTCCAGGACAATTCTAAGGGATGCATGATAAAAAATGCTACTCACCTTTAAAGGAGAAATGATGAATTCTCAGTGCAGATTGAAGTATACTTTTAATTTTTTTTCTTGTTTGTACATATGTATGTTTTCTTTTATCATAGTTAATATGGAAATATATGTTTTTATGACTTTACATGTGTAATCTATCATATTGTGTGCCTTCTCAAATGTTTGCAGAGTGGTGGAATGGGAGGAGGGAATTTGAAACTGTAAATTTTTAAAGATGAATGTAAATTTTTAAAAATATAATTGGTCAATATTTGAAGTAAATGAACTATATTTAAAGAAATTTTCTTAAAAAATCTTCCAAGATCAAGAATTTAGGGAAGACTCAATCTCTCAGGGTCTAAATTTCTTCCTAATATAATCCCACCAGGTTTCCATGGGTAAAGTAATCTAGGCCTCTGTAACATCAGCTGGCTTGTACCAGTTCACCCAACTCCTTAGTAACAGAAGTCAGATTTAAACCCAAGTCACTTGTTTCTCAGCCCAGTGCTCCTTCCATTAATCTTCTGAAAGAAAACAAAAACAAATCTGTTGGAACTTTTAAAATCCAGCTGTGAGCATCATGTTGTGTATGGGCAGGGAATTTGTTTTGCATTCATAAAAAAAAAATTCAAGCAAGACTGTATTGTGGCTGTCAGTCACTGTCATCCCTTATCCAGAGTCTTGAACATTTTTTTTTTTTTAAGCTCACAGATGTGTTTTTAATGATACTGCAAATAAGTCCCAGGGTCCAATCCAAGTTTGGGGTGTGGGAAGCAAGGGATAAGGGAGTGTTCCCTTCATCTCCTATATCCTTGTTCAACCCAGGTTACTGGGAGCCAAGTCCAGATAGAGCAGGGCCACAAAGGAGAGGGCTAGGAAGAGTGTGAAGCACAGCCCCAGGCCCAGCCCATCTGCCAAGGCTCCAGCCCCTGTGGTCAGCAGCAACTTCCCCAGCAGCTCCAGGGTGGCCAGAAAGCTGTAGTGAGTGGACTGGATGGAGCCATGTGCTCGCTGGCTGCAGTGCATTATAAGAGCAAAGGTGAGGGTGGTCATAGTTCCACTCAGAAAGTGCTGGGGGTCAAGGCCCACTAAGGCAGCCCCTTTTAAGAGGCCCCCCAGACTGGAGCTAGGGAAGCAGGAGAGCAGAGCCATCTGGAAGGCCAGGGCTCCAATACGCAGATGCAGAAGGGGCTTCAGGAGAGGCAGGGGCTGCCTGTGTCTGGCAAGAAGAATACCACCCAGGCAAAAACCAGCAATGGAGAAGCTCACTGCCACCATCCCATTACACAGCCCTACTTCTGCAGCTGATACACCCTGGTCCAGCAGAAAGAGGGGGAACTGGCTGATGGCACCCTGTTTACCTAGCTTGTAGAGAAGGACAAAGCCGGCGGTCCACGGGGTCCCTGGCACAGCCAGGAGAGCTCGGAACCCACGGAGGTGGCCGCGGCTATCCTGGGCATGCAGGGGTGGGAGCTGAGGGCAGGGGCCCCCCAGGCTAGGGCAGCGGCCAGCCCGAGAAAGAGGGGCCCCCTAACCGCCAGGAGCCCCCCGCCGGCCAGGGCGGCCCCCAGCTTGTAGGCCACCACCTGCACGGTGTTGCCCGGGCCCAGCTCCGAGGCTGCCAGCAGCCGCACGGCCAGCCTGTCCAGCACCATGTCCCGCACCGCGGCCCCGGCGTTCAGAAGCAGCAACAGCACCGCAGCCCCGGCGGGCAGTACCGAGGACGCGGGCCCCGAAGTGGGGGGCAGCGCCACCAGAAGCGAGCACAGCAGCCCCAGCGCGGCGGCGCTCACGGCCAGCCAGACCCGCGGGGAGCCGCGCCGGTCCACCAGCGGGGCCCAGGCCACCTTAAGTAGCCAGGGTGCGTTCAGGGCGCGGGACAGCCCCACGTGGGTCAGCGAGAGACCGTGCGAGCGGAGCAGCAGGGGCAGCAACCCAGCCTGCAGCCTGTGGGGCAGGCCTTGCACCAGGTACAACGCGCCCAGCAGCACCAGCTTGCCGCCCATCGGAGGTCAACGCAGGTCAGGGGTCACGGTCACGGTCAGAATCTCCCCTGAGGAGACCCGGGGGGAGGGCGTAGACGGAGCTTCGAGTCAAAACCAGCTCCATGAGACTTTCAGCCTTCGCGGTCTTCCAAGGCCATAGAGTCAGTCTTGAACAATTTAAAAGCACAAATAAACAACATAACAGGCATCATTCCTCTAATTATAAGAATCACTTGCACAGTAGTGAGATGTAAGAGTAAGTTTTCCCCAAAGAGTATAAATACAAGGTGAGTACTAAGATGTGACCCTTTGCGTAGGGTTGCCTCAAACTGTTCCTTTACAATAATTAATTTATTCTTGAAGAAGATAGAGTATTAGTAAGTTTACTTCTCTAGCTGTCCTCTCCTCAAATTCTCACAGGTAATCCCTAACTCATAGCCAGAAAGAAAACTTTTTTTATTTAATTTTGTTTTTCCCAGTCACATAGGCTATATGAACTACTCCCCTGGTATCCCCTTCCATCCTCACATACTTCTCAGAAAATGTATTCTGTTCCAGCAAAAGAGAGGATATCCTTTGGGCAGGAAAAGGAATCCTGGCAATATATAGCAGAGCATATCTTCTAAGAGGTGGAATAGTCACAAGGGAAGGTGGAGAAACCCAAGGAAGAAATAGGTGCTAGCTGATCATAACTTTCAACATCTCCATTTCCACATGATTGGGAGAAAAGAGGGGATAGTATTTTTCAACACTTGCACCAGAAGTACCTCCGTAGTAAATGGAACATTATATTTCTAGTCTTTTATTTTTCTGAAAATCATTTTGGTGCCAATTATAATTTTCAAGAGCTAAAGTCTTTCCAATTTATGATGTCATATGACAACTTTTGATATGAATGATGCAGATAGGACCCATTAATTTCTATGACATGTCAGCTCCTGAAATTTAAAACTATTTAATTTTCTTTAAGGAGTGGCTTCAAATCAACCCAATAAGTGTGCTTTAGGGAATATGTGAGATGATAATACTGGGTTTTTTAAGTAAAGAAACTTATAATATTCTATTGTACAGGTATCTTTTGAAAAAGAAGTTTCACCTAAATTTCAGATACAAGAAGGAGTAATAGAAAAACATTTTTCCAATATACATATTCAAAAGAAAACACAGCAAAAGATACCCAGAGCCCAAAGCAGCAATTAAAATATGCTAATGTTGGTCAAACCTTGATTTTAATTTCCTGGTAAATTAAAGGGCCTGCCCATGCATGCAGTACTGTATTCTCATGAAGCTTCCTTCACAGCTGTAGCATCTCTCATTTATCTGTGGGTAATTCACTGATTATCCAATTCTTTTTCTTTGTTAAGGTATCATATGCTTTCTGATTTCTCTAGAGCCCCTGTGAAAGGTCTCACAATTCTAAACATCGTTCTGCATAGTAGTCAAGAAAATTCATTTCACCAAAAATAAGTGAGTCATCAAAACTATCTACATTTCCTAGATTTTTTTTGAATGATTGCTTTCAATAGAATTTGGTATTTTCACTGTTTGAGCTCCCTAGAACCCACATTAAAAAAAAAAAACACAGGAAATCACCTACAAGGGTTCTAGAGAGCTCAAATAGTGAAAAAAATATTATTGGAAAAGAATTGTAATTTCCTGTTCCAATGGGAAAAAACAAAACCCATAATTGGAAAGGACTTTGGTTTAAAATCTGGGCCTGATACTTAGAGTGTGTGAGTTTTATCAAGTTATTTAAAATCTCTCAATGTAAATGCAATAGTATCTCAGATCCTAGATTTCTTTACAGGTAAAATAGATACCTCTTCTACCTCCCAGGGTTTTTGGTTAGAATATATTTATTCAGTCAGTTATTCAGCAACTTTTTATTAATAGCCCTAAAAACTATTCTAGAAATTGCATCTAAAATAACAAAACTGAAACCAGCCTTGCCTTCCGGGAGCACACATTCTATTGTGGCAAATAGCATATGCACACACAATTAAATCCAAAACATATACAAAATAATTTTGTAGAGTCCTCTAGCAAGATTATAAATAACTCATGAGAAAATACTTTGTAAAACATGAAGGGCTAAAGATGGATTTTCTTATTATATCTTATTTTCCAGGATCTGTCACCTGGGGAGGAGAGGGGAGAAAGTCTGACTTGAAAGTTTGTCTCTTATTACCTTCTGCTTTCATTGCTCATTCTGAGACCCTACAGGCATTTGCTTTCTCCAAAATTGTGTGGTCCTCGGGGTGGCTAGGTGTCACAGTGAACAGAGCATGTGAGCTGGAGTCAGAAAGACCTGAGTTCAAATCTGGCCTCAGACACTTAACACAGAAACTAGCTGCAAGTCACTTAACACCAATCGCCCCTCCAAGAAGCAAAAAAAAAAAAAATTGAATGATCCAAGGAGAGGTCTGGTCACTGTCCTCCTAGTCTGTACTCTGCTCTTTACTTGGGCAGGTTGCCTGATCACATAAGATCGGATACACTCTTCTTTTTCTAGAACTGTGGGTGGGTTCTGGATTATGGACCCCCCCCCAAAACTGTCCAATGACATGAATCCTGTGCATATTTCTAAAGCAGTGTTCCTCTGGTTTCCCTTTCTAAAAAAATGATCAGTCTCCTTAAGGTGCCTAGGTTCTACTGCCATCACTGATATTGCTGGCTACCATAATACACCAGCTTCTACCACATCCCTGCTCTGGGCCAGCCCTCTCCCCAATGTCCATAAAGTTCTTTTTCTGTCTTCCTAAGCTTCCTGGGCTGGTAAAATTACTTGCGAATTTTTCTTGACTTTGCCACACAGAAATCTGTTCTGTGTTTTCTGAGGACATTTTGTAGAAGAGAATTTGGTGGGGTTTGGCAATTGTTACCTTTTATTCTGACATTTTAACTCTGTTACCAACATGTTAAATTTGAGATGGTGGTGAGACATCTTACTGGATAAATTTATCCAACATTTGCTGATTGAGGCCTGAAACTAAGGGCCATGTCTGCTCCCAGAGAGCTGGCAAGTTCCCTCTTTTTCTCAACATTTTAGAACTCTACTCTTTCTTTAAGGTAGAAGAGTTGGGGAAAGAAAATTGTTTAAATTAGAAAACTTATTCTAGAGGAATAGAGGAAGATGGGTAGGGGCAAAGTAAAAAAAAAAAAATTGACAATGGCCAGGATTATAACTAGGACTAGGACATAAATAGAGGGAATTCAGTTTAGAGATCATAAACGGTAATGTTCAAAGTTGTTTCCTCCATTATCTATACTGCTCTATCTGTGGCTATTGACACCTTATCCTTGCAGTGCTTGCTCCCACTTTATCAGATTAGAAATTTAGTAGAGTCCTGAGCTGTTTTTCAAGTCTTACTCCTGATGGGTTTATTCTTATTCAGGAGTTTATGGGGTGTTTGAGAGGATTAGCACCTCTGGTGTCAGGAATTGCAAAGCCTTTTCAGGGTTTCACATTCACATTTTGCATCCACCTGATTCCTCCAACTGTCACCTGTGGCTAGAAGAGGTTGTAACATGTTTAGCAGCTACACTCCAGCTAATCATGTCAGCAGATAGACCAAACCAGGTTAAGGGTAACTAACAGCCCTGAAACCTGTTTGTGAATTAAGAGATGTATACTTATAAGCATGTGAAGACTTTCCCTGGCAGAATGGGCAACTGAGAACAATTTGTTGCAACAGTCATGAAGGTGGCTGAAGCAGTAGGTGTGGATGGCTTGGGACTTGGTCAGTCATTGAAAATTCCATCTTGGGCCATCATCAGTTGTCCTGACTTTAGTTTTGCCACTGAACTTCAGTGACTTAGGAAGAGAGAGTGAGGTTAAAGACTTTCTGCAACTCTGTCTCACTGAAATAAAATTCACATACAAGTCATTACCCATGGTGTCATTGGTCCTCTTCAAAAACAAAGAACAAATAACAATTCTCTGGCTCTGCCACTATTCCAGGGTATAAAAATTATTAGCTCAGTCATTGACTCTGACAAATGATTTAGAAGGATTTTACTGTTATTTTACTAAATTGTCAATGGGTATTTTTCAAATTAAATTTTATTTTTATTTTTTTGCTTTTTGAAGGGGGCGATTGGGGTTAAGTGACTTGCCCAAGGTCACATGGATAGTTTTTGTGTTAAGTTTCTGAGGTCCTGACTCCAGGGCCAGTGCTCTATTCACTGTGCCATCTAGCCGCCCCCTATTTTTTTAAATGTACTTGAAAATCATAATTGGCCCTATCTCCCAATCCTTGACATTAACTGAATACTAAATCCTACAATGACCACACAGCTTAGGTTAGAAAAAAAAAACTTTCTTGCAGTAGTTTTCAAAACTCCAGTTTACTTCTGGCTTCTCTGGAAATTGTATGATCTAATGTCTTATTTTTTGACAGTGTGGTCATATTATCTTTTCCCCTAAATTTGTGAGCGTATGGGTGGCAGCTATTATAATGCCAAGCAGCTTCACACATAAAATGTGACTGAAAAATCAAGTGGACCCCATGGTGTGGTTCTCATTTGCAAGAAGGTTTCTCCCAAGAACTAACTTGAACATAAATAACCATCTCCTCTTAAGGTACAATTCACACATGAATAAAAAGTGAGGAAGAGGGACCACTGCTTTTCCTAGTGGAAACATGGATACTTTTAAACATACTGAAGTTCCTTTGCTCACCAAGGGACAATTTCTATCAAACCTGATGTTGAAAGATTAATTTATTTGTAATTATTTACTGATTCAAAGAGGGAAACAGAAAACAAAATGTCCTTATATGAATACAAGAGCTAACCCCCCCCCCAAAAAAAGTTCATGCATCTTTATATGGAGGATAAGAATGAGATACTGCTGTCATTTTGTTATTGTTGGTTTTTTTTTCTAAAATCTGAACATATTAGCATAAACTAGAAACTAGGAGAATGCCTTTTCAAATTTTCCTTTACCCATAAAGTTGAAAATATTATTTGTATCTAAGAACATTTTACATATATCTCAGTCTTCACTTCTGCCAGAATCTTTGCCTAATAGCTAGGTACATGTGATTTCTGAAAATACACTTTGAGATTCACCTTTTGCAATTGCCACCTTCTCTTCCAAATAAGTCACTGTTAAGTCCCAGGGATGTATCAGCATAAATCTGGTTGATGTTTGGACCCACAATTCTGACTCACCAACTTTGGCAGTGAGCAGACAAACTGCTGAAAATGTTCTTATTCTAGCTTCTAATTTAATTGGACATATAAATTACCTTTTATTCTCCCTTTGCAAATGTCTTGGTTATTTACCAGTAATTCAGCATACTGGACAAATTCTTATATAATTTCTACAATATTCATAAAATGGGAAAAGAAATTGACTCTGGCCTGCCTTGGTGGAAACAATAGGCTCCCTGATAACATTTTTTTGCAGGTCTAGCCTAGTACAGTAGAAAAGGTCCTAGATTTAAATTATTGTACTTGAAAAATCGGAGCTTTAAGGAACAATAGAGATGATTTAATACAAGTCCTTCACACTCTCTTCCTGCAATGCCATTAGGTCATCTGTTCTTGCTACTTTACCTCTCCTACTGAAATGTCCTCTCTCAAATGAAATATTTGTAAGGTACGAAACACAGTGCCTGGCACATAGTAGACAATAAATATTTATTCTTTTCTACTGGTTCTCCTGCTCACAATCTTACATCCTACTCATTGGTGAGAGTTCCCTGCAACTACTGAGTCCCAGTTGCCTGATCATGCCAGCTACCTATCATGCCAGCATGTGTGTACACAGAACCCATCCCTTCCATCTCCAATTCTTTGTTTGATCATTAATAATCAAATTAATATTGCAGTTGTTTCTGGAAAAGGCGCATCATTTGTTTGTCCTGTGGTTCTGTTCAACATCCTAGAAACACCCATCACACTCTATATGTTTTATCTCCCTTTCTTAGAATGTAAACTATTTGAGATCTTTCTTATTTTTATCCTAAGCATTTAGCCCGGTGCTTAGCATATAGTGAATATTTAATAAATGATTCTTACTGTATTTAGTCATTCTCTTTACAGATTATTAAATTAAGGCAGAGAAAGGTGAAATAACTTGCCCAAATTTACACAGGAATTAATAGGCAGAACTAGAATTTGAATACATGGTTCTAAATCTAGGATGCTGCCCAATTATCATCAAAGAACATATATTCAAATTCTGGCTCAATCACTTACTATTTGACTTTGAAAGTATTACTTAAATTTTATGGGCCCCAATTTCTTCATTGATTAGCTGAAAGGGTTAGGGGCTGCTAGGTGGTGCAGTGAATAGAGCACCGGCCCTGGAGTTAGGAGGACCTGAGTTCAAATACAGCCTCAGACATTTAACATAAAAACTAGCTGTGTGACCTTGGGCAAGTCACTTAATCCCAACTGCCCTCCAAAAAGCAAAAACAACAACAACAAAAAGATAAACTGAAAGGGTTGAAATAAATAACCTCTAAGATTTCTTCCACCTCTAAACCTATGAAACTAAGGTATATATACATCAGAATGCATAGTTGATTTTAAATCCCAGTCAGTCATATATTAGTGCATGAGGGGGAGGCAATAAAGTAGCAGTTCAGAGAGGATATGTGGATTATAAATGCATGAGACTTAAGATCCAATTCTAAAGTGTTCATTTTGACTGGATTTAGGAAGTGACAGACATGAGCTTTTGATTCTGGCAAGTGCTTTGAGCTGAGACAAACATAAGTGCATCAAAAGAAAATTTCAGCAATGGTACTTGAGCTGTAAAAAAAAAATTGTAAGAGCCTCACCAGTTGGGAAATATAGGTGACCTACATAAACAAATTCAACTTCAGTTCTCTCCATTTTGAAAATTCAGCCTTTGTTTCTCCTTTAAGTTCCTCAATTAAAAAATGACCATACAGCTGATATAATGGCATAGATACTCTAAACACTGAAGGGAAAAAAATGGAAAGCATTCAGTGTTTTATTATAAGCCTTCTGGTTACAAATTCACTTTGCCAAACATCTTAACTGGCAACCAACCAGGAGGATTCCTTTGCATTCTGTCAGATGTCACTTGCCCAATGTGCTGCCAATTTTAGTCTAAAAAAAGAGAGAGAGAACGGAAGAAGAAATGGGAGGTGGCTACTTTTTTTCTGAAAAGATCTTATTTGATAGAAGATTTAGAGTTATTCTGATTGACTCCAAGGAAAGAATGAGGACCAATGAGTGGAAGTTATAGGGAGGCAAAATAAGGCAACATATCGTTAAGTACTGTCTATATACTAGGCACTAGGCTAAGCCTTGGGGATATAAATAAAAGCAAAAGACAGACAGTCCTTCTGCTCAAAGAGTTTACATTCTATGTGAGAAGGCAATATATATATAAAGGTAGGTATAAAAAAGAGAGTATTCTCACAATGCCCTTTGCCACTGTAATTCACCCTCCGTTCAGCCATCAAAGGGATTTTTCTAAGGTGCCCTACAGGATCAAATATAAAACCCTTTAACGTGGCTGTGTAACCTTGAGCAAGTTACTTAACCCCAATTGCTTAGGGGCAGCCAGGTGGCTCAGAGAGTAAGAGCACTGGCTCCAGTGTCAGGATGACCTGGGGATCAATTCCGGGCTCAGATACTTAGCATCACACCCAGAAATAACTGGCCTTGTAACCTTGAGCAAGTTACTTAACCCCGATTGCTTAAAAAAAAAAAAAAAAACCTTTGATGGTAAAAGCCCCTCATAACCTAATGCCCTCCTACCTTCACACTCCTCTTATTAACTTACTCCCCATGATGTAATCTTTAATCAGGATAATGTGCCACTTGCTTTTTCCTGAACAAGATGTTCCATTCAAGACTGGAATAATTTTCTTCTTCATCTCTACTTATTGCCTTCCATGGTTTTCTTTAAGAACTATTTAAATTTCCATCTTCTATATCTTCTTTCCCAAATCATCTTAATTCTAGTATCTTTCCTCTGATTGCTATTTCCTATTTATCACGGTGTTTTTAGTTGTACATTTTTTTTTGCTGTTTTTTGGAGAGGGGAGGGCAGGGCAATTGGGATTAAGTGACTTGCCCAAGGTCACATAACTAGTAAGTGTCCTCCTGACTCCAGGGCCAGTGCATTATTCACTACGCCACCTAGCTGCCCCTATATATTTTTTTAACTTGTCTCTCCCATTAGAGTGGGGGCTCCTTGTGGATAAGAACCATTTTTTGCTTATTTTTGTACACCCAGTGCTTTGCAATGCACCAGATACATAGTAGGTGCTTAATGAATGTTTAATGACTAACAGATTAATGGCAAATTCCAAAGTCAGATGCAAAGCCTGGAGGTGAATGAAACATGGTTGATTTAGACCCCTCTCTAAAACTGGGGCCCTGGAAGGAACTCACCCACAAGTGGGGTAAGAAGGTTTGAGGGATGTTCCACAATAAGAATGCCTTAGACCCTTGGGGAAATTCCTAGGTAAGAATGCAGTTGAGGAGTGTTGCTGATGTCAAGAGTCAGAAGCTGAGCCAGGAGGGGAAGAGAGGCTTCAATTCAAAATAAAGAGGAAAAATATTTATAACAATTAGAGTTGTCCAAAAATAGAATGATTTTCCTCCTGAATTTGTGAGCTTTTCACCATGGGAAATATTGAAACAAATCTGGCTAATTACTTGGCACTGATTCAAAGGTTTGAGCTTCCCACTGAGTTTGGAATCAATGACCTCAAAGGATTCTTTCAACATGAAGGTTCTATGATTCTAGAAACCTGGGGTATAAGAACTATTATCAGATAACAGGAGACTAGATGTCGATCTCTCTGTAGTCAATATTAAATGTATGTCCTTGAGTAACTTTATACATTATTTCTAGATATGAATAATAGAATATCAGGACAACTTAAGCATCTTAAGTGAAAAGTGCTGTTCAAAGTTATGTCATGTTTATCTAATGGTATGATAAAATCAGATGAAGGTATATTTAAACCACTGCCATTCCATCTACACAGGAAAAATCCTTCTACACATGAGCTGCTATTCCCCAACTTACAGATAAACTACCCCTTTATGTATTGCTTTCTCTCTTTAAGAAGGTAAATTCTTGAGGGTAGAGACAGTCTTATTTTCTTCTTTTTACATTTCCGTCCCCTGTGCCTGGCACATAGTGAGTGATTAAATTCTCTCTCTCTCTCTCTCTCTCTCTCTCTCTCTCTCTCTCTCTCTCTCTCCCTCACTCTATCCTTTTTTGAGTTTTTACTATAAATAACTTGTATATTGTTAAAGGCCATTCCTACATTTTTTTAAGAAAAAATTTCTAACCTTGTAGATTGGGATGCTTTTATTTTTAATATGGTAATGTTGACTGTTTTTTTTTTCCCTTATATTTGAACTACACTTGCATGACTGGCATTAATACAACTTGTTCATAATGAATAATTTTTTGGATGAGTTGCTATAGTCTATTTGATAGAATTTTGTATAAAATTTTCCCATCAATATTCATTAGCAATGTTTTCCCATAGTTTGGTGGTGCTTTATTCTTCAATGGTTTAAATATTACATCTATATGCATCCTATGGAAGTAATCTAATAGGGTACTGTCTTTCTCATATTTTTAGAATAATTTTTTTTATTATTTGTTTTAATTGTTGTTTAAGATTTTGATAGAATTATTCTGTGACTGTTATTTGGACATTTTATATTTTGAAGTATGGATCTGCTGTCTTGTTGACTATTTTTTATTGGAGTTTCTAAACTACTCTTTTTTTGTCATGTTGCCTAAAGGTTATAAATGTTATTAGTCTTTTCAGAAGACTAAGTTTTAGTTTCATCATTACTAAAGATATTTTGATTTCTAATTTATCTTCTGATTTTTAATATCACTTCTTTTTTGCATATTTTAGATTTCTTTATATGTTGAATTTATTTTTCAATGGATATTTAGTTCATTAATAGGTTCCAAGTTTTATGAATATGTATATATATATATATATGTATTATTTTCCCCCTGACAACTGCTTGAGCCACATTAAAAATTTTTTGACATACTATTACATCGTCATTTCTTTCATTCTTCTCTTAGATTGTGAACTCCTTGAGGGCAGAGAGTGTCTTCTGCCATATTTTTTCATTGCCAACACTTAGCAAAGTGACTAGCTCATAGTAGATACTGAATACATGTTTATTAATTTAACAATAATCATTTTTTTATTTCACATGATCAACTATTATAATTATTTAAACTTTGAGAAATTCATTATTTAGGCTTTCACCATTAAGTGTCTATTTAGGTCTTTACTTTTGTTTTTGGTACCTAAACTGTTTACAATTTTCTTTTTGGCATTATGATTTACTAATTTTTATGCTTATTTATGCCTTTTAACATCTGTTTGTAATATGTCTATGCCCTAACATATGGTCAATTTTTTAAAAATTTCCATATGGTGCCAGCCCCAAAATGCATATATAATTTAGAAGTCCCTTTTAGAAGATACAATGTCTTTTTTTTTTTAGCTCAGTCCTCATTCAATTTGTTCAGTTCTTTGTTTTTCCTTTTATTTGTTGTTCTGTTAGACTTACCCAAAATTAAGAAACAGACACTAAAATCTCCTGTCACTTTCACATTACTAAGTCTTCTTGTAAGCCAAATGTTATGCCTTCCTTAAATTTAGATGCTAAGGCATTCGGGCCATGTAAATTTAAATTTGATATGGCTCTGTTTTCTGTGATTTAAAGCTTTAGTGCAGTTTCCTTATTTATTTAGTTATATATCACATGTTTTGCTTTCTCTGATAACATTATTTCACCTCTTGCTTTTTAAAAATTCGCATAATATATAGTAATTTTTCTAGTCTCATTTTTATCATGTCTATGTCTTTCTTTTTAAAATTCGTTCTTTGAAAGCAATTAATTTTATTTTCTTAACAAATTTGTCAAGATTCTCAATTTTCTTTGATAATTTAATCCATCCACCTTTAAAGTTGTATTAGGTTTATATTTTCCTCAATTTATCTCTAATATTTTAAAATTCTCTGTAAATACAGTATTTTGAGGGTTCATTTTTTTAAGCCTAACTCTCTTCTAAAGCAATTCCATCACTACAGGTTTTTATCCAAATCATCGAGTGCCCCAATCTCACCCCTTCATTTTTCACTGATTTGCCTAATTTTAGAATTTTGCTTATTAGTTCATTTTTCTTTTTTGCCAGCTATTTAAACTCGCCCATTTTCTCTCTAATTAAAGTAAAATTTCCCTTATTCTCCTCCTTTCAACTTGTTTTGTACAATAGTTTTTACATTTTCATTTTCTGAACCTTTTTTTAAAAAGGATTTCCCCCATTATTCTTTTCACTATTTCGAGATTATGCTTTTCAGTTGCTGACTATTCTTTTGCACCTCACTTATAAGAATACAAATTCCTTCAGGTGAGAGAAAGAATATTGTCCCATGGTTGAGATTTTTGTGTCCCTAGTTGTTCAGTTTATTATTGGCTCTTGACTTTCCCATTACTATTTTCCATGGGAGAATATATAATAAGTAATATATATCTGGAACCAAATACCAAGATAATATGTGATGGGAATTAACTTCAGTACTTTCCAAAAATATCAGAGTTAATTTAAGGCTATTTATTAGCACCATTATTATTTAGTATAATATTAAAATTTTTAGTTATCATATGAACACAAGAATAAATAAATTTAGGGAAGAACTTAGGATAAGAAAGAAATAAGAAAGAAAACAGTGAATTATTTTTTTAGATAATATGGGTATTTTTCAGATAATATGATAGCCTAATTGTAAAACCTTAGAAAAACAACTCAAAAAAGGACACTCATACTCAGCATTTCTTTATATTTCCATATAATATTACAGAGACTTCTAGGGGGCAGGATTGTAGAGTAAGCAGTAAATTTCCCTTGTTGATCTCTTGAAAAAAAAAATAACATCCCAGGAAAAATTGTGGAAGAACAGAGCCATGATAAAGATGGAATGGAGCAACTTTTAATCCCAGAAACTTGATGGATGTGCAAGGAAGGCCCATCGCACTCAGATAAAAGCAGAGCACATTACAGGACCAGAAGTACCTTGCAGGTCAGCAACAAGACCCACCTCAGCAAACTAGATGGAGATCCTGAGCCCCAGGGTAGTGGAGGAGGCAAAAGCCAACACCAGGAACCCACACCTCATTTGCTTTAGCATAGAACCAGCAGACTCCAGTTCAGAAAACTACAACATGCATCAGGTAAACCACAAGAGAGCAGGCATCTGGGGTCAGAGTCAAGATGGCTGAGTAAAAGCAGTAACTGGCTTAAGCTCCCACTGTAACCACCTCCAATACCTATAAAAAAATTACTCTAAAAATTTTAGAGCTACAGAACTCACAACGAGAAAGAGAGAAACAAATCTTGTACTGAAGGCATCCTGGAAAGCCAACAGGAAAGGTCTATCCTACCGAGCTGGGTACTGAGCACAGTACTGCTTGAGTCATGTGGGGGCCGGATCCAGGGTGGTCCCAACTGGCCAGAACAGACTGCAGGAGAGTGAACCACCAGCAGCTATGGCAGTTCCAAACTTGGCAACCCATATGCACCAAAGAGAAAGTAAAAGTTCAATGGAGAACTCTGTTATAACTGGATGAGGGAAGACTGAGCTTTGGCTCATGCCCCTGGGACAAGAGGTGGTAGAGGCGTGTTGACTGTAGCTGTTGCCACATGGCTGCCTCCAGAGTTCCTGGCCAACATATTATAGGGGGACCAAGTGACCATTGGATAATCGCTCTTTCCCTGACCTGCTAAGATCTGAGTCACATTCTTGGGTGGTGGTCCTGGGGTGTATGGCTAGTGTTCCAGAGCTTGTGGTGGCTGCAGAGAAGGCACCCTCCTCATAGCTCTGACAACAGCTCTGACAACAACTGTGAAAACCCCAGCGATTTGGGACACAGCTCTCTCCATTCTGGAAGCAGAGTTCTATTATGGCAAAGAGCTCAAGAGTCAAGTAATTGACTGGCAAGATGAGAAAGCAGAGGAAATGCAATCAGACCATAGAATCCTTTTTTGGGGACAAAATGGGTCAAACATGGAACCAGATAGGGAGTCAAGATAGCAGAGTAGAAGCAGGACTTCCCTGATGCTCTAGCTTCCACATTACCCAATCCATGTAAAAAGGGGACTCTAAACAAACTTTGGAGCTACAGAAGCCACAAAATGACACAGAGAAGCTAACCTCCTGCTGAGGACAGCCCACCAGGCAGGCAGCAAGCTGCCAGGGCAGCTCTCTGGGAGCCAGTCCCAGCCCCACACCAAGGCTTTAGGCCCAGGGCAGGCCTGACCAGCCACTGGCGAGAGGGGCTCCATAGCAGCAGCAGCTGTGGCCATTTCCAAATTTTTCAACACATAGATGTGAAGGACAAAGTGAGAGGTCAGTGCAGGCTAGACTTTGGGACCCAGTAAGTGGGAGTGCATGGCGTTTGCCCCTGGGGTGAGACCGCTGAGACACAGGCACAGCCAGCCAGCACCATGTGGCAGCCTGCAGAGTGTGGGGGACCAAGCACCAGTCTGAGGGGTAATCACTCAGGCTTTAACCTTCTTGGATCTGGATTGCAGTCTAGTGTGGAGGTCCTGGGGTGTGTGTCCAGCTTGCCAGAGTGTGTGGAGACCTCAGAGAGGGCACCCATCTAATACCTCTGGCAGCTGAGAAAACCCCAGCATTTGGGATGAAAGCTCCCCTGTCTGGTGGCAGTGTCCTACTGTGGCAAAAAGCCCAGGCATCAAGTGACTGAGGGGCAACATGACCAGGCAAAGGAAACAAAGCAGACAGAAGATTCCAACATTAGACTCTTATTTTGGGGACAAAAAGGAGCAAAGAATGGAACAGGAGGAAAACAGTGAAAAAAGTCAGAAATCCTGTACCAAAAGCTTCAAAGGAAAATATGAGCTGGTTACAGGCCATAGAGGACCTTAAGAAGCAGATAAGAGAAGTGGAGGAAAAATTGGGAAGAGAAATGGGAACAATGCAAGAAAATTACAAAATGAGAGTCAACAGCCTGACTGAGTAAAATCAGACCTTAAAAAATAGACTGACTCAAATGGCAAAGGAGGCTCAAAAAGGCAATGAGGAGAAGAATGGCTTAAAAAGTTGAATTTGCCTGATGGAAAAAGAATCTCAAAAGCTCAAGGAGGAAAATCATTCCTTCAGAATTACATTGGAGCAAATGGAAGCTAATAACTTTATGAGAAATCAAGATGCTGTTAAACAGATCCCAACAAATGAAAGAATAGAAGGCAATGTGAAATATCTCATGGGAAAAACCACTGACCTGGAAAACAGATCCAAGAGAGGAAATTTAAAAATTATTGGACTACCTAAAAGCAATGATCAAAGTAAGAACCTAGAAAGCATCCTCCAGGAAGTTCTCAAAGAAAACTGCCCTGATGTTTTAGAACCAGAGGGCAAAATAGATGTTGAAAGAATCTACCCATCACCTCCTGAAAAAGATACCCAAAATAAAACTCCTAGGAACATTATAGCCATGTTACAGAATTCCCAGATTGAGGAGAGAATATTACAAGCAGCCAGGAAGAAACAATTTCCATATTGTGGAAACACAATCAGGATAACCCAGGATCTGGCAGCTTCTACACTGAGGGATCAGAGGGCTTGGAATATGATATTCTGGAGGTCAAAGGAGCTAGGATTAAAACCAAGAGTCACTTACCCAAGAAATCTGAGTATTGTGTTTCAGGGAAAATATGGTCATTCAGTGGAATAGAGGACTTTCAAGCATTCTTGCTGGAAAAAAACAGAGTTGAATAGAAAATTTGACATCCAAATACAAGAAACAAGAGAAGCATGAGAAGGTAAAAAGAGAAAAGAAATCATAAGGAATTTGTCAAAGTTGAACTATTAACAATCCTACATGGAAAAACAATAATTCTAACTTATGAAACTTTTATCAGTAGTTGAAGGGAATAGAAATATATATATATATATATATATATGAGGGTATATGGGCATATGAATACATATATGAATGTGTGTATATATGTTTACAGGTATACATAGATAGACAGCACAGGACCAATTTAACAGGAAGGGATGATACTTAAAAGGTGAAATTAAGAGGTGAGAGAGGAATATAATGAGAGGAGATGGGGAGAGACAGAATGGGGTAAACTATCTAATATAGAAGAGGCAAGGGAAAATCATTACAATGGAGGGGAAGAATAGGAAGGCAAAAGGGAATGGGTCAACCTTACTCCCATTGAATTTGGCTTGAGGACGGAATGAAATACATACTAAATAAGGTATCTCACCCTACAGAAGAGTAGGGGGGAAGGGAATGGAGGGGAGATGATGGAAGGTAGGGCAGGCTGGGGGGGAGGGAAGTTGGAAGCACCCACTTTTGAAAAAGGATGGGATCAAAGTATAGAATAGAACAAGTGGGATGTGGTATAGGAGGGAGGGAAATATAGTCAGTCTTTTACAATATATCTACTATGTTAAAGTTTTGCATTAGCTACACATGTACAACCTATACTGAACTGCTTATCTTCCCAGTAGGGTGGGTGACAAGGGAGGAAGGGAATGAATCTGGAATTCAAAGTTTTAAAATCATATATTCAAATATATATATATATATATACTATAATTTATACTATTTTACATGTAATTGGGAAATAAGAAATACAGGCACTGAGGCATAGAGATCCACTGGAAAAGTCAAAAAGGGTATGGGAGAAAATATGGGAGAGAGCAGATTGGAGGAGAGGATATCCTGTGATACTGCTATTTTGGGGCAGTGGGTAGGGGAAAAATGGGGAGAAAATTTATAACTCAAAATCTTGTGGAAATGAATGATTTAAATCAGAATTTAATAAAGCATTTAAAAAATCAAAAAAGGAATAGAATCAGAAAAAATAAAATATTAAAAAATTTAAAAATTTTATCATGTCAATAAAAATAGCTTTTATAGTAAAAAAAACTAACAAAAAATAAATTAAAAAATAATAAAATATAAAAAAAAACATGGAACCAGAAGACAACAAAGTCAAACTCCTGCATAAAAAGATTCCAAGAAAAATATGATTTGGTTACAGGCCAGGGTGTAGCTCAAGGAGGATTTTGAAAATCAAGTGGAGAAGTGGAGGAAAAATTGGGAAGAAAAATAAGAATGAGGCAAGAAAATCATGAAAAGTGAGTCAACAGCCTGCTAAAGGAGACCCTCAAAATGCTGAAGAAAATAAAACCTTAAAAAAATAGACTAACTCAAATAGCAAAAGAGGCCTAAAAGCCAATGAGGAGAAGAATGCTTTAAAAAGTTGAATTTGCCACATGGAAAAGGAATTTCAGAAGCTCACTGAAATTAATTCCTTCAAAATTAGATTGATGCATTAATCCTCTCCATTCACCACCACCAACCCCAGTGAATTTCCTTCTCTCTCCATTATTTTAAAATCATAACAAAAAAAAAACAATACGGAACCATTTATGAGTCCTCTATATAATTAGACTCACTCTGATTACTCATACTCTTGATATTTATAGAGTTCTTAGGGGATACATAGAAGATATTAGAATATGATCAGTTTATTATTGATTAGTTTCATACTTATGTTTACAAATATTTACTTTTTATGCTGTTATTGACATTTATATTGGAATTTCCCATTTTCTACTCAATTCTAGTTTTTGAGGTTTTTAAGATTATTATGTTGAGACTGCTTGGAAATTCTCTAGTTCCTTACAAGTTCCTTTTTTCCCCATGGGATTACATTTAGGATTGGTGACTACATTATTCTTTGTTCTCAGCCTAGGATTTTTTTCTCTGGATTATAATATATCAAGCTCTGGGTCTACTCTGCCTCCAATTGTTCCTGTACCTAGCATCTCAGCCCCATCTTCATCGGGACTTCCAACATCTTACACCAATCAAGGCAACATGGCAACTTTTTTTGAGCTCATAATGATAAGTCTATACGCAGACCTTCATTTTTCTGGTTTTACCCTTCATGAACCTGGGTTGTATTGATTTTAATCTTTGTTGAAACCTGTTTTAAGATAGCATGACAACTTTATGACTGAGACTCCTCTGGTAGCCTATTGCTAATTTTTAAAATTAAATTTTAATTGTATTTATTTTATATTTTATTTAGTATTGTTGTTGTTGCTGCTGTTTTAATTTATTGCCGTATGTTGATTGTGAAATCATTTGTGATTCTCTTGTGGTTCTTCAGTACTTAAATTCTTTCTTTCTCCCAGCTTGCTGAATTTTTTTTTTCCTGGATTTGGGTTATGATGTTCCTGTAAGTTTCCATTTTGGAGTTTTAGAAGCTGACTAGTAAATTTTTTATACTTCTATTTTATCCTCCAGTTCTAAATTATATGGGGAGTTTTTCTTGAAAAATGTTGGATTCATTCTCATTTTGATCATTGCTTTCAGATAATTCAATGATTTTTAAATTGCCTCTCCTTGACCTGTTTTCAAGATCAGTTGTTTCACTCCCCACTCCCCACGAGACTGCTAGCATTTTTTCCCCTTTCTTTCTTTTTTTTTAAAGCAATTGGTGTTATGTAACTTGCTCAAGGTTACACGGCCAGTTATTTCTGGGTGTGGTGGTAAGTATCTGAGCCTGGATTCGATCCCAGGTCATCCCAACTCTGGGGCGTGGTCTTACTCACTGTGCTACCTGGCCGCACCTTCCTTTTTATTTCAATTCTTTGATTAGTCTATTTAGTTTGTTTATTCTAATTTTCTAGCAGTTTATTTTAATTTAGTTTTTTTTTTTTTTTGCTTTTTTGGAGGGGCAGTTGGGGTTAAGTGGCTTGCCCAAGGTTCCATGGCTTGTAAGTGTTAAATGTGTGAAGCCGGATTTGAACACAGGCCCTCCCAACTCTAGGGCTGTTGCTCTATTCACTGAGCCACTTAGATACTCTGTAGCAGTTTGTTTCTTGTATAATGTTTTATAACTATTTTTAAAGCTATTAATAATTCTTCCAAATCTTTCTTCCTTAGCTTTCACTTATTTTCTGACTTTGCCTTTCCTGCTGTCATTTTTTTTTAGATTTCCTTTGATTTGTATTTTAAGGTCTGTATCCTGATTGCTAACAATATATGTTGTTTTTGAAAGTGAATTGTTAAATTTAACCACTTGGGGTCTTGGAGTTTGCAGCATCTTTTTTTTTTTTGGAGGGGTGGTCTATGAATTCTTTCAGTTAGGATTTCATTTCATATCATCAGGATTCTGTGCAGTTTTCTTATGTTATTCCTTATTTGTGGCATTAATTTAAACTTTTCATACTGTTCTGTTCTTCTGGGAGAAATATGATCCTCAGATGATCTCTATGTAACCTGTCTTCAGGATCAGTATGCTTTGCTTATATAAAGAGCATAAGTTATGTTTTATGTTTTAATGTTGCTGTTCTTTACCTCTCTTTTACTAGATTGTCTTTAACTTCTATATACATGCAGTCCCATTTTATTGTTCTCTCTTATTTCTTTGGTAAAACTAGTGGATTCAACTGCAGATCCCAGTTTTTCTATTCTGTCAACTATTTTTGCTATTCAGACCATGAATTCTGTTCACATAATTCCCTTTTAAACCATTCAAGAACAATATATTGTAATTCCACATTCTTCTCAACCCTCCACACAGCCTTTTGTCTTATCAACTGTTGTGTCATTTCCCTTTGTTTTATAGTATGTATTCATAAATGCTTGAACTAATTTCCCAGATATGGAGGCCATATTTCTTTCTTATTGTCAACATGTTTTGTTTGTTTTGGTTTTTTTCTGTTGATTTATCTGCTTAAAGTCTCACACTTGTTTTTTCTTCCTGAGATCTTTTGTAATTTTAATCTTTTTTTCTCTTTTACTTTCCCCTATAGCTTACTTTCTCACTCTCTTATTCCCTTTCCTCTGATGTTGGTTTCCTTGAGTATTGAATCTCAGAGCACCTAAGTCTCCTCCCACCAGAATATGATCCTAGATCATTTCGAAAAGTGACTTTTGCATGGGTAGAACTGGACCCAGATGGATGCTGAATAATTTTGCTTATTTTTAGTGAAATGTCCCCCAGTACAGCCCCAAAACATATACTGTATGCTTTCCTGGCATCTTATCCTGCTCCCTCTCTTCCTCCACTGTCTGGTCCAGCATCAACAGTTCAGTTAGCTGCCACACTGGTACTACAAGGTTGATTCTGTAGTTTGTTACTCTGAAATTCTGGGAGGAGGGTATGGTACATGTGGTGCTGAGTCTCATTTCAAGTCCAGGAATGTGTCTTTGCCCTCTCCCTCAGTTCCTGGCACTCAAGGAGAGAGTTGTTTGTTTGTGTTTTTCAGCAAAGAAAGCTGTGTCCCAAAGGCACTAGCTGTGCAACCCATGGGAAGTTGCCTAGTCTGGAGGAGTGCAGGCCATTCACAAACTAGTTCCTGGATCTCCACGGAAAAGATAAAAGGGAGAGGAAATCAAGGTGTAGAATTTTGCTTCAATACTGTATGGCCAGGCTAGTGCAAACCTCTACTTGTAGTGAGGTGCTGAGTGAGCTCAGTGTAGATGTCAGTTCATGTCCATTTTAAAAAAAGCTACTTTGGATTCCTACTGCCATTTATGGAGACAGCTTAAGTTTCTTTATCTTTGGTGCATAATTTGTGCTTTGGAGAGGTTTGAGAGGTCAAGGATAATAGAGTGCTCCATCTTGTTCATCCAAAAGCCATGTGTAAGTCTCATATCTTAATAATCATATCTCAATCAACCAATCAACAAACATCTTTCACTTGCTGAGCAATGTGCTAAGTCCATGGATGGGGACCAGCACAGAGTCTAAACTGAAGAGAGATTCCCTGTTGATGGTGAGGTCTTCCAAATATTCCTAGGTGGACATAACAATATGCTGCTTGAAAAATGTCTTTGGAACATTGTAGAGTCTCCTTTCCATATAGATGAACAGACTCCCTCTCACTCCGCTAGGATCTGAGGAGTACATGGGGATGTGTGTCCAAATGTTACAAACAAACCCATTATAGACCTTGTGTGTATAGCTTGGTTCATTGTACTGAACATATTGAAAATTTGACTGACCTAGTTCATCTTAGATGAGTTATTTTACTTCTCTTGCCATCTGTAAATATGTTTTGCCATCTGTAAAATGTAGGTGTTGGATTAGATGTCAAAACTGCACAACTTTTCCCTCTTTGTTTTTTAAAATATTTTTTAGTTTATTAAAAAAAAACAAAAACATAAACAAAACAAACAAACAAAAAACACCTTGCTTATTTCCTGAAGGAATATTTAATTGTAATTATGCCCATGTTGTATTGTGCTAGAAAGTTTTACCTGTAGATTTTTTGGAGTCATTCTGTTCTCTGGGTTTGTGTCCTGGACTTCCCCATAATCAAAGTAGTTATTTATCATGGGGTTCTTTTTCTTTCTTCCAAATTTTAACTTAACTTTGAATTTTGTGTTTAGGCTGAGTTTTGTGTACTATTAATGGGGATGTCTGGGATGATTCTTCATCCTCTTAGATCCTTCTGCTATTTTTTTTGTTCTTTATTTTGTTTTTGTGTGTTTTTCATGGGAGCAGGATATTTGGTTTTGTATTATTCTAGGAGCTTAGGGCCAAATCAGGTTAGGGATCTGTATGTCCTCAATGCTCCCTAAATAGTCTGATATGTGGCAAACCCTGAGCATTGCCCACCTTTTCTAAATTCTGGTCCAAGTTTGAGCATGAGCAGTAATCCTGTGGTCTGTCCCTAGTTGGAAGACCTAGTAGAGTGAAGCTGAACTCAGTCATTTTCATCTAACTGGCAAACTCAGTAGGTTAACAGTGGCAGAGCTGTGGATTCTCCTTTGTTCTGGAATTCTTTCCCTGAAAATTCCATTGCACTCTGTAGCCTAGACTAGTGACTGAAGTAGAGACTCATGTTCACTCCTGGGTTCACAGCTACACAGCTGCTGCTAGCTTCTGATATTGATCTCCACTCAATACATTGCCTAGGGCATGAGATCTTTCCTTATACAAGAACACCAGTTCTCAGAAGAGTTCCTCCTCATGTAGCCCTGTATATATGACCCAGAATTGAGTCATGAATGATAGAACTGTTGTTGGCTCCTCTTTTCATCCCTGTATGAATTACAGTGCCCTAGTATGGATCTAAGCTCTCTTTTTGTCCTTGAACAAAACCTTGATCCTCTTTCACTTTCTAGTTACTAGAATACTTCTTGTGTCATGCTCCTAGCCACACTGGGTCCACAAATGGTGTACAAACCTTTCTATTTATCTCTTTATGCTGACATGGGCTGGAAAATGCTACAATGTGATGTGTTTGTTTATTTGTTTCTTGACTTTCCAGCTCAGGATTTGGTTTGGAGCATTTTTTAGATCTTTGTTGGAGAATATCTACTATACTTCTTTCTACTCTGGTATCTTACTGATGTTTTCTTTCTAATAATGACATTGAAATTTATTTCTCATGAATTTACTACATGATTTGAACCTCTACCCCTTCATAAAATATTTATTGATGAACTGACAAAACTGTCTTTTGAAATAATAGTTGTTCATATTTCTCAATAATAATTTTCTATAATTAAGTAAATATTTAAGTTATCTAATTTACAAATTGTTAACAAATATAATCAATAGAAAGCCAAAACATAAATAATTTTATTATAGTTTGGATATGGGGAAGTTCAAAACCAGAGTCACTTCAATCCCTCAATGCAATAGTAGATAGTTTCTCTTCACTTCGGGAAACACAATTTCATCATTCAGTTAACATCAGATACTGATTAAAGTCTCTCAGAAATCCTCTTCACATTTTTCCTCAAGATTAGAATTATATAAACTCTCTCAAAAATAGGTTATTTCTTTCTCTTTGGTTCTTCTTTGGTCACTACATTAAACTGTCTCTTCAGAATACAGCATGTATGTTATTTCTTTACATTTTTTCATACATTGATCTTCATTGTATTTTTCTTCTATTATAGTTAAAGTGGTCTTCAAAGGAAAATGTTCCTCTTCAATTTCGTTCTTTGTACTTTATCAATAATTTATCTAACTTCTCTTTAAATGAAAGGTAAAATTCCATATTCTCTCCAATTTCATAAGAAGAAATATTCATTGAAAGAAACATAAAAGTCTATCATCCAATCACTTTTTTAGAAACATTCATTTGACTCTTAAAGATATATTAATAGTATTGTTGATTTCTGTGGGAGTGCTTAGTAAAACATATGCTAATATAAAAAAATTAAAAAGAAAGAAAAAATGAGTTCAGAAAAACTAACCAACACTGCAGCTAAGTTACATACAGTATTTGAAATTTATATTTCCCTACTTCTGCAAAAGAAGAGAGGTATGTGCTTTTTTGTTTATTGTTCAAACAAATCTTGGTAATTATAACTGCTTAACATTTTAACAGTGATTTGGATAAAGGAATAGATGGCACCCTCCTCAAATTTATAGGTTACAAAATGCTGGAAGAGATAACTAAGAAATGGGATGATAGAGTCAGGATTAAAGGAAAAAAGACCTTTGCAACCTGAAAAATTGAAGTAAATCTCATGAGATAAAGTATTCCAGGGATAACTGCAATGTATCGCATTTTACCTTTGTGAAAATGAAAGTGGGTGGGGGAAAATATATGGGAAAATTATGAAATTCTTGATGGTTTTTTACTAAAATATTAAATATTAATTTATGTATTATCAAAATAGCCATGTCATGTGGAAATTTTTGACATTTGACTCTGAAATTTCCCTGAATTTTCTCCCTCCTTCATCCTATAGGTAATTACGTCTTCTTAGATCCTCTTAACAAGAAATTATGGATTCTTCTGTGCATTTCTACTTCTTAGGTGTTACTTAGACAAATTGGATTGAGAAACACTAGCCTAAGATATAGAGGGAAGTTAGGGAGAAGCAGAAATTTCCTTAACAAGGCAAACATTCTGCACACTTTCAAAAACTTTTTTGTTTTATTTTTTTCCTCTATGCCCATGTGGAAAGGGAGATGAGTGGATGGGGAAAGCATTTGTTGCTAGCTTTGTTTGCAACAATGATTTTTTTTTTGTAAATGTAGTAATAAGTAGCTCTGTCTTCTTAATTATTTTAGAATGATTTCTTTATCTTAGGTTCTTTGTGAATATAGTAGAAATAATAAGGCACAAGTGAGAAGAATAAAGGAAGGAGGTGAAGAGAGAATTGCACTATATAATAAGATGGTCATAAATAGCCAGTGAGTTTGGAAACGCAGACATAAAGTTCCTGTATGTGAAAACGGCTACAGACTGTCAGAGGCAGAAATACTTCTATTATTTTAGGCACTCATCACATACTGACTGGGATGCTAATCTCTCTTGCCTTCAAGAGTAAAAATTAAAATTTTAAAAAGGAAGAAAAACTAGAGCTTGTATCAGAGGAGAGTCACAAAAATGATTAAAGGTTTGGAAAACCAGGTCTTTTTGAAAAGGTTAAATTAACTGAGATTATTTACCCTGGAGAAGTACAGGCTGAGAGTTGACTTTGTCCTTGTCTTCAAAGATATGAAGAGTTATTATATAGAAGATGGAGACCAGCTGTTCACCATCTCAGAAGACAGAAGGGGAAGGGGGTAAAGAGCTGGGCTCAGACCCAAACAGAAGGGATTTAAATTATATATAAGGGAGAACTTTCTGACAGTCAGAGCTGTTAAACACTGTACCAGATTACTAGGGGAATGTGGAAATCTCCTTTGCTGGAGGTCTTAAATAATTAGTTAGTAATTATTTACATTCAATCATGTTTAGAGTTTAGGGGGCTAGATTAGATGAACTATCCAGGAACATTTTAATCCTTAGACTTTGTAATTATGATGAATTTGCAATAAATTATATATATTATATATACACACATATACATACATACACATATCTATATGCACGCACAAGACATATGCATATATGTTTGCATATATGCATGTCTATATTTGTGTCTATGTATGCACATGTATGCATTGTGTGTCTATATGTACCTGTGTGCATATATGCACACATGCACATATATGTATGCATGCATGTTTACAAGATTAAGAGACATATATAAGACCAACAAGAAACCAAATACTCTTTATTTCTAATCCTGTCCTTATTTTGGAAAACATTTTGCCTTTTTTCTTTAAAAGACTCAACATGGAAAAATAAATTTTTCTGGGTTGGTTTTAAGATTTAGTAATCACTATATTTTTAACTCCAAATTAATTTTGTCTTCTAGAAGCCATACAAAGTAGTTGTTTTCTCATTTTACATTTTGAAAAAAAATCTTGATTCCTTCAACTCTCTACTTTGGATCCCCTCTTCAGCTGGAATGACAGGTATTCTGCCATTACTCACCTAAGATTTTAGAGCTGAATGGAACATTAGAGATCATTTAGTATCATTAACATTGTTTATAGATTAAGACACTGTAGCAGCAAACACCCCAAGCATCCTCAGGATTTGCTGCCAACACAGGTTCTTGGATCTGCTTTGCTAAAGGAAAGCAACTCAAAATGGGTTAACAAGCTTACTTTAATCAGTCAAATATGTATCATTTACCTAGTTCAGGGGAAAAAGGTCAGCACCCTGAACTTCAGAGTATACAGACAGAATTATCAAGACAGAAACAGATTAAGTAGACAGCTTTCCAAACTGTCCAACGATTACATCCATACCAAATCAACATCTGGGTTTCAACATCTGGGTTTTTCAAAGCTGGGGGGCTCTGCACAACGGCTTTCCAGAATCCAGATCAAATCACAGAACACTTCTCAAAGTGAGCCCCAAAACAAAGCTACACATGAGGGCTTATATAGCCTTCTCCTGGCTCAGAGAATGTAACAACCCTATTGACTCACTGGCCAATCAAGAAGTATCTACTGAAAAACAAGCCTCCCACCCCAGGCTCCAGGTGCCTAGGGGCAGGGAAGATCTTAAAATTTACATTCCCATTACAGACACATGGTCCAGATATGTAAAATGACTTATCAAAGGTGACATAACCATTTAGTGAAAGATTTAAGCCTAGAATTCAAATTTCCAACCACCTCCTACAGTCTTCTTTCCTGTATATTCCAATGGCTCCTTTAAAATAATTGAGGCACAAAAAAGATAGAAAATGAAAATTATAAGCTAGAATTCTTACTTCAGTTATGTCATACTCTATAAGAAGATTTTTTATATGATTAGCCCACATTAAGTAAAACCAAAAGTAGGTTGTTAATCTTGGTGGTAGTGGTGTTTCCACATACCACACACACACACACACACACACACACACACACACACACACACACACAC
>NW_027187419.1:34487965-34507195 GCF_028583685.1 Petaurus breviceps papuanus | reverse complement strand
CACACACACACACACACACACACACACACACACACACACACACACACTGATTCATAGAGCCTTTACTGACTAATGTAAAAGTTCAATCTGGTTGCAAAGTGATTTTGATATTGAACAGCCTTTTCTCACTAGATTGAAGGGTACTCAATCTTATATCTACTCATAATAATATGTTGTTCATAAGGAGCTTTTAGTTTTTCATTTCATGAACTCTTGAATGTGAAGGATGTGGAAGAATATAGCAATTAATACATCAAGTGAAGATAACTTTAAAGGATTTTTAGAATAAATATGTTGAATATCTGATCTCAATTTAAAAATCAATGCTACTGAACAGTAGATGCTAATAAAGAAAAAAAAAACATTATTTCTATTGCCCTGGTTCTTAATGTCATCTGAAACATACATGCTTTCTTTTCTTCCCCTTCAAATGAGGAAGAAAATGGGGCATAAAGGTTTTCCTGATATTTAATTCAAGAGACATAAACTTAATGGAAACCACTCACCTATTCATAATAATTTTCAATGCCTTTTTGAAATTATCGATCTAATCTATTCTTTCTTCATCCTACTGACCTTCCTCCCACAATGTGAAAGTTTACTCAGGGAAATTTTGGGGATGGACTATAAAAGAGAATGGTAAAATTTCTTTAGGAAATAAAGAGAAGCTTTGTCATCTAATTCAGGTAGCCTTGATCTCAATAAAATCATCCTAACTAGAAAATTGTCTTTATACAATCTGAAATATGAATGAATAGGGGGAAAATACCTTTTACTAAACTAAACTTGGAGATACAAATAGAAAAGAAAGATATTCTCCATTCTTATATATCTCATGTTCTAATTAGGAAAGACAACTTCTCACCTTCTATTGTTCTGAATATCAAGAAACAAAAGAATGAATTCCAAAAATTACTGACCAAATGAACCAGATATTTCTTCCCTAGCAAAATCATAACACAAATTGGCAAATGGCATCTTATTAAATAACAACTCATATAAAAGGATTCAGCTACAAGATGAATGGGAAAATCAAGTGGTCCTTAGAATTTAGCAACAAAGTAGATTTCCATGTTCAAGGGTCCTTAGTTTAGAGATGCATGGCAAATGATAAGGCCTATTCATCTTTCTGAAATAAAATAATGAACATAAGCAATTCACTCTCCCTTTCCTCTCACCTTTGACTGAATCCTCTAGTTAATTAAGGCAAAAGCAGGACTGTTTTCTCCTTGACAGCTGGAATTATTTTCATGTATTCTTAGCAAGTAGCACAGCACCAGGTATATAGTAGGTGTTTAATAAATGCTTCTTGATTCACTGGCTAATTGGTTGTTGGAGTTTTTTCACCAAATAATTGAGTCATCAAATCTATGCTGAACACTAAATATATGTCAGGCAGTGAAAGTTTTAAAAATTATAAGAGACTCTCGCAGAGCTTTAAATTAAACAGGAGATTTAAAAACGGCAAGTACAATGATGATAGAAGGCAGCAATAAAAGAAAGATTCAAAATCTTTGTGTAGCAATTGGATTGAACTTCCTTAAGTTCTATGTAAGATAGAGTATTTTTTCAATTTATTTATTTATTTTTAATTTTCAACATTCATTTCCACAAGATTTTGAGTTATAAATTTCCCCTCCTGTCTGTCCCCTAACCCCATCCCAAAATAGCTAACCTACTGAATTCCCCCTTCCCCAATCTGTTCTCTCTAATATCCTTCCCCTTCCTCCCCCCAACTTTCTAGTAAGGCAAGATAAATTTCTAAACCCCAGTGCCTGTAAATATTATCTCCCAGCTGCATGTAAAAAAAAAATCCAAAGAACAAAAACATTTTATACACATTTGTTTTTAAAACTGAGTACCAGATTCCCTCCCCTTCTCCCTCCTCAGCCACCCCCACTGGGAAGATAAGCAATTCAATATAGCTTATACATGTGTAGCTATTCCAAACATTTCCATAGTAGGTATATTCTGAAAGAATAACTATATTTCCCTGTATCCTATCCCATCCCTCACCTATTCCATTTTCTCCTTTGACCCTATACTTTTTCAAAAGTGCCTGCTTCTAACTATCCTCTGCCCCAATTCTCTCTTTCCACCATCCCGCCTCTTATCCCCCCCCCCCCCACTTTGCCATAAGGTAAGACACACTATTAAGTGTGCATGTTATTCCCTCCCTAAGCCAAATTCAATGAGAGCAAGGTTGTCCCATTCCCTTTTATCTTCCTGCTCTTCCCCTCCATTGTAACACTTTTCTCTTGCCTTTTTTATATGAGATGATTTACCCTAATCTATTTCTCCCTTTCTTCTTCTCCCAATATATTCCTCTAACACCTCTTAATTTTATTTTTTAGATATCATCCCTTCATATTCAACTTGTCCCCTGCCCTCTATCTATGTATACATGCAGATACATATGCACACCCTCACATATATATTTATAGATACCTATACCCTCCTATACTTACATATATGTGTATATATACACATATGTATTCCCTTCAATTGCCCTCATATTCAGAAAAGTCTTGAGTTACAACTATTATTTTTCCATATAGGAGGAATGTAAATAATTCAACTTTAATAATTTCCTTATGATTTCTTTTCCCAGTTTACCTGCTCATGCTTCTCTTGCTTCTTGTATTTGCAAGTCAAATTTTCTGTTGATCTTTGGTCTCTTCATCAAGAATGCTTGAAAATCCTCTATTTCATTGACTGATCATATTTTCCCCTGAAGCATTATACTCATTTTTGCTGGTAGGAGATTGTTGGTTTTAATCCAAGCTCCTTTGACCTCTGGAATATGATATTCCAAGCCCTTCAATCCCTTAGTGTAGAAGCTGCTAGGTCTTGTGTTATCCTGATTATGTTTCCACAATACTTAAATTGTTTCTTCCTGACTGCTTGCAGTATTTTCTCCTTGACCTGGGAACTCTGGAATTTGGCTATAATATTCCTAGGAGTTTTCTTTTTGGGAACTTTTTCTTTTTTTTTTTTTTTAGAAGCAATCGGGATTAAGTAACTTGCTCAAGGTTACACAGCCAGTTATTTCTGGGTGTGGTGCTGAGTATCTGAGCCCGGATTTGATCCAGGTCATCCCGACACTGGAGCCGGTGCTCTTACTCGCTGAGCCACCTGGCTGCCCCTTGGGATCTTTTTCAAGAGGTAATCAGTGAATTCTTTCAATTTCTGTTTTGCCCTCTGTTTCTAGAATATCAGGGAAATTTTGCTTTATAATTTTTGGAAAGATGGGGTTTAGGTTCCTTTTTTTTTTATCATGGCTTTCAGGTAGTCCAATAATTTTTAAATGACCCATCTTGGATCTATTTTCCAGGTTAGTTGTTTTTCCAATAAGATATTTCACATTGCCTTCTATTCATTCGTTTGTTTGTATCTGTTTTTTAGTACCTTGATTTCTCATAAAGTCATCAGCTTCCATTTGCAGGAATTATTCTCTTCAGTGAGTTTTTAAAATTACTTTTTTGACAATTTCTGGCAAATTTGGCTTTTTAAGGCATTCATCTCCTCATTTGCTTTTTGGACCTCTTTTGCCATGTGACTTAGTCTATTTTTTTATGTTGTTATTTTCTTCAGTCAGGCTGTTGACTCAATTTTCTTGATTTCCTTGCATCATTCTCATTTATCTTCCCAATTTTACCTCTACTTCTCTTACTTGGTTTTCAAAATCCTTCTTGAGCTCCTCCATGGCTTGTAACCAATTCATATTTTTCTCAGGAGCTTTTGATGCAGGTGTTCGGAATTTATTGTCTTCATCACATTCCATGCTTTGATCCTTTTTTCCCTAAAAAAAGTAATCTATGGTAGTATTTTGTTTCTTATACTTGCTAATGTTGCCAGTCAATTACTTGACTTTTGAACTCTTTGCCACAATAGAACTCTGCTTTCAGAATGGAGAGAACTTTGTCCCAAATTGCTGGGGTTTCCACAGCTGCCAGAACAATTAGGAGGGTGCCCTGTCTGTAGTCCCCACAGCCTCTAGCACCTGGCCACACACCCTAGGAGCTACACCCAAGACCATGATCCAGATCCAAGCAGGTCAAGGCAAAAGCAATAACCCTCTGAATGGTCACTTGGTCCCCCTACAATCTGCAGAACAGGAGCTCCTGATGTAGCCATATGGCATAGCTACTACCACAACTCTGCCGCTTCTTGCCCCAGGGACAGGAGCCAGACCCCGATCTTTCCAAACTTTTTCCAACAGAGTCCCACACTGACCTTTTATTTTGTATTTGGTATTTGTGGGTTGAGAAGTCTGGAAACCACCACAACTGCTGTTGCTTCACTCTCCTGAAGTCTACTCTGGCTGCTGCTGGTCAGAGCTGCTATGGGCCAAAACCAAAACTCACATGGGGCTGGGCTAGGCTCCCAGCTTGTTACTAAAGTCCCTTCCTGCTGGCCTGCCAGGTTGCCTTCAGCAGATGATTTGTTTCTCTCTGTGACTTTGTGGGTTCTGTAGCTCTAAAACTTGTTTAGACTAATTTTTTACATGTATTCATGGAGGTGGAAGCCAGAGCTCTGGGGAAGTTTTGTTTCTACTCCACCATCTAAGATAGAGCATTGTAACTGATTTGAGATATTATCAAACATTTCAATGATATAAGGGGAATTTAGCCCTCAAAAGATTCTGTCTGTGTGACTACTTTATAAATGTATTCAAGTATCTCTTTTCATTGCAGAGAATTCAAAAGATGAAACATGAAAAAAGGGTGGAAAAACTATAGTAAATTGCCAAGGAGCTAACTTATAACAAATATTCAACATTGTGATGACAATAGCAAAATGAACATACACAATAGAGTTAAGCAAAATACTATTGTTTTCTTCTTGGATTTTTTTTTGAGATGGATGAAACTCTTACCATCTGATGAGTATTTACAAATAATATTTGGTTAAATGTTGATATTTCAATTAATATTCCCCAATTTATAATCAAAGAATATGAATAGGCTTTTCTCAGGAAAAGCAATCCAAGCTGTCAACAAACATTAAAAATACTCTAACTCACTAATAATTAGAGAAAGTGAAATTAAAACAACCACCTCAAACCTATCATAGTGGCTACGTTGGTAAAAAATGGAGGAAACAAAGTGGAGGAGCTGTGAGAAAATATATGATTTAATGCACTGTTGTTGGAGCTTTGAAGTAGACCAACTATTCTGAAGAGCAATTTGGAACTATGCCTGAAAAACTATTAAACTAAAAACTCTTTGACCCACCAATATTACCTTTAGTTCTATACCAGCAAAGAGTTCAAGGAAAGAGGAGAAAATCCATATTAAAAAAAAGTATTTATAGTAGCTCTTCTTGTGGTGACAAAGAATTGAAACTTGAGGGCATGCTCATCAATTAGAAAATGACTGAAATAGTCACAATATATGAATATGATGGAATACTATTTTACTGTAAGAAAAAAATAGTGGGGGTAGTTTCAGAAAAAAACCTGAGAAAACTTTTGTGAAGTAAAATGAACATAATAAGGAGAATAGTTTATGTAATTTCAGCAATATGTAAAGATAATTAACTTTGAAATACTTGGGAATGCTGATTAAAATGTTGACCAACCATATTTCCAAAGGACTGGTGATAAAATATGCCAATCACCTCCTGGCAGAGAGTTGATACACTCATTTTAGATTAATGCTTTTTTTTTCTTTTCTATTTTTATCTTCTTTCCCTTTCTCTTTTTGTCTTCCTTTTTCTTTCTGTGTTTTTTATGGGGGGGGTGTAAATTAATGGATGGGTCTGTTTCACATGGCTATACATATTTCTAATGGATTTTATTTTTCTTACCTTTTTTATGGTTCAGAAAAGGGGGAGGAGAAAGAGAATTCAGAGCTAAAAATAAAATTTAATTTTGAACAACACTTGTGAAACCCTATATATCTTAAGACCTAAGTATTAATAACATATTGAGGCAAAGAGCTATTCCTCAAGGTCTTTTACTTTTTTTCCTAGTAAAGACCAGATTTTATATCCTGTAATTATATTCTGTGACTATCTCCTCTAAGAATACAAATATTGCAAATGCCCAGACAGTCACTAGAATAGCTAAGTGGATGAATGAGTTAATAGGTCTCAATTTAGACCTTTTCTATTCAAAGCATTTTTTGTTCGCTTGTTTTTGTTTTGTTTTGTTTTTATCAGTGAACTGGATATAAACATTCAATGTATGTTTTGAAATTTTGAGATGACTTGAACTTGGAAGAGGTAGCTTATATGATAAATGATAATACTTTTTCAAAATAATCATGCTGACCTTAATGAAATAAATGAAGTAAAAGTTGGCACAAATTAGGGTAAACTCTATCATTAAGGTTGGAAAATCCAACTATATAAATGAAAAATAGAGAAAATTTTGGTAATAATTTATTTAAAAATTGAGGTGTTTCTCTTTTTTAAATTTTCACTGATTTCTATCTTTCCACTCATCTCTGCTCCACCATATGAAGTAATGGAAAACATTTCCACATCAGCAATGGTATATAAAAAAGCAAGAAACAAAGAAAAAATATGCTTCAATCTGCACTCAGAATCTATCAGTTTTCTCTCTTTTGGTGGATATATTTTTCATCATGAGTTCTTTAGAATTGTCACAAATTATTACACTGATCCGATTTAGCTACTGATCTGAGTAGCTAAATCTTTCACAGTTGATTATCATTACAATATAATTGTTACCTTGTATTGTTCTAATATCAGTTCATATAAGTTTTCCAGGTTTCTTTAAAATCATCTACTTCGTAATTTCTTATAGCACAATATGAGTACATGACAAGCTATTCCCCAAGTGATGGACACCCACATTATTTGCAATTCATTGCCACTACAAAAGATCTGCTCTGGATATGTTTGTACACATAGGTCCTTTCCCTTTTTGTATTATCTCTTTTGTTATATTCTTAGTAGCAACATTGCTGAGTCAAAGGGCATGTGCAGAATTTTTCCAAATTTCTCTCAAGGTGGTTGGACCAGTTCATACTTCCAACAATAGAGACTTAGTGTATCTATTGCAGCACATCCTCTCCATCCCTTGTAATTTTCATTTTCTGTTATGTTAGCCTAATATGATGGATGTGAGGTGGTACCTAAATGTTGTCTTATTGTGAATTTCTCTAATTTTTAGTAATTTAGAGCATTTTTCATATCACAATTAATAGCTTTATCATATCTTAAAAATGACCTGGACATATCTTCTAACCATTTATCAATGAGGGAATGGCTTTGTAAAAAATAAATTTGACATATATATATAACACATATACATATATACACATACATATATGTGTATATATATATGCTAAATAAAATGTATTTTATCACAGAAGTTTGATATAATTTTTCCTCTTATTGGTTTGCCTGCTCATTTTGCAGAATTTATTTTATTTTATTTTATTTATGCAAAATCATCATAGGAATAGACCTAATAGATCTATTAGGGAAACATGGAAAATTTTTCATTTTTGCCTCCGGTGATTCTTCTCTGTATCTTGTTTAGTCATAAACTCTTTCCTTATACATAGAACTGATAGCTATTTTTTCCATATTCTAATTTGCTTGTGATATCATCCTTTATATACAAACCATGTATCCATTTTGATCTTGTTGCACTGTGGGAGAAATTAGTCTATCTCTAGTTTCTGCTACACTGCTTTCCAGATTTCATTAATTTTTGTTGAATTGCCCCCCAAAATAATATTATTTTTCAAAAGTAGATTTCTGTGTTTATTTTCTTATGTATATTGTATACTTAATGTCTTCCATTGATCAACCAATCTATTTCTTATATGCTACCAGGTTGTTTTCATGATTACCACTTTGTAGTATAGTTTTATAACTGGTACTACTAGTTAACATAACTTCCTTTTTTTTCATGAATCTCCCTAATATTTTCAAAATTTTATTCCTCCAGGTTAATTTTGTTATTATTTTAAGCTCTGTGAAATAATCCTTTGAATTTTTGTTGGTATAGCTCTGAAAAAAATAAATTAATTTAGTTAGCATTGTTATTTTATTATACTAGTCCAGCCTACCCATTAGTGAACACTCGTTCACCATATGTTTGGATCTATATTTATGTGAAGAGTGTTTCTAGTGTTTTTAAATAGGAAAGCGTATTGTCTTTTGTTAAAAGCTTTTTCTGCATCTATTTATGCACTCATGATTTTTGTTGAGTTTATTATAGTTCTGTGATTAATTATGCTTATATTTTATTATCATTGAACAAGTTCTATATTCCAGGTATAAATTCAACGTGTTCATGATGTATCGTCTTTCTGATATATTGCTTTAATCTTCATACTAAAATTTTTACATTAAATTGTTGCATTACTATTTCATTAGAAAAAAAATCCACAGTATTTTTGTTTGCTTTCTTGTTTTTTTCTGTATGTTTTTGACTTTCAAGTTTTACTAATCAAAATCATATTTATTTCATAAAAGGATTTTCAGTAGGACTTCTTTCTTTTTCAAAGTTAAAATACTACTGTTATTAACTATTCTTTGAATGTTGGTAGAATTTCCTTGTAAATCAGTCTGATCCTTTTCTTCCTTATGGAGCTTATTTATGGTTTATTCAATTTCTTTTTCTAAGAGGATTATTTAAATATCTTATTTCCTTTTCTTTTTATCTGGGCAAACTTATAGTTTATAAGCATTCATTCATTTCATTGAAATTATCATGGGTTTTTGGCATATAATTAGGCAAAAAAGCACCTAATAATTACATTAGTTACCTCTTCATTTGTTGTGCATTGACCCTTTTCATTTTTGAAACTGTTAATTTGGTTTTCTTTCAGTTTTTAAGAAGAAAGACAATTGCTTATTTTTTTATATTTCCATAAAAAGAGCTCCCAGTTCTATTTATTGTTTTTTATTTTAATTTCCATTAATCTTGTCCTTAATTTGGTCATTTCTATTTCAATATTTAATTAAGGATTTTAATTTTTTTTCCTATTTCTGTTAGTTGCATGCCCAAATCATTAATCTGCTCTTTCTCTTTTATTGATGTAAGTGTTTAGAGGTATGCATTTTCCCACTAAATACAGCATGGTTGCATTGTACAACTTTTGATATACTGATTAATTTTCATTGTTATCTTTAATAAAATTATTGATTTTTCCTATGATTTGTACTTTGACCTACTTATTTTTTAATTTATAAATCCAAAGTCCAATACTGAATATAATTTTAATATATTGTGGTCCAAAAATGGTGCATTTAATATTTCTGATTCTCTGCATTTGTTTGTGAGAATTTTATGCTAGTTTTTATGAAAGTGTAATGGAAGATAAGAAAAAAAAATCTTTTTCTCACATTTAATATTGACCAGAGGTCTCACATATCTAACTTTTCTAAAATTCTATCACTTTAACTTCTCTCTGTTTTATTTTATGTATAAGTATGTCTAGATTTGAGAGGGATAAATTAAGGTCACCCACTAATATAGTTATATTTTCTGTTTTCCCTTGTAATTCATTTAACTTTTCCTTCAAGAAATTGGATGTTATGCAATTTGGTGCGGTGTTAACTTATTTTCTATGATACTTTTTAGCAAAGTGTAATTTGCCTGATTATCTCTTCCTTTCAGGTCTATTTTCATCTTTGTTTTGTCTGAGATCATGCTTGCTATCCCTTTTGTACTTCAGTTGAAGCATAATATATTTTGTTCTTGCCCCTTATTTCAACTCTGTGCATGTCCTTCTATTTCAAGTGTGACTCTTGTAAAAATACATTTTTGGATTTTGATTTGCAATTCATTCTGCTATCTTCCTTTTTAGGATAAGTTCATCCAATTAAAATTCATAATTATGATTATTTTGTATTTCTTCCAATCTTCTTTTCATTTATTTATCTTTCTCTCTTTTTACCCTATCTCTTCTCAAAAGTCTATTTTACTTTTGCCCACGGCCTCCATTGTTTCAGCCTCCTTTTGTCATCCTTCACCTTTCTCTCTTCCCCTTCTCCTGGTACTTTCCTGTTGGGTAAATTGTATAAAATAGATTTTCATATTCAACTGAGTGTTTGCGTATGTATGTATGCATGTACATGTGTATGCATATATATGTGTGTGCATATATATTAATGTCCATAGGTATATGTTTGTGCATGTATATGCATATGTATTTCCCTCTTTGAACCAATTCATATGACGGTGAGGTTCAAGCATTGCCTGTTCCCTTTCCCTTGCCTCTGCATTGTAAAAACTCTTCCTTGCAATCCTCTTTCCTTTGAGATAATTTCCCCCATTCTTCCTCTTCTTTCCCCTTCTCCCAGTGCTTCCCTCCCTTTGATCTTTCCATTTTTCTTATGAGATCGTCCCCTGTAATAGACTAATATCCACACCCACTCTTTAAGTGGTCTTCTTCTAAATTCCCTAATGGAAATATAATTTTTGCACACTACAATCATGATGATCATCCCATATAGAAATGTAAACAGTTTAATGTTTTTATGTCCATTAAGATTTCTCACTCATGTTTACCTTTTTATGTTTCTTTTGAGTCTTGTGATTGAATGTCAAATTTTCTATTCAGCTATAGTTCCCCCCCCCCCCGCCCCCATCAGGAATGCTTGGAAGTTCTCTATTTCATTACCTGCCATTTTTTAATCTGAAGAATAATTTTAATTTTATTTGATAAGATTTTCATGGTTGTAATCCTACTTCCTTTGCCTTCTGGAATATCATTTTCTCAGCATATTGATGCTATAGAGGAGTAACTGCTAAATCTTGTGTGGTTCTGACTATGGCTCCACAACACTGAACTATTTACTTCTGACTGTTTACCAAATTCTCTCCTTATCTTCAGAGCTCAGAAATTTGGTTATTACAATCCTGGGAGATTTTTTTTGTTTTGAGATCTCTTACAGGTGATAAAGAGTAGATTTTTTCCATGTCTAAATTACCCATGTTTTCTAGTATATTGTAGCAGTTTTCTTTGATAGCTTCTTGAAAGAAAAAAAAATATGTATAGGCTATTTCTTTTATCATGGCATTTAGGTAGTCCAATAATTCTTGAATTATCTCTCCTCAATTTATTTTCCAATTCAGTTGTTTTTCTGATGAGCTATTTCCAATAATATTCCATTTTTTACATTCTTTTGACTTTGCTGGTTTTTTATTGATATGTCATAGAGGCATTAGCTTCAGCTATGCTAATTCTAACATTTAAGGGATCATTTTCTTCCTTGACCTGTTGCACATTGTTTTCTATATGGCCACTTCTGCTTTTTAAGGTGTAGCTTTAATTATTGAATTTTTTTAAATTAAATTTTATGTTTATTTTTAGTTTACATCATTAATTTCCACAAGATTTTGAGTTACAAATTTTCTCCCCATCTTTTCCCTATCCACCACCCCAAAACAGTGATTCCACTGAATACCCCCTCCCACAATATGCTCTCTCCTATATTCCCCCCCCTACTTTCCAGTAGGACAAGATGGATCTCTATACCCCACTGCCTATATATCTTATTTCCCAGTTGCATTGAAAAAAAAAAAAAAATATATATATATATATATATATATATATTTTAACATTTGATTTTAAAATTTTGGATTCTAGATTCTTTCGCTTCATCCCTCCTCACTCACCCTTACTGGGAAGATACACAATTCAATATAGGTTGTACATGTGTGGCTATGGAAAACCTTTCCATAGTGGATATATTGTGAAAGACTGAATATATTTCCCTCCATCCTATCCTGCCCCCTACTTGTTCTATTCTCTACTGTCCCTTTTCCCTGTCCCTGTCCCTTTTCAAAAGTGTGTGCTTCCAGTTTCCCTCTCCCCCAACCAGCCCTCCCCTCCACTCCCTTCTCATCCCCTTCCCTCCTACTCTCATGTAGGGTGAATACCCTATCTAGTGTGTATGTCATTCCCTCCCTAAGCCAAATTCAATGAGAGTAAGGTTGATTCATTTCCTTTTGCCTTCCTGTTCTTCCCCTCCATTGTAACAGTTTTCCTTTGCCTATTCTATATGAGATAATTTACCCCATTCAGTCTTTCCCCATCTCCTCTCATTACATTACTCTCTCACCTCTAAATTATAGTTTTTAAGTATCATCCCTTCCTATTCAATTGGTCCTGTGCCCTCTGTCTATGTATGCCTGTACACATATATACACCTATATACCCTCCTATGTAGACATATATATGTATATGTGTGTATATGTGTATATATATACATACATACACACATTTCTATTCCCTTCAACTTTTCTCATATTCAGAAAAGTTTCATAAGTTACAATTTTCATTTTTCCATGTAGAAATATAAATAGTTCAACTTTAATAAATTCCTTATGATTTCTTTTCCCTATTTATCTTCTCATGCTTCTTTTGCTTCTTTTATCTGAATGTCAAATTTTGTATTCAGCTTTGGTTTTTTGTCATGAATGATTGAAAGTCCTCTATTCCATTGAATGACCATATTTTCCCCTCAAACGTGATACTCAGTTTTGCTGGGTAGGTGATTTTTGGTTTTAATTCCAGCTCCTTTGACCTCAGGAATATCACATTCCAAGCCCTTCAATCCCTCAGTGCAGAAGCTACCAGATCCCGTGTTATCCTGATTGTGTTTCCACAATATTCAAATTGTTTCTTCCTGGCTGCTTGTAATATTTTCTCCTTTATCTGGGAACTCTGGAACCTGTCTATATTATTCCTAGGAGTTTTCTTTTGGGGATCTTTTTCAGGAGGTGATCAGTGGATTCTTTCAATCTCTATTTTGCCTTCTGGTTCTAAAAAATAAGGGAAATTTTCCTTGAGAATTTCTTGAAGGATGATTTCTAGGTTCTTTTTTTGATCATAACTTTCAGGTAGTCCAATAATTATTAAATTATATCTCCTGGATCTATTTTCCAGGTCAGTGGTTTTTCTGATGAGATATTTCACATTGCCTTCTATTTTTTTCATTTGTTTGGATTTGTTTAATAGTATTTTGATTTCTCATGAAGTCACTAGCTTCCATTTGCTCCAATCCAATTCTGAAGGACTGATTTCTTCAGTGATCTTTTGAGATTCTTTTTCCATCTGGCTAATTTCAGGCTTTCTTCTTATTCACTTTTTGAGCCTCTTTTGCCATTTGAGTTAGACTATTTTTTAAGGTGTTATTTTCTTCAGTTTGGTTGTTGACTCTCTTTTCATGATTTTCTTGCATCATTCTCATTTCTTTTCCCAATTTTTCCTCCACTTCTCTTATTTGTTTTTCAAAATCATTCTTAAGCTCCTCAATGGCCTGTAACCAATTCATATTTTTTTTTCTTGGAAGCTTTTGGTACAGGAGTTCTGACTTTGTTGTCTTCCTCCCGCTCCATGCCTTCATTCTTTTTGTCCCCCAAAAAGGAATGCAAAGTCAGACTGCTGTGCTTACCCTGCTTCCCCCACTTGCTCATGTTGCCACTCAATCACTTGACTCTTGAGCTTTTTGCCACAGTAGAATTCTGCTTTCAGAGAGGAGAGTTTTGTCCCAAATCACTGGGATTTTCTCAGCTGCTTAATCTATTAGTTGGGTGCCCTGTCAGAAGCCTCCACTGGCTCTGGCACACTGGTCACAGACTCTGGGACTTCCACCCAGGAGAGGGATCCAGGTCCAAGCAGTTTAAACCAAGAGCAATTACACCTCAGCCTGGTCACTTGGTCCTCCTACAATCTGCAGGCCAGGAACTCTGAAGCAGCCATGTGGCTGCAGTCACAGCACCTCAGTTGTTTTTCCCTCTAGTGGCAGAGGCTGGACCACACTCCTGGACTCCCTACTCCCAAAATCCACTGACCTCTGACTTTGTATTTGGCATTTATGGATTGATAATTCTGTAAATCGTCACAGCTTCTGGTGGTACACTCTCCAGATGTCCTTCTAGCGGCATGACTGATCGGGCCACCCCGAGGCTAAAACCTCTGACTCATGCAGGGCTGGGCTCAGCTCCCAGCATGCTATGCTGCCCCCCTCCTGCCAGCCTGTCAGTCTGTCTTCACTGGGAGTTTAGTTTCTCTCTGTCACTTTGTAGGTTCTGTAGCCCTAAAGTTTGTTTAGAGTCATTTTTATAGGTATTTGAGGTGGTTATAGGGGGAGTGCAGGGAGTCTTCCTGCTTCTACACCACCATATTCATTATTGAATTTTTGTACCTCTTTTTCCATTTGGTCAATTTTGTTTTTAAGGTGTTATTTTCTTCAGCATTTTTATGTGCCTCTTTTATTAAATTGCTAAGTATCTTTTCATAATTTGCTTCTTTGCTTTCCTTTCTTTACCTAATTTTTCCTCTACCACTATTATTTGATTTTGAAAATAATTTTTTAGCTCTTCAAAAAATTCTTCTTTGAATTTGGAATTTAAGGGGTGGTAGAACTGAATGTTGTAAACTAAAAATAAATAATTTTTTAAAAAATTGTAAATGCTATGCAAGTACCTAGGATTAAAGGATAATTACTATCAAAAAACAATTCTTCTTTGGCTTGTGCCAATCCAATTTTTTTTTTTTGTGACTTTGCTTCATGGTGTTTTAACTTCATTACTCTCTTCTGAATTTGTGTATTGGTCTTCCCTGTCACCACAGTAACTTTTTTGTGGTCAGGTTCTTTTTTTGTTGTTTGCTCATTTTCCCACCCTGTTTCTTGGTTTTGATCTTTATGCTAAAGTTGGGCTTTGTTCCTTGCATGGGGTGAGATGGGTACTGTCTCAAGCTTCAAGCCTTTTTCACATTGCTATTGTTAGATATAGTTCTGGAAATTTCAAAGTTTTTGGTCCTTCCAAGATGGTGTGATCTGAGAAGAGGTGTGGTCATTCCTCTGTTGACCTGCACTCAAGTCTTTACCCAGCAAAGGCCTCCTGATCCCTTTAGAATTGCAATTAATATTGTTACTCAACATTCTTGATCACTTGTGGCCAAAAGCGATGCTGCTCCTCTGGGCTTCTTCTCCCTCCTGATCAAAATGCTCCTCTCCATCCTTGGCCTCTGCCCCAGAAGTGGGTACAGGCAATGAAGTTGCCAACCCAAATCCCTCAGGGCTCACAGTCCCTCATATCTAAAAGTGCTCCCCTCTGTTCTTGAACGATAGGCCAGAAGTTTATATAGACTTACCAAACAGCATCTGGCCCTGCATCCAGTACTAGCATACTTTTCTGATGAGTTGCTAGGTCTCTTTATCATCTCTGACTTGAAAATTTCCATGCTGCTGTTGATTCTATCATCACCTCCTAGCAACACCAGTGGTGGTTCATCCACATAAGTTCTGGGTCAGCCTCCATCCCTGCTTCTCTCTTTCCAACCTCCTAAATTATCTTGGGATGGAAGAGTGTCACAATCTGAATTTTTGTTTGTTCTTCCACTCTAGAATTTGATTTGATGTGTTATTATAAAGTTTTATGGAGGGGAATGTTGTGTGAGCTCAGATGACTGTTTTCTCTACTTTCCCATCTTGACTCTGCTCCCCAAAGTCTCTGTTAAATCTCTTTTAAAATTATTGTGTATTAAGTACACATAGTAGGTGATTAATAAGAGTTTCTTTGATTAGATTAGATTTTCAATTCAGTTTGTCATATGTAAATTCTATTTCATTTATTATATGGATGTTTTAATTAAAGGTAACAAAGATAGAAGAGCTGAAAGAAATATTCAAAATAATCCAATTCAGCACCCTTATTTTGCAGATGAGGAAGTTGAAATCCAAGGTGATTTACATCCTTTCCCAGTGCCTCATCTGGAGACATGATCAAGTTTTATGTAAATAGTTATCAATGCACATCATCATTTGTACCTCGCCAACTGAAAAAATGTTACTATCATTGTCAAAATGCTTTAAAAATAGGGCAAGACTGTGGGGAAATTATGAATTTAATGGTTTGTCTTTGGCAATATTCTCTCTTGCTTTCTGTAACCTTCCTTTATCTTGGCATTCATCACAGTCAGACACTGTTAAAATGTCAACATGCTATCTGAGAAAGGAAACAAAGTAAGTTGTTACCAGATATTAATATTGAGGAGCAGTAGGCAAATTTGGAAGAAGAAAAAGAGGAGATAAACAACTCACAGAGTGACTGAGTTGGTTTCAAATTTAACTTTTGTTACTTACTTCCTCAGCGAATATTGACAAGTCCTTAACCTTTTTAAATCCAAGCTCCCTCATCTGTAAATTGGGAGTACTGCTAACTATAAGATGCCTCACAGAGTTATTGTGAAATTCCAATGGGATCAGGGTTATAAAATTCCTCACAATCTTTGAAATCCTATATAGATATCACTTTCATTCACCTAGTTCTTTGAGGTTTATCAAGCTCTTTATCCATAGCAATCCATTAGAAAGTTTACAGGGGAATGCTCATGTAAAAAACCTTCTGGAGTTCTCCATTGGCTGCAAAATAATGATCACCTCTCTGATCTTCCTTCAAACTGTTATATAAACTGGTATCCAATCCATCTCTTTCCAGCCTTATCACCCTATCCTTTTGTTCATATCTTCTATGCTCCAGGCAAAATAGATTAGTAATTTATTAGAAACTTAAATATGTTCTAGCCATTCCTGCCTTTTTAAACCACGTGTAGTCTCCCTATGAGCAGAATAAATTTTTATTCCATATCTTTTGGAAGCTAACCTTGAAATTTAAGGTCAAATACCACCTTCTTGATGAAGCCTCTGATGATCATGCTATCTCAAAGTGATTGCCTTTTCCTTTGTACTCTTAATTTTTTTTTCATGTGCGACCATCATCTCAGTCTACCAGGTTCTCAATTTAGGTGTCATCTTTTCTCCTCCATTTTCTCTCACCCTCCATATTCATTCTATTTCCAAGGACTGTCCATAATAACATCCCATTAATACTCCTTTTACCCCTCTAACACTTCCACCCTCCTTGTGTAAAACTTCAACAACTCACCCCTGGACTATCATGATAACATCATGGGGCCTTGCACAAGCTTCTTACAGCTAGAGTCCATACTTCATTCTACAAAGTGATCTTCCTAAAGTGAAAGTCTGACCACATAACCCCCTACTTAATAAAATCAAGTAGCACCATATCTTCTCAAAGTCCAAATGTAAAATGTTCTGGATGTTTAAATTCTTTCATAACTTTCCCTTCAAGTCCCAGCTTCTAAAATCCTAACTTCCACAGGAAGACTTTCCCAGTTCCCCTTGATTTCTAGTGTCTTCCAATTTCCAACTTGTTTATTACTTATTTGTACATAATTGTTTTTATGTTGCTCCCCCATTAAACTGTGAACTCCTTGAAAGCAAGGAAGGGCTTTTCTTTTCTTTTTTTAATCCTTTATGCACTTATCATAGAGCCTGACACTTATTAGATGCTTAAAGAATATTCATTTAATGACATGCTACTTTGTATTATACTTTATAGCTTCAAACAGAGAGGGTGTTTATATTACTACAAGATCACATAAAGTAAGTAACAGAATCAGTCTTTCAACTCAGGTCTTGTAGTAACAAGTTCATTCCTCTTTGAATTGCACCACATTTAAGTTTTTAGGTACAAGCCTTTTTTTCCTTTCTTCATCTACAAATTCCTTAAGAATATCAGACTTTATTGGGAACTTGAGAATTTTTTTCTAAAGTAATCTGAGTTCTTTTGTATCCATTTCATATGAATTTTGAAGATTCTTTTTTAAAAAATTACTCAACTACTATATTTCATAAAATAAGCTCTTGAAATCCATTTTCAAATAATCATCTTTGTTTGTTTATTTGCTCACTTTCACTGTAGTTCTCTTAATCCAGAAGTACTGGTTTAATGACTTTAATTATTTTTCAATTGTGTCCAACTCCTCAAGACTCCATTTGGGATTTTCTTGGCAATGATACTGGAGTGAATCACCATTTTCTTTTCCCTCTCATTTTACTGATGAGGAAATGGAAGAAACTAAGATTTTAACTCAAAAAACAGATTCTTCCTGACTCCAGGCCTTCCACCTCATCCATTGCACCACCTACCTGCCATTTTACCAAAGGGAAAATTCCTCAAAGTCTATAGTGTGGTAAGCTAAAGATATGGACATGATCAAGTTGTCAGCTTCTATTTATACTTCCTTCTTCCCAAAATCATTCTACCCCTTTGTGTATACACACACACACACAAACATATTCATACATACACACACACACACACACACATATATATATATACATACGTATATATAATGTATGTGTATTATGTGCATGTGTCTGTGTGTGTGTCTATGTGTGTGTATCCTTCCAAGAAAAGGCTTGAATAGCCTAATGTAATCATCTGATGATGAGGCAAGAGTAGGAAGAATTTTAAAAGATCCACTTAGTCGAGGATTCATCCTGTTCCATGATTAATAAAAGATTCATTCGATATCTCAAAACAGCTGTCTTTTAGTATTGAGTCATGCGTGTTCTACTGCATGGTTATTATACATTTCCATAACTTTCTCCATGGAGTATACCTCTACTACAGAAACACACACACACACACACACACATATATATATAAACTTTCTAAATTATGCTTTCAGTCTTCAAAATTAAGAATATTCTGAGCTTTTTAGGTTAAGAAAAAAAGTTCCTACTCTTTGACTATCCTTCAGTAAGGACAAAAGTTGTGGGAATGGATCTTTCCCCACAGAGAAACTGAATTAACCAGATTAATCAATGAAGAAAGAACAAAAGTAGGAAAAAAATTCTTCAACTAAGATTTCAGGAATAAACTAGATAAGATAAGGAAGAAGAGAATCCATTATACATTCACTTGATTGATAGGTCAGAAACTTTGATTTGAATGAGAGAGGGCTGTGCAAGGTCAACAGTCTCACTTTTTCCTCCAGATTCATCTGAATCCAGTGAACAGATATTCATCAGGATGACTGGAAATGACCCAGGAGGCAATGGAAGATCCTGGACCATTTACACTAAGGCTTTTTCAGGTACTCACTTAGAGTGAGATAATGCACATTCTGTAAATTGGCCTCTTTATGAAATGACTCAAGGGATGTGACTTCCCTCACTCAATCAAAGTCAACTGCAAGTCATGTCATCATTTCCCTGATCCCATGGTCCTATTCAAAAACAAAGGACAGCCACAGCATGAGAGCAAACCAAGCTGCCTGAATGAGGACCCAGCTAGTTGGGTAACTCAGCTTGTTCTATCAATCTCTGTATCCCTCTCCTCTCCAAAGCAAGGTCAATTTTGATGGCCAAAAGCTGTCCACTTAATTTGGGGTTTGCTCATTAGATTTGTTTCCT
>NW_027187419.1:34464458-34487565 GCF_028583685.1 Petaurus breviceps papuanus | reverse complement strand
AAGTTCCCCACCCCTGGATCACAATTGAATCTACCCCAGAGTTACATCAAGTTTAAACACAGCACTTAATACCCAAATGGAGGTCTTTTCTTCATCTTGACACGAGGCAAGTTCTCAGCAATCTTAGTTCCTGGGGAGACAAGGCTTAGTAAGGCCATAAGATACATTGCCAGTCCCTTCATGAATTCATCCTCTGTCTGTAGAACAGTCCTAGAACCCCTGAACACATTAGCAAAGCCCTCCCCCAGGATTTCTGTAAACATACAACAAGAAAATCCTTCTTCAGGGCTTCTGAACCAACAGAAAGGCTCCCAGACCCCTGCAACAACAGCACTGTCCTTCACCAGTGGACAGTATTCACTCTGTCTGCAGGACAGTCTCCAGACCCCTGCAACAACAGCACTGTCCTTCACCAGTGGACAGTATTCATTCTGTCTGCAGGACAGTCTCCAGACCCCTGCAACAACAGCACTGTCCTTCACCAGTGGACAGTATTGACTCTCTGTCTGCAGGACAGTCTCAGGGCTTCTTAGTGAACAGCCAGGTTCCAGGACTTCTTCAACAAAAGGACTGTCTTTCACCAGTGGACAAATCTGGCAAAAGAACATCAAAACAGACAGACAAAGTACCAGCAAAACATCCATGTCTCCTCAGTCCTTGGCAGCTCAGGGGGCAGGTCTCAAAAGTCCAGGGCAATTCAAAGCGGCCACCAGCAATTCTCTTAGTCTCTCTCTCTCCACGAGGTGCTGCTTCCAAAAAGATCTTCTGCCTCTCCCTTGTCTCTCCAAATCTATGTCACCAGCTCCTCCCAGTTCAGGACTTTCTTTTCACATCAACAAGTCCATCCCACAGGTGGGATTAACAAGCTCTGGGTTTTAACACAATCAATTTGAAAACCAAGCCAATACAGGGGAATCTTTAATTGCCATTACTATCACACTGGCTTAGAGTGGATGTCAATGATAACAGTTTCTCTTTGGAACAGCAATCCTGATGGTCTTCCCTTCTCAGCTCTTTTTTTTTTCTTTTTCCTCTAATTAAAGAGGTCATTCCTTAACTCACTTCACAAAGAGGCCTGTTTACTGAATGAACTTTACCTCCCTCTATGTGAATATATGAAAAAACCTTAGCCTAAAATGGCCAGGGGCTCCCATTGCCTCCTGAGTCATCTCCAGTCATCCTGATGAATATCTGGTCACTGTATCCAGATGGTTCTAGAGGAGAAAGTGAAGCTGATGACCTTGCTCATTCCTCCCTCACTCAAATCAAACCTACTAGAAGTCATGTCATCATTCTCTGATATTGTAGTCCTCTTCGAAATTGAAGGACAAACACAAGTGCAGAAACAAAGAGTAATTATTCATGCCAGACTACCATTTGAACTTCAAGTGACCTCAAACAGAAATATGGAGTCTTACATTAGTCATCATTCTTATGACATAGACCAATTATAAGCTAAGTATATACAGGGCCATGAAAATGTCAATAACAACTAAGGAAGACAATAACAGAGTATTGTAGGAAGAACATTTGAATAGGGATTAGGAAGTAAGAGTGACACCAACAAAACTCAGAGGAGATAAAATAAAATATTAAAACATTTATTGGAAGATGGAGGATGGGAAAAGAACTCAGGCTATTTTGCATAACAAGTTTGTTTTCCCCATATTACACCAAATCTATATGTAATATATGTCTTGTGAATACACGAAGTGCCTCTAGAGGTATTTTTTCATGTGGAAAGCCCCAGTATCCTACTTCCTGTTTCCAGGAGAGTCCTTATGATATGGAACACAGATGGTTACACTACACATAGACATTTCATAGGTAATTCTAGTCACCTAACCACATGCCAAAGAGCAGGTTCTTTGATTGACTGGGGAGTCGTTCAAAAGAGGTATTTCTAATTTAACCTCTCTCATTGCCTTAGTGATCCCTCAGAGGTCAACAACTGGTAAAGGGAGTAGGGCCTATAACATTGTGTATTTTAAAAGTCTAGAGGGTTCCTTGGCATCTCAACTTTCAAAAATTTGAATTTTCAGTAAATGTAGCTTGCTACTTTGAAGAACAAAGAGAAACTTTTATCTGTGATCTTTGGGATTCCAGACCAATGATTGTTGAGAAGTAATATGGTTCTATACTCATGTCACTTCTGCATATATACTTCAGTATGTAGAAACTGAACTAAAATTTTATCCTACTCCCTTGAAGACTGAGGTAGTATGTCCTGGTTATATTGGGGGAAAATGTTTACTTGGGAGAAATAAGTTACATTGGGTGGGGGGGAGGGATGTGTTCCTGCTATATCATTGGAGTAAATATCAATTCATAAAAAACTGCAAAATATTAAATGGTTAAAAGTCCTGGATCTTGAGGTGCAATTGTCCTCTAGAAATAAAGAGGTGGTAGGAAGACATAGTCAGTGAGAGCTCAACTGATAACATAGGAGAAGAGGGACACCCTAAAGCTATGAGAATACCTTAGAACCTTGTATGGGCAATCCTGCTCCAGAGAGACTGGGACCAGAGAATACATTCTGTTAGTGATACTCTTAGATAAAGTTCTGATTACTATAAATTATGCTTTTTGATTCTAGGACCATGATGATGGGGAAGGGTTTCAGAGTATAACCCTTCATACAGTACTTAAAAATTCTAAAACACATTTTTATAATAGTGTATATTATTGCATTGTTGGTTTCTTAATCCTCTGTTAAACTTTCAAGTCAATAAGCATAAGGGACCATGTCATAGCAGCTAAATTATTTTTGTCCCACAGCTCTTTCAATGGCACAATGCTCCACATAGAGTACATGTTCAATATAATTTGCTATATATGTATCAATATCAACTGTTACTCATTTCTCCTTTAACACATGAGTCAATACATAGATAAAGGCTCATTCATTCAGTTACACTAAAACTGACATACATATGTATTAAAGAAATTGTGGTTACCATGTCCTGGACTACAAAATGACTACTTCCCATATCACTCAAGATTATTCAAGAATATTAACAAGAATATTAAAAGTTTTTTTAAAAACTTTATAAATGAGTTTAGGAGTCTAGAGCCACTTTTCCTCCCTTCCCTTCATATATTCTTTGCCACATTAATTCCATGTTTATCCTAGACTGTTAATTCTATTATTATTACTAATTTTCCTTACAGTTGACCACTGCTTAAAATGGGATCTCAAGTTTGAGGGGACTGCTCCAGCTGGAAAAAAAATAAGCTTCCTGTTCAGGTCCATCCTGTTTCTAATCTGCTGCTGTTGCAAGAAATTCCCCTCAGGGATTTCTTTACTTCCTATTGCTTTCCCTTCTCTGCTATAAACCTCACATATATTAATCTCCCTTGGTCCCAATTTTCCCCTACCGACCAACTTTTTTTTTAAGTCTAAAATGCCTGCCAGTACTTTTCACACTTCATCATGTCTGCAGGAATACTGCCTCTGGGTCAAAGCCAGACACTGGGACTTGACAAAATATGTTGCAAGGTAGTTTTCTCTCGACACATTTTGTAGCTGTCCTCTTCTCTCAGGTCCCCAGACTGGAAATTAACAAGAGTTGTCAGTGGGTTATGGGTTTCATGGAACTCAGAATAATTACCTAAATAATAGGATGGCTGTTAGATGCTCCTTTCAAGTCTAGAAGAAAGGAAAATATCACCCACAAATCTATATATCTTGACTTTTTGAATCAGTTTTCTTACCCAGAGAATGGGCATCAAAGATGTCAAGGGAGCATATGGCCTGCTTGAAAACCAGTCACCAGTCTAAGAGGAAAAACTTTGGTTATAATAACACAGCATAGTATCTTCTCAATTAAGAGTGAACTCATCCTCTGTTTTAATGTTCCTTGCCATTCCTTTCCCTACACAAAGTAGGGAGAAAGGATCAAAGTGCAGCAGACATTCTCGAGATAGAGAAAACATTCTAACTTTCTCTAACTGTCTCTGATTTGAAGAGAGAAAAAAGTAATGCTTTTCAAAGAATTCATTTTATGTTTTAATGACTTTTTGTTTTGAGAACAAGTGAGAAAACAGTGATACTTTATAAGAAAACATTTGGAAAAACAATAATATTTTGGAGCCTTATAGCGTCTACTTTTTAATTAATTATGTACCCTCTCCACTCTTAGTACTGAAAAAGAATTACTTTTTCAAACATTTGACAGCCAGATTCTGGACTTCTGGGTTTCTTGAGTTAGGTCACATTGTATTTAAAGAACATTACAATAGGAAATTTGTTTGCTGGATCATATTTTCCCCCAGACTAGGATGTGATATTGTGTAATTCATTTGACCTGTGTGAATGTCAATTTGTTCATCTGAGAAATTGAAGGGTTAAACTAAAGTTTCTTAAGTTTCTTCCTAATCTATGATCTATAATTTTCTTGATATTGGAAGGGCAAAATAATACATGTAAGATTTCATTAAATGAATTGCAAAGGAATGTGCAAATTCACTTTTATTATTTATCTTAAATGAATAGCTTCTCAGGATAAAAAAAATCTTTGTGATACTGAGATATCATTGAGAGGACTTTTTTTGCAATAGGATTTTTGTATTTGAAGGGGAGGGATCTTTGAGATATTTGCATCCAATTTTCTAGAGACACGAGTCATGATATTATATGCTCAAAATCTGAAAAGGTATTTCAGAGGTAATTTCATCCAACAATTTTACAGGAGGTAAAATAGTGTTCCACAGAGTTCAAAAACTTGCTCAAGTCAAAAACATAGTATGACATGAAGCTAGATATTAAGCGAAATTCTCTGATTCCCAAAGCAGTACTCTTTGCATTGTACCATGTTGCCTCCAAATTCATGCATTTGCTATGTGATTGCTATTTTTTTCTTTCCAGTGTTTTTTTTTGGGGGGGGAGCCTAAATATGAAAGATAATAGGATGCAAACATTACTACATTCTGAATATTGAAACATGCTAATTAAAAATATGGGCAGACTACAAGGTAACTATAATTTATCACTGCCATATGAGGTGAGAGTAGATATAATTTAATCCAAGGCTTTGTGATTTCATTAATGTAGGTGCTCTTTCCATTGAAGACTAAAAACTTTCTATGTTTTTAGTAAACAGAAGATGATATGATAGTTGCGGTGGACAAGAAATTCATCACTCATCACCCTGATAGTACTTCCCTATAAAACTAGTTTAGTTTTAGGGAGGGGGGGCATGCAGCTTATCACTGAGTATGTATCTGAAAATGCAGTTGTAATTGGATCTGTCAGAGTCTAGTCTTTACCGGCCTGGTTTTGAAGAACTCAGAGTACAATTTGATTATTAGACTTCAGTAAGGGATATTAGTGTAATGAAGTGGATAAATACATTTAATAAAAATAATGCCTCCCATAAATACTTAAATGGATATCAGACCTAATCATTATAAAACAGTATTGTCCCAATTTTCCAGATAAGAAAAATGAGGCAAAGAAAAGGTGTTATTTGATAGGAACAGAGAAAGTATCTCAGGGAGGATTTGAACTCAGGTCTCATTTACTAGAAGTCTAGCATTATATCCACTGTACTACCTTTCTGACTTTAACATCCTTCTGTGGGAAATGTTTCAATTATTATTGCCCCCTTTTGCAAATGAGGAAACAATATGGGAGCTCAAGTGACCTGGTGATAGACAACTAGGAAGTTCTAGAGTTCAGCTTTATTTTTTATTTCTCCTTTTTTCCATAATGCACCCTTGTATAGAAACATCTGTATAGGGGCAGCTAGGTGTCACAGTGAGTAAAGCACCAGCCTCAGAGTCAGGAGAACCTGAGTTCGGTTCCGGCCTCAGACACTTAACACCCACACAAAAAAACCTAGCTATGTAACCCTTGGGCAAGTTACTTAACCCCAATTGTCCTCCAAAAGGCATAATAATAATAACAATAATTACTATAAAAAAGAAACATCTGTATAGATAGTCAAAACATCATTCAGGTTAGTTATTTAATGACTTGACAAAACATTCTGATAACTTGGAACAAACCTCTACACGTGATATGTTAATCCTACATAGTCTAAATCTTTGACTCAATACATTGAAAACATGTGAAAATGTGTGTGCAATGTCAAATACCTGTGGATTTTCCACCAGGGTGAGGGGTTAGGTTAAAAATATTCTGTCATATTTATTCTTTACAAAGATGCTTATTTTTATAATTTTTGCAACATTCACTTTTATTTGTGAGTTCTACACATGTTGTTGTAGTTTTGTGTCTGTTATTTTCTTTTCTGCATCGGTTCATGTAGAAATAGATCTCTTTATGCTTCATTGCAATCATCATTTCTTACAGCATAGTAAAATTTTATTATGTTCACGTTTTTCTATTTTTTCCTAGTCTTTCTACAATCAACGAACTTTTTGTTCCTAATTATTTATGATCACAAAAATGCTATTAAAATATTTTGTTATGTATGGTAGTGTCCTTCTTATCAATAGGTTCATCTTGGTACAGGTCCAGAAATGGAATCTCTGGATGAAATTCTATAAGAGAAATGCAAATTATGGAGATCTTAAAAGTCAGCAAAATTATCAACTTTACTCACTTTTAAAAACATATTCAGGACCTAATCCAGATTATACTTAGCTGTGAGACCTCTGTAATAAACAATGGAAGCTGAATCTGGTTTAGTAAGTCTGAAAACAGCAGAGATTTAAGGATAGATATGTGTGTATACACAATTAAATTTGTTGTATTAGGAGAAATTTGATTTTATGCTATTTCCTATCCAATAGTTCACTCTTCTGGAATTCCAAAAGGTAACATCAACTCTGGATGGTTGCCAAGTCACATAGCCATTACAAATCCTTTGAAATCCATTTATCCACAACCCTGTGGTATATCCAACATCTCACAATACTGACATGTATTTTTACATGTTTTTGTTCACACATAAATTGTATGATTTTTTAAAATGAATTGTATATTATCTATGAATTTAGAAACTCAATTCTCAAGAAAGAAAAAGGGATGGTCAGAGAGAGCCAGAGAAAAATGGCTTTTTGTCATACCATTTACTTGTGAACTCTAGGGTATTCTCATATTCTATGTCCTCTCTTAAGCTCTTAACTATACTAAGGAGGACAGAGAAAAAAGTTTTCAATAAAACATACTCTCTGAAAGGTTATAGAATCAATGATCAAGACTATATAGGATCAACATAGCATGTGTAAAGATTTGTTTTAAATAAACAGAATTTTTTGTCAGGCCACTACTAAATAACTAACCTGAATGATACTTTGTACAGATGTTTCTGTAAGAGGTTGCATTATAGAAAAAGTAAGGAGAAATAGAAAATAAAACTGAAATCTACAACTTCCTAGTTGTCTATTACCAAGTCTCTTAAGCTCTCATATTGTTTCTTCATTTGCAAAAGGGGGCAATAATAATTGAAACATTACTCAGAGAAGGATATTGAAGTCAGTAAGGTAGTACAATGGGTACAATGCTAGACTTGGAATAAAGAAGACCTGAGTTCACATCCTCCCTGAAATATTTTCTATGTCCCTATCAAATAATAACTTTTCTCTGCCTCATTTTACTTATCTGAAAAATTGGACAATAATATTAACTATGTCATGGGGTTGTTATGAGGACCAAATGAGATAATATAAGAAAATCCTTTGCAAACTTTAAATTGTTATAAAAATGCTATTATTCTTTATTATTGTGACTTCTTTTAATAATGAGTAAAAAGCTTCAGAAACCTTAAAGATTATACATATATATATATATATATTATATATACACATATATGTATATACATGCATACGTGTGTTTGTGTATGGTGCTACATATATATATATGTATTATATATACATATATGCGGATATGTGTGTATGAGTTATTGCTATCTTCAATTAGCAAATAATATTTAGTGATCACTCACTGTGTCATTCTACAAAAGTCTCTTTGGTCATCAAACTCTCTTAAATGTTCATGTTCTCCAACTTGGTCATCCCCAGTCCATTCAAAATTATGACCTTTCCTCTATGTCACTCTAATCATCATTTTTCCCCATCAAAGTATGATTTCATGTGTCCTTAGTTTCTCCCACTTTCCTGAATTCAGTCCTTTTATAGATATTCTACATGAGTATATATGTATAATTGATTGTTTTTTATGTTCTGTGACTAGATTTACATGCCTCTTTTCAAGATGATATAATACTTTGGAAAAAGTGGTCAATTTTGTGTTAGAGAATTCGAATTTTCCTCTCATAACTTAACACCTATCTCTTCTTGAAAAAGTCCTCATAGATCTCAATTTCCATAGAGGTAAGTCATTAGGCACCATAAGTACTCACTAAATATTATCTCTTGACTGAATAAGGAAATAATTCTCATTTATGTAGAGTTTTAAAACTTACAAAGGGAGAATCACTCTAAGTATTAACTAGATACTGTAGTTAATTAGAATGTAAAAGACATAGCCTTTGCCTTGAAGATACTTAAAATTTAATAGAGGAGAATAAATAACTATTATTAAGAATACCATCAACTGACATTTATATATAGAATGTTAGGTTTTGAAGGCACTTTATGCACTCATTGTTTTTTTCAATGATCCTGTGGGATAAGTTCTGCAGGGAACAGGGAGCAGCATCATGGACTCAGAGATAGAAGGAAATTTAGAGATAATATAGCCTCCAAATTTCACCTTTAAAGATAAGGACATTCTTGACAATGAAATCTAAGAATTGCAATTCATTCTATACCTCAATTTGTTCCTCCGTATTAATGAGTTCTATTCTTAAATGTTGGCATTCCTTAGGTCATTTAAACCATTGCTTTCACTTGTTCTTGCTGCTTGCATAGACACTGCCACATGTTGGGCATTTTTTGGTATGTGTTGAAAAAAGTTAGAACAAAAGTTGAAGACTTGAATTTGAGAACAGAATTTGCTATTTCTAAGTGACCTAGTACTGTCAAATTTAGGTAACTTTAAAATATTTGGCACATGATAAAAGCATCATTCATGTGGGAGATGCTTGGTACCTGTTCCTGGGAGACAGGAGAGCTATTACATGAGTGGATGTTTTGCATTGGCCCGTGTGTTTGGCAGAAGTCTTTTCTTTATTCCATTGACTGCCTACCTGACTAAGCACAGTCCATAGCTTTGAGACATTCAATTCTAAAAATTAAGGACTTCATTATTCATTGCCATTAGGTCATCCCATGTGCTAAGGTGGTAGGGTCTCAGGGCAACCTCCACCCCCTTAGGGATGTGGCCTCAAAACATGTGCTTAGACTTTTGCCCTATTTTGTTACTCCTTTTAATTTCTAGGTACCAGGAATAGGGTCCCTAACAATGACCTCAAATCATGAATATCTGGGAAAGCAAGATTCCAGATGAAATGTCACAGCCAACTAATCAAGGAAGCCCTGGGAACCAAGGGTTGAGATGTCGGCTTTGGACTTTAAATTGGGAATAATGCTATATAGAAATTGAGTGAAACTGTGAACCTAATTTTCCTGTTTTCCCCAGAGACTGAGGTGAAATTATACCCCAAAGGTGTTAGGGGAAATATAGGTTTGTTTTTAATACATATTTTTGGAGTAAATATATTTGTAATGCTAAAATGATATTAAATGGGCATTTGGAACCAAAGTATTAGTCACTGGCTCATAGAAAAGGAGATGACACAACAGTGTGGCCTGAGGCCAATGGCAACAGAAAGGGATGTCTTATACCTCTCTGGATTCTGGAAAACTCTGTGATGGGGGGAATGTAACACACCTGGCACTGAAAAAGTGGGGCTAGTATTAAAGTATGTTACATACATAGGACTGAACTTTAACTGTTCTCTCTACTTTCAAAGGTCACCATTTACAGTTTTTGAGCCAAATAGTGCTTTTAATATATCCATGAAATACTTTACAGATGTTGATTGTAAAACATTTGAAAAGCAACTGGTTGTTAGCCCTTTTGATTTTGTTTCTGTTTTATATTTAGAGTGTTGAACATTTATAATTTGAACATCCATCCTTAGTGTAACTTCTTGATACCTTGAAAAATATTTAATTAAGTCAGTTCATAAAAATTTCAAAAGAAAGTTCTGCCTACTTCCAGTGATAACTTTTCTTAATATTGATCACATTCAAGAGTGCAAATCTAGTAACATATTTGACATCAAATGATAGCAAAAGATTACTGTACTGTCCAGTCATTCTCCATGCTAATTGATTTCGCCACTATATGATTGCATTTGTAGAGATTTTCCTCTTTTGAAACATTATCCTGATAAAAGTTCCATTGAAGTATTACCTTTATCTCAATCTTTTAAATATTTAAACTTTAGCTTTAGAAGCCAATATTTCACTTTGGTTACATTTGTACCTAAAACCCCTTCTGCTTAATTATACTTGCCCCAGCATCAAATATACTCTCATTTACACAGATTTTATCATGTAGCATTTTGAATTAACGTTATTTCTGTATTTGTCATATTGATGAGGGATGGCTCCCAATAGGTTCATCAGGGACTCTGATCTTATCTGAGACCAGAGAGCCTACAATTCAGTCTGGAAAGAATTCAACTCAAGCCTAATTGGAGTCAGAGTTGTAAAAGTTTATTTTATGCCTTACAGTGGGCAAGGATCCTTAGGGGACCTGCAAGCTTAAAGAAGACACAGGAAGAGCTTTTAAAGAGTTAAGGCTATGGGGCGGCCAGGTAGCACAGCGAGTAAGAGCACTGGCTCCAGTGTTGAGAACACCTGGACATCGAATCCCGGGCTCAGACACTTAGCACCCACCCAGAAACACCTGGCCGTGTAACCTTGAGCAAGTTACTTAACCCCAATTGCTTAAAAAAAAAAAAAGAGTTAAGGCTATTCATAAGATGTCAATTAAGCTGACCAGGTGAGAAGAGGGTGGGATTAGGGAGGAGGTAAGTTGGGGCTAAGGTGGGGCCAGTATTTAAAGGGGCATGCAAGCTTTATGTAACTGTGCAGAGCCCCACCAAGGGGGGGGGGCACTACCTGGAGGTGTGGTTTTAGGCTTAAAACATCACTAAGTCAGCTAGCGGTAAAGGGCTGACTGAGAAGTGCCCAGTCTGCCACCCATCAGTGTCATGCTTGACAGGATTGATGTCTGGGAACCAAGTAGGGAGAGATAATTGCTTAAGGAGTTAACGTAGAGATGGGGTATTGAAGGATTCATGGGGGCAGCAAGACACTGTACAAGGGGGAGATAATAGTTGCCGAAGCTGGAATGTTTATAGATACTTTTGTGAAGGATTGATAGGTATAGCTTGTTAGTGTTCCAAGCTGAGATAATTGTTGCTGGGCAGAGTTATTGCTCTGAAGCTAGGGGAGAGGGGGGGGAGAAGAGGCAGAGTTAATGCTCTGAGACTGGGGGGGGGTAGTGTGATTTTACAAACTGGTTTTACAGACTGATGTTACAAAGTTTTACAAATTGAGTTTACAAATATAGATCCCAAGCACCCCACCATTACTGATATTACAAATTGGTATTACAAACCGATAATACAAATATAGATCCCAGGCACCCCATCAATATCTCCTTTCTAATCTACTCTTCCATGAAGACAAGTGCCATGGTTTACCTAAATTCAGTATCTCCCTTATATTCTATCAGAGTGCTCCTACACAGTAGGTTCAAAATTCAATTTGTTGAATTAAATGCATTTAACATTTCCTAAAAGTTATTACTGAAGGGAGTTTGTGGGGGGAAGCTTTATGTGGCACACATTGGTTCAATCATTTGTTTCCATTTCCTTGTTTAAAAGTAATATAAATTCCACAAACAGAAAACTGGAAAAATAAAATGCTTATTAATATGTCTCCTCAGTACCACCTACACCCAGCACTGCCCCACCACCCATTGTAGAGTGGGGAGGATGGACACTGGCAACCTCTTCACAGATTATCCATTCAAGAAATGCACTCTGAGAAGTCATCTCATCATTCCTTACTAAACTATTTTCTTCTAGTCTATAGTCCTTTGATCTTCATCCTGCAGAGGGTACCAGGTACTCTCCCCCTCTGCATTTCCCCTCTAAACTTCTTCATTGTATGTATTGTGTCCCCCATTAGATTGTGAATTTCTTGAAGGCAAAGATTGTCTTTTACATTTCTTCCTGTCCTCAGTGCTTAGAAAAGTACCTAGAAAATATCACTAAATAAATGTTTAAAGACTAACATAACCTTGCATGATTTTGTAGATTTATCCATATATAGATGGTCAAGCCATGAACTGTCTTTCCCTCATTGAACCTAGCTAAATCTGAGAAGGTCTTTAAAAGGTGATGAATTATTTAGCCAGACATACTCTCCAAAACCACTTTACCACTGAGAATCACTGTGGTGAAGTAGATAAAGCACTAAATTTGAAGTGAGGAAGACCTAGGTTCAATTCCTGCCACAAACACTTACTAAGAGTCTCTGGGCAAATCATTGAATCTTTTTTTTCTTTATTTGAAGAAATCAGTTTCCTCATCTGTAACACAGGAGGAAATATAGTACCTAAAAGATGGGGTTGTTGTGAAGGTGAAATGAGAACATGTGTACAAATTGCTTTAAAAGTTTAAAATGTTATTTATGTTATTTCAAAGCCATAGAAGTAATGCAAACTATGTTGGTGACAAGAGTTTCTACAAAGCTAAAAGCAGACTCTTGATCATGATACAATGGAAAGAGTTGGAGCTATGTAATAAGATGCCTTGGGTTCAAAACCTATCTCTGCTGTTTATTATCTCTGTGATCTCAGGTAAGTCAGTAAAGTGTCCTATGCTTCAGTTTCTTCATCTGTAAAATGAGAGAGTTAGACTAGATAGCCTCTGAGGTCATTTTCATCTCTAGATCTATGGCCCTATGGTCCTGTTTTATAAAGAGGCATTGTGATTTAGTAGGGTCATGGACTTGGAGTCAGGAAGGCATTTGTTTAAATCCCATTACAAATATTTGTAAAATGTGTGACTCTGGAAAATCACTTAATCTCTAATCCTCAATTTCTTTATCTATGAAAATTAGTAGCATCTATCATACAGGGTTGTTGTGAGAATCAAATTCTCTCTTTTTCTGTACTGTGATGAATGAAAGTTCCAAAGAGACAGAAGTTTCTGGGCAATTAATAATCAACTTATTAATTAAGTCAGCTAAAAATCACTAAATTGATGGTCAGTGGTTTCTCTAGGTAACCAAAGAAAAAATTCTGAAAAGGAAAGTCTGAAAGCCTTAAATATTTTTTGAAAAAGAAGCCCCCTGACAAGTGAAAGTCAATACTGATTGGTGGACATTTAATGAGGAGGTAGACTTCAGCTTTTCTTGCTGAGAACATGGCTTGATCATGAGACCCAGGCACCTCCAGGAATCTGGAGAGGCGAATCCATCTCCATCCAGACCATTCTGGTTAGTTTTCTCCTTCATAAGCTAAGTCACCCTAAACTGTAATGGAGAGGTACAAAGACAAGGGCTCATTTCCCCAGTGTAAGAACTTGCCTAGATTGAATTTGGTTTACACTCTTAAAAAAAAGTAAAGTCTCCTAGTTGTATAGGTCTCACCCACCCAAAACAGAAGAACTTGTTTCCTTGAGGGCTAAGACAATTTCATCAATCAGTCATGTCCCTCAGAGACTAACTTTTTAAAGGGGCTAGAGCTTAAATGAGGAAATAAAGGAGAAAATCCTGGATCCCAAATTAATAATTGGCTATTAAATAGTAAAACAATTTCAGTACACACATACACACATATCTGCAAATCATAAAACATTATTTAAATGAAAGATTGTTTTGTTATTCTTAATAAAATATTCAGTTACTTACCTACCAATACTCCCATTCATCCTTTGCTAATAGATGGGGACATATTTTGTTTAAAGGTTTTTTCAATCAAAAATACTATTTTGAACATTTTTGTAGATATGCATCTTTTCTTAATGCTAATGACCTCTTTGAAGTTATAATCCTAGTAGTGAGATTGCTGAATCAAAGGGTAAGAATAATTTAGTAATTTTTCTTAAAAAAATTCTAAATAATTTTTTAGAATATGATAGTAGTAAATTAGCCAAGGGATCCTTGAATGATGCAATTTGCTGCCCTTTACTCACTTTGTTTAACTCATGACTATGAGGTGCTCAGTTATTTTTATTTGTATTTCTCTGAATTTTAATGATTGTGAACTTTTTATGATGAGGGTTTATAGCTGGTACTTTTGTCTTAAAAGCTACTTATACTCTTTGACCATTTGTCTATTGGGAAAGTTCATTGATCCTATATTTCTGTTCTAATTCCATATAGATTTGGGATGCTAAACTTTTATTAGAGATATATAACACAATTTTTAAAAGTATTTTTTGATTCTATCTGCATAAATTATTACTTGTAATAAGGGTTGTCTACACACATATATATGCATATATATATATATATATAACTGAGATAATCTATTTTGACTTCTATAATCAGTTCTATCTCATGACTAGGAATGTATATTTTCTACTAATTTTTCTACTAGCTATAGCTGTGAAAATAGTATCTTCCATTCTCAAATTTTATTGGCATTTTTATATTTTAATTTTTTTCACTCATTTATGAATCATTCTAAAATATTGATGTAAACCCATTTTTAACCAGAACATATTCCAGTCTTTACCATAGCTATTATTGAATAAGGAGTCTCTTCTTTAGTAGTTTATATTCTTGTGTTTATTGATTACTAGATTGAAATGTGCCTTTGTTTTCAGATCTTACTTATCTAATCAGTTCCATTGAGTTGTTTTTCTAATTTACTTAATTTCAGTAGCAGACATGTTTGATAAATGCTGCTTAGTAATACAGGTTGATATCTTATATCCTTATGGCCTTACTCCTAACATTTTTCTGCTATATTCCTTTTATTCTTAATATTTTATTTCTTCAAATGAATTTGATTGGCATTTGTCTAAGCCATTATATGCCCCTTGTGTGCATGAATAGCACAAAATCCAGAGGGCAATTTGTATAGTGACATATTCACTAAATTGCCACTACCCTTAACTATATCATTCATAATTTGTCTTTAATTTCTGAAAAAAGGTGTTTTAGAAATAATGTTTTACATATAACTTATTAAGATAACTGATATTTTTTAAGAAGCATATTTTTGTTACTTATATAGAATTCCTTACTGTATCTCTCCTGCCTGGATTTTGTTAGTAATATAAAGAAAAGCTGAACAGTAGGAGTGAGGAAGTGAGCTATTTTATTAGTTATTAATTTACTAAAAGGGCAGTTAGGTAATGCAGTAGATAAGAGTAGTGGGCCTGGAGTCAGGAAAAACTGATCCTATATCTGTCCTCAGCTATTTACTAGGGGTGTGACCCTGGACAAGTCACTTAACCCTGTTTGCCTCAGTTTTCTCATTTGTAAAGTGAACTGGAAAAAGAAATGGCAAATCACCCCCAGTATCTTTGCCACAAAAACCCATATCACAGTCACAAAGAGTAGGACAAACTGAAAAAAATGACTCAACAATGACAAAATTTACTAAATCTAGCCTCAATTGTCTCTAACACTTCTTAAAATAAGTTGTTTAGGAAGTTTTAAGCAAATCATTATATCACCTACAAATAGAAAAAGAAAAAAAATGTCTCTTCTTTGGCTATGTTTAGTCCCTTAATTTATTGCTCATGTCTTATTAAGATTAGATTTTCTACAGCTGTGGCATGTGATAGTGAGAGTGGGCTTCTTTTTCTTGTTATTTCTTTCTTAGAAGTTCCCAGTGTTCTCCATTATAAACATTTCTTTTGCATGTCCATGCTGCATAAGGTTCATTTAAAGTACCTAAGAATTCTTAATCCCTCTTTGAATCATTTCTCTATAAAAAATTCTATCTAGAGAAGCGATTCCAACAATAAAACACTTGAATAATGAATGAAGTAGTCTATTTTCATGTTTAAGATGCAGTACTATAATAAAATAATGGTACTACTCAAATTATCTTTTTTTACCTTTAACACTTGCCTCTTAGACAAGTAACACATGAAAAATTCATCAAAGTGATTATGTGTGTATTTGTGTGTATACACCTTTCCATTAGTGCATTAGTGTCAACCTTTTTTTTCTTTTTAGCTTCAGTTTCCTTTTCTATAAATGAAATAATTGGATTATTTAATTTTTAAGATTCCTTGACCTTGGTTTTAAAATAAATAGAACTTTAAGAATGACTCACAAAGGAGGAAAATAAAAGGGAAAAAAAGTTAATATATAACCCATATCACAGTTTCATTCATCTCTATTTGAAAGGATTTATATTTTTCACTTACACTCCAGGCTCAATATTCACCTTAGAATCACTGACTCAATGTTGGATTAGATCTCACTGTTCATCGAGTCTAACAATATGCTTGAAGTTTGGACCTTCTGCCTCAAATATCCTTGACCCACAGTCACCTAGAGCCCACTTCAGTATCTCTTGAAATGAGAAATGTTCTTTTGCATAAGATCGTCCTTTCTATTTTAGGTTATAGATATCCCTCCTTATATCAATCTGAAATTGATCACCCTCCTAGCTTATTCCACCTCCAACCAAAAGGAACGACATATGAGTTTTCACACAAAGAGCTCTATAAACTGGTTAGCTATTCATTAAATATGGAATATGGTAGCAGAAAATCACTACAGAATACATTGGTGAATTTAATTCAGAAAGTTACAGAATTTTAGAGTCAGCAAGGACTTCAGGAGCTATCTAATTCAATCAATATCTGAAAAATAATTCCACTACAATCCTCCTAATAATATTTCAATCATCTACTTGCAAATCTTCAGTGAGGAATAATTCTTTATCTCCACATCAACCTATTCTATTTTTGGATGGCTCTAATTTTTGGTAATCTCTTCCTTAAAGTAAGCCTAAATTTAACCCTTCTCAACTTTCATTTTGTTCCTAGTGCTTTTCTCTTGGACCAGACTGAACAAGTGTAATTGTGAGACTGGGTACAGTCTAACTTTTTCTCTCTTCATTTTCCACTTTGAGTGACATAACAGCCATTTGAATACTTGAAAATCATTATTAAATGACCGTTTAGAAGAATTAAGAAAGCTACAGCAAAAATAGAAAATTGATGACTAAAAATATCCCATCTTTTTTTTCTCTAATAAAATTTGCATCTCTTTTTAAAGTACAATACAACACAATGATCTTTTAAGAATTTTTCCTAAATTTTGTGGAAGAATAGAAAAGGCTCTTGTAATTTCTACATTCTTCCCTAACTTCTCTACCATTTTGAGTATAATTTAAGATGTTCAGGAGTTTTTCTTCTTTGTAGTTATGTTGGTTGATAGTTTATTTCCTTTTATTCACAATAGAAATTAATAGTCATTTTCTATTCATTAGGCAACAATATCACCGAGTACAGTCTTCATTCTGTTTTTGTTTCATTCTGTTTTTATTTTTTCATTCTGTTTTGTTTTTTGATGACTCACAGTAAGGAAAATTGCCAATCTAATAGTATTCTAGCTATCACCTATATATGTACCATAGTTCTAGTAGAATAATACTGATAATGGTTACAATAATAGTAGCTACCACTTTCTTATTATTTAAGTTTTGTAAAATACATTCCTTATGTTATCATTTTACCTTTGCAACTACTCTGTGAAATAGGTATTATTACTATCCTCATTTTACAGATGAGAAAGCTGAGGCTCAGGGAAATTAAGTGACTTGACCATATCTAATTATATCTGAGACAGTATTTGAACTCACATCTATATGACTCCAAGTCCAGTCCTGCCCCCTTGATGCTTCTACAACTGTCACTACTGCTACTTCTGCTACTACTACTACTGCAAATGCTGCTGCCGTTGTTGCTATGCTATTGTTGCTACTACTATTACTACTAATAATAACACTGCTGGAACTATTGCTGCTGCTTATACTGCTGCTGCTACTACTACTATTATTGCTACTAATATTACTACTAATACTGCTGCTGCTGATACTAATAATGCTACTGCTACTACTACTAATAATAATAATGCTACTGCTACTACTAAATTACACTAATATAAAACATTATTTCTAACTAACTTTGGAAAACATATATTCACATTTATTCTAAATAACAATCTTTTAAGTTAAATCATAGGTTAAGAACAGGAAAGAAACTCAGAAGTGAACTGTTACAACCTCTTATATTATATTAAATAAATAAAACTGTCAGAGTCCAAAGATGTGAAATGATTTGGCAGATATAAGATTAAAATCCTAGTCCTCTGACCCTATAAGAGGACTATTTTGTTTCTGTCATGCTGCCTAGAATCAGAGAATATGGGGTATGTCAAAAGGCATTTACTCTGATCTCTTACCTGAAGCATCAGTTCCCTTCATATCATTTCTGATATTGAAGCATCCAGGCATCCTATCAGGACAAACTTATTTCTTGTACTTTAATGCTAAGATAATCCTATGATGTAATTATGGATGTTATCCTTTGTTATTCCTGGACATGTTCTTCTATAGCTCTCCCTCCAAACCCCCCTCTACCATGAAGTAAATGGAACATGATATAGGCCTCCCTCTAAAATCTCTAGAAAAGCATGGATATCATTGGAGCAAGCAGTCTGTCCATTGGTTTGCAACTTATTCTCTTTACAGAACTTACCCTATAAACTCCTATCCTAGTAATACTTCTATGTGATAATATAAATTTTTCTGTGTAATTTTTCACTATTAATATGCTATAGCCTATAAATATTCACTATATTCTTCTATGCTGCCATTTACATGGTTTGTGGCTAAAATTCTATAAAGAATGTGGTGTTTCATGACTGGTAACCATCATGCAGCAACAGAAGAGTATTAAAATATGGATTTTGTTCCAGAGAGAAACTAGAGTTAATTAAAAGTATTTCATGCCCAAGATGGTGGAGTGAAATTAGGAACTTGCTTGAACTCTCTCCCAAGCCCCTCCTAATTTCTGTAAAAATGACTCTAAACAAATTATAGAGCTACAGGACCCACAACATGACAGAGTGAAACAACCCATCTCCAGCCCAAGACACCATGGAAGGTTGACTGGAGGGTCTATCATTCAGGACTATGAATGGAGTAGCCCAATGTGGCCTATGCCATCACAGACCAGCTGTATCAGCAATGCCATATTCACAATGCCTATAGAGATTATAAATATGCTGATATAATTATCCATCACAAAATACGTCAGGTTTGCCATTTGGGGAAATAAACTAGAAAATTTATTAAGATACCAAAAGACTGAGTCCCAAAACCAGAAAGTGAAAGCCATCAGAGTAGTTATAACATTGGCACAGGTAGATAAAGTAAAAAGCACCCACATTCTCAAGCCTTTAAAACAGAACAGGCTACCTCAGGCAAAGGTCCTCCTCTCCCCACTCACAGCAACCACCCAGCGTCCGGGAAGAGCGCTCCCAGCAGCTCTGGCCTCTGGCAGTCCTCAGCAGGAGTCCTAACTCAAAAAAAAAAAAAAAAGGCAACTGCCGCCAACTGCCAACCACAGGACCGTAAGCTCGGCTTTTTTTTTTTTTTCTTGCTCTGCTATGTCAGCACGTCCATGGGGCATGGGAGATAAATCCCATAACCCTTACACCAGCCCAGAGTCAGGCTCAGGGAACTGAATCACTGACAGCTGTGGCAGTTCCAGACTTCTCAAACCAAAAATTCCAAAGACAAAGTAGAAGGTCAGCAAGGGAATTCTGTCAGACCTGGGTAAGAGAAGAGTGTGGTCTGACCCCAGCCCCAGGGAGGCAGAGGTGGTGGCAGTGGCAGCAGTAGCAGCAGCAGTGGCTGCTTCTGAAGCTCCAGGTCCAGAGATGGTGAGGAGATGATCAGAAGGTGATTGTAGAGCTCTCTTTGTTGGTGGTGACACAGGATTCTCTTTCTTTGCCCTGCTTGGATTTGGGTCTCTGTCTTGAGTGGTGGTCCTGGGATGAGGAGAAACACTGGTGTGACAGAGTGTTTAGCAGCTCTGGATAGGGAGTCCTACTCACAGTTCTAAGGTAGAAAAGAGTGCTTGTAGTCACTCACAGACCAGAGTACAGACCAGGAGAGGATTGATATGATCTCCTTTGATCATATCACCTGAGAAGAACTGAAAATTTCCAAGTGCCTAGAAGTAGCTATGACAACAACTGCCAAAAATCCCTATTTGGGCAGAGCACTCTCCACTCTGAAAGCAGAGTCCTACCTTGACAAAGAGATCAAAAGTCAAGTCATTGACTGGCAATATGAGCAAACAGTGTATAAAAAATCAGACTATAGAATCTGGTCATCATCATCTCCTTGAGGTCTTTCTCAATTCTCGAGCTTCTGCTATGCAAAGATATCTTGTATTTAGCTTGTAATATTTGCCTTATATATGTACATATTGTGCCACTCAACAGAATATAAGTTCTTTGAATGCAAAGAAAGTTTCCTTTTTGTCCGTGGCTCCAATGTGTCTAGCACAGTGCCTAGAACATGTTAGACACATTATAATGCCTTGATGGATTTAATGACAGTTTGATTGATTAGAAAAAATGTCACTGATACACTATCATCATTCTGTTCTATCTGCTCTATTTTTATACAGACACTGACCAAGAAATTCTCTTAAAAGTGTTAGCTTAGGGCAGAGGCAAGATGGTGGGGTAGAAACAGGACTTCAATAGGGCTCCCACTTCCACCTCCTCCAATTCATGTAAAAGATGACTCTGAACAAACTTTGGAGCTACAGAACCCACAAAATGACACAGAGAAGCTAACCTTCCACTAAAGACAGCCTGGCAGGCCAGCAGGAAGTAGTCAGCACAGCACATTGTGAGCCAAGCCCAGCCCCACATGAGCCTGAGGTTTTATCCTCAGGGCAGACACAACCAGCCCCCTTCTGGAAGGAATTCAGATCACCAGCAACTGTGGTGGTTTTCAGAATTATCAACACATAGAGGCTAAGGACAAAGTGAGAGATCAGTGCAGTGTGGACTTTGTGAACTGGGAGTTGGGGAATGTGGTCAATCCTTTACCCCCTGGAGGGAGAAGCAGTTGAGGCACTGCAGCCATGCAGCTGCTTCCACATGGCGGTTTTAGAGCTCCTGGTCTGCAGATTGTAGGGGGACCAAGCAACCAGTCTGAGGGGTAATTGCCCTTGCTTTAACCTGCTTGGATCTGGACTGCAGTCCAGGGTGGAGGTCCTGGGGTGTATGACCAGTTTGCCAGAGATTGTGGAGGCTTCAGAGAAGGCATCCAACTAGTAGTTCCAGCAGCTGAGGAAACCCCAGCAATTGGGACACAGCTCCCCGCTCTGGTAGCAGAGTTCTACTGTGGCAAAAAGCTCAAAAGTCAAGTAATTGAGTGGCAACATGAGCAAACAAGGGAAGAAAGGCAAGCACAGAGGTCTGACTGTATTCCTTTTTTGGGTACAAAAAGGATTGGGGCATGGAACAGGAGGAAGGCAGCAAAGTCAGAAGCTTCCAAGAAAAGAATAAGCTGCTTACAGGCCATAGAGGAATGTAAGAAGGATTTTGAAAACTAAATAAGAGAAGTGGAGTAAAAATTGGGAAGAGAAATGAGAATGATGCAAGAAAATTATAAAATGAGAGTCAACAACCTGACTGAAGAAAATAACGCCTTAAAAATAGACTAACTCAAATAGCAAAAGAGGCTCAAAAGAGTCAATGAGGAGAAGAATGCTTTAAAAAGCCTAATTTGCCTGGAAAAAAGAATCTCAAAAGCTCACTGAAGAGAATCATTCCTTCAGAATTAGATTGGAGCAAATGGAAGCTAGTGATTTTATGAGAAATCAAAATGCTATTAAACAGATCCAAACAAATAAAAAAAATAGAAGACAATGTGATATATCTCGTTGGAAAAACTACTGACCTGGAAAATAGGTCCAGGAGAGATAATTTAAAAATTATTGGACTACCTGAAAGCTATGATCAAAAAAAAAAAGAATCTAGAAATCATCCTTCAAGAAATTCTCAAGGAAAATTGCCCTAATGCTTTAGAATCAGAAGGCAAAATAGAAGTTGGAAGAATCCACCTGTCACCTCCTGAAAAAAAATCCCCAAAAGAAAACTCCTAGGAATATTATAGCTAGGTTCTGGAGCTCCCAGATCAAGGAGAAAATATTACAAGCAGTCAGGAAGAAATAATTTGAATACCATGGAAACACAATCAGAATTCCACAGGATCTGGCAGCTTCTACACTGAGTGATTGAAGGGCTTGGAATATGATATTCCTGAGGTCAAAGGAGCTGGTATTAAAACCAAGAATCATCTACCCAGCAAAACTGAGAGTCAGGTTTCAGGGGAAAATACAGTCATTTAATGAAATAGAGGACTCGCAAGCATTCATGATGAAAAAACCAGAGTTGAATAGAAAATTTGACATTCATATACAAGCAGCAAGAAAAGCATGAGAAGGTAAACAGGGAAAAGAAATCATAGGGAACTTATCAAAGTTGAACTACTTACATTCATACATGGAAAAACTATTATTGTAACTTTCGAAACTTCTCTGTATGAGAAAAATATAGGCGAGTATATGGGTGTATGAATACATATGTGAGTATGTGTATATATGTGTACAGGTATACATATACAGAGGGTACAAGATTAATTGCATGGGAAGGGATAATACTTAAAAGGTGAAATTAAGAGTTGAGAGAGGAATATAATGAGAGGAGATGGGGAGAGATAGAAAGGGGTAAAATATCTCATAGAGATGAGGCAAGGGAAAACTGTTACAATGGAGGAGAAAAACAGGAAGGCAAAAGTGAATGAATCAACCTTATTCTTAATGAATTTGGCTTAGGGAGGGAATGACATACACACTAAATAAGGTATCTCACCCTACAGGAGTGTAGGGGGGAAGGGGATGATGGAAGGGAGTGCAGGCTGGGGAGGGAGGGAATTTGGAAGCACCGACTTTTGAAAATGGACTGGATCAAAGTAGAGAATAACTGGGGGGTGGGATGGGATGGAGAGAAATATAGTCAGTCTTTTACAATTTATCCACTATGGAAATGCTTTTTTTTTTTTTTTTGCAAAGTTGCTGCACATGTATAACCTATATTGACTTGCTTATCTTCCCATTAAGGGTGGGTGACGAGGGAGGTAGGG
>NW_027187419.1:34360745-34464058 GCF_028583685.1 Petaurus breviceps papuanus | reverse complement strand
AGATAGAAAGAGATAGTATGTTACATGTGACGTGGAAATAAGATATACAGGTGCTGGGGCATTGATGTCCACCATGCCCTACTGGAAAGTCAGAGGGTGGATGGGGGAAGATATAGAAGAGAGAATATTGGGGGAGTAGATATTCAGTGAGATCACTGGTTTTGGGGTGGTCGTAGGGGAAAAACGGAGAGAAAATTTGTAATCAAAATCTTGTGGAAATGAATGGTGTAAACTAAAAAATAAAAAAAATAAACTAGAAACAACAAAAAAGTGTTAGCGTATCATGTTTAATATGTTTGTATTGTTTTGTTGTTTGTGAACTAAATTCTTCCTAATAGGCCAACAATTGATTAGCACTAGGAGTCCAAACCTATCTGAATAATTAATTCCTCTTTTGATTTGATGAAGACTGGTAGATTTTGGCATCTGTGGAGTTTAGCTACAGTTGAAAAAAGGAGGATATATGTATAGAGTTCACTGCCTGTAAAACCAGGAAGGGCCCAATGAAGCAGCTTTTCCAGTCTTAGAAAAGTCCAGTTGAAATGGAATTTATACAGAGGAGAGTCATAATTGACAATCTATATGCAATGACTCCAAGAACTTTCAATGCCAAATAATAATTTATGTTCAAACTACCTTGTATTTCTAAATAAAATAAGAGTTCAGCCTGATTGGTATCTAGTTGTCTAATATAATCATCTAGGACAAAATTTGAGTCTTTGGAAGGGTGGATAGGGAGAAAATGAAAGGGATATTTTAAGTATAGAAATAAATCTTATTTTAGCAAAGTTCAGTGGTGAAGAGTGAAGCAACCTAATCTTGCTAAAAACAAAACAACACAATAGTGATATAGTTCAGGCTAGTTACTTCAATCCACAGGTAGGGATGCTAAAGAATGAAAGATATACCTTAACCTTTAGGTGGTGAATAACATATTCCAAAGATATTTAATGAACTGATACCTAATTGGAGAAGATATACTAAAGACAAGTGGGCCCAGAAAACTTTTCTAAGAAATAGTTAAGGGTCAATCTGTGCTGGGTTCCAGTGAGATTCATGGAAATTAGCTTTTCTAGGTTGAAGGTAGCTGGCAAGTCACCTTCCAACCAAGGAGTTTAAAAGATAGTATCAAATTCAATGGCAAACAGTTAGAAACACAAGTAGCTTTTTAATCTACAAATATTAATTAATACAGAATAGTTCAAATATTTCCTCCAAATGAAGGATCCAATATCTCTTCCAAGAACTAATCAATAAGGCACAGCTTATTTCAGACAAGATTCTGGATAATCAATCAAAAGACACTTCAGTTGTCAGTCCCATACCCCCTGGCTAATATTTTGAACTATTGTGTGGTAATTTACTTCCAGAGGGGGTTATCAAATACTCACTAAAATCTTCCAAGAAGTTCTTAATACTTTTGCAGGCACTCATCATTTTGCTTTCCTTTTTTACTGAGTGATTCAATTCATGGCCACTTATGGTCAGAAACAACCCAAAAATTTGTTTTTTGAAAGTAAACTGCAAAATGAGAAAGGGGAAAGATTGGGTTCATGAACAGTTGGAATTATACATCAAAAGAGGACACAGTAAGTAAATAAGATAATACCATATTAGGCTGTAGTAATAGAAACAGCTCTCATAATAAGGGCACTATTGCTTCCAATATACTCATAAGGAAGGTAATATTCCAGTGTACTTTGAAGTAACCCTAATCTCTTGTGAAATATTGAATTCAACTGTGGATTACACATTTTAGAAAGTACAAATTGGATTGTGCTGAGTTGAAGGACCCAATATGGTTAGGGGTCTCAAAATCAGTTCATATGATGAAAAACTAAAACAGATAAAGATGACTAGCTTTAAAATATCTATTAGGGAAGATCTGACAACTTTATTCATAAATTTGAAGGGCTATAGTGTGGATGAATTTTTTTTTGCCTAATCCACCTGGCCTCAAACAGAAGATTAAAGTCAAGGTATTGCAGGAAAGGAAATGTTGGCTAAAGACAAAGCTTTCTAATCATTATAGCTATGATAAATTTGAAGGGAATATCATATGAAATAATGAGATTCCTATCCTTAAAGGTAAATCAGGAGTACCAGGTTCTAATTCCAGTACCAGCTATGTGAATTTGAGCTAGGTGATTCTCTTCTTTTGTTTCTTGTTGCTTATGTGCCAAATGAAAAAGAAGAGAAAATGGGTTCATGAAAAATAGGAATTACATAAAGAAGTATCTATGGAGTAGAAACAATAAGTAAGATAAGATAATGCCATCTTAGACTGTACTAATTAAAACACAGTTCTCATAGTAAGAGTAGTATTACTCTCATTGTACTTGAAGTGGTCCTAGCACATTTGAAAAAAATGTTGTATTCAGCTTTGGGTTTTACATTACAGAAAGAATAAACTGAATTGTGTTGAGTTGAGAAGTTTTAATGCCATATGTGAGGTTCCTTCTAGCTCTGGGAGTCTGTGGTTTGCCTATAACACTGATTTGATCATGTCACTCACTTGCTTAAAAAGTAAAGAAAAAAAAAGAAAAATGTCAATATCTCCCTCTTGTCAATTAGAATAAAAGTAAATTTCTTTGCCTTTTTTTAAAGTCCCTCTATGATTTCCTTCAAATCTTACTATCCAATTTTGTTTGCTCATTACTCTGGTATATGAATTCTCTAATCTAGATACTGATTTTTCCAGTGTTTCCTGCACTAAACAATCCATACTCATTCACATCTTTGAAATTCTTGCCTCCTCTGCCTCCCAGGTACAATATCCCAGATACTTAATCATCCTTCAAATTATACTTTATGAATGGCATCTTGCTCCTCTCACTGTTCTCTCAACCATATGTATTGCTAGACATTATATTATTATATGTGCATAGGAGACAGAGTTTTATGCTTAGTCAAGATATAGGGCAGCAATCCACTTCTTTACCCCTCAATTTATTTCTTCACCTTTCTCAATCTGTCTTACTGTAATATTAATGGAATTTTAAGTTCCCCTTGTATTTGCAATCCAAACAGGTACTTAGCACCTTGTTCCAAGTTAATTATTAGGTCAAGTATTAAGACCCAGAACTTGGGAATCCCACAATGGGATGGACTTCTTGACATAACAAGAAGGGACAGAACAGAAAGGAACTAATACCATATATAAGGAAAAGCCCAATCTTAGAGAGAACAGAACTTCTGGGAGTTATCATCATGGAGGCAGAGGAGCTACTGCTGGAGAGATAACTGCCAGGATCCTGAGAATGTCTGCAAATTGATAACAGAATGGAGAATAGAACTTGTGGTGTCAGAACTTCTCCTGAAAACTCCTGAGAACAGAATTGAGAACTTCTGAGAAATGAAGAAAGGAGAACTGGGAGGAGGCATGGCTGTGGTGTTGGTACTTTGTCTATCTGTTTTGATGTTACTCTGTCAGATTCATCTGCTGATAGAGGATGGTGCTGTTGTTACAGAAGCCCTGGGACCTTACTGCTGGTTCAGAAGCCCTGAAAGAGGATTTTCTTGTTTTCCTCCTCCCTGAAAGAGGAGGAGGGTCTTGCTGATGTTTTCAGCAGTCTTGGGACCATACTAATGATTTGCCCTGATTCCTCAGACCTTGTCGTTGGGTCTATGTGGATTTCACATGCAGAAAGTGAATTGATGAGGGTGCCGGCAATGTGCATGAATGGTATTGAGGCTTTGTTAAGCTTTGTCTTCCCAGAAACAGAAACTGTGAAGGACTTGAGGTAGACTAGACACTATGAGCTTCAGTATGGAACAGGAACTGGACAAGGAGCTGAACAAGAAGGAGCTGGCAGTAGCTGGGACCATGGAAGAGGAACCATGGAAGCTGGGAGTCTGCCTCAAGTCAAGATGAAAAGACCTCTCCTTGGGTATTTAATGCGAACTGAGAAAATCATGACTCCCTGTGGCCTAGGGGTGGAGAACTCTAACCTTTATATTTAGATGACTGACTTAAGGACTTCTCCAATTAAGAAGAAAGAGCACATTTTGATTGAAGAGATTGAGACAATGTAACCTAGGGGTGGAGGACTTTGACTTTGTACTTTGTGTCAATTAAGGAGGCTTGCCTCCTTAAGGATGATTGAATGAAGTACTTACTATATGATTGTGTTACTAAATGAATGTCATCTCTTGCTTAAAACTATGTGACCACTTGGGTGAAAACTATGTGACCACTTTAGTGATAAGTTATTATGCCATAACATGGTGGATGCTGTATTTTGATTTTCTGTGAATGGTTTGTCTTCATTTGTTACTGAATGAATGGAGAGATCACTATACTTTGTAATCAGAACTTTGAAAGCTGTTCACAGCAGCAGAACTATGAAAAGCTGTTTGTGCTTGGCTTTATATTTACTAGGTGTTTCTTTGGAATACTTAACCCAAGCATTAGTTTCTAGAGAAGTGAGGGTAACAGTAGAAAGGGTGCTAAGCCTGGAATCAGGAAGATTTAAGTTCAAAATTGGCCTTAGAAACTTACTAGTTCTGTGACCATGGGTAAGTCATTTGACTCTGTTTACTTCAGTTTCATCCTCTATAAAATGAGCTTGAGAAGTAAATGGCAAAACACTCATAGTATCTTTTCAAAGAAAATCCCAAATGGGGGCATGAAGAATTGGACATGACTGAACAACAACAAAAATTGAATTGGGAAGGAGTTTATTTATCCTTTGGTCTGTCAGCTTTTAGTATTGAGGCCTTTCTAGTTATTTGAGGACTGGGAAATTATAACACTTTGTGTATTTGAGTGGGGGGAGGAGGATAGAGTATACTGCAAATAATTCTATAATTTTATATTGTCTTTTATTTATTTTGCTCTTCTTTCCTACTTAGATGCTTTATTGTTTGATTTATGATTTCTTCCTGCTCTATTGCCACAGAATATATTCAATTCACACGTTATATTTGCATAATTATGATTACCTCAAATAAGCCTTATTGTAGTTGAGATAGGAAGGGTTTCATAAACATGCTGGAGACACACACACATTTTGAAGCTTAAGTATTTTCTTTAAGCACAGATAAATATAAGATTTATTAGAAAAAAATGTATCATAGCATTAGCTTTAGAATTTTCAAGGGAATTAGTGAGTAAGCATAGGACAATCAAAACACATAATTTGCAATATGCATTCCCTATCTCACCATGGAATCAAACAATGGGAATAAGTAGTACATATTTCAAATCAATTCAGTTAACATTTGCTAAGCACCTACTATACATATAGCACCATGATAGGTGCTGGAAAAATAAGGAAAGATTTCTTCCCCTTGAGGAGTTAATGTTTTATGCTTAGGATTAAGGAGATGATAACCTTCCAGTATTCTGTTCAGATGAAATCTTGCATAGAGTTTCTGTTTTCCAACACCACATTTTGAGATGACATTAATAAGCTGAACATCTGGAAGAAAGTATTTGGGATGAGGAGAGGTTCCAACATCAGGTCATATAAGGATCAATTGAAAAAAACTGAGATGTCCATCCTGGGGAAAAAAAAGACTTAAGGGAGACATAATATCTGTCTTCAAGTATTTGGATCATCATCACATGGAAGAGAGATTAAATTCATTCTTTAGTTGGGGTGGGGGGAAAAATAAGTACCAAGAGAGGAAGTTGCATAAATGAATATTTAACATCAATACAATACTTTAATATATCAATAAGAATTTATTAAGAGTTTACTATGGGTCAGGCAATATATTAATCATTATAAATACAAAGTAAGAAAAATTGTATCTAGCCTTCAAGAGTTTACAATCTAATGGGGAGTGGGTAGGGAAAGATAGCATGTAAATAGTTATATTTAAGATGTATACAGAGTATGTGGAAGATATCATTAAAGGGAAGGGCTCTTGGAGGGGGAAGAAAAAGGAAACCTTTGCGAAAGGACTTTTTAAGAAAGTGATATTTACTGAATCTTGAAGAAATTCAGAAAAATTTTAAGAAAACAAGATGAGAATGATGAGCTTCTCAGGCATGGACATATACCAGTTCAAAGTCATAGAGACTGGAAACAAATTTTCATATGTGAGGAATTACAAATAAGGCCAATATAAATGTATCTTAACATCTAGGGATATACACAAGTAGAATGGACTTAGAAATAGTTGGTTCTCTTTTTTCTTTAAAAATCTTTAAGCAAAAGTTAGATGACCACTTGTAAAATATGAAGTTAGGTACATGGGTTGCAACAGAGGTCCCTTATAAATTTGAAATATTTTGACTCTGTAATGTTACTGGAAGATCACAACATCTCCACAGAAAAATAAATATAAGGTTCCTCCAGAGGGAAAAGAGCACCAACATTTGAAGTAAGCAGGCAATTCCCGTAACATATGATAAACAAGATGGAGTATTGCATGTTTTCTCTAATCCTCTCAACTTTTAGACCTCTTCAAATCAGAAATTATGTGTCAAAGATAAAGAATCTTCAGTTGTCTTCATATTTTAGGACACTCAGAATCTAATAAGTTAAAAAAATTAAACTCACCTTTACAATGAATTTGCTCAGCACCCCTCTCCTATATCCCCTGCTACCAGCAGTGAGGCTGCACTAGCCAACCCATTGGCAACAAAGCCCAACCCCACAACTGTGCAGCAGTTCAGTGTGCCTGGATTGCAGAATACCATTAATTAAAACTAGAAAGGTAGGTTACAGTCAGATTGTAAAGGATCACATTCCAGACAAGGAATTCTATTTTATCCTAAAAGTAATAGGGAACCACTGAAGGCTTATCAGCAGGATGAACTTGTCAGATATGTGATACAGTCTATTTTAATATGCAGACCCAAAGAAACCCTCACCCATAGATGGCAACCAGTTCCCAGTAAATATGTTCTAGGTAATTGCATGGAAGCAAAAATAGTAGCATATATATATATATATATATATATATATATATATATATATATATATATGTATGTATATGTGTGTGTAGATAGATAGATATAGATATAGATATACACATATAGTAGCATACCACTCATAAAGGATGATTTTTAGAAGACCAGATCTTTACCTGGAGAAACACAGCTATTACAACACAATTGTCAAGTATATTAACTACCTAATATATACTAGGAACTTTGATAAGAGCTCAAGCTTCCTAGAAAACCAAAAAGTAAATCTTGCTCTTAAGTAACACATAGTCTAATACAGGGAGAGAGGTTGGACAACAGTCAAATAACTATATAAAAACAAGATAGATAGATAGATAGATAGATAGATAGATAGATAGATAGATAGATAGATAGATAGATAGATAGAATAGGATAAATCGGAAATATTCTCAAAGAGAAGGCACTAATTTTGAGGACTGGGAAAGGCTTCTTTTTGAAGGTAGGACATAACAAAGACTTAAAGGAAGCCAGAAGGGAGAGATGAGGAAGAAGAAAACTCCATACATGGGGAGGAATTGGTGAAAATGCTGTGTGAGTCAATGGTGTGTCATGTACGAGGAACAGGCAAAAGACCAGTGACACTCCATCAAAGGTAATGAGGATGGGAGAAAGGTTTAAGAAGACTTAAAAAGCAAGAGGTGACCAGGTTATGAAAGGCTTGAAAAGCCAAACAGAGGCTTTTATATTTGATCCTAGAGGCAGTGAGCCAATAACTTTTATTGAATAGGGAAAAGGGGGTGGAATGCAATGATCCAACCTGCATTTCAGGAAGATCAATTCAGGTTTTGTTTTGTTTTTTATCAAATTATTTATTTTTAGTTTTCAACAATTATTTCCATAAGTTTTAAATTTTCTCTCCCTCCCCCCCTTCCCCAAGACAACTTTCAATCTAATATGGACTCTACCCATACATTCCTATTATACACATTTTCACATTAGTCATGTTGTATAGAAGAATTATACCAAATGGGAAAAACCATGAGGAAGAAAAAAAAAAGCAAAAAAAATTAGTCTGCTTTATTCTGCATTCTGCATCCCTAGTTTTCTCTGGATGGGACTGCCATTTTCCATCGTGTGTTCTCTGGAATCATTTTAGATCCTTGCATTGCTGTGAAGGGCTAAGTCTATCAAAACCAATTCTTACACACTGTAGCTGTTACTGTGTACAATGATCTCCTGGTTCTGCTCCCCTCACTCAACATCAGTTCATGTAATTCTTTCCAGGTTTCTCTGAAGCCTGTCTGTTCATCATTTCTTTCTTTCTGTCTTTCTTTCTTTCTTTTTTTCTCTCTTTCTTTCTTTCTTTTTTTCTCTCTCTCTTTCTTTCTTTCTTTCTTTCTTTCTTTCTTTCTTTCTTTCTTTCTTTCTTTGGTCAGGGCAATTGGAGTTATGTGATTTGCCCAAGGTCACATGGCTAGTAAGTGTTAAGTGTCTGAGGCCAGATTTGAATTCAGGTCCTCCTGACTCCAAGACTGTGGCTCTATTAACTGTGCCACCCAGCCACTCCTTCATCATTTTTCATAGCACAATAGTATTCTATTACATTCATATACCACTACTTCTTTAGACATTCCCCAATTGATGGGCATCTCCTCAATTTTCAGTTTTTGGCCACCATAAAAAGAGCTGCTGCAAATATTTTTGTACATGTGGGTCCTTTTCCCATTTTTATGATCTCTTTGGGATACAGCCCCAGAAGTGTTATTGCTGGGTCAAAGGATATACATATTTTTGTAGTCCTTTGGCCATAGTTCCAAATTGCTCTCCAGAATGGTTGGATCAGCTCAGAGCTCCACCAACAATGAATTAATATTCCAACATTCCCACATGCTCTCCAACTTTTATCATTTTTCTTTTTTGCCATATTAGCCAATACGATAGGTCTGATGTGGTACCTCAGAGTTGTTTTGATTTGAATCTCTCTAATTAGTAGTGATTTAGAGCATTTTTTCATATGACTATAGATAGCTTTAATTTCTTCCTGTGAAAACTGCCTGTTCATTTCCTTTGACCATTTATCAACTGGTAAATGACTTGTATTCTTGTCAATTTGGCTTAGTTACCTATATATTTTAGAAATGAGATCTTTTTAAGAGACACTATTTATAAAAATTCTTTCCCAATTTTCTGCTTCCCTCCTAATCTTGGTTGCATTGGCTTTTTTGTGCAAAAAATTTTCAATTTAAGGTAATCAAAATTATCCATTTTGCATTTCATAATGTTCTCTATCTCTTGTTTGATTGTAAGTTCCTCCATTCTCCATAAATCTGACAGATGAACTATTCTTTATTCCTTCAGTTTGCTTATAATATCAGCCTTTATAGCTAGATCATGTACCCATTTGGACTTTATTCTGGCATATGGTGTCAGACGTCCCCCAATTTCTATGCCCAATTTCTGCCATACTATTTTCCAGTTTTTCCAGCAGGTTTTTTTTTTGTCAAACAATGAGTTCTTATCCCATAAGTCTTTGGGTTTATCAAACAGTAGATTGCTATAATCATTGACTACTGTGTCTTGTGCATCTAATCAATTCCATTGATCTACCCTTCTATTTCTTAGCCAGTACCAAGTGGTTTGTTCCAATAACTTTGAACATGTTGCACATGTTAAAATCGCCTTTATATTAAGTACCTCCCATGGGTTTACCAGTGGTATGCAATAAATATTATTTGATTTCTTTTTAAAAAATGATATCAAAATTCATCTGGAAGAACAAAAGATCCAGAATATTGAGGGAATTAAAGAAAAGAAATGCTGCGGAAATTGGGCCAGTCATACCAGATTTAAATTGTATTATAAATCAGAAACCATCAAGACCACTTGGTACTGGCTAAGAAATAGAAGGGTAGATCAATTGTTGTTTTTATTATATTAGCTCAATCTACCCATGAGCAACTGATGTTTTTTCCAATTATTTAGATCTAACTTTATTTGTGTGAAAAGTGTTTTGTAATTGTGTTCGTATAGTCCCTGGGTTTGTTTTGGCAAGTAGACTCCCAAATATTGTATAATGTCTACAGTAACTTCAAATGGAATTTCTCATTCTATCTCTTGCTTTTAGTCTTTGTTAGTAATATATGGAAATGCAGATGATTTATGTTGGTTTATTTTATATCCTGCAACTTTACTAAAATTGCTTATTTCAATTACTTTTTTACTTGATTCCCTAGGATTCTCTAAGTGTATCATCATACCATGTGCAAAGAGTGATAGCTTACTTTCTTCTTTGCCTATGCTAATTCCTCAGGAAGATCAATTTGAGAGTTCAGTGGAGAATGCATTACAGTGGAGAAAAATTCAAGCAGGAAGCTCAATCATCAGGTTATTTTCATAGTAGAGATGGCATGTGTACATTTCATCACTGAAGAATCCATGTTCCTTTAATTCATATGTTGGTCCTCTTATCTGTCCCTTCCTTTAACCATACAAAATAACTCTGGCATAGGCTTTTATGTAAACCTTCCCACTGAGGGAGTCAAGTGCAAGGAGTTAGTAACATCTGATTCCTATTTGTGTACTAGGAGATCACAGAGGGATCTTCTCCTTGTCTGTTTCTGAGCTGTTAAGACTGATCTCAAAACCTAGTCAAGGTCAGAGATCTCTCTGAGAATTTATGAGAATACTTATGAGGGTAATCATATCCAGATTATACTGGCTAGCCTTTACCAGAGACTGTATTTTCAAATGTCTCTTTCCCATCAGCTACAGAATCGTTGTGAGGAAGAGACACAGTTGTTGATAGCCACATAGTTTCCTGTACTGCTATTTAACTATTTCACATGAAAGAAGCATTGGACTAGAAACCAGAAAATCTGCATTCTAACTCTGGTTCTGGCTCTAGCTACTTATGTGATCCCAGGAAATTCACTTAGTCCTTCTTGGACCGAATATTTTCATTTGTAAAATAAAGGGGTTTCTCATTCAAGTGTACAATTATATGAGATTATACATCTCTCACCTTCCAATAAGACTATATGTTTCTAGAGGGTAGAGGTTGTGGTATCTTATAATTGCATACTGCCAAGACCTAGCATACTACAGGAGTTCAGAAAATTGTTGTGAAATTGATTTTAAATGAATTTAGCCAAAAGTGAAAAACTGGTGAAACAACTGTGGTGGACAACTGTGAAAAAGATGACAAGGTTGGCTTTGATCATGAAGACTGAAAAAAAAAGTCATTTTAGATTCTTGGATAAAAATTTTTCTACTAAGTAGATGGAACTGCATCACTCTTCCTACCCATACCTGCTGGTTTTAAGGAGGCTAATATATATATATATATATATACACACATATATATACACACACACACATATGTGATTGTATATATATATGTATGTGTGTACACATATACTTAGATATACACACATAAATATACTATTATATGTTATATTATATACATATGTGTGATATATCATATATGTATGTATATGTGTGTATAGTATATATTTGAATGCATTATATATTGTATATGTGTGTATATGTGTGTGTTATCTCTCTACTATACACATAGATATATAGAGAGATACTAGTTGTATCACAGGATAGAGTGTCAGGCCTGGAGTCAGGAAGACTCATTTTCTTGAGTTCATATCTGGCCTCAGACACTTACTAGCTGTATGACCCTGGGCAAGTCACTTAACTCTGTTTGTCTCAGTTTCTTCATTTGAAAAATGAGATGGAGAATGAAATGGTAATTCACTCCAGTATCTTTGCCAAGAAAATACCAAAGGAGGTCACAAAGACTTGGAAATGGCCGAAAAATGACTGAACTAAATATATATGTACGTGTATTATGGATGAATAGTTACACCCACATACATACACAAATACATTTGACTTATATTGGAACCAATTCCTTCTTATACCTTGTAATTTCCTTATATTAATATGAGTTGTCATTATTATTCTCTATAATCTGGCAATGAATTTGATAATAAATAAAAAAGCCAAACATCTAACAGCTTTTGGTATAGGCTACATCTAACCAGGTTAGTATGGAGTGCACCAAATATGATGGGGATAATATAGATGGAATTTATCAGATACCAAAAGAACCAGATTCTTTTTTTAATTAACTACTTCATTGAAAAGGGGGTTAGAATCAGTTGAATGACTGAATTTCTCAGTCAATCAAATCAACATGACTGAAATAGCTTAATATGTTTCTTTGTTTTAAGTTCTAAAAATGTTTAGTTAAACTTGAATGCCATTTGTGTTGATTTAGTCCCTTATGCATAAGAGCAATTCATATTTCGTTTAAAAACCATACAGGTTACATGGCCCACCCCATACACACAGATGCACACACATTATTCATAATCAGTCAATAAGCATTTGTTAAACTCTTATTATGTACTAAATGTTGGGGATGCAAACACAAAAATGAAAGCCTCCTGGTTCCCACCTCAAGGAGCTTACTTTCCACTGGGGAGAGAACATGTGCCCATGGAGGACAGAAAGAGGGAGAGGACCTTGGGATTTCATTTGAAATTATATACAGAAAAGTCCTTATGAGGAATTTCCATCTACCAATGCATGTTGGTATCTTTTATTGCTGCTTAAAGTCTTGGAGAATTCCCTATGGTCACTAAGAGGTCAACAGATCTCCCCAGATTCACATAGTCTGCAAGGGTCAGAGTCAAGATTTGATCTCCTGAGAGAGAGAGAGACAGAGAGAGAGGGGGGGGGGAGGGAAGGGGAAGAGAGAGAGAGAAGATACATACAAACCTACACACAAAATAAATGCATATTTTTCTTGTTTTTTTATTTGTTTTTGAGGGAGAAAAGAGTAACAACTAGGGAAATCAGAATAGATTTCACATATGAGTTAGTCTCTAAATTGAACTTTGAAGTACAACAAAAATGCCATCTATACTTGGAGAATAATTACTCTTGAGTAATGATATCACCTTAAGTTCTGAGTGGAGGGATAGGGACAATGTGTCCACTGTAAATTCCAGAACAGACCTTTATTTATTTTTTTTTTTAATTTCCACAACTACCTAATAATGCATTGGAAATTTGTGAACACATTTGATTCCTTTGCTTCCTCATCAAGTTGCTTTTCAGAATAAGAGAATAAAAATATTAGTATGTGGGGGTCAGAGACAAAATGGCACAGTAAAAGCAAGAACTTGCTTGAGCTCATCCCCAAACCATCTCAGTTACCTTTAAAAAATGACTCTAAACATATTTTAATGCTGCAGAACCCACAAAATGATACTCTCATTGGATTTGGCTTAAGGAGAGAATATACACACTCAATTGGGTATCTTACCTTAAAAGAAAGTAGGGGGAAGGTCATAAGAGGGAAGTATGATAGAAGGGAGGGCAGATTGGAGGAGGGGATAGTCAGAAGCAAACACTTGAAAAGGGACAGGGTCAAAGGAGAAAATCGAATAAATGGGGGGGAGTTAAAATGGACAGAAATATAGTCTTTCACAATATGACTACTATAGAAATATTTTGCATAATATGTATGGATAACCTGTATTGAATTGGGAGTGGGTGAGGAGAGAAGGGAGAGAATCTGCAATTCAAAGTTTTAAAAACAAATGTTAAAACATTGTTTTACATGCAACCTGGAATTGAGAAATGCAGGCAATGGGGTAAAGAAATCCATCTTTCCCTACAAGAAAATAAGGGGTGGGGTGGGGGGGAGGGAGAGATAAGGGTGTTAGAAAAGAGGGCAGACTAGGGGAAGGGCTTTTCAGCATGCTTGCCATGTTGGGATGGGGGGATAGGGGAAAGATGAGGAGAAAATTTGGAACTCAAAATCTTGTGGAAATGAATATGGAAAACTAAAATAAATAAATAAATAAACAAATAAATGAAAGAGGAAAACAAACAAGCAAAAAAGAATATTAGCATATAAGAAGAAATCTTCCAATGTAATTACCTCATTTTGTTGATGATGAAACTGAGGCCTATATATCAAACAAGGCCACAAATAGGGTAAAATGAGAGTTGGGCGTCAAATCTAAGTTTTCTGACTCCAAAGCCACATCATTTCCATGCTGCCTCCTCTTGCATCTTTTCTGTCTCCCTACCCAGAGCAGCCTCATCACTGAGGGCAGCCTTTTTAAACATAATCACTCTCATGCTCCTATTGACATCAAATGTTAGAATTAGGAAAGGTAGAATAAAAGTCTGAGCAATGCAAGATCAACAGTATAAACTCTGTGTGTATTCATGAAGGGTTTTTGTTTGATCTCCTAAAAATCTGACTTAAGAGCTGTGGACCAAGATCATAGTACTTTTCTTGATGTGCCAATAATGTAACTCATTAGTTTCACTTTACTTAAATGTATTAAATATTTGAACCAGCTAAGTGGCACAGACAATGAGTTCAAATCTGCCCGCAGACACTTACAAGGTCTGTGACCCTGGGAGAACCATTTAACCCAGTTTCTTCACCTGTAAAATAAGTTGGGTAAAGAAACAGCAAACCACTACGGTATCTTTGCCAAGAATGCCCTAAATTGGGTCGCAAAGAGCCAGACGTGACTGAAAACAGCTGAACAAGAAAATTAAATATTTACCCTTAAACCAGAGTGACCCAAGATAGAAGGGCAATTTATATCCAGAAAAAAGGAAACTTCTGAATTGTCTATATTTCAATGTACAATCTACATTTCTAGTTACTTGAAGTTATACCATACTGTTCCCCAGCAACAGATGTAAGAAGTGAGTCCCTCTCTACCAACTTTCTTTTTCTAGGACTATTCATTTGAAGATATTTTCAGATCCATATTGCTGTAAACCATAAAAATCTGGGCAAAGCAACATGAAAATACAGGCTTTTCCTAGTTTAGAATAAATTTCCTTAACCATTAAAAACATTATCTTCTTTTTTTGGTAATTTATTTTGAATCCCCACATGCTTTCGCAACAGCCTTTTCAAGGCTCTTGTGATAAGATTATTAACCTTTTGGAAATTTGAAACTTCTCCTTGAAATACAAAAATCCCTCTCCTCCTGTTTTCTCACTGTAACTTTATCTACACTGGTGTACATGTCTGCATCTTTGTTTCTTTCAATAATTGAGAAAATGTATTTTGATTAATTGAGTGGTTTCCATAGCAGCTGCAAGCCAGGTGGCTAGAACTGGTTGCTTAGGCTGCTAAATTCTGTGTAATTAGTTTATTTTTAATCTTTTAATTCAGTATGAGTTGAGTTTAGAGTATTAGAGAGAGTGGGTCTGAGTAAGGATGCCTTGACTAATGTATTATTATCCTTCAGTGTTTATTGATGAAGCTGGAACTCATAGAAATAGAGATTGGGGAGTTCAAGGGGGGGAAGCAACATTCCTTATGCAGGTACTAAGGATTGGGAGGATTTTGATGCTTTGATTTTTTCTGGATTTGTTCTCATTAAGTTAACAGTGTACAGAGACTTTTCCAATGTCATTATATTTTCCTTCAGGAGAAATAACAAGAGAATGAAGTATTTTGTATTATAGAAAATGGTGTTCATCACAGAGTGCCAAAACATGGAAAATATATTTTCAGTAATAGTCTTTTAGCAGTGTTCTCACAATGGTGGAATTTTATTTGATTATTTTATATCATATGCATTTGTAAAGAGAAAATATAATGTTTTTTAACAATTTCACTCCTGATTCTACATTTTTGCATGACTATATCATCTATTGAGTATTTGATTTATTTTTAAGTTGGTTATTAGATAGGCTATTTATGTAGAGTTAAAGTTATGTTCTTAGTTTAAAATTTCAATGTTTATTTTAATGTAACCTTTTATCACCTGATAAAATTTTAAATTGGGGTCTTTTCTATGGATTAGATTCAAGTAGAAGATGATTTGTGAATTTGACTAATGCTCGTTAGTTTTCATAAGCATAAGTCTACTGTGCTCTACAAAGAAATATTTTACTAAAAGAACAATATAAACCCCTTTTGGGAACACTCCTCAAGATAAATTCATTCTTCAACATTTTTAGAGGTACAATAACAAAAGCAGTAGCTTATAATATGTTTCTAAGGAAAACCAAATCTGATCATAATTGGGGATTCAGAAAAGAATATATGAACAATTTTATTCACCTCTGAGATAATTCACATATTAAAATATTTTAAAAAGTCCAACAATATGGAATTTAGATAAGCTTTTTCTCTGGACATATCAGTATAAAATTAAAAGCAAAGCAAAATTTGACAGGTTGTTGGAGAATATTTGACAGGTGAGGAGGAGGGGACATGATAGCTGTCTTTAAGTATTTGAAGGGTGACCATGAAAGAATTGGTATTAGGATTGGGATTGTTCTATTTGTGCCTAGAGAGCAAAACCAAAAGCAAGGGGTGAAAGTTGCAGAGGGAACTTTAGGCTTATATCCGGGGTGAAAAACAGAAAACAAAAAACAAAAGAAAACTTCCTAATAATTTTCTATGCAAATGTGAAATGTACTGCTTCAAGAAGTGGTGGGTTCCTCCTTATGGAGGTCTTTAACCAGAAGCTAGATGACTACTTGTCATATACATTATTACAATATAAATTCCTTATTTTAGGAGTTGAAATAGATGGCTGCTGAGGTCTCTCCTTCCTCTCAGATTCTGACTCACTTGGTAGAATGATGCCCCAGTTTCTGGTACAAATGGCTCCACTGCACAAATGAGAAATAAAACTAAAGTTAATAGTGCTATCTTCACCCAGATTCTGAGCCCAGAAACCCTTGGGCTTTTTTGTCACTGGCCCTTTTCCTGATCCCAGTGAAATTTATAGAGCCAGAAATGATTCTGCCCCTAATTCCCCACCTAAATGCTTTATCCTTTCCTTTCTTCTAACTTGTAAATCTTTCTTAACCGCTTTTTATCATCTGTTGTTTTATAGTTCTTGCTTTATAGCACTCTCTCTCTCTCTCTCTCTCTCTCTCTCTCTCTCTCTCTCTGTAGTCCTGTTTCTGATCTTGTATTTTCTAAGACTGTGGTATGGTGGTTAAAAAGTTAGTCTTCTTGTAGCTAGAAAGGCCTGGGTTCAAATGTTTTTTTTTTCTTATACATGTGACCTTAAGCAAGACATTTAACCTCTGAGTGTCCTAGGTCACCCTCTAAGATTATAACTTGCTGAAAATGCAGAAACTTGCATTAGTAGGGGGCCTTTCCTTCTGGGGAGTTCCCTACACAAATGGAATCATAGGTTTAGTCACACCCTCTCCCCTTACCCAAAAGCAGAATTACAAATATAAAAATAAATGCACAGATTACTATTTTCTGGATACAAACAGAACCTTTAGCGTAGCCTTATATTTGGGAAGGGGTATTGTATTTATCATACTGACAAATATCCTACTAAAAGACTAAATTTTAGTACATGCTGTCACTGCCTAAATTTTATAACTTGAATATCTTAGAGAACTAAAGATTTCTCAGAACCAAAGGGGCTTAACTAATGATACCAAAGAATTTCTCAATGAAAAGTAGCTTACATGACTGATCACCTCCATTGCCTATTGCATACCATGTTATGAGACAGCATGATGTAGTCAAAAGCTCTTTGGGTTTGGAGCGGAGAGAGAGATATATCTTGTCTCAGAAACCACTAATGAAATGACCCTGGGCAAATCATTTCATATCTTTCAGTCTCAGTTTTCTAATCCTTAATATCAATGATATTGTTATCACAAATAAGGAAAGATGGTTAGAAAGCCAGTCTCACAATTAGGAAGGAAGGAGTTTTTTTTTTTTTTTACCCAATACTTGATAAGTCAGTGAAATCCCAATTATAGGACCATCAATATCTAAAAATAGTAATAGGAACAACCTCAGAGGGTTATCATGAGAAACAAATGAGGTAAATTTGTTGAATTGAACTAGATAGTTCAGATACTATTCTTAACTTTTACTAAAGTGGACAGTGTGATCAATGCCTCCCACCTCTGAGGTTTGTGTAGTAAACACTTCTCCCACAACGTGGAAGTAGCATATTACCCCCTGTCTTTTTTCCTGAGGAGTCACATTGCTGAAAAGTGATGTGCCTGCCTGACCCTAAATAGGTTAGCCAATATACATTTTTTAAGCTGCTTATTTTTTTTTTGAGAGGGAAAGGCAGGGCAGTTGGGGTGACTTGCCCAAGGACACACGGCTAGTAAGTGTGTCAAGTGTCTGAGTTGAGATTTGAACTCAGGTCCTCCTAACTCCAGGGCTGGTTCTCTATTCACTGCACCACCTAGCTGCCCCTGATTACTTGTTTTTAATCTATGAAATAAAACAAATCTTTCCATAAAAAGTGGTACAAAAATACCATTGTGCATGAAACTAAAAATCTACTAGGCAAAACTTGCTATTCTTTTAAAATATACAACAAAATTATCATGCAATTAAAAAACATGTTCTTCCCTCCCTCCTGCCTCAGAGATGGGTACCATTAGACACAAATAGGTATATGTATGCATGTGTACATACAAACGTGTATATATACATGCATATGTACATATATAATGTATGTATGTGTGTATATCATTATTATTCTACACAAAGTTTTGCTTATTTTTTGCACTTAATAGTATTTTCCCAATTACTTGTACATGCATTTTTCAACAGTCCATTTTTATTAGATTTTGAGTTCCAAAATTTTCTCAATCATTCTTTTCCATCTACGCTTTCCCATTGCTTACTGGGCCATCTCCACTTGTCCCAATCTATATCTGGCCACGAGACGCAGATAGCTCTGGGGGTGAAACTGAGGTGGGTGACTTTGCACAATCCTCCCTCCCTTAAATTCAATTCCCTTGCAAGTCATGGAATCATCTTTCTGATGTCATGATTCTCGTTGAGAATGAAGGAGAAACCACACAACCTGCCCAATAGAGCAAGCAATCTGATACAGGTTACACATATACATTAATTTTAAAGATATTTCCACGTGAGTCATGTTGTGAATGAAGAATAGAACAAAAGGGGAAAATTATGAGAAAGAAAAAAACAGATAGTGTCTTTCTTCATATGTCCTTCATCTTTAATTTGGATATTTTTCATAGACAAATAACTTATTAACTCAAAGTCATTCTTTTTTTTCTATTCATATGCCCATATACCATCATATATACATATATAAATATATATACATATATATTTCTATTCCCTTCAATTATTTTCATACTAAGAAAAGTTTCTTCAGTTACAATTATTGTTTTTCCATGTAGGAATGTTAATGGTTCAACTTTGATAAGTTCCTTATGATTTCTTTTCCCTGTTTACCTTCTAATGCTTCTCTTGCTTCTTGTATCTGAATATCAAATTTTCTATTCAATTCTGTTTTTTTCAGCAAGAATGCGTGAAAGTCCTCTATTCCACTGAATGGCCATATTTTCCCCCTGAAACATGATGCTCATTTTTGCTGGGTAGGTGATTCTTGGTTTTAATCCCAGCTGCTTTAACCTCTGGAATATCATATTCCAAGCCCTTCGATCCCTCAGTGTAGAAGCTGCCAGATGCTGGGTTTTCCTGATTGTGTTTCTACAATATTCAAATTGTTTCTTCCTGGCTGCTTGTAATATTCTCTCCTTAATCTGGGAATTCCAGAATCTGGCTATAATATTCCTAGCAGTTTTCTTTTTGGGATCTTTTTCAGGAGGTGATCAGTGGATTCTTTCAACCTCTATTTTGCTTACTGGTTCTAAAACATCAGGGCAGTTTTCTTTGAGAACTTCCTGGAGGATGATTTCTAGGTTCTTACTTTGATCATGGCTTTCAGGTAGTCCAATAATTTTTAAATTATCTCTCCTGGATCTATTTTTAGGTCAGTGGTTTTTCCCATGAGATATTTCACATTGCCTTCTATTCTTTCATTTGTTTGGATATGTTTAACAGCATCTTGATTTCTGATAAAGTCATTAGCTTCCATTTGCTCCAATCTAATTCTGAAGCAATGATTCTCCTCAGTGGGCTTTTGAGATTCTTTTTTCCATTTGGCAAATTCGGGTTTTTAAGGCATTCTTCTCCTCATTGCCTTTTTGAGCCTCTTTTGCCAATTGAGTCAGTCTATTTTTTAAGGTGTTATTTTCCTCAGTCAGGCTGTTGACTCTCATTTTGTAATTTTCTTTCATCATTCTCATTTCTCTTCTGAATTTTTCCTCCACTTCTCTTATCTGCTTCTTAAGGTCCTCTATGGCCTGTTACCAGCTCGTATTTTCCTTTGAAGCTTTTGGTGCAGGAATTCTGACTTCACTGCCTTCCTCCTGTTCCATGCTTTGTTCCTTTTTGTTCCCAAAATAGGAGTGTAATTTTGGAATCTTCTCTCTGCTTTGTTTTCTTTGCCTGGTTATGTCGCCCCTCAGTCACTTGACCCCTGGGCTTTTTTCCACAGTAGGACTCTGCTGCCAGACAGGGGAGCTTTCCTCCCAAATGCTGGGGTTTCCTCAGCTGCCAGAGGTGTTAGATGGGTGCCCTCTCTGAGGCCTCTACATGTTCTGGCACGCTGGACACACACCCTAGGACCTCCAACCTAGACTGCAATCCATATCCAAACAGGTTAAAGCAAGAGCGATTACCCCTCAAACTGGTCTCTTGGTCCCCCTACACTCTGCAGGCCAGGAGCTGAAACTGCCATGTGGTGCTGGCTGGCTGTGCGGGCATCTCAGCAGCTTCTCGCCCTGGGGGCAAAAGCTGATGTATTCCCACTTACTTTTTCCCAAAGTCCAGACTGCACCGACCTCTCACTTTATCCTTCACAGCTATGTGTTGATAATTCTGGAAATGGCCACAGCTGCTGGTGATCTGGAGTCCCTCCAGCTGGCGGTTGGTCAGGCCTGTCCTTTGGCTAAAACCTCTGGCTCACATGGGCCAGGGCTAGGCTCCCAGAGTGCTGCTCTGGATGATTCCTGCTGGCCTGCCAGGCTGTCCTCAGCGGGAGGTTAGCTTTTCTATGTCATTTTGTGGGTTCTGCCCAAAATGTTTTCTTATTGTGTCTGAAGGTTATAGGCATTTTAATGACTCTTAGAATTGTATTTTTTTATTCTGAACTTACAAAATAAAAGTAAGGCTTATCATGACATAGTTGCATTAAAAAAAAAAGATGATTGCACATGAAACTACAGATCTATTATCTACAACTTGCTTTTCCTTTTAACTACATAATGAAGTTATCATGTGACTATTTTCTTTTTTTTCCTTCTCCAGATGACTCCTATTAGACAAAAAAATATGTTTATATATGCAAAACCATTCTATATGTACTTCTATTTATCATTTCTTTTTCTGGATTCATAAGTTTTTAAGATTCATAACTTCATAAGTTCTTCATAGTTCATTTGGGTATTTATATTAGTCAAATGACTTAGTCACTCATAGTTGTTCTTCAAACAATATTTGTTACTATATGCAATGTTGTCTTTGTTCTGCCCATTTCTCTCATTATTCCATGTAAGTCTATCCATATTTTCCTAAGATTGTTGAGCTCATAATTTATCATAGCACAGTAGTGTTCAACAAACATTTCTTAAAAGCACAGTTTGGACCATGTCCTGTGCTAAATGCTAAGGATATAAAGGGAAAAAAATCCTGTTCTCAAAGGATTCACAATCTAAAGGGGGACAACTTGCAGAACCTATTCACAGTCAAGCTATATACAAGAAAAATTGAAGATAATCAACGATGTGGAGGCAGTAGAATTAAGGGAGGTCAGTAATGGCTTTCCTTTATTAAGAAGGTTGGATTTTATCTGGGCCTTGAAGAAAACCATGAAAGCCAAGAGATGAAAATGACATATGAGAAAATTTCCGACATGAAGAATAACTAATGAAACTGCTCTTTTTAATGACATGCATCAGAGTGTTTAGCTGTCAAAAGTGCTTGAGTGAAGGGACTACACCATTTTGTACTTAGCCTTCAAAGATATCTATGATTTTATAGACACACAGATCTATAAGGTAAAGATCTTATACAGATACCCTTATAAATTTAGAAATTTCAGGAATGTAACAGCCAAGTTACTCTCTCTTTGTCTCTGTCCCCACCTGTCTCTCTATACTTTTATTTATATATGATAGTGTGTACATATGTGTGCACATGAATGTATATGTGTGTGCATATATGTTCGCATGTATAGAAATATGCATTATATGTATATATTGCTATTAATGCATTTGTACCTACCTGTGTGCATGTAAGTGTACATGCACATATATTTATATATGTGTTTACACACATATATGCATTTGTGTCTGATACTCAGTTCAGGATCATTGCTCAATGACATTTACGGATTTTATCATTCTTTCCTGAAGTTCATCATTTTGTAAGATCATATCCACTCTGAAACTTGGGCCTCTTCAGTATCGCCGTTTCCTGGGGTACCTCTCTCTCCCTCTGCTTGGAAAAGGTACAGAAAGGATATTAGAGAACTCCTCCCAGATCCTACATTAAAAGAGGGACCCCAAGACAGCTCTCTCATCATTTTCTACCTGGCTACAGGTTCATGTGGTGTTCATGAAGAAAGAGCATCTCTGATGTGATGGTTTTCTGGGCCCTTTTCATGGCTGCTTATTCACCTTTGTTGTCCACCTTCACCCAACTCTCAGCTGTGACTCCAAGAAACTGTAGCATGCACAGTAGCTATGCCCAGCTAAATCATCTGGGCACATGGGCTATACCAGGCTGAGAGCAACTGATAGATTTAAATCCCATCAGTGACTTAGAGGGATGTCTGCCCCAAACATGTGAATCCTTCCCCTGGCAGAATGGCCAGATGAGAACATTTTTTTCCAATGGCTATAAAGGTGACTAAAGCAAGCTCTGTGGAGCACTTAGAGCTTGGTTAGACATTGAACATGACAAAGGCATCCACTTCATCCCAGGCTTTATCCAGTTGTTTTGATGTTTGTCTTGACACTGGATTTTGATGATTCTGGATAAGACAATGAGACTGATGATTTTGTGCAACTCTGCCTCACTTAAATTCAACCCACCTGGATTGAAGAAATCACTCCACAATGTCATTGCTCCTTTTCGTAAACAAAGGATGAACACACCTGATTGCATTTCTTGGGGCTTTATCATGCCCCCAGATGAGCTACCCTTCACTCCCTCTCCCCCCTTTTTAGTTTCTTTTTATGTGTTGCTTGATTCCATTAGACTGTGAGTTGCTTTGAGGGAGGGACTATCTATTGCTCCTCTTTATATTACCTGTGTTTAACATCATGTGTGGGATGTAGTATGCATATAATAAATATTTATTAACTGTTTATTGTTTCTACTACTTTTCTCTGTAAACTGTTTCCTAAGTGGGTGAGGATGCAGCATTTTCAGAACTTTTGGCTAACTATCATATTTCTTAAAAGTGCCCACCCATAGACTTACAAAAGAGAGCACAATAATATGAAGATAGCAAAGCTCATCATTATTCTGTTGGGCATGAACCAAATACAATCTTGGCCAGTTTGGGGATTGCTAGTGCATAGAATCCTCCTGTGTCACTGCAGATGCCACAACAAATCTCTATAAATCAATAGATAATCCTATCTTGGCTGTCTTACTGCTATGAATACCTTCATTTTATCCTCTCCATGAATATCTACTAAGTTTGGTTCACACCAGAAAGTGTGAAGAGTGTTAATGGAACATTTTCTGCTTTAGCTCAGTCTGTGAAGAATTAATTTAAGTTGTCTGTTGCAATGATTTTGTACTAAGATCAGCACTGATAATGCATTCTACTAAGTGTTGGGTTAAAAGTTTAAAGGTTCTCTTCCTCATGCTCAAAATCATTCACTTTACTATTAAAAGATGACAAAAACTTCATCATATAAACAAATGTCGGTTTCAAATTTTCACAGCCAATGGCTGAGAACTAATCCTTGAATACCGTCTCATTCCTTAAGACTGCAAACCACAGGGGAATTTTCCTTTAATTTATAAGTTCTGTTCTATAACCAAAACCTACTCCACATCATCCTGGTCTCATGTATTATCCCATGAGATAATAAAATTACCAAAAAGAAACAACTAGAACTATCCAAAAATGTACCTTCCATTTTTGAAGGATGGTAGTGTTCCCTCACTGCAGACCTTCAGATAATATCTAGATGATTATTCATTGGGAATACTATAGAAGGGATTCTTATTCAGCTATGAATTCTTCTAGATTGCCACTGAGATCCTACCAATTCTAAAATTCTGTTAAACTATGATTATGCTAAAGATGCAAAACCACTCAAACTAAAAATAAAGTAATATATAACTTCAACATTCTTCAGTCCCTGTCTTTTGAGATCCAACTTATCCCACTGTCCTTTTGCCATCCTCTGTTCTCCTAGAGCCTCCAACTTCAATATTAAAGCAACTAAGATGCACTATAAGCTACATGGTCCCTAATTTCTCTCCCACAAAAAATCTCACTCATGTAACTCAAATAGAATCAGAGAATCTTGGAGTTTGAAAGAACTTTAAAGATCAATAATTTCAACCTGATTCCCAGTGTAACAATTTCCTCTAAAATATCTCCAAGACATGATCAGTTCTTTTTTCACACCTGTCTAAAAGGGGAAAATTATTTATTTAGGGTAGAAGACAATTTCATCTTGAAAAAGCTTTGTATTGAAATTTTCCTTATTTGAGCTCAAAAGCAGCTTTCCTGTGATCTCTACTCACTGGTGTTCTCCCCCCCCCCACCTTAGGCAACACACAATAATTTATATGATTACAGTACTATGGAACATTATTGAGGAGTGTTAATCCTCCCACATAGAAGTCTTTTAAGTATTTGAAGGCAGTTATTTCCCCCAAAGTCTTCTATTCTCCAAGCTGCATATCCTCATATTCATTAGTAATTTCTTATATAGCTTAGTTTCCAAGTCTTTTGCCAATTATTTTCTTTAAAAGGTTGAACCCAGAATTAGAAATGATCCTCACCCCTTATATTACTATGCCTAAGTGAATGATTCATAGCTCTACAAAGGATAGATTCTCTCAATAATTAGAGAGGATGAAATTGAGACACATGAGCAAAATCAATGTAGCAAGAATTAAAAGATAAGGAAATAGAGAAAAATATCTTCATAGTAAATACTGCTAAAAAAAAAGAATTTATCCTAGCTATATGGAACCGTTTGAATATATAAGGACAATGGGAATCATTGCCAAATGGATAAGCACTTTAAGGATATGAACGGTCATTTTTGCAAAGAAGAAATGTACTCCATTTGTACCAATTTGTAATAATTATTCAAAGTAATTGAATATAACAGAAATGTAAATTAATAAAATTTTGAGGCTTCATTTGGCATGCATTGGATTTGAAAAGATGACAAAAAAGATGGAAAAAAATAATAATAAATATTGAATAGACTGCAAAAACACAAGCACCCTAGTAAAATGGTGGTTCAGTTGTGAATTGATGTTATCATTCCAGAAAACACTTTAGAATCTTATTTTAAAAATCATTATATAGAATAAACCCTTTGACAGAGAAACATCACTACTAGGTATATAAGAGTTAGGTCTATGACAAAAATTCCATAAATACAAAAATATTTATTGTAGCATCTTTTTTTTTAACAGTAATTAGAAAGAAAGTGGTTTCTGTTTAGTCAGAGAATGAACAAATAATAGCATATCACTGTTACAGAACATTATTGCAACCTAAAAAAATAAGTATGAAGAATTCAAGGAAATATAAAAAGATTTATGCAGTGAGGCAGACAAAAAGTAAGTAGAACAAAAATAATTTATACAATGGTCACAAAATTGTCAAGGAAAGCAATAGTGAAGGACTTAAGAGAACTTCTGAAGTCTTTTGCTTGTCAGCAGCACTCGACAATAGGTGAAAAATGGCAGCTAATATTTTGATTTACTTTCCTTCAGTATTGAGGAAATTAGGAAAAACCTTATATATTAAGTATTATCCCTTGTTATGAGGGAAATTTTATTGAATAAGAAAACTTGTCTAATCCTTATAAGTAGTGTGTTCAGCCTACTTACATTAGAATTAGTTACATATACTATTATTCAGCCCACACTCTTCCATCCATAAGAATGTCAAGAATGGCTTAATTAAATTCATCTCTAAAATGAAGATAAATATACTATGTTTATCATCTCCCAGATCTTTTCATCTAACAATCCAATCAATAAAGGGGATGCATTTATTATGGCATGCCTTGTTCTTAGTAAAAATATGCTAACTTTTAATGATCATAATTTTCTCTTCTAAGTGACAATTAACTATCTTTTTAAAATAATTTGTCCTAGATTTTTTCCAAAGATAGATTTTAAGATCCTCTTGCTGTAATTCCTTGGGTCAAATTTTTGCTACTTTTTGAAAGTGGAACAAAATTCCCCATCTTCTGTTATTTCTCTCATTCTTCATGATTCATAAAAGGTTACAACCAGTGGTTCTGCCATAATGTCAGAAATTCTTTCTGTGCTCTGGGACATAATTTCTCTGAAGCAGGATAAGACAAGAAAGGAATCCATGTGCTTTGCTATTACCTCCTCAGCTACCTGTGCTTCATTTCTTAAATCAAATTAATTTACCAAAATTTTTCTTGAAATGACTATACACATGGCATTCTTCTATGAGCTAATAAAAATATCAAAATGAAAGAATCTCTGTCCTGGAGTAAGAAAGTGAACACATTTTATGTGTTATCCAGGTTTATCCTGCTATTGAAAGTTTTCAAGTCAATCTCCTTCATAGAGAAGATGGAATCAAAGTTGAGTATGTCTATAAGTTCTGCTTTCATTCCTTCAGTGCTCTATTCTTTAAAAATATCAGGGTTCCATGAATTCTGACACAAGCATGTTGACTAGATTAGTGAAGGTTTCAGAGGATGCAGCTTGGACTACAGAGACATCATTATCCAAATCTTTTGGTGTTTTATATCTCCCAAAATTGAGGCATCATGGTAACACATCCCAAGTTTTAATTTCCCTAGGGCACGTGTTCTATAAAGAATACAACATAGAGTAAAATTCAGGGGAACTTAATCAAATTATACAAGTCCACCAAAAAAGGGCACATTTGACTATATTGTTCTACCTCCTATCAGGATACTCAGCTGTAAAAATATTGTATAAGGAGTCAGCTTACAAATCATGCAAAAAAAATCTCTGGCTCTTCATACCTTTATCTAATGTCTAAAGGTAGCCTCAAAAGACAACTGAGGACTATAATAAGTAACTATCATCTTCTTGCCTTTAGAGCTCAAGAATCCCCTCCATGACCGTGGTAACAACTTGTGTCTCAGGTATGAATTGGTTAGTCCAATAAACTCATACCTACAAATGATTCAATAAATAATATCTGATACTCATAACAAAATGCTTAATCACAATCATATCTTTCACCTTAAAGTCATCTAACACACTAGTGGTGGGAATTTTAAGAATAAAGACAGGATAGATGGGATAATTATTGTTTTCTTTGTTGGTGCCATTTATACCTACCTATGTGTAAAGCTGTTCCAACTTATGCATATATTTATATCTGTGAAAATGAAACTTTGGGTCACACACACATATCTGTGTGCATTTCTCCATTTCCTTTTGGGGGCAGTTAGGTGCCATAATAGATATAACATTGGACCTGGATTTACAAGGGACCTGAGTTCAATTGTCTCTCAGAAAATATGATGTTGAGCAAATCATTTAGCCTCTCTCAGCATCAGTTTCCTTATCTGTAAAATGGGGATAATAACAGCACCTGGTCCCCAGGGTTGTTATAAAGATAAAATGAGATATTTGTAAAGTACTTTGCAAACTTTAAAGCTCTATAGTAATGCTAGATACTATTATTGTTTATAATGACATAAATTTTTAACTTTGAGAAAACAACAATGTGCCATAAGGCCTGCAATACTTATATTAGAAAAGATGTGTCTCTATTTCTGAGTAAAGCTTGGGACTCTTGTAAAGAGCTTTTTGATTTCCCCAAAAGAATTCAGTTCTCAATTTTCCTATTAAATGTTGAGTCTATTCAGCCCTACTGTATGTTTTCAGCTCCACTTACATATGACCAACTGTCTATGGATCATATATAATGGATGTTGCAGAGGCATCTTAAAACCATCATCTTTCCCCAAAACTTACCCCTTTTCCTAACTTTCAGCTTTCTGTTTTTGGCACCACCATCTTTCTAGGCGCCCAAGATTACAAGTTCACCTTTTTCTCTTTCTTCTTAAATGCACCACCACATATAATTGGCCAACTCTTATCTCCTGCATCTTGATCTTTTCTCTCCATTCAAATGACCATTATCCTAGTTCAGTTCTTTTTCAATTCATTCACACTTAAAGTTTTGAGTCAGTTTTATATTTTCCTCCATTTGTCTCTAATATATTATCTCATGATTTTCTCCTCTTTTTTTTTTTTGCTTTTTGGAGGGGAGAGGGCAAGGAAATTTGGGTTAAGTGACTTGACCAAGGTCACATGGCTAGTAAGTGTTAAGTGTCTGAGGCCTAATTTGAACTAGGATCCTCCTAACTCCAGAGGTAGTGCTCTATTCACTGCGTCACCTACCTGCCCTAATTTTCTCCTCTTCTACTGTAAATACAGTATTATGAATTTTCAGTTACTTTAGTTTAATCTCTTTTAAGGTGGCCCTATTTTTATTTACTCTTTCCTTCAGTCCTGATTAACCTTCCCTTTGAAATTTTACTGATTAATTGCTTTTACTTTTCTTCTTTTAATCCAGTTATTTAATTCTTCCTGCTCTGTTTTTCCCTCCCAGGTTATTCAAGCATATTTCCCCCTTTCTGCCCTTCACTTTAACTAGTCTTATACATTATTTTTTTTTAAATCTCATTTTTTCGTGTACCTTTCCAAAGAGAATTTCTCTCACTCATTCTCTTCATTATCCATATTATCTCTCTACTATAGACCCTCCTTTTCTGGTTCAATTGAATTCAATTCAGTAAACATTTGTTAAGTGCCTACTGTGTGCCAGTCAGACAGCTAGATAGTGAAGTGTAGACAACATGGCCTAGAGTCAGAAAGATCTGACTTCAAATTAGACCTCAAACACTTGCTAGTTATATGAGGCAAGTCACTTAACCCCATTTGTCTCTATTTCTCATAAAATGGGCCATGCTGGAAAAGGAAATGACCAATTACTCCAGTATTTTGCCAAGAAAACATCAAATGGAGTCTTGAAGAATAAGACACAAAACTGAAAATGACTGAACAATAGCATTGTTATTATACAACAGGCAAATGTCATTAGTTTCTAAACAAAAATACTTTACTGCCCTCTGGAAGCTCATATTTTAATGACAAATAGCATGTAAATTATTGGTAAAATACTGGAGTTTGCCATTTCCTTCTCCAGTGTCCCATTTTATATCATGTCCAACTCTATGTGAACCCATGGATTTTCAGACATGAATGAATTACTGAACAACAACAATGTGTCAGGCACTGTGTTAAGTGCTGGGCATACTCTCCCCAACCTCCATTTTGTAGCTCCATTATGATATTTACCCTCCTCCTGTTAAAAATTTCCTTTCCCAGTCCACATCCTTCCCCCCAGGCACCAGTAGCACACATGAGTTCCAACTACCCATTCACTAGGCATGAGAAATGGTCTTTTAAAACACCATATCCCCAAAGGATATCAAGCACATGATCCTTATCTTCATTTACAGAACATCTACCTTCAGCCATAGGGGAATTCAACTGTGGAAACCTTTGCCATCACCAAAACAAAATCTCCCCCACCCTTTTTCTCCCACTTTTTCTTCATATACCTCCGTGTAGGCTATTCTTTTCTTAGGTGATGAGATCTCCTTCTCTTTAATGCTAATTCTTAATTTGACCAGGGCACATCTCACTTTTCCCTCTATTCTTTTCCTCCCTCTTCCATGTGTCCTCCAATTTTATAATGTAGGCCCACAAAATACATTGATTTACCTGTGAAACAAGTGTCATAGGTTCTTTCAGCAATGGAACCAATCCACCTCTTCACCATTACCTCTATGTCATTCCACCTTTACCCATGTCTCACTGTGTATATTTTTTAACTCTATGTTGTCACTGTTGCTGTTTCTCTCCTTGGACCCTACTTTTATATACACCTCCTGTATTGTTGTTGTCTGGGGTGTTTTGAGAGAAAATAATCTCTTTGGAAATGGTTTTCTTTTTTGAAAAAAAAACTCATTTTTAATTTTTATTTTTCAGTTACAGATTCTCTCTCTACATCTACCCCCTCCCCAACACATTAAGACAAGAAATATGATCCTGGTTTTCTTTTAAAGAATGTTTCAAACACCTCCTTATTATCCAATGACTCATTTTGTTTAAGGTTAAGTTCAGATCTGCAAGTTAAGTCACCATGGCCTACATCCTGAGTTCCATTGCTCATAGGAAAATAATTCATTCCCTTCTATGTTTTCCGGTGGCTGCAGAATATTCTTGTGTTATTTTAATTTCCTTTGTATATGAAGGTCTTTGTCCTAATTTGCAGAATTTGTAGTTTCGGAATAGAATTGTTAAATTTAACCACTATGTGCCTTGGAGTTTGAAGCCTTGTTTTATTATTATTATTATTATTTGTTTTGTTTTTCTGGAGCCAATCTATGTATTCCTTCCACTGATATTTCCTTTTCTGTGTTCAGAAATTCTCTGCAGTTTTCTTTTACTATTTCTTTCATTATGGTTTTCGAGATTTTTACTTATGTTGTCAGCAGTAACTGTCTTACCAAGAATTCCACCAGGTCATGAGTGAATGTAGAAAAAAAAAAATTTCAAGTCATTGTCTGATGGGTGACTTGGCCTTTAACCCCTTTTGAAAAAGGGGCCCTTCCTAGGCCCAAGCACATATTAAGATAATTATAAAAGCCCTTTTATAAAATTCATCCAGATTCAAATTTCCTGCCTTGACACACATTGGTCAGCATTCCAGGGTTCACTAAACCCCACCGCTTTATTACATCTTCCCTTTTCTACATTTCAATCCCTCCTCCCTTTTCATCTTCATTTACTTCATTCTTTATTTAACAAAGGAAATGCCAAGCCCAAAAAATACTCTTAATCTCCTCCCTGTTTGTCTACATCAGATAGCATGAGAAAGAATTTTCCTCAATTACTAAAAAAAAAAAAAATGAAAAAAGCATGAGTTTGAAGATAGGAACCTAGAATATCAATGATAAAAGGCCCATTATCTAAGACACCTGGATTTAATTGACCTCATCCTCATTTTTTTAATGGGTATTTTTTTTTCCTTTGTGTTTTTAAGTGTCTGAGGCTGGATCTGAACTCAGGCCCTCCTGAGTCCAGGGCCAGCTCTACTCATTGTGCCACCTAGCTGCCCCTGACCTCATCTTCATCTTTAGTGAATGAGACCTGGCCTGGCAGTTCTTTTGATATACATTAAAATACCTTCTCATAGCAAAGAAAAGTAGTAGATATGCTGCTTTTCAGATGGTCAACATTCCCCACTGCCCCTTACAAGGAGTTTTATCGCTGATGTTAGTCACCAGTATGACTTCAAATCATATTTTCATATAATCTCTATGGAACAAAATTCAGCCATACTTTACAATGTTTATCTGGGAGTCTTATAAAATTTAAGTTACCTCCACTCATTCTGTCTTCAAGAAAAATATGTGTTGTTTGAATCAAACACATATTTTCTTTTAATGCTATTACTTCTGTTTTTTCTTCTTCTAGGTTGTCCTTCACTTCTGTATATTTCCATTCTCAACAATTTTTCCTCTTTTGGTTCTTTGGTGGGGCTTTTCATCAATGATTCAAGTTTCTTTTTTTCTCTCTATTTTGCCAATTATTTCTGCCATCAAGGCAATATTCACAGAGCCAATAACAACTATGAATATGCCAGCGTAGTTCTGAATCACAAAATATAACAGACTCAAAATATAGAAGACAGAAGCAAAACATTTATTCAGAAATGAAAAAGTCAAATCCCAACACCAGAAAACCAAATCCATAATAGCAACAAAGTTAATACTCCATAACACAGCAGAGAGTAACACCAAACACTTCCCACAAACAAACACTCACAAACCTAGCTCTGTCCTGGCCTGCATCCTCTCTCCCCACTCTGTTCTAACTGCTCTGACTCCCTGCTTTCTCTGGGCTCTGCTCCACCCTTTGGTAAACTCGTCCCACCATAGACTCCATGTGATTACATTCATCCTATTAAGGAGTAGAAAAGATCTTCAAATTACCATTACCATTATAGGCTATGAATTCTGCTTTTTTAATTCTCACTTAAACTACACTTATAATTCATATTAAATCTAAATCCTATGTTTCCTTCTTGCTAATTTTTTGCTAATATTCTTGCTAATATTTTCCTATTTGATTTATCTGCTTATGTTCAAGGCCTTTAAGTTTTCTTCTTGCTGAAACCTTTTATGATTTTAGTCTTTTCCCCTTTCTTATTTCCCTTTATTGTTCATATTCTGATTTACTTCCATCTCTTGGCAGTTCTCCTAGGCACTAGATCTCAAAGTGTCTTATTTTCCTCCCACACTAAACAATTTACTGTGCACCAAACTATGTCTCTGTTCCAAGTAACTATAAGGAGGACCAAACTGACTCCAGGTAAATGGAGAACACTTTCCCTCAGGCTTAGTGGATTATTGCATGATGTTATCCTGTCCTGTTTTTTAGGTACCTAATTTACCTGGCCTAGCAATACAGAGTGCTACCCTGCTGATACTACTATGGCTAGGGTTAAAATCTATACTCTGGAGTTTGTATATCTAAGGCTCTGGGGTAGGAGTGGTGACAGGCTATGTTGTTGAGCTCTACTCCAAGTCTAAGCATATGTGCTGTCCCTTTCTCTCTTCCTCCACTTTCATATTGATATCTTGTCTAACACAAAACACTACTACAGAACTGACCACTAAAGTCCCAGAAAACTTCCAGAGATTGGAGTCCACATCTCTGAGATTTCAGAAAGATAGAGGAAGGACTGGATTTGGGGTTGGTTTTTAATGCAATCCTGTGAGTCTGCTGGGCTAGTGTAACCCTACTGCCAGGAGTATGGTGCTGAGTAAGCTTAAGGTAGGCATTATTTCATTTTTTTAAACTTTCTTTTGAGTTCCTGGTAACATGAACCTTGATGATAGCTGTTTTGGAGAATTTTGAGAGGTTTTGCAGATCAGAGAAAACATCTAGCCTCCATCTTATTAGACATGTAGCCCACTCAAGATATTCCAGTGGCTCCTCATTAACTCTATTATAAAATACAAACCTTTTCATTTAAAATCCATCTTAATATAATTACAGACTACCTTTTAATTTAGTCAAAGCGACAAGCATGTATTGAGTACTTTATTATATACCAGCATTTTGCTAATTGTTAGGAATACACATACAAGTAAAAAAATGGAAAACAGTCTCTCAAGGAACAATATTTTAATACTGGAAGCCAACATATAAAAAGAAGCAAAAACAGGTAAGGAGAAAGGAGAAAAGTTACCCAAGCAAGGACATACTCAATTCCAGAAAGTCAGAAGCAAAGCCAGGAGGGGTTTGAAGTCTGGTCAGCCTTGACTACTCCCAGAAATGGAAGCCCCTGAGATATTCACTGAGAGAAGCCAGATGGAATGGTAGAAGGATATTCCAGGGTATAGCAGCAACCACACTGACATATCCAGGATGGTTGCTAGTACAGGTTCTTAGAACTGTTTTACTAGGAAAGATAGCTGTTCAAGGGGTCGACAATCTCTTTTTAATCACATTCACTAGATCAGGGAAAAAAATCAGTACCCTGACCTTCAGAGAAAATACAAGCAGAGAAATAGAGACCAACAGACAGGACTCTGACTGCCTGAATCAACTATACACTTTACATACATCCCTGGATCAAGAGAACCTTGATCCAAACTTAGGGTCACTCAGAATCTCTACCAGGGAATCCCAAGATCCTTCTCATAAACTAGCCCCCAAAGCAAAATATCAATTTGAGTATATTTACACTTCTCAGAGCCAGAAGGCATCATAACCCTCATGACTCAGTGCCTAATAAGAAATTAGCAAAAGGTATGAAAGCCTTCCTACAATCAAGCCTCTCGAAAGCAAGCTTCCCTTAATGGGCTCCATATGAAGCGTATTCATGGGCCAGGGAGGTTTTATATGCCATTAAAATTACCCAAAAGAACAACTAGATACTCCAGAGTGAAGAGACCCCAGGTGCTGAGGGAATTTTTATAGTGAGACTGGAGCTGAAATATAATGTTGAAGTCAATCAACAAACAAACTCTTTTAAGCACCTATATATGCTAGATGCTGGGAATACCAAGACCAAAAAAAAATGAAATAGCATCTGACCTAAAGGAGATTAAATCCTCTTGTCAGATAAGAGGAAAATATACTCAAATAAATAAATTTAAAATGTATTAAAAACAAATGCAGTACAATTCCTGGTCTCCCTCCTCCTTCCCATACCTTATAAAATCCTTCTCAGATTCCCTTCCATGCAAATGAGTATTTTGCATGTTATTTGCATGCTATAAAATGAACTTCAGAGCAAGGATCATATTTTCCCTTGTCTTTGTGTCTCTAGCTTTTATCATAGAGCTAAGTACATTATAAACACATTATTGCTAAGTAAATTTGAGCCATATTTTTACTTCATTTTTCCTCTATCAACTTCAGTTTCCTTTTATTGCATATGGAGTTGGAGGATAAAAAACAAAATCAAACAAGCTTTAAGATCCCTGCCAGCTCTATGATTCAATTAATTTATCAGTATACTTTGTGGTTGTGGGGCAGCCAGGGATTGAAATGAAATTGTAGTTATTATCACCAATTATTTCTTTGGTCTAATAGCTAAAGTACTATTGGAGTCATAAGAGGTTTAGGTTCAAATTTGGCTTTCTACACTTTCTTACTATGTGACCATGTGCAAGCCACTTTATCTCTGTAAATCTAAACATCCTCATCTGAAAACCTATGATGATGATTATGATGACAATGACAATGATGTTAAATATCACAGGATTGAGGATTGATATGACATATGTAAAACAATTTGCAAACCTTAACTTTCTTTAAGTGAACTATTATTATTATTCCACCTCCTCATATTTGATAGAATTCAATTAGATAAAAATGAATATTTTTAATTGCATAAGAATACTGGGATACAAGGTTATCTAGAGATTCACTGGAAAAAATCTTTGGGACAATTCCAATGGAAGAAACTATGGCAGTGATGATATATACCTCATCTTATCTTCACATAGCTTCAACTTCTGCTAAATCTCTTTATTTTTAAAGTTTTTTATTCCATGTATTTTGGAAATTATGAGTATTTAGCATGGCATCATCTATTTTAAAAGCTGTTCCTATATTTTTATGGCTCAATGTTATCTTCAGGCAAGTAGTGAGCACAGGTAGGCAGCATCAAATTAGTGTATAAAAAAGGTACATAATAGAGAAGCATGTAAAGGATGTCATCAGAAAACAATATTATTGATAAATGGGCTAGTTGCATGACAAGACATAACCAATGGAAAGCCTGTATGTTTCATTGATGCTGGTGGCACAGAAGATAAAGAGTTGAACTTGAATAAGGAAAACCTGAGTTCAAATTTAGATTCAAACACTAGCTATGTGACACAGCACAAGTCACTAGTATCTATTTGTCTCATTTTCCTTATGTGTAAATTATTAATAATAGAGCCTACCTTCCTGGGTTGTTGGGAGGATAAATCAAGATAAATATCTTGTAAAGCCCTTTATAAACCTTAAACTATTGCATAGCTATAATATATAAATGCTAGCTATAATTAGGAGAATTTGAGGATAAGCATTTATTGCAATCTTATAGAAATATATGTTCAAGAGAATACAGGATAGGAGGATATGGATGGTTTGGATTGTTTTTGAAAAGTGTATTATATTGAAGGAATGACCATATTTTTGATATCATGGATTCACTAGGATATTTGAGTGACCTTAGGTAAGCCACTTAACTTCCTTTAAATTTCTTCATTTGTAAAATGATTAAAACAATGCACATCCACATCAAAGAACTGGAAACTCAATCAATTTCCATCAATTTGGGGACAGTAAATAAACTATGGTTCAAGACAGTAATGGGCTATTGTTGTTCTAAAAGATGCTCTGGGTATGATGAACACAACGAAATATGGAAAAGCTTATATGAATTAATGTTAAACAAAGGAGGCAGAGTCAGGAAAATATAACATATCTACAATGACGTCAACAAAAAGGAAAAAAAAATTGCAAAATTATGAAGAACAGCTTCCAAATAAAAGATATGAGAAGACACCTTCTTCTGATCCTTTACAGAGGCATATTGGTGGGGGAGCATGGAGAATAGAGTATTCTACAGTATTCATGGGAAATATTGCTTGCGCTGCCAGATATTTTTCAATGCAATAATCATTTTTTTCTGTATTTTTGCCTCCTTTTCCATTTTTATTTTTTTTATCAAATGCTTTATAAACTTTTTTTTTAATTTTTTAAATTTAATTTAATTTAATTTATTTATTTTTAACCAATCTGGGTTAAGTAACTTGCTCAAGGTTACACTGCCAGTTATTTCTGGGTGTGGTGCTAAGTATCTGAGCCAAGATTTGATCCCCAGGACATCCCGACACTTGAGCGAGTGCTCTCACTCACTGAGCCACCTGGCTGCCCCTAAGCAATTGGGGTTAAGGAACTTGCTCAAGGTTACACAGCCAGGTGTTTCTGGGTTGGTGCTAAGTGTCTGAGCCCAGGATTCGATCCCCAGGTCATCCTGACACTGGAGCCGGTGCTCTTACTCGCTGTGCTACATGGCCGCCCCTTAAATATTTATTTGTTTTTGGTTTTTTTTGAGGGCAGTTGGGGTAAGTGACTTGCCCAAGGTCACATGGCTAGTAATTGTTAAGTGTCTGAAGTCGAATTTGAACTCAGGTCCTCCTGACTCCAGGGCCTGTGCTCTACTCACTGCGCCACCTAGCGACCCCAAACTTCTTGTTTACATCGTTCATTTCTGCAGGATTTTGAGTTACAAATTTTCTCCCCATTTTCCCCTATCTACCACCCCAAAAATAGCGATCCCACTGGATATCCCCTTCTCCAATCTGCTTTCTCCCATATCTTCTCCCATACCCTCTCCAACTTTCCAGTAGGACATGGTGAAACTCTATGCTCTAGTGCCTGTATGTCATATTTCCCAGTTACATGTAAAATAATATTAATAATAGTATATATATATATATATATATATATATATTAACATTTGATTTTAAAACTTTGAATTCCAGATTCATTCCCTTCTTCCAATGTCACTCACCCTTACTGGGAAGATAAGCAATTCAGTATAGGTTGTACATATGTAGTTATGCAAAATATTTCTATAATGGATATATTGTAAAAGGTTGACTATATTTCCCTCCCTCCTATCCCACCTCTCACTTGTTCTATTCTCTACTTTGATGCTGTCCCTTTTCGAAAGTGGATGCTTCCAACTTCCCTTCCCTCTAGCCTGCCCTCCCTTCCATCATACCCCCTTTCATCCCCATCCCCCCTACTCTCCTGCAGGGTGAGATACCCTATTTAGTGTGTATGTCATTCCCTCCCTAAGCCCAATTCAATGAGAATAAGGTTGTCCCATTCCCTTTTGCCTTCCTGTTCTCCCCTTCCATTGTAACCATTTTCCCTTGCTTCTTCTATAGAGATAGTTTATCCCATTCTGTCTCTCCCCATCTCCTCTCATTATATTCCTCTCACCTATTAATTTCACCTTTTAAGTATTATACATTCCTATTAAATTGGTCATGTGACCTCTATCTTTGTATATCTGTACACATATATACACAAATTTACATATGTATTCATATGCCTATATACCCTCCTATATAGACACACTTATGCATGTATGTACACATACACACACATTTCTATTCCCTTCAACTGTTCTTATACTGAGAAAAGTTTCATAAGTTACAATTATTGTTTTTCCATGTAGCGATGTAAATAATGCAACTTTGATAATTTCCTTATGATTTCTTTTCCCTGATTACCTTCTCATGCTTCTCTTACTTCTTGTATCTGAATGTCAACTTTTCTATTCAACTCTGATTTTTTTTTTTATCAAGAATGCTTGAAAGTTATCTATTCCAATGAATGGCTATATTTTCCCCTGAAACGTGATGCTCAGTTTTGCTGGGTAGGTGATTCTTGCTTTTAATCCCAGCTCCTTTGATCTCATGAACATAATATTCCAAGCCTTTCAATCCCTCAGTGTAGAAGCTGCCAGATCCTGGGTTATCCTGATTGTGTTTCCACAATATTCAAATTGTTTCTTCCGGACTGCTTATAATATTTTCTCCTTGATCTGATAATTCCAGAACCTGGCTATAATATTCCTAGGAGTTTTCTTTTTGGGATCTTTTTCAGGAAGTGATCAATGGATTCTTTCAGACTCTATTTTTCCCTCTGGCTCTAAAACATCAGGGAAATTTTCCTTGAGAATTTCTTGAAGGATGATTTCTAGGTTCTTTTTTTGATCATGGATTTCTGGTAGTGAAATAATTTTTAAATTATCTCTCCTGGATCTATTTTCAAGGTCAGTGGTTTTCCTAATGAGATATTTCACATTGTCCTCTATTTTTTCATTTGTTTGGATCTGTTTAACAGTATCTTGATTTCTCGTAAAGTCACTACCTTCCATTTGCTCCAATCTAATTCAGAAGGAATGTTTCTCTTCAGTGAGCTTCTGAGATTCTTTTTCTATCTGGCATTTTTAAGGTATTCTTTTCCTCATTGGCTTTTTGAGCCTCTTTCCCATTTGAGTTAGTCTAATTTTTAAGGTGTTATTTTCTTCAGTCAGGTTGTTGCCTCTCATTTGATCATTTTCTTGCATCGTTCTCATTTCTCTTCTCAATTTTTCCTCCACTTCTCTTTTTTAGTTTTCAAAATCTTCTTAAGGTCCTCTATGGACTGTAACCAGCTTGTGTTTTTCTTGGACACTTTTGGTGCAGGAGTTCTAACTTCACTGTCTTCCTCCTGTACCATGCTTTTATCCTTTCTGTCCCCAAAAATAGAAGTGTAAAGATGGATTGCTCTGTTTGCTTTGCTTCCCTTGTTTGCTCATGTTGCCACTCAATTACTTGACTTTGGGGATTTTGCCACAGTATGATTGTGCTACCAGACAGGGGAGCTTCGTCCCAATCCCTGGGGTTTTCTCAGCTGCCAAAGGTATTAGTTGGTTGCCCTCTCTGAAGCCTCCCCATGCTCTGGCAAGCTGGTCACACACCCCAGTACCTCCACCAAAGACCACAATCCAGATCCAAGCAGGTTAAAGCAAGAGGGATTACCCCTCAGAATGGTTACTTGGTTCCCCTACAATCTGCTGGCCAGGAGATGAAGCTGCCATATGGTGGCAGCCTCATGGCTACAGTGCCTCAGTGGCTTCTCACCCTGGGGGTAAACACCAACCGTACTCCCAAACTACTGGATCCCAAAGTCCACAATGTACTGACCTCTCACTTTGTCCTTAGCATCTATGGGTTGATAATTCTGGAAGCCATCACAGCTGCTGGTGATCTGATTTCCCTCTAGCCACTGTCTGGCTGTGGCTTCCCTGCAGCTAAGACCTTGGGCTCCTGCAAGGCTGAGGTCGACTCCCAGAGCACTGCACTGGCTGCTTCCTGCCAGTCTGCCAGACTGTCTTCAGTGGGAGGTTATCTTATCTGTGTCATTTTGTGGGTTCTGTAGCTACAAAGTTTGTTCAGAATCACCTTTTACATGAATTGGAGGAGGTGGAAAGTTCTTTTCCATTTTAAAAAAATCTTTATTACAAGGGAGAGTGAGGGAAAAGATATAAGCAGGAAATCTATGTGAAATAACAACAAAAGAAATCATTCAAATACCTTTTTTTTTTTAAGTGGTACCTGTTGGCCTTGGAGACTCCTAAAGCTTCTTTCCCCCATAAGTCTCTGAACTGATCTGAATTTATCTCAAGTACCTGAATTACTCAGTATAGCTCTGTAGACTAAGATGAAAAAATATTTTATTGAAAGACCAAACATATATACATTTCTTTCGTTTTCTTGGCAGTGAGGAATAATTTGACAACATATCAGTTATACTCATGCTTATTTTTTGAAAAACAATCACTTGATAGCTTGAGGAAGCAGGGTGATGAAGAGAGAAAAGAAAATATGATAATAAACAAACAATCTAGACTATAGTCATTACTCTGTCCCTAATTTGTTATTTAATCATATAAAAGTTATTTAAGCTCACTGGCACTCAATTTGTTCATCAAAACTCATGATAGCAAGGCAGAGGCCAGGAAGACGACCCCAGGCAGTGCAGAGGCCTGGGCGAGGCCTGCTCAATGTGGTGACAAGCTGACCCATTAACCACAATGGCCACAGCCAGGCCTATCACTGAAGGGCTGGGACTGGATAGAGTAGGGTAAGAGTCAAATGCAGGGCCCCTGCCAGAGGCAGCAGCTACTCCTGGGACTACCAATCCACAGCCTAGAAATTTTAAACCCCCTATCTGGACTTCTGGGACTAGGATGGCAGAGTGAACACCTGCTGCTCCAATCGCCCCGCTGACCCTGATAAAATAGTAATTATTGCCCCAGGGCAAAACTTTAAATTGTAAAGGCTTGGGAACCCTAGAGGAAGGGCATGCCTAGGGCCCTGCCTCAGAATGGGTAGAAAGTAGACTGAAAAGACAAAGACTCTTTAGTCCTACTATTTTGAGAGGGAGGAACCAAATTCAGAGGGAGACAGTATTGACTCTACACCCACAGCTGAAACCTCAACAGGTAACTGGTCTCAAGCAGAGAAAACATTCTTATATGAGCTCAAAAAGAACTTTGAAAACCAAATTAGAGAGATAGCAGATAAAATAAATAAGTCTTTTAACATCAAAATTGCAAAATTAGAAAAACATTACAAAGAAGAAAGCAGCTCCTTAAAAAGAAAAATGTGTGACATGGTGAAGGAGCTCTAAAAACCAAACTAGGAAAATAATTCACTAAAAACTAGAATCAACCAAATTGAAGCAAATAACTCTATGAGGAACTAAGAATCAGTCAAACAAAACATCAAGAATGAAAAATTAGAAAAAAGACGTAATATATCTCAACGGAAAAATAACTAACCTGGAAAACAGATCCAGGAGAGATAATCTGAGAATCATAGGCCTACCAGAAAATCATGATGAAAAAATGAGCCTGGACAAGATCTTCCAAGAGCTCATCAAGGAAAATTGTCATGAGATACTAGAACCAGAGAGTAAAATAGAAATCAAGAGAATCCACCAGTCACCTCCTGAAAGAGATCCCTAATTGAAAAGTCTGAGAAATGTTGTAGCCAAACTCCAGAACTACCAGGTAATGGAGAAAATACTACAAGCACCCACGAAGAAACAATTCAAATATTGTGGAAACACAGAGAGGATCACACAGGATCTGGCAGCCTCTACACTGAAAGATTTGGAGGAACTGGAATATAATTTATCACAAGGCAAAAGAGCTCAGGTTACAACCAAGGATCACCTACCCAGCAAGACTGAACATATACTTCTAGGCAAGGAGATGGTTATTGAATGATATAACATGTTTCCAGATCTTCCTGATTAAAAAGCCAGAGCTCAATGGAAAATTCAACCTCTAATTACGAGATTCAAGAGAAACATATGAAGATAAACAAGGAAAACACACACACACACACACACACACACACACACACACCCTGTTATTTAATAAAAGCAAACTGTTTATAGACAAATAAAGGGTATGGGTATAAATTACACAAAATGATGATAAAAAACTTATTAAGGGCTACAAATGGACTGCAATGTAAGAAGAGGAAAGAATGAAGCAGGAAAGGGTAAATCATGCCACACAAATAGGCATAAAAACAGTAAAGTAGAGGTAAAGAAGGGAGAGAGATGAGAATTACATGAGTTTTTTCCTCATTGGTTCTGGTGCAAGGAGGGAATAACACAACCAGTTAAGTATAGGACTCTATCAAGAAGAGACACAAAACATATCATGATACAGAGAAAGAAGGGAGGGAGAGGAATTTTGCATGAGATCTGTTCTTGTCAAACTTGGTTCAAAGAAGAAATGATATGCTAGACTAAGTATAAAAATCTATTATATCCTACAGGAAGTAGGAGGGGAGAAGCGCTAAGAAAGGGGGAGGGGTTAGAAGGAAGAGAAGAAGTAAGGGGGAAGGGGAGGAAAAGGGAGGGGGATAATAAGAAGGGAATACTGAGGGAGGTGGTGGTCAAAAGGAAAACTCATAAGGAGAGGAAGGGAGAAGGGGAGAAAAATATAAGCATAAACAGGGGAGGGAGTAGGATGGAGGGAATAAAAAAACAGATAGTAATCTTAACTGTGAACATGAATGGAATGGACTCTCCCATAAAACAAAAGCAGTCAGCAGAATGGATTAAAAACCATAATCCTACAATATTCGGTTTACAAGAAACACATCTGAAACAGGGGATTACACAAAAGGTAAATATAAAAGGCTGAAGCAAAATATATCATGCCTCAGCCAAAGTAAAAAAAAAAGCAGGGGTAGCAATCCTTATCTCAGATAAAGCAAAAGCAAAAATTGATCTAATTTAAAGAGATAAGGAAGGAAACTATATCCTGATAAAAGGCACCATCCAGAATGAAGCAATATCATTACTTTAACATATATGCACCAAGTGGTGTAGCATCCAAATTCCTAGAGGAGAAAGTAAGGGAATTAGAGGAAGAAATAGATAGCAAAACTATACTAGTGGGAGACTGTACTGTAACACCAAGGAAAGGCAACTTCCCAAGGTTCAAAATACTAGCATAGGTGCTCTCCATTTTATTCAGTGACAAACCAAGAACAGAGAAGGTCAAAACATGACATCATTCAAAATACAGCATTTACTAAGTGTGATTCAATAATCTCCAAGTACAACCTGATTTAATCAAGTACTACCCCACCCCAGGACATTACATTCATTTAATCAATTACAAAGTCCCTGTTCTAAATACTTCTCCACCCCTAGGCTGTACCTTCATTTAGTCCACCACAAAGCCCCTCCTCTCAAATGGAGATTAGTTTCCAAACATAAGTAAAGTACATTCACTTGTTCAACCATAGAACACAAAAAGGTCAAAAGTTCCCCACCCCTGGATCACAATTGAATCTACCCCAGAGTTACATCAAGTTTAAGCACAGCACTTAATACCCAAATGGAGGTCTTTTCTTCATCTTGACACGAGGCAAGTTCTCAGCAATCTTAGTTCCTGGGGAGACAAGGCTTAGCAAGGCCACAAGATACATTGCCAGTCCCTTCATTAATTCATCCTCTGTCTGTAGAACAGTCCTAGAACCCCTGAAAACATTATCAAAACCCTCTCCCAGGATTTCTGTAAACATACAACAAGAAAATCCTTCTTCAGGGCTTCTGAACCAACAGAAAGGTTCCCAGACCCTTGCAACAACAGCACTGTCCTTCACCAGTGGACAATATTCACTCTGTTTGCAGGACAGTCTCAGGAGCTCTTAGCCAACAGCCAGGTTCCAGGACTTCTTCAACAGGACTGTCTTTCACCAGTGGACAAATCTGGCAAAACAACATCAATACAGACAGACAAAGTACCAGCAAAACAGCCATGTCTCCTCAGTCCTTGGCAGCTCAGGGGGCAGGTCTCAAAAGTCCAGGGCGATTCAAAGCAGCACTCAACAATCCTCTCAGTCTCTCTCTGCCTCCACGAGGTGCTGCTTCCAAAAAGTTCTTCTGCCTCTCTCTTGTCTCTCCAAATCTAAGTCACCAGCTCCTCCCAGTTCAGGACTGTCTTTTCACATCAACAAGTCCATCCCACAGGTGGGATTAACAAGCTCTGGGTTTTAACACAATCAATTTGAAAACCAAGCCAATACAGGGGAATCTTTAATTGCCATTCCTATCACAGAGACCTTAATCTCCCCCTCTCTGAACCTGATAAATCCAACTTCAAAGTAAACAAGAAAGAAGTTAAGGAGGTAAATAGAATTTTAGAGTGGGTAAGTATGATAGATCTTAGGAGAAAACTGAAAGGGGATAAAAATGAATATACCTTCTCAGCAGTACATGGCACATACACAAAAATTGTGTATTAGGACATAAAAAACTCACAATTCAGTGCAGAAAGGCAGAAATATTAAATGAATCATTCTCAGATCATGATGCAATAAAAATCGTATGCAATAAAGGGCCATGGAAAGATAGACTAAAAACTAATTGGAAATGAAACAATTTAATCCTACAGAATGAGTGGGTCAAACAAGAAATTATAGAAACAATCAGTAACTTCATTCAAGAGAATTACAATAATGAGACAACATACCAGAATTTGTGGGATGCAGCAAAGGCAGTTCTTAGGGGAAGTTTTATATCGCTGAGTGCATACATGAATAAGTTAGAACAAAGGGAGGTCAATGAATTAGGAATGCAATTGAAAAAGCTAGAAAAAGAACAAATAGAAAATCTGCAATTAAATACTAAATTAGAAATAATGAAAACAAAGCAAAAATTAAGAAAATTATTGTATTAATAAATAAAACTATAGCTGGGTTTATGAATAAACCAATAAAATTGATAGACTCTTAATCAATATGATAAAAAAAGGAAGAAAAAAAAACAAATTATGAGTATCAAAACTGAAAAGGGTGAATGTACCTCCAATGAAGAGGAAATTAAAACATTATTGGGAATTGTTTTGCCAAATTGTATGCACATAAATTTGACAATCTTAGGGAAATTGGTAAATATTTTTAAAAATATATAAGTTGCCCAGATTAACTGAAGAGGAAGTAAATGACTTAAATAACCCCATCTCAGAAAAAGAAATTGAACAAGCCATCAGTGAACTCCTTAGGAAAAAATCTCCAGGGCCAGATGGATTTACTAGCAAATTCTAACAAACATTTAAGAACAATTGATTGGGGCGACCAGGTAGCACAGCGAATAAGAGCACCGGCCCAGTTTTGGGATGACATGTGGATCGAATCAGGGCTCAGACACTTATTACACACCCAGAAACACCTGGCTGTGTAACCTTGAGCAAGTTAATTAACCCCAATTGCTTAGGGGAGGCCAGAGAGCTCAGTGAGTAAGAGCACCATCTCTAGTGTCGGGATGACCTGGGGATCAAATCTGGGCTCAGATACTTAGCACCACACCCAGAAATAACTAGCCTTGTAACCTTGAACAAGTTACTTAACCCTGATTGCTTAAAAAAAAAAAGAACAATTGATTACAATACTCTACAAGCTATTTGGGAAAATTAGTGAAGAAGGAATCCTACCAAATTTTTTATGACACAAACATGGTACTGATACCTAAATCAGGAAGAGATAAATCTAAGAAAGAAAATTACGGACCAATTTCCTTCAAGAATTATAGATTCAAAAATTTTAAATAAAATATTAGCAAAAAGACTACAGCAACTCATCACAAGAATAATACCTTTTGATCAGGTAGAATTTATTCGAGGAATGCAAGGATGCTTTAATATTAGGAAAACCATCAGTATAATTGATCATATCAATAATGAAACTAGCAGAAACCACATGATTATCTCAATAAATGCAGAAAAAGGCTTTTGACAAAATACAACATCCATTCCTATGAAAAACACTGGAAAGTATAAGAATAAATAGAATCTTTCTTAAAATAATAGGTAGCATCTATTTAAAGCCATCAGCAAGTATTTTATGTAATGGGGACAAGCTAAATGTATTTCCAATAAGATCAGGGGTGAAACAAGAGTGTCCACTCTCACCCCTCTTATTCAATCTGGTATTAGAAATGTTAGCAGTAGCAATTAGAGAAGAAAAAGAAATCAAAGGAATCAAATTAGGCAGAGAGCAAGTTATCAATCTTTTTGCAGATGATATGATGATATACTTAGAGAATTCTAAAGAATCAAGTAAAAAAACTACTTGAGACAGTATAAATTTACAATATAAATATGCAATATATTTATTGTATACATATATATATATACAATATACTGACAATATAAATATAAATAAATAAATTTGGCAAAGTCGAAGGATATAAAATAAACCCACATAAGTCCTCAGCATTCCTATATACTTCTAATGAAATACAACAGCAAGAGATTGAAAGAGAAATCCTATTTAAAGTTATTGTAGTCAGTATAAAATGTTTTGGAATCTACCTGCCAAAACAAACCCAGTACCTCTATGAACACAAATACAAAACACATTTCCTACAAATAAAGTAAAATCTAAGTAATTGGAAAAACATCAATTGCTCATTGCTGGGTCAAGCTAATATAATAAAATCACAATTTGATCTAAATTAAATTACATATTTAGTGCCGTACCAATCAATTTACCAAAAAATTACTTTATAGAACTAGAAAAAAACAGTAACAAAATTCACTTGGAAGAACAAAAGGTCCAGATGATCAAGGGAATTGATGAAAAGAAATGCTAGGGAAGGTGGCTTATCTATACCAGATTTTAATCTGTATTATAAAGCAGCAGTCATCAAAACTACTTGGTACTGACTGAGGAATAGAGGAATGGATCAATGGAATAGATTGGGTACATGAGACTCAGCAGTCAATGACTATAATAATCTACTCTTTGATAAACCCAAAGACCCCAGTTTTTGGGATAAGAACTCAGTATTTGACAAAAATTTCTGGGAAAACTGGAATATAGTATGGAAGAAACTGGGCATAGACCATTATCTAACACCATATACCAAAATTAAGTCTAAATGGGTGCACGATTTTGGGATAAAGAATGATACTGTAAGCAATCTGGTAAAGCAAGGAATAGTTTACCTGTCAGATTTACAGAGAGAAGAAGACTACATGACCAAACAAGAATTAGAGAGCATTATAAAATGCAAAATGGATAACGTTGACTACATGAAATTGAAAAGCTGTACAAACAAAGCCAATGTAACCAAGATTAAGAGGGAAATGGAAAAATTGGGAAATAATTTTTACAACCAATGTCTCTGCTAAAGCCCTCATTTCTAAAATATTCAGAGAATTGTGTCAAATGTATAAGAATACAAGTCATTCCCCAATTGATAAATGGTCAAAGGATATGAACAGGCAGTTCTCAGAGGAAGTAATTAAAGATACCTATAAGCATATGAAAAAATGCTCTAAATCACTATTGATTAGAGAAATGCAAATCAAAACAACTCTGAGGTAACACATCTCACCAGTCAGATTGGCTAAGATGACAAAACAGGAAAATGATAAATGCTGGAAAGGATGTGGAAAAATTGGAACACTGATGAGTTGCTGATGGAGTTGTGAACTGATCCAACCATTCTAGAGAGCAATCTGGAACTATGTGCGAAGGGCTATTAGTGATTTCATATCCTTTGACCCAGCAATATGACTTTTAGGGTTGTATCCCAAAGAGATCATATAATGGGAGAAGACCCATATGTACAAAAATATTTATAGCAGCTCTTTCTGTGTGGCAATGAATTGGAAATTAAGGGGATGCCCATCAACTGGGGAATGGCTAAACAAGTTATGGTATACTATTGTGCCATAAGAAATGAGGAGCAGAAGGACTTCATATTTACCTGGAGAGGCTTATACAAACTGATGCTGAGTGAGAAGAGCAGAACCAGGAGAAATTTCTACACAATTACAGACATAACATATGTGTGACAACCAACTCTGATAGACTGGATTCTTCTCAGCAATGCAAGGCTATAAGTCAATTTCTAAAGACTCATTATGGAGAGAGATGTCTACATTCAGAGAAAGAACTAGAAAGAACAGAGTTTGAATGCAGATTGAAGCAAATAACCCACTCTCTTTTTCTTGTTTGGTTTTGTTTCCTCTTTCCCATTGTTCATTCCATCTGATACAGTCTTTCTTTATAACCTGACTAATGTCTAATGTGAAAGTATCTGAAGAATCTCTACTTGATTGTATGCTACCATGGTGGGGGTCGGAGGGTGGAGGAAGGGGAAGAAAATTTGAAACTCAATGAACTGTGAACTGAATCTTGTAAACTGAAAGTAAATGAACACATTAATAAAGACCAAAAAAAAATTTTAAAAACAACCCATGATAGCTGGTGTAGACATCTGCTAATCTTTTTTAAAATTATATTTAGAGAAAGTATTTTATTGAAAAATATTTTTAATTCAGACTAAATTAGAAGAATGTTACTAAGACCTCACAAACTCAACTGAGCTCTTTTCACTGCTAGACAATACTAGCCATGCTATCTTTATCAACTCTTTGTTCTATTATCCACAGCATCTCTTCTAAACATTTTCATCCTTTCTTCAAACTTCCCATAGCACTTCTTTCCCCCATCCTCTCAAGTGAGAATCTTGCTTAATATTTAACAGGAAAAAATAATTTGAGGCTATTTGCTATGAATTTCTTCTCTTCCCCTTTCCTCATATCACTGAGATTACTCCTCTTTCACCCCAATTCATATGAAGAGGTGACCTGACTCCTTCATCAAGGTCTCACTTATTCACCTGGACAAATAATCTCATTCCATCCCATGTCCTCCAACAGTCATCCCACCCTCTTTCTTATATAACGCCAGTTCTAAGCCCATTGGCATGAGATTCTCTCCTGATTGGTAGAGATCAATGTGCTGTACCTGCACGAAGGCCAAAGTGGAATGGGCAAGAGTAAGAGAATGCTTCAGACTCTTCAGTGTATACTGGGTGCAATTTCAGCTATTGAGTTTCATCAGACATTATGGATTTTAGGCACTTCTGGATTCCCACTTCAGAAGGGAAGATGATCAATGACAATCCCATTACATTTGCTGAAGGGAAATTCTCTGGTAAGAAGTCAACCTTAGAGGAGTTGTCAGTCTCCATAATGGCCATATTCCCAGGTTGCTATACTAGAGTTTTAAGTAAACTTCCTCTTGGACAATATCTGGACCTCTTTTTCTTCATCAAGCTAGAATTACATCACTTCCAATGGGAAAGCTCTTTCTTTCACTCTATATTGGCCAGTATATTTTCTCTGATTTCTGTTTCACAATCATTTGAATAAATGAGTTTCTTTGCTAATTAATATGTATATTCATCATGGTAATGGTATTTGATGGGAAAGGGCTCAAGACTTAGATATAAAACAATCAGAAGTTAGCTTGAACTGAGTAATCACATCCCCTAAAGTAACAATATTTAAAGAAGTATAGATAGATAGAGACAGAAATGGATATAAATATAGATACTTTTAGCCCTGTACCCCCTGTTTCTATGGAGAACAAAGTGGTCTTCTGCTTCTTCTCCTCACAGAAATTAAATTCCCTTAGAGAATGGTAGCTAGAGATGTCAATTCCAAAAACAAAACACTCTGCTTTCAGCTCTAGGCATTTCCCCTGGCTCTTCCTCATGCTTGAAATGCTTTTCCTCCTCATCTCTGTCTCTGGCTTCATTGTAGTCCCGACTGTAATCTCATCTGCAGATAACCATTCCTAATTCCTCTTAGTTTTAGTGTCTTCCTTCTGTTAATTATTTCCTATGTTATCCCATATATAAATTATTTTTACATATGTATTTATTTATTACCTTCCCTATTAGATTCTGAGGTCCCTGAGAGCAGGAGACTATTTTTTGCCTTTCTTTGTATCACCAGTGCTTAACACGATGCCTGGAACACAGGAGGGTTTAATAGATGTTTATTGTTGGATCTGATTGAGTGAAGTATTCACCAATATATGATTGCATATAATAGGAAGGGAAGATTTACTGCATTAAAATCTACTGTCCCCAAGTGCTACTATGTATACTTGAATTCACTATAACTAGTAAGCCATTGTTATCCTTCAGTCATGTTAAAGAAACCATTCTTCTCTTGGGATTTTTCTAAGACTCAATATTAAGTGGAATACAGAGTGAATGTGCTGGTAACATAAACGCCTATATAAGCAGGGACACTTTTCTTTAGATCTGAAATACATAGGATAGAGAACTTCTAACAAAAGGAGTTAGTTGGATCAGCCAATGCATTTTTTTGTCTTACTACCTATCTATAACTTGGGTTCAGGTGCCCGAGTCTCCCCCTGACTCCCATACTTGCCTGAAATGTAATCTAGCTGAGACATATTGTAATTTCAAATAAAATACACACTATAGTTCTGTGTTAAGAATTACTTTGCCTACAGCTATTGTTTTATTTTTGAGTGATGGCAGATGAATTTCTTTCTTTCTAATATATAGTGAAGTGTTAACTGACTTTGCTGTTAGAACTATCTATCTCAATGAAAAATGAGCAATCTTATGGAGAAGGAAGCTGATGTCAGTAGCAGTAACTAAAATGTTCAAGCAGCATGTGATGGAGTGGTGATGATGATGGGTATGGGGTTTTTCAAGAATTATAAAATGCTATGTATCTCAGAAGTGACTTTTTCTTTTAGCATGTATATGTGAACTCCTTCACACACCAGTTATATGGAGAAATGAAGAATAAACTGAAGTTGAAAGTGGAATTTTGCTCCAGGGACAGAAATCCAGCATTCCCTTCTCAGATTATAGAGTAGTGTCCAAGTTATAAAGTACCTTCTAGGTTATCTTGAGTAGTGATCTCATTTTAAATAACTAGGAAATTGATTTGTTCATAAGCAGTTGGACCTTTGAAAAGGTAAATTAGGCCTTGTTTGGTCCTGGTATCCTGGTGGAAAGGATGTAATATTTACACTGAAAGATGCCACATTAGGCTGCTTTTTGTGAAGTTATTCTACATTCCATCATCACAAATTTTGGTAGACCTCTTGTTAACTCCTAAAGAGCTTTAAAAAAAATGAGAATAGGGGCAGGCCCTGGAGTCAGGAGGACCAGAGTTCAAATCCAGCCTCAGACACTTAACACACACAAAAACTAGATGTGTGACCTTGCCAAGTCACTTAACCCCAATTGCCTTACCTTCCCCTCTCAAAAAAACCATATATATTATCACAGAAAATACTAAGGTGGTTACTACCATTTCAAGCTTATTAGTCATGAGTCACATACAGCCAGCACCTTTGATACTCGGCTGACTTTATGATTCACTTGTTGTGGGTACTCCCATTCATCCATCCTTCATTCAATCATTCAACAAGTAGCAAAAAGTACCTGATATGTACAGAGTAATAAAATAGGTGGGAGAGAAAATATCATGTTCAGGAAGCACGCTACCTCTTCACCTTGAAGATATCTTAAACACAGTAGTGGCACAAGATATAAACACATAACTCTGAAATACAATATTTCATGATAAGTGTACTAGATGAAAAACAAAGTGCTATAAGAGATCCAAGGAAGACAGTGATTCAAATTACATCACCTTTAAACCTTTTAAATCAATACTAGTTTTGTTTATATTTTACCTTAAATCATTGATAAAGGGAATGTTCAATGTCAACATCAGGCTTTCCCTTTTTTATTATAATAATAGTTGGTATTTATATATTGCTCTGTAGATATTACATAATTTTTCTTCTCACAACAACCCCTGGAAAGTAGATGCTAATAATATGCTCATTTTACAAAAGAGGATTTTACAAAAGAATTCTGCAATCAGAATTGAATTAAATTATCCAAGGGCATGCAGGTAATAACTTGCTTGAGGCAGGATTTGAACTCCTTTTCCTAACTCCATGTCCATTGCCCTCTTAACTGTGCCACCTAACTACCTTTTAATATATTGGGATTAGAATTCTGCCATTAGCCATTTTTGGCTAATGACTCTCATTCTTTCAGTATGATTTGTCTAATGTAATGGAATATTATTATGCTCTAACAAATGGTGAGCAGGTGGGTTTCAGAAAAACCTGGAAAGACTTATATGAACTGATACTGAGTGAAGTGAGAAGAATCAACAGAACATTATACACAGTACTGGCAATTCTATAGAATGATTCATTATGATTGACAGCTCTTCTCAGCAAGAAAATTCCAAAAGACTCATGATGGAAAATTTTATCCATATCCAGAAGAACTTAGAGAAGAAGATGGAGTATGAATGCAGATTGAAACATACTATTTCCACATTTGGGGGGTTTTTTCATATCTTTTTTTCCTTTACTTCTGTTTTTTTCTTTCACAACATGACTAATATGGAAATATGTTTTACATTATTGCACATTTATTATCTATATCAGATGGCTTGCCCTCTTGGGGAGACAGGAAGGGAGGGAGAGAAGTAAGGAGAAAAATTTGGAACTCATAATATTTTTTTTTAATGAATGTTGAAAATTGTCTTTACATGAAATTAGAAAATATAAAATGCTACTAGAGAAAAATATTATTATTCTACTTGATTCTCTGGTCATACAAGTTTTCTACATGTTTTATATTACTTCTCAGATGCTAATCATTATTATTATTAATATTTCCACTACCATATGGATTATTTGTTATTGTAATTCTTCTGCTATTATGGTGTTTCATATTCATATAGAACTAATGGGAGATTATTAGTGTTAAAGGTATGAATCAATCAACAAGCATTTATTAAGTGCTTGCCCTGTGCCAGACATGATGGAAATATGAAGATAAAAATGAAGCTGTCTCTGTGCTCAAGGAGTTTACATGTTATCTGGGAAAACAATAGATATATAGATATATACATATACTTAAATACAAAATAAACACAAGGTAGAAGAAGGAATAATTTGCAGGGGGTGAAGGGCATTAGGAAAATATTTATGTAGCAGATTGGGCTGGAGGTGAGATTTGAAGGAACTAGAAATAATAAAAGGCCAAATTGAGCACAGAGTGAATTACAGTCATGGACAGTCAACTTAAAGGTGAGAAAACAAGTGATGAGTTGTAATGTGTGAGAAGTGCAAAGGACGCCTATTTGACTATACTAAAAGGCACAGACAAGGGAATAACAAATGATAAGGATGAAAAGATGGATTGGGGTGAGGTTATCAATATCTTTAAATGGCTAAATGAGGAGTGTAGATTTGGTAACCATCTGAGGCTGCCATGTAGAATTTGTGGCAGATAAAAGTTTAAGATTATTGAAATCACTGCATGTCTTTTAAAATGGAATCCTGATTTAGCTTGAGTCTCTTTCTCCCCAGGGAAGTTAACACACTCAAGTTTGAGGCTGTTATAATTAGTGGGTAAGCAAAAACTCAACTACCTCAAATATCAACAACATATAAGCCATCCTTGGACCATTTTTCATATAGCAAGAAACAAAGACTTACCCAGGGATCTTTCCATCTTCTCTGACATCATACTTACCCCCTCTGCTTACTCCCTCTTCTACTCTCTGCTACTTCTACTCTACTGCTACTCTCCTACCTCTTGTCTTTGCCCTATGTGTAGTAATAAAATCAACACCACCATTGTAAAATGGTACTACCATTGCTACGGAAAATGACATGACAGTAGACGGACTATTGGCTTTACTCACAATCCCAGTGACTCCAGAGACAAAACTCCTTTCCATGGACACCAGTCCTTGTATTTTTTACAAACCCTAGTCCAATATAATCTCCTTAAAAGCAGGAATTAACTTCTGTATTCTTATCTCAAGTGGGTAGCATAGTGCCTATAACAGAGTAAGTACTTAATAGATAATTTTTTTATACATTCACTCATTACTCAAATAAAAGATCAGAAAGCTGTTCATTTATAATGAATACCTTTTCAAAATATACATCTAAAAGGATTAATTCAAATGACTGCTTATTCAGTTGTATCTTAGTTTGGGGAACATATGATTTTCATTCACTTTGGTTTTTGTTGTTGTAGGCAGAGAGCGCTCACAAAACTGAGTTTCCTTAAGGAGAGTTTCCATTTTCCTGGGACTTGATCTTATTAGTACAATGCCATATGTAAATTTAACCACTTAGATAACTTTATTATCATTAGGAAATATTTCTTTTGCTTGAACTTTGTTCAACATATAGTAAATGACATCTGAATAACTTGTAATTAAACTTATTATCTCCTGGTTTTGCATTTCACCTGATGTTAATATTCAGTGAACCACTAAATAAATTATCTCTATGATCACTTCTCTTATGTAATGTTATTTTTGATTTAATAGACATGACAGAGAAATCTTTTCTGAAGGCAGGCTATATTTTCTTTGACTGAGACAAATGCTTGATAAAAAATAAACTTGAAAGACAGTGGGATTTTATTTTCTCTAGATGTCTGGATCAGTTGTGTGGCTAAAGATCTGTCTGCACTAAGAAATAATTTGTAAAACCCTCTTTCTTCATATAATATTTTGAGCAAAAATACCCTCAAAGCATGCAGAGACAAATCTCAAAATGTTATGGTGATAAGGAAGAAGAACAGTAATTGCTGATGTTTTCACTTGTTGTTTTTGTGGAGGGAGGTAGAGGTAAAGAAGATAAAACTGTGTATGATCTTTTCCATGCTTTCAAAATCCCTCTCATGAGATATGCTCTCCCCCAAGGAATTTTAAAATTGTGTAGCCTGCAGCATGATTTTCTTTGGTACATATTTAGTTAAGTCCTGTTATTCTTCCTCAGTTCTTCTTAAGTGCCGTTATCACTTCTATGCAAGTGTAGCAGCAAGCACCCCAGGATACCCAGGATGGCTGCCAACACAGGTTCTTACATCTGCTTTTCTAAAGAAAAGCAACTCAAAATGGGTTAACAATCTTGCTTTAATCAATCAAACATATCATTTACCTAGTTCAGGGGGAAAAGATCAGCACCCTGAACTTCAGAATATAAAGACATAAACATTTCAAGCAGACAGGCTTACAAACTGTCCAACCATTACATCCATACCAAGTCACAGTTACCAGAGAGGGAAGCATCAACATCTGTTTTTTGCAAAGATGGGGGGGATCTCAACAGCTGCCCAGAGTCTCATCTGGTCAAATTATACAACACTTCTCAAAGTGATCCCCAAAACAAAGTCTCACATCAGGGATTATATAGCCTTCTCCTGGGTCAGAAAATGTAACAACCCTCTTGACCCACTACCCAATAACAAAACACCAAGGTGTGGGTGTTCCTGAAAAAACAAGCCTCCCATCACAGGCTCCAGGTGTACTTTACCTAGGGGAACGGAAGATCTTAAAAATTTATATTCCTATAACAACAAGGTAATAGGTTACTGAAGAGTTAGAGCTCCTCAAAGGGTCTAATGTAGCAAGTTGGAGATAGGGACATGATGGAGAAGGCCAACTCCTCTCCTGTCAGCTTCCTTTCATAATCTCTTGCTTCAGGAAATGGAAGCTTCAAGCTAGAACTCAGTAGTGCCTGAAGTTCTAAGATACTCAGCAACTTGACAAAAACTTGAAGACTAAAGCTCCCTGCTGTCACCAATTCTACCTAAAACCTCACCTATATGCAGGGCATTGATCTTTACCAATTAGGAGAGAGTTTAAATTAATAGGCTTTGGACTAGATATTCCAGTAAAACAGTTTAACAAAATGCAATGATTGCTCACATCTCTCCTACTTTGCCCACAGTCCCTATCAATAGCTTCATTTTCAGAAAGTGTTTTCAAAACTATTCAATAGATGATATCCAGAAGTTAGAATGTTTTCAATTATCTGCTATGAATCCCTAATAATGTGCATTCCAAGAAAAATTGAAAATGTTGCAGTTTTTGCAATAGCATGTGTCAAAGAATAAAATGCAATGAATAAGAACTTTATCATATCTTGAAAAGCAGGTCAGAACTGTGTTTTGATGTATTTCTTGTGGTAAAAAGCCTTCTATAGGATATCCTGATAATGATATTCATTTCCTGAAAAAAGATCATTTTAAAGATAATTACATTTACATCTTACACAATTTAAATCGTTATGTTTTAATCTAATTTGGGGGGACTGCAGCACAAATAAATGAGAATAGAATGTTAATATTTTCTTTACATTTTTCATAGAGATTTGGTTTTCTTTGAAATCTTAGATATAATAACAATCTTTCTCAAAATTAAAATAATAATCATTTTGTACTAAATATACAAATGAAACAAATGTTAATTATTGACACAAATTTATAATGCTTTCATGTTAATTATATCACATATTTTTATTGTTTGTAATTTAAACACATGAAGTTCAAAAAAAGTCCAAAATTAAAATATTCTGGTCTGTATTCAAACTATCCATCCTCTAACAAAACATTATTTAACATAAGACACTGTAGTATACAATGTGAAGAGCTAGGACTCATGCATACTTTGATATCAACTGTCAATTTGCACTTTCCTTCTAAAAGATATTTTTAAAAATTGTTTATTATAATTACATTCATAACATTAATTTTGTGGTATTTCTTAAAATGTATTTGAGGTTTTGAATTATTAAGAATTTAGGTAAAGAACCCAAAGTTTTTAATTATTCAATGCAGGACATGTCAGAAATTCTAAGAAACAAATACAAGACATCAAAAGTAGTTTAATGCTCAGAACATAGAGAATAGGCTACTAATATCAATATTTAAAGATTTTCAAAATTAAAGTTTTAGTGAGAAAAAACAGGTTTTCATAACCAAGAATAAATATTTTAGAATTATTTATTTTACCTTTTTCTCCTTTTGAATGTCTACTTTTGCATGTTTCATAATTTAACATATTACTTCAGTACTGCATGCATATAATTTATGAATAAACATAATATTTTAATAATAGGGCTGAATTTTTTTGAAATAGAATTGCTACCACTGCCCTACGGACCAGAGAGTTTCAGGGACTTGTCTTTGGTCACATAGCCAGCATGTATCAGGGCTCTGACCTGCTCTAATTTAAGCTGCCTCTAAACAATTGCTTACACCATAATGTAACATGTTTACTTGAAAATTATACCCTCTATTTCTAATTCACCCCAAACCATCCAAAACAAAAGACAATGAAAATCTATGTTGCTATATCTACTGTTCAAGATTTCAAAGCCACTAAGTGAGATATCTAGTCTACATGGAACAATGGAGAAAATGTTGGACTTGGAGTCAGAAAGCTCTAAGCTCAAATTTTGTATCAGGCACTTGCTGGCTGCGTCACACTGGGTGAGTCACTTAAACTTTCTTATTCTCATTTTCCTCAACTGAAAGTGGGAAAAATAATAGAACCTACTACCCAGAGTTGTTCTAATGATTAAATGAGATAACATATGCAAAGCACTTTGAAAAACTTAAAACAAGATGAAAATATTATTGTTGTCATTGTCCTTATTTTTCTCCACTGTACACTTACAATCGTATAATTTAGGGGTGGGAGAGAAAGGGGCAGGAGGAATAGGAGCATCATGTTAAAAGGACATTCCTGTCTTTATCCACCTTGTCATGTTATTGAATAGAACAGCCCTGATTCCTCTGGCAATTTCATTTTTCCTAAAGAAGAGGACTTGTGAATCCTGGGTAAGGTCACCTTCATAAGGTCCTAGGACCAGAGATAGTTCCACAGTCTTCACATTCAAAGCCAGCAAAGTAGGCTTCTGAACGACCATGACTAGGAAGCTGAATGGTGACTTGGCCTTTGGGGTTTTGTTCTACTTATGTACTCTGCCTCTGGTCCAGTAATGTTGTGCACAAGAGTACATTAGTGGGGGTCTGGGGCTCAAAGTTTGGTTCTTTCCTGCCTGTGAAGTCTGAATTAGTAAGAGGGTTTTGAGCCAACATAAAGGTTTCCTTTCCTCCTCACATCATTGGCCATGAAGACTGATAAATTAAACTTGATGGGGCATGCTCCAGCAGGGGAGCCATTGCCATAAGTTGAGTTTTTCCAAGCATGAACATGATAAGCAGAAACCTCATCTCCAAATTGGTATTTCAACACAATGTCTTCCAACTTAGCACCACTTTCAAACTATATAACCCAAGACAACAGAGTGGCTAAAATGAGTTGTATTTAGAAGTTCCTCTATCTCATATAATAAATTCCATGCAAATAAAGTAAAACTCAGTTGGTTGTGCAGATCATTCATAATTATTTTATCTTACGTTACATATTTTATTTTTATCTTAATTTGCATGCGTGACTATGAGGAGGATCCTCCAAAACTCAGGTCCCCTAAGACATAGGCCATCCTATGATCCCTGCAAGGAAAGAACAGCATAATATCAGCATTGCTACTTGACTAGGAGAAACAGGTACAACATTCTTTCTTGGATTCCATTCCTTGGATATTTCTGATTGCAACATGTGTCACATTTCCAAGATGTAAAATCTTCCCCAATGACTTTATGAAAAAAAATGTTACCTTCTGTTCACATATATCTGACATACTAAGACCAATTCAATGAATAACATGGCCAATTTGTACTTTTTGAAAGCTAATTAGTATATGGAAGTCCTACTTTCACATTCCTAAAGTAATTGGAGAAATTGTGATTGCCTAGTACAGTTTCAATAAACAAAATATGAGGAAATACAAAAGCACCCAGATTCTTGGATCTGGTGGGAAAAGGTTTCTATACATGATTCCCCTGAACTGAAAAGACTAATTATCAAAGAATACTATACAGTCTTCTCAAACTATCTAATACCTGTGTGTCTTCCATTCATTCACCTATTAAAATGCAGAAAATTCACATGGAAAGTAAATAGAATGTTCAATATGTGAGGGGCATGAGCATGCGGAACACAGAACTTCAGCTGAATCTTGACACAAAGCCAAGAATCTTAAGAAAAAGGAGTAGGAAGAGCATTCAAGGTATGGCAATAACCAATGTAGAGACATGAAGATGGGAGATTGTGTCATATGCAGGGAGAGACCAAAAGAACAGTATTATTAGGTTTAAGAGTAAATAGAGGAGTATAAGATAGGCCAGGACTTTGAGCCTAAGAGCCCTTGGAATAACAGTACTGTCCTGACCACTAGCACTGTTCCAAGCCCAGCCCTGTAGTCATTATCTATCCATCAAATCTCCCTGGGGAGATGGGAGCTAACCACTGTCCTGCCCCCTCAGCAGTCATCCCTACTAAAGACCTATTTTAAAAAGGATTCTTTCCATCAAAGTGCTTGGTACTGTCAAATAGTTCAACATCAGAAATTTTATCAGTGCAGATGACATTAAATAAGATACATTACAATTTGCATTATCAACAAATGCTAAGGACCTTGGGCACTTTTCATTTGACTTGCACATGAAATCTCCTAAATGCTTTATCTCTTTTGTTGGAATGTATGCTCCTTGAGGACAGAGACTGTATTGTTTTTCTATGTCTACCTCAGTGGGGATACTCTACTAGTGTGGTAAGATGAACATAAAAAATTCTTAGTACATTTTTTTTTCATTCAACTAGACAGAAGAGGCTTAGTTGTAAAGGTGCTTATATATTAACAATATTAGTTGCCTTAAACAGTCTATTGTTAATCCCTTTATAAAGATTGATTTCTTAATTTTGAAAAGTCACACTAATTTTTCTTTTTGAAAAATCCAGATTTTTCTTAAAAAGGTTTTCTTAAATTGAGTCATGCCTGTTAAAGTCAGTGACCAAAAAATAACAGTTTTTGAAGAGATAGAGGCTTCTTGGAAGACAGATAGTTTAAAGAAGCAAGGCTATATTATTCTTGTTCAGAATCCAAAAAAAAATGATGATTACATTTCACTTTTATGACTACTTTGCTTTAAATTCTCCTTTGTCTCCTATCATTTGAATCATTGTATGAATAGAACAGGACCCATTAAGTAGGATTACTTCATTCCTTTGGTGATGAAAAATGTCTCAGGTATAGTGTTATCTACTATAACCTGGCTAGATTGATACTCATTTAGTAGATTTTGGATCTTGTAAACTGCCCTGAGGTAGAGACAAATGGGTAGGATTGTACTAGGTAAAGCTCTGAAGGGGTTAGGGGATAGTGGCTATAGATATTACTCAAAGACAAACTTTGTGCTTGTTCAGTATGGTAGAGAACAATTGGTCCCATGTTGCTCTTTTTACTCAGAAATAGAGAGATCACAATAATCAATAGCACAGGCCTTTTGGGGAAAAAATAGGAGAAGAAAAATAAAATATATGTTCTATGTCCTCCTGATGCTCAAAACCAATGTCAAGCAATGTCAGACATTTTGCTTGGAAAAATCACCACCACCAGCACCACCCAAAAAAAAATCTATCAATTAGCATTCAATGAAGACTACTTTTTTCATAACATAACTATCATCAGTGGATTGATGGATTCAATAATTTTTTGGTTCACCTCATTTTATGCAATATATATGTTCCAAGGCTAAAAGTATTTTTTTATTTTCCTGAATTAAATAAAATATCCATAGACATTATTTTGAACTCTTCTGCATTGTACAATATTTTTACAAAACATGTTTACAAAATAATTTTTGCAAAACTTGTTTGGTTTTTGTGTACTTCAAGAACTTTATAGGAGTCAAAGCAAAGAACACCAGTTCTGGAGTAATAGAACCTGGTTTAAATCACACTCCTATTGTTTGCTTTTTCTGTTACATCAGATAGTCAATCAATCAAAATATTAATTTATTAAGTCTCTTCTAACTGTCAGTAATATGTTATATTTTGGCAATATTAGTATAAGGAATTTAACAAGCCCTACCCTCAAAAAACCTATGTTCTAATGGTGAAAACAAGTAGACAGAAGAAAAGAAATGAGGAGAAAGAAAGAAAGAAAGAAAGAAAGAAAGAAAGAAAGAAAGAAAGAAAGAAAGAAAGAAAGAAAGAAAGAAAGAAAGAAAGAAAGAAAGAAAGGAAGGAAGGAAGGAGTAAGGAAGGAAGGAAGACAGGAAGGAAGGAAGGAGGGAGGGAGGAAGGAAGAAAGAAAAAGAGACAGACAGACAGATAGATAGATAGATAGATAGATAGATAGATAGATAGATATTATAGATATGTATAACATAAGTATGGGGCAGTTAGGTGGCACGGTTGATAGAGTGCTGTGCTTGAAGTCAGGGAGGTCCATCTTCCTGAGTTCAAATCTGACTTCAAACACTTACTAGCTGTGTGACCCTGGGAAAGTCACTTAATCCTTTTTGCTTCCATTTCCTCACCTATAAAATGAGCTGGAGAAGGAAATGACAAACCACTCCGGTTTCTCTACCAAGAAAAACTGAAATGGAGTAACAAAGAGTAGGACAAGACTGAAAAAAAAAAACTAACAACAACAATGAACAGCTTAATTATAAAGTGAAAAATTACAAATTATTCAATGTAGTTAAATTTACAGTAGTTTAGCAGGGAGGATGCTGGATGAAGAAGGTGCTTGATCTACACCTTAAAAGAAGAGAGGAAATCTATGAGATAGAGTCATAGAGAGAGTGCATTCCTGGCTTCCCTTGTCTTTGGTTTCCTCATTTGTTCAATGATGTGGTTGGGCTAGATACCCTCAAAGATCCCATATAGTACAAGAACTAAAAACTATGATAAGGTTGATGCTTCCTTTTAGTTCAATAACCAATCTGAATACATAGTGGCAAAATTTCAACCACATTCTTCTTCCCTATTAAAGCCATCATAGAGTTAAAGGGAAAATTTAAAACCATCTCACTGTGTCCAAGCTCCAAGTAGAATTTTGTTTTAAATCTATTAATTTTATACACTTCAGGAATGAAAATCTTTAAATATATATAACTAATTCATTCCCAAATGTAGTCCACAATACCAGTATAAATCAAAAATACCCTTGGTGTTCCATAGAACTAGTATTAGGACTAACAATAACATATAGCATCTAAGAAGCACTTGAAAGATTGCAAAGCATTTTATAAATATTATCTCATTTTGTCCTCATGAAAACCCTGGGAGGTAGGTTCTATGATTAACCTCACCTTACAAGTGGGAAAACCTGGAAAGACATGAGTTAAGTGACTTACACAGGGTAACAAATCTAGCTAGTGTCAGAGACAGAATTCAAATTCAGGGCATCCTGACTCCAGGTCCAGTGATCTGTGCCATCTCACAAACCAGCAGGAGAAATGGACTTGGACTTGGACTATGCTCATGGACTTGGACTTCATTACCAGCCGAGGAAGAAATTCTTCTCAGCAGCATGGATTACCTCAGAAGACAGCAAATTCTCATTGGTGTTGTCAGATCAAATGCTGCATGAGTCCTTTTCTGGAATATCATAAAGGGTATTTATAACCTTACATTGAAGCTTTAAACTTGCTGACCTCTAATGTCCTTTTTATAATATTATGCTTTACTTCCCCAGAGTATCAAGAAAAGTATACAGATAGTAGTCTGATTTTTCAAAAATCTGGCATGGTGACAGTTGTCTTCTTCCTACAGTAGATAACCTAATGATGTCCATTCTTACAGCAGTGTTGTTGGGGTCTTCTTAGGCTCCTAAGGTCTCAGTTACTGTGGCCAGGAGTCTATTGGTCCTATCTCCTTATTTCATCTGAAAAATGGACAAGGAAAAGACAGTCCACAACATCATTAGCATATCTGACAACCTACCTAGAGTATTTCTTGTAGAAAAAGCCCCCTCCCTTGTTCTCCAATAAAAACAGCATTCTCATACATGTTCCAGAGCTGCAAATGATTCTTAGAAAACAATATTTTGATAAGGAAAGTATAAACCAATAAAATAAAGAGAGATTTGGCACCTTCCTGGTTCACAGAAGGTTTGAGCAGTTGGGGTGGGGGGAAGATGCTAAATGAAAGCAGAAATAATCAATTGTGCATATAACTGTGGAAGGAATGCAACAGTCCCAGGAGCTAAAAGCATCACTGCTAAAATACAAGCTGACTGTCACAGCTGTGCACAATGAACTGGGAGTGAAATAAACCAGATATGTTTTTTTTAAGTATATCTTGCCTGAACTTGTTGAGTACCATACTCTGTGTAGTATGCTCTAAGGATAAGGCTTCTCCTCTTTTTTCCAAGAACTCTGGAGCACCAATAGTCCCTGTCTTGAGAAAACTTTTCTACCTAGCTTCTTTCTTCTTTCATTCAGTAACTAATGGGTTGCTGTTAATAGCTTTCAAGTGGGAGTGGGGTGGGAGAGAGAAGAGTGGTATGATGGAAAGAAAGTCTTACTGAGACTCAGAAGAGATGGGTCTGAATCCTAACTCGAACACAACGTTTGAGACCTTAAGCAACAAACAAGCTCCCTGTGCTTCAGTTTCCCCAACCACAAAATTAGATTGGATGACCCCTAATGTTCCTTCCAGGTTTAAATATATGATCCTTATTTTCCTGAACACAGATTGTGGTGGTTGTGTTTTGTTTTGTTTTGTTTTCATATTTCTTTTCCAAGCCCTCAATAACCAAAATAATGTTAATAAACATTATTCTGGAGTCACTTCCCTATCCTCATTTCTTAGAGTTCATTATCACAAATGGGAGTGAATCAGATAACCTAGATACAGCTCACAAATTCAGAGTTGAATTGAAAAGAACCTTAGAGAATAACTCTTCTAATCTACCTCTGTAGAGAAATTCCTTCTATAGCAAGCCCTCAATAAGTGGTAAACTACTCTCCATTTGAAAGTCTTCCATGGTGGAAAACTTAATACCAGTCAACATAGCCCATTCCAATTTTGGATAACTCTAAATTGTTAGGGAATTTGGGATTTTGTTCCCCATTACACTGTCTCAATCTACCTGTCTGCAAATTCCTTCCATTGTTCCTTGATATAATCCCAAGAAGAATGTCTATTCCTTCTACCATGTAATATGCCTCCAATTGAAAACAGCTATTACATGCCCCTTATTTTTTTCCTCTCCAAACTAAACATCTTCAGTTCTTCCTGTTACATCATTTGGATCTCTCACCATTCTGGTCATCCTCCACTGATTTCACTCTAGTTTGTCTATACCCTTTAAAAAATGTAATACCTCAGACTAAAAAATATTCCAGATGTAGCCAGACAAGAGTGTGGTACCATGGGGTTATTGACTCACTCATTCTAGATACTATTGCCTCTTTTAATTCAGAAAACACTGTTGACTCATATTGAGCTTGCAACCCAATAAAACTTCCAAGTATTTTTCACTTAAACCATTGGACAGTGCTTTAGACTACATTACATTCTAAGGCTTTTAATAATATAATATTCCAAATCCTTCAAAATATTTATGAATCTATTAAAAATTTGGGGTTTCTGGGGTCTAAAAGAACACCAAATTAACTAAGAACCCCACTGTGATTCATACATATTTGGAGGACATCAAGAGGCAATTCTATAAAGTGAAAGGAGTATGGAATTTGGGGCCAGAAAATGCAGGATATCAAATTCCACTTAGTCCACTTTTTAACTGTGTGACTAATTGACAAGTCATTGAACCTCTCTGGGTCTAAATCTTCATCTATAAAACAAAGGAAAATGACTAGAGGATACCTAAAACCCCTTCTTGCTTTAAGTCTGAGATAATCTCAAGGAATATTAATTGTGGAAATTAAAAATAATAATAAGTATCTGTTGCATTAGGTCCTGTTTTGATCCCTATTTAGTCAAATCACCTTAACAAATATTTATTAAGGACTTCATATTTGCAAATTCCTGTGAAATATGTTTGGGAGTTTCTTGTTGTTGTTTAGTTGCTCAACTCTTCAAAACCCCATTTGGGATTTACTTGGCAAAAATACTAGACTAGTTTGCCATTATTATATGAAGAAATTGATGCAAATAGAGAAAAGTGACTTGTCCAGGGCCACACAACTAGTAAGTGTCTCAGACCAAATTTAAACTCAGAAAGATGAGTCTTTCTGACTCTAGTGTCCACATTCTATCCATTGCACCACCTAACTGCCCTAGTTGTTGGGGATATGAAGATAAATAAAAAATGGTCTTCTGTCTTCAGTGAGCTCATGTTCTATAACATGTGCATGGAGAATTAGATTCAAGATAAATTTGGGACAGAGAAACTACCATGAGCTAGGTATAAGGACACACAGTGGGAGATCAAGAAAGGTGACACAGAACATAGGAGAACTAAACTGATCTCTAAAGGAAGATATGCAATGTAGGAGGTGAGGAAAGACTGTATTTAATTAGCAAGGATGGGAAATGAAATGTCGAGTTAAAGAAATGACAAGTACCCCAATTTGAGTGAAGCAGCATACAAGAAGAGAATAATGTAAAATACATCCAGCAATCTAGGTGGGAGACAGAATGTGGAGAGCTTTAAATAGCCAGCTGAAGAATTTTCATTTTATTCTTAAGGTAATAGGGAGCTACTAAAAGCTTTATGGAAGAGCAGTGACATGGTTGAACTTGGTTTTTGGAATATTAATTTGGCAGTTGAATGAAGGAGGAATTATAAAGGGAAGAAACTGAAAACAGAGAGGAAAATGAAGAAGATACTGTCATTGTCCAGAATAGAATCAAGTAAATAAACATTAGTTAATTTACAACTCTGTGCCAGAGACCGTGCTAAGTGTCAAAGAAGATAAAGTCTTCTATTTGTGTAGTTTTCATGTGATTGCGCAGGAAAATGATAGTAGATGTGCTGTGGAGGTAGAATTGGGTATGGGATGAGTTGAGGAACAGAAAATAATAAATAAAGAGTCTGAAGTTAAGATCATAGATAACTATGAAATGTGGAAATTGGGAGGATGCATAAGGTTTGAATAACAATGTAATAAAATCTGTTTTATACGTGCTCAATTTGAAATGACAAGTGTCCAGTACAACTAAGTGGAGATGCTCAGTTAACAGACTATGGCATTATCCATTTATGGCGTGAAAAGAATTTAGTGCAATCCCCTTCATTTTGCAGATGAGAGTGCTGAGGCCTGGAGAGGACACATAATTTGCCTGAGGATGAACAGAAAGAAAGTAGCAAGAATGCCATCTGAACACAGATATTCTGACTCCAAATCCAGTGTAGGGCTGGAGGTAGGAAGAGAGATTGAAGCAAGACGGAAAGATTGAGTTCTACAAGGGACAGAAAATAAAAGAATGCTGGCAGCATAAAGAGTTGAAGACTAATTCCAAGATCAACTTTAAAGACATTATTATAAAAATTCCACCTGTGAACAGAACAAAATCTGGTCTCACGGAGGAGACAGTAAGATGATGCCCTTACACTAGAAGGAACGTATAATTTCATATTTTATATTTGGATCACACAGAATAAGTTTATCAAAAACAGAAATACAAGAAAACAGGAATGACAAAAATGTCTGGAAATACTTTAATGTCATGGGTATTCTCTTCTAGGCTTGATACATATTGATAACTTCTGTTCATGGCCTTACTACCTTTACAATTTCCTTAAATTTTCTTTATGTGAGGCTTTAGGAAGGAAATACACTGGGATTTATTGCTCAAAAGTATATATACCTACAGGAATAGTAAAAAGAAGGAGCCAGGAAGGGATAGGATTACAAGTGCAGAGATAGGTAATGTACTACAACAGAAGATGGGGTGCTATTTTAAAATGTAAAGTACTACTAAGAAAATTCCAACCAGTGCAAACATTCTGGTCTAGCATGACAGCATTAAAGCAATCCAAAGATTCTAGTCAGTTATACATTCAAAACTGCATCACAGGATTATATAATTAATTTCAGAGGCAGACAAGTTGTTGATATGCTTTTGTGTATGGAATTCCTCACAGTGATAAAATCACTGTTATGAACTTCTATAGCTAAAAAAACTTAAAATTTGATTCTAACTTCAAGGAAAATATAACTTTGATCTTGGTTTTATTGTAAAGGAGACTACCTGACATCATTTAGTCTATTATTCCCAGAAATGGCTATCTTTAAATTCTAAAGAGGAATTTGATCACTTTATGGATTTAGACCCAGAAGAGATGTCAAGGTCCATGTAATACAACCTGCTCATCTATAAAATAAGAAAAAATGAGGATAAGAAATGTGAGTAGTCCAATTGACTAATCACCATTGTAGCCAGTAGTAGAGTCAGGAATTCTAACCCAGATACTCCAACTTCAAAGTTAGTCTTCTTACCACTGTGTTATAATGACCTATTGCTTTTGAAGACAGTTTTTTTTTTTAACACTTCATGGGAGAGGACTCTGGGAAGATGGCCAAGTAGGTCTGAAAATTCCAAGCTCTCAAGATCTTCCCCCACCGAAGAGTTAAAATAGCACCTTAGGGTGAACAAAGTGTGGGTGGAGATGAATAAGAACAGGAGTATAACCAGAGTCCTCCTGGGACAATTTGAGAAGATCAGAAGAAAAATCCCAGGACAAGGTTTGGTCCCTGTGAAGAATAAATACCTCCAGTCTAAGTTCCCTTTAAACAGCAAATGGCAAGCCTTTTAAACAACAAGCAGCAAGCCCTGGGGTTTGTTGGTTTGAGAGGCTGCCTCAGTCCCAGTCACCAGAATTTTTACACCTGGGATAGGGAGGGGAGTTGGGCATTTGAGCACAGGAAGACTGAGGGAACCTCTGCTGACCAGGAATGCCAGACACAGCTGTGCTGCAAAGAGCAGCAGAAGTGAGAAGGAACCATCACGTGCCCTGTCAGTGCAGAAGCAGTGGTGCAGAAAGTCCCTAGCTGTGGGAACTTACAAGAGGCTGGAGGTTTGGCTTTGGTTTCAGGCTAGAGGGAAGACCTGAGGATTTGGGGCAAGAGGCACCATTTCCCATACCCCAGGGCTAGAGATAACTGCAAATAGCTTTCACCACAAAAAAAGAAAAATGCACATGTACAATAGAAGGAATCCAACCAAAGAAAACTATTATGGGAATAGAGATGACCAGGTTCATCTTCCAAGGAGGATATTGAAGTAAAGAAACCTCCAAAGATAATGTCAAATGGTCACCTGCCCAAAAAGAGAAGATCTTAAAAAAAGATGCTATAAATCAAATGAGAGAGATGGAGGAAAAACTAAAAAGAGAAAATAAGAACAATCCAAGAAAACAAGAAAGATATGAAAGGAAAGTAAACCAACTAGAACAAGAGATCTAGAATCTTAAGGAAGAAAAGGACACCTTGAAAATTAGAATTGGGCAAAGTGAAGCCAGTTATAAGAGATCAAGAAATGATTAAACAAAATATGAATAATGAAAAACTAAGAGAGAAAGTAAAACAAGAAAAACACCAGATTTGGAGAATAGATCAAGGAGAAAAATATAAAAATAATTGAACTAACTGAAAGTTATGATTAAGAAAAGAATCTTGATACAATAATATAAGAATAATTAAAGAAAATTGTCCTGAAGCTTTAGAGCAAGGAGAGGAAAGTAGCAATAAGGAAAAACATCCATCAATCACCACTAAAAAAAAGATCCTATGAGGAAAACTCATAGGAATATCATAGTCAAATTCCAAAATCCCCAGACCAAGGAAAAATATTAAAACCATCAAGATTAAAACAATTTAAATATGATGATGTCACAAATAGATTCCACATGACCTAGCAGCAGAAACATTAAAGGATCACAGGTCTTGGAACACAACATATCGAAGAGCAAAAAAACTGGGGCTCCATCAAAAATACCATACCCAGCAAAGTTGACTATTATCTTGATTTTTTTTAAATAGGTTTTTGATAAATTCTCAGACTTTCAAGACTTTGTTTAAAAAAAATTCTGGGGAGGGCAGAGTCAAGATGGCAGAGATGAAACAGGACTTCTGTGGGGCTCCTGATCCCATCTCCTATAATTCATGTAAAAAATGACTCTAAACAAACTTTGGAGCTACAGAACCCACAAAATGGCACAGAGAAGCTAATCTCCCACTGAAGACAGTCTGGCAAGCTGGCAGGAAGGGGCCAGCTCAGCATTCTGGGAGCCAAGGCCAACCCACCCTTCCGCCATCCTCCAAAACTCCCAACCCCCCCTGAGCCCAAGGTTTTAGCCTCAGGGTGGCCACAACCAGCAGCCACCTGGAGGGATTTCAGATCACCAGCAGCTGTGGCAGTTTCCAGAATTATCAATCCAAGAATGCCAAAGGCAAATTAAAAGGTTAGTGTGGACTTTGGGAACAGGGGGACCGAGAGTGAGGTGTGGCCTCTGCCCATGGAGGGAGAAGCAGGTGAGGCACAGCAGCTGCACAGCCCCTGCCACATGACTGCTTCAGAGCTCCTAGCCTGAAAATCATAGAGGGACCAAGAAATCATTTTGAGGGGTAATTGCTCCTGCTTTAACCTGCTTGGATCATCATCTCTGTCTTGAGTGGAGGTCTGGGGTATGTGACCAGGTGCCAGAGCCTACAGAGGCCTCATAGAGGACACCCACCTAATAGCTCTGGCAGCTGCAAAAACCACAGTGATTTGGGTGGGGAGGGGATGAGAGGGGGATTGATGGAGGGGAGGGCAGTTTGGGGAGGAGGGTAGTTAGAAGCACACACTTTTTTTGTTTATTTTTAGTTCACAGGATTCAATTCCACAATTCCTTGAGTTTCACATTTTGTCCCACTCCCTCTCCTCCCCCCCATGGTGGGATATAGTCAAGTATAGGATATGTAAATACTTTCACATCATAAATTAGTCAGGTTATAAAGACGGATTGTATCAGATGGAATGAAAAATGGTAAAGAGGAAATAAAAGCAAACAAGAAAAGGAAAAAGATAAGGTATTTTGCTTCCATCTGGATGTAAAATCAGTTCTATCTAGTTCTTTCTAGAAGCACACACTTTTTAAAAAGGGACAGGGTCAAAGTAGGAAATAGAACAAGGGAGGAGAATAGGATGGAGGGAAATATAGTCAATCTTTCACAATATATCCCCTATGGAAATGTTTTAAATAGCTAGACGTGTGCAACCTATATTGAATTCCTTATCTTCCCTGTAAGGGTGGATGATGAGGGAAGAAGGGAAAGAATCTGGAATTCTAAGTTTTAAAATCAAATGTTTTAAAAAATATATTATTATTATTTTTTACATGCAACTGGGAAATAAGATATACAGGCACTGGGGGATGGAGATCCATCTTGTCCTACCAGAAAGTCGGAGGGGGAATAGAGGAGGATATAGAAGAGAGCAGATTGGGGGAGGGGATATATAGTGAGATCACTGTTTTGGAGTGATAGGTAGGGGAAAAATGGGGAGAAAATTTGTAACTCAAAACCTTGTGAAAATGAATTATGTAAATTAAAAATAAACATAAAATTTAATTTAAAAAATATGAATTGGTTAAAGGCCATGGAGGAGCTCAAGAAGGATTTTGAAAATCAAGTAAGAGAAATGAAGGAAAAATTGGGATGAGAAATGAGAATGATTCAAGAAAATCATGAAAAGTGTGCCAACAGCCTGGAAAAGGAGACCCAAAAAATGCTGAAGAAAATAATACCTTAAAAAATAGACTAACTCAAATGGCAAAAGAGGACCAAAAAGCCAATGAGTAGAAGAATGCCTTAAAAAGCAAAATTTGCTAGATGGAAAAGGAATTTCAAAAAGTCACTGAAGAGAATAACTCCTTCAAAAGTAGATTGGAGAAACTGGAAGCTAATGACTTTATGAGAAATCAAGATACTATATAAAACAGATTCAAAAAAATGAAAAAATAGAAGGCAATGTGAAATATCTCACTGGAAAAACCACTGGCCTGGAGAAAGTATTTAAAAATTATTGGACTACCTGAAAGCCATGATCAAAAAAAAAAAAAAAAACAATCCTAGACACCATCTTGCAAGAAATTACCAAGCAAAATTGCCCCGATATTCTAGAACCAGAGGGCAAAATAGAGTTTCAAAGAATCCGCTAATCATTTCTTTAAAAAATCCCCAAAAGAAAACTCCTAGGAATATTATAGCCAAGTTCCAGAGTTCCTAGCTCAAGGAGAAAATACTGCAAGCAGTCAGAAAGAAACAATTTGAGTATTGTGGAAACACAATCAAGATAAAACAAGACCTAGCAGCTTCCACATAAAGGGATCAAAGGGTTTGGGATATGATATTCCAGAGGACAAAGGAGTTAGGACTAAAACCAAGACTCACCTACCCAGCAAAACTGAGTATAATGTTTCAGGGGAAAATATGGTCATTCAAAGAAGTAGAGGATTTTCAAGCATTCTTGATGTAGCCAGAGCTGAACAGAAAATTTGACTTTCAACTACAAGAAGCAAGAAAAGCATAAGAAGGTAAACAGGAAAAAGAAATCAAAAGGAACTTATTAAAGCTGAACTATTTATATTCCTACATGGAAAAATGATAATTGTAACTCATAAGACTTTTCTCAGTATGAGGATAGTTGAAGGAAATATATTTGTGTGTATACATATGTATATAAATACATATATATGTATATATAGGAGGGTGTATGTGTATATAAAAATATATGTGACTGTGGGCATATATATGTAAATGAATACATAGAGGGCACAAGATTAGTTGAATATGAAAGGAAGATAACTAAAAAATAAAATTAAGAGGTGAGAGAGGAATTTATTGGGAGAAAGATAAAGTGAGAGATAGATTAGGGTAAATTATTTCATGTACAAGAGGCAAGAGAAAACTGTTCCAAAGAGTAGGAAGGTAAAACATAGTGGGACAACATTACCCTTATTGAATTTGGATTAAGGAGGGAATGACATACACACTCAATTGGGTATCTTACTCTACAGGAAAATGGGGGGGTGAGGGATAAAAGGGGGGATGATAGAAAGGAGGGCAGATTGGGGGAGAGGGTAGTTAGAAACAAACACTTTTGAAAAGGGATAGGGTCAAAGAAGAAAATAGAACAATCGGAGACAGGATAGGATGGAGGGAAATATAGTCTTTCACAAGTACTATGGAAATGTTTTGTGTAATTGCACATGTACAACGTATATGGAATTGCTTATCTTCCAAGTGGGGTGGGTAAGGAGGGAAGAAGGGGAAACATCTGGAACTCAAAGTTGTAGAAACACTTGTTTTAAAAAATTTATTTTTTACAGGCAACTGGGAAATAAGATAAATAAGCACTGGGTTTTAGAAATCCATCTTTCCCTACTAGAAAGTTGGTGGGGGGAGATCGAGGATAATATAAGAGAAAATGGAATGGGGAAAGGGATATTCACTAGGCTTGCTATTTGGGGGTGGAGAGTAGGGGAAAGACAGTGAGAAAAATTTGTAACTCAAAATCTTGTGGAAATGAATGTTGAAAACTAAAAATAAATAGATTGGAAAAAATACAGAGTTCAGTTGCTGTGCATGTATGTTCTATTGCATTTATTGAATAGATAAATGAATAGTTTTATCTAATGATCCCCCCCAAAAAAATTGAAATATGCTTCAGAGAAAACCCTGGATGGTGCATATAGAATATTCAATTCAATTTCCTGGAGGTTTCTTGTTTTAGAGTAATTACCTGGAGAATTCACATTTTAACACACTTCTAGAATATAATTTCTTTTGAAAAGAAAAAAAGTGCAGGAGAAATACGATACTTATTACCACAACAATCATGAATGCTCAGTTACAATTTATTTCTTGGTATGAATCAAAATTCTAAAATGGCATCAAAGTTTGGTAAGATTAATATCATATTGAAGTATTTGGTTATGTGCCACATACCATATATGATCTATCATTAGAGACCTTTGAGAAGAAAATGTTTCATTTACTGAACACAAGGTCAAACAAATCATAAAAGGCAGGGAATATACACACCAAATAATGATCATTGTTTATAAAACCATGGGAATATTAGTGCCTTGGAATATCTGACCAGAGTTTTGTTTTCCATTTGCTTATTTTTACTGACTGAATAAGATCCCAGTCACTTTTTATTTTCTTTCCTCACTGCCTCAGACAGAACTACAATAATTGGCTATTTCACTCATTCATTTTTCAGGTGTTTACTGAAGAGGGAGATCTTTTCTTCTTTTCAACCTACAATGAATTAAATTGGCCTGTATAACCATCTATCATAAGTGCTGTAACAAGTCAGAATAGCAGACAACACTGACCTTGTGCACATTCATCATGGGAAAAATTTCATTAGAAAGGAGTAGTATGGTATATAGTAGGAAGAACAATGAATAAGGAATCCGAAAAATGAGTTGGGGTCTTCCCTAGATTTGCTATCAATGACCTAGACAATTATGGATGAGCAGCCCAACTTTTTCTGATCTTCAATTTTCTCAGTAAAAAGATGGGAGATTAGCATTGCGCTAGATGTAGCTCTAACAAGTTGGGAAAGCCAATTGTTAAAGTTTCAGTGTGTTTATGTTTTGGACATTGGTAAAAGCTACAAATCATGGTTTGATTTATCATTTTATTGATTTTCCAGACTTATGTAAGAGATGAAACAAATTAACAAAGCCAATTAAACTTTTTAATTAAGTATATTAAGAGAGCTGGTTGTTAAATATTTATCAGTACACTCAGGTTGGAATAAATCTTTTTGAAAGCAATTTCTAATTCTTGCATTTTATGGTTCTAATTTTGATTACCAACAAAGTGTAGGAAGGAATAGAAAGTCTTTGGCTATAAAGATGTGTTTATCTTTCTAATCTTACGCTAATGGACCATAAGTGAAGACATTTGAGAGCCTTTTCTTCTGAACAGTAGCAGCTATATCCAGATTATATGGCTATTATTTATGAGGGAGAATGGTGCAGTGAAGGGTAAAGAAAGGAGAACATTTTTAGATTAATTCATATTCAGGCTTAGAAATCGCTTGCTTTTTGATCTATTGACACTCTAAATAAAAGGGGAGGAAGCAAATTAAGAAGCCCTTTCACACAAACAAAGTGTTATTATTATGAGCATGGCATTGTAAAAGTTCAAATCACATTGCTAGTTTGACACCAAAATTTGGGGAAATAGGTGGGGAAAGTCACCCTCTTCCCCCCTCCTTCACAGGATGCTTCAGCACTCAAAGCTGAAGGAAGCAATGGAACAAGAATATGCAGGATAATGTGATATGAAAGGGAACTAATTGGAGAGCCAGGGTAGTAATTAGGGAAACAATGAAAAAATATATGGAAAGATCATGAGAATTAAGACTGATCTATGTGAAGGATGACTTTTGTATTGCTTATGAATTTCTTTTGCATGAAGTTAACTGCTATCATTTTCTCCTGCTCCATGATTTAACCTGCAGTCAAAGAAAGTCTGAAAACAACAGGTGGGTGTGTTTCATGTTGCAGTGAAAAATGTACTTTATACTTATAGCTTTGAGTTCTGGGGTCTGATATAACTTGAGTAAGAACAAAAAAGTTTAAATCTTTCTGAATCTGCTTCCTTTTTTGTAAAATGGGGCTACTATTTCTTGAATTACATATCTCACAAGGTTGTTGCAAATTAAGTACTATGTAAATATGGATTACTATTACTATTATCCCTTGAAACTTGTCCCTATTCTAGACTCTTTTGACCTAATAGATGATAAATTTGAATAGTGAAGAATAGTTGATCAAAGGATTTTCCTGGCTTTTCTGGATGCATGACTTTGGTCTCTGTCACTTTGCTAGAACCAGTATGGAACTATAGTCATCTAAGTAATTCTGTTTTTCTGTTCAGATGTGATTTCATTAATTTGGGTAAATCAGTGTTGCAAATCTTTTCATCCATAGGTTTGACAACTCATATGACAGTCTTAGCATTTCCTTAAAGAAACTTGAGTTAAATGACTTTGGCATGACCTCACAGCTATAATAGAGATTGTACTTGAACCCAGATTGTCCTCATCAGAAATACTTGTGTTCAAATCTTTCCTCAGACACTTATTAGCTGTGTGACTTTGGAGAAATCTTTTAACCTCAATCCCAAGATTGCTTTGAGGATAAAATGAGATATTTATAAAAATGCTTCATAAATTTTAAAGTTCTGAAACTTAGATAGACATGTGATTATTACTGTTATCACTACTACCTTTCCTTTTTATAGGACACTCAATGTACATTATCCATGTGGTCAATATTACTGTGAGAAAAAGTGTTATTCATTCCATTTTGCAGATAGGCTGTGGCCACATAATATTCCTGAAGTTTAGATTGTGATTTATTAATAAAAATTGCCAGAGGAAGAGCAGAATGACTTAAAACACTCACCATTAATGCATTCTATTATGTCTATTGTTATTTATAGTCCAAGTGGATTGCACCTGGGTAGGGAGTAGAAGGAGTGAGGGTGTATGGGAAAGTCAGAATGAGAAAGCTTATAAGTGTGTATGGAAAAGGCTGAGATTGTAGGACTCAATCAGATATAGAATTAGAACATGGGACATGTGGTGTATTACCATGAGTAAGTATAAGAAGCCCCAATATTTTAGAGTTTTGTTCCAAAGCCTATGACACAACCACTTCCTAGAGTCTAGCTATTGAATTGTAAGTAGGTCATTTAAGTTAATTTAACTGAGATTATATATCCTTAACTTTGGTCCTATAGTGGTTCCCACACTTTTCCTGAAAGTAGTAACTTTTCTGCATAAGGAGTTTCACATATCAGACCCTGTTAAGTAATGTTGGCTGGCTGTCACACTAATGGAAAGCTGAATCCTCTCAAATGATATTAACTTTTCATCAACACATTGAAAGATTCTATGAGCCACATAGGCAGTTGATTATGTTCTCTTGCCCCAGTTCACTCTTGCTTCTTCTCTCCCTCATACCAGGAGTATGATTGAAAATATTAGGACTTCTTTATCATCATGCTGCAACCATATTTGGCCATTACTCTAGGTGTGATTGACCTTTAATGCTTTCATCTTGCACCACAACCTCTATCAGGTAAGTCAGTCAATCAATCAACAAGTATGACTTAAGGGCTTATTATATGACAAGAACTGTTGCTAAGCCCTGGGGATTCAAAGAAAGGCAAAAACATTATTCCTTCTGTCAAGGAGCTCACATGCTAACAATAGAGTACATTTGTTAACCACGACATACATAGAAAATATATATAATGTAGGTTCCAGGTTACCTGAACAATGTGGGAGACTACTATCAGTGTTGCAAACCTTTTCATCCATGCAGTTTGACAGCTCACATGACATACTTAGCATTTCCTTAAAGAAACTTGAATCAAATGACTTTGGCATGATCTCATAGCTTACCTCAGACATTTACTAGCTGTGTGACTCTGGGGAAATCATTTAACCTCAATCTCCTAACCTGTAAAATGGAAATAATAATAGTACTCATTTCCCAGGATTGCTTTGAGGATAAAATGTGTTGCCTGGGGGCAACTAAAACCCATAGAAGAGGGAGACCTTGAACATAGGACAGAGATTTACAGGTAAATGTAAATGGTGAACAAGCAAGAGTATAGATCAGAGAGAGCTCCCCTACCATGGAGTAGAAAGCTCTCTGAAACCATAAATAGTTGGCATTGTTCTGAGAGTGAAACACAGTGGAAAAGGGAAGTCTGGGGATAAGCCCCACATAGAAATGTGAAAAAGCACCTAGAGGACAGAGCTAGAATGGATTCCTTGAAATTTGGATTTCACGGGAAAAAAAAATTACAGAGAAAAGAATGAGATCAGATGATTGTGGGGTGATAATTCCAAGAATGGGTGTCTAGAATAAACAGAAGGAGTAGAGAAGAGAGTTAAAGAAATCATTTTTGGAAAGGGGTACAAAAATGCAATTAATTTTTTTTAATCTAATGAGTAAGATTTTCTAAAGGGGAGGAGAAATAAAAAAGGGGGAATCTACCTAAGAGGGGAAAAAAAACAGGGAAGAAGAAATATATAACCAGAAAAAACGCAGGAGAGAGAAACAAACAAAAACCTAAGGTAAAGAGATAACAAATGAGAAGAAGGGACTAGGGAAATGGAATAAAGCCAGTAGGATCATGGCTTTGCAAAAAGATTGAAGTAACTGGAGAAAAATAATACCATGTTTATAGCAAAAAAAGAGAAAAATAATAACTTGAAAAAAAAACCTTAGAGCTAGATTGATGAAAACATAAACCTAACTCATAATTTTATATGTGAATGGATAAAACAATCCAATAAAACAAGACAAAAAAAGAGTAATAGATTAGATAAGAAAGCAAAATCCTAAAATCTATTACTTAACAATAAACACATTAAAAAAGATATACACAAAGCAAAACTGGAGAGATGGAAAAAAATATTTACTGCAAATCAAGTGAATCCAAAAAAGCAGGTGTTGTCATCATGCTATCAGAAAAATCAGACATTCAAAATATATACAAAGTCAATGAAAGGTAATTTAGGGTTAGGGGCAGAAAAAATAAAAGTTTCTTACATAAGGTGGGATGTAGGTAGAGTCTTAAATGAAATCAGAAAAATATGTAGCCAGAGTTGAAATAAAGCATACCAGACATGGGGAATGGCAAGTGAAATAAGACTGAGGAAATATTAGATGGAGTGTTAATATTATAGGAATAGCAAGAAGGTCAATGTAGTTGGATTGTAGGAGGAATAAAGCACAGGAAAACTGGAAAGGTATAAAAGACCAGATCATGAAGGGCATCAAATGCCAAAGAGATTATTTTGTTTTATTGTTGTTCAGTCATGTCCAACTCTCTGTTACACCATTTGGGGTTTTCTTGGCAAAGAAACTGGAGTGGTTTACCATTTCCTTTTTTAGCTCATTCAGCAGATGAGGAAGCTTAGACAAATAGGGTTAAGTGACTTGCCCAGGGTCACACAGCTAGTAAATGTCTAAGGTTAAATGTGAACTGAGGAAGACACATGAGTTTTTCTGATTCCAAGCCCCATACTCTATCCACCTTACCATATAGTTGCTCATATGAGACTATTTTGCTCCTGTGAAACTATTTTGTATTTAGTCCTTAAGGGATTAGGAATGATATCATCAGATTTTAGGATCATGTTTTAAGAAAATCATTTTGGTAGCTAAATGGAAGTTGAAATAGAGAAAGACTTGAGGTAAGGGAGCCAATTAGAAGGCTTATGATAATTATACTTTGAAATAATCATCCATTTAATAATTTAAAGTTTTAATGAGGTCCTTAACTAAGGCTGTGGCTCTACGAGTGAAAAGAAGGCTATATGTGTGTCTGTGTTGTTTATATTCATGTGTATACACACATATACATATACATGTATATATGCATATACATGCACACCTAGTATATATACATGTGTATATATGTTTATATGTATATGATATTTGGAAGGTAGAAATGACAAGGTCTCAATCTCAAGAATGAGAAGTTGAGAAAAGTTACTGAGATTGTGAACCTGGGTGACTAGAAGAATTACAGTGACCTTGATAGGATAGTAGCATAATATATGGGTCTCAGAAACTTGGCCATTCAGCTATAAAATCAGACCAGGCCCTGTCATCAATGTACTGGGTATGGGGAAGATCATGGGGGGAGGATCCATAACACAGTCTATTCCCTTTTGCACATGTACTCATTCACTGAATCTCCACAAACAAGTCCCAGCCTACTCCCAACCCACTAGGGCTCTGTCCAAGCTTTAACATCCTATCTTACACTGTCTCTCCTAGATGACCTCATTTCTTCTTCCATTCCCATGTACAATCCTCTCAATCAAAATAGTTATCACTTTAAGGATTGAAAAGAACTTTTCATATATTGTTCCATTTGAGTTTCAATAAGCCTATATATTATCATCATCATCATAACCAATGAATATATTAAAAACCCCCATTTTACAGATGAGAAAATTAGGCTCAAAGGGATACAGAGACATTCATAGTCATCCTTATAATATATCCCAAGGTAGCATTTGAATTCAGGAACTCCTAATTCCAAGTGTACCATTTTCTTTACTAAGCCAAGTCCAACATCCATTATTGCTTCTTTCATGTGCCAAACTGATTCTGATTCAAGCTGTTGTTCTCTCTTTTCCTGTGTGTAGTACTTGTTCTCTATGACTCAATTACTCTGTCCACAATTACAGGAAGTCTGTTTTCAACTGACATGCCTCTGGAAAATATGTTCCGATACTTCCTAAATAAGCCTAGGGCACAATTAAGTACTACAAGTAACTATGTGCCCCTGAAGTCATCTCTGCTCAATTGAAATCCATTTGACAGAAATCCTGAACCCGGATACACAGTGAGACTTGTACTTTGTAAACTTGCAAGCCAATATATCCAGTATGTGTAATTGAATAAAAACATGAAAAGAAAAATTCTTCACCTTCAGTGTTTCACTAGGTGCCACATTTCTATTATAAATCCTTGGAAAAGACCTTTTCATTGGGTAATGAACACTTCCAATCAGAATATTTCCATGATATTTGTTCATGTGTCTTTAAGTCACACAATTAAAAAAAAATTCTTTTCCCATGAGTCAACATGATTTAAATATTAAAAAAATATTTCATTTTATTCTCTCTGCATCCTTTACTTCCAACACACACATTTTAAAGCTTGCAAAATGCTTTGATTGTCATATAATGAGTCCTCTGTATTGAGTGCTTTCCTCAAAATAATGCTTCAGATTTCCCAATCCCTAGGAATCTTTTGGGCTCATAGTACTCAGGACTCTAGAAATGGAAATTGGTTCATTTAATCTCATCTCTTCATTTGATATATAATGATTTCTAAGCTTTCCCAAAGAAAATTGACCTGAGAGAAACAAAAGAGCTGAGATTGATAGCTGTGACCACTTCTGGCTCCAAATCCAGTGCTGTTGCCACCTCTCCACACTGTTTTCCAACACCACCACCATGGCTAGTCTTCCATTTCTTTAGTGATCCCTTGATGGTGGTACAATGGTAAAAAAAAAGATCTCTTTTTGTAGCTGGAGGAACTAGATTGAAAGCCCAGCTTTAGTGCTTAAAACTTTGGGCAAGTCATTCAACTTCCCTGGATTTGGTTTTTATTTACATCTCTATGATGAAATGGTTAAACAAAATGATCTCTGAAGTCCTGTGACTTTATGATCCTAACATATTCAGTATAGGGAATCCACAACATTAAAATGACCTATCAGCTCATATACCAATGGATATCTCATATTACAATGTGCGTCATGGGTGGGGGGTTGGGAGTGGTGAAAGGAATTGGAGATTTCAGAGACTCGGTGAATCAAAAGCAAAGCAAAGAAGAAAATGAAAAACAAACAAACAAGAGAGGAATATAGGGCCTTGGACTCCCAGTGAATCCCTACTTGAGAGATCTGATTAATAGACAACATCAGTAAAGCTCACTTAATTAAAGGAGTTAGGATATTACAATGCTCCTAATAAGTTATAACATCCAGAAGAAACAAAATCATAGATGGGTTATTAGTCAAGCACTGGAAAGAAAGACAACAACCTAGAGGGAAGACTGAATGAGAAAGAAAGGAAAGAAAGAAAAGAAAGAGAGAATGAAAGAGAGAGAGAGAGAGAGAGAGAGAGAGAGAAAAGGAAAAAGTTAGGAAACAAAGAGTACAGTCTGGTTACCAAGCTCAACTTTTGGTCCTCCAAGTTTCAACATTTTTCAGACAGAAATAATCAATCCCAAAGGTCAATTCCATAAGCAAGAAATGATTAGGTTTGGAAATTTCAATCACAAGCAAGCAAGAGAGAACTGGGAGGCTCACATGAAGAGCTATACATAGTGTTGTCTTTCTTACCTAGAGAAAGCTATGTGGTATAGTGGATAGAGAACCAAACATGGAGTTAAAGAAACCTGAATTCAGATGTGGCTTCAGATACTTAATAATTGTTAACACTTATATAGTATTTGCTTTGTGCCAGGCACTTTGCAATTATTATCTCATTTGATTTATACTATAATCCTGCGAGGCAAGTGATATCATTACATAAAGAGAAAGTATCTAAAGTCAAATTTGAAATCAGGTCTTACTACTTTCTAGGTGTGTGACCTTGAGCAAGTCACTTAGACTCTGTTCACTTCAGTTTCATCAACCATAAAATAGGATAATAACAGACCTTATCTTCTAGTTTTGTTGTGAGAATGAAATGGGATAGTATTTTTAAAGAGCTTAGTACAATGCCCGGGACATAGTAGACGTTTAATATATGTTTGCTGATTGATTTATTGATCAAGGACCATGTCAGCGAGGCTCCAGTTTGTTTGAATTTGAAAAGGTATATGCCCAATCTAATATTCTGAGGGTGAGGGGTGGGAGTGAAGGTATGCATTCTCTCTTTTAATTATCTAACTAGTCCAAAACTGACAGGAACTTTAGGAAAATGGATTCTATTAACACACATTCTATTTTCTGTAATTTCTCTTTCCCTATGTCCCAGCCCATTTGTCTCTTTGTCCTGTGCTTGAGAGATTATATAGTATGTGACCTCCTGTTGTATCCTTAAAACACAATGTTTTATAAAACTTCAGATTTTTCCTTTCTAGGAAATATAATCCTAATTGCTTTGGTCTTTTATGCGTGTTGTTTTAGAAATTTAGACATTATATTGCTACTTTTTATAAGCTTTGCTTGTCCTGATATCCATAAATCTCAGAACAGTATTTATAAAAGACACTGACCAGGGCTATGAAGCCAAGATTATTGCTTGCTTTACACAGGCTACTTTCCTAATTATTCCCTACCCCCTATACTCCCACTTCCCCACCATTATTAAATTTACTTTCAAATAATGGCTTTTCTATAATAGAGCAGATTAGTGGTACCATTGATTGAGCACTAGAACAGAGTCAGGAAGACTAGAGTTCAAAATTGACCTTAGACTTTTACATGTGTGACTTATGGAAAGTTATTTAGCCTCTGTTTGCCTCAGTTTCCTTATCTACAAAATGGGTATAATAATAGCATCTATCTCCCAGGATTGTATGAGGATCAAATGTGACATCTTTGGTTGAAGCAATACATGATGTGGATTAAGATTTGCTACTGTAAAAATGCACACCCATATCATCTCATCTCTCTTCATCTTGTTGTTCTAATATGTAAAATGGGAATAAAACATTTCATCTATCTTAAAAAAAATGTGGTATCTGTAAAGTGTCAGGCACATAGTAGGTGCTATATAAATGTGAGCTAATGTTATACCTCACATTTATATATCATGCTAAAATTTGCAAAAATAAAGCCCTTTCATTTGTCCCTCATAACAATTTAGTAAGATAAGTGCTTTGAATTTCAATTGTCTTTCATATGTGAAGATGCTAATATAGTAGTACGTCACATATGCATAAGGAATAGTTTTGGTCTATACTGTTTTATTCAGTAGGGTAAATGGATTGGTATTGATCCTACCAAACATTTTTTTTCTTTAATAGTACTTATGACTTTATTAATTGATCAGATTGCATTCATTAAATACCCACAAAATACCAGATTCTTGGCAGAGTGAAAAAGCTTCTGAGGCATAGGAGAGAAATCTGGAGAATTAGGAACAGAGCCAGGAGAGGAAGGGGTAGTGGGTGTGGCTGAATTAGGCACTTATGCAAGTGGAGGTTCTGAGGAGGAACTCATGAATTGGAGGGTAAGAGCAAAGGGGCAGAGGCATCTCTCAAGGTGAGGTCACAGAGACAGAGGCATAGACAGTGCCAAAGGATAGAGATGGAAGATAGGACATCATGTGTGAGAAAGAATAAAAGACCAATTTATCTAGAAAGGCATATTTAAAGGCCAATTAAACTAGACCAAAGGCATACATCTGCAATATAGCTGCCAGGTGCAAGAATGGCATTTTATAGGTACAGAATATGTTGTTATTCAGTCATTTTGGTTTTTTCTGACTCTATGACATTATTTGGGTTTTTCTTGGCAAAGATACTAAAGTGGTTTGCCATTTCCTTCTCCAGCTTATTTTGCAGATGAGGAAATTGAGGCAAACAGGGTGAAGTGACTTTCCCATAGTCACACAGCTAGAAATTATCTGAGGCCAGATTTGAACTCTGAAACTTGGCTTCATTAGCTCTTCACCATTTGATACATTGTTTAATCAACACAACTAAACTCAGAGTTCATTAAATCTTTTCTTTTTGCTTTTTTTGGAGGGGGGAGGGCAGGGCAATTGGGGTTAAGTTACTTGCCCAAGGTCACATGGCTAGTCAGTGTTAATTGTCTGAGGACAGATTTGAACTCAGGTCTTACTGACTCCAGGGTGGGTGTTCTATTCACTGCACCACCTAGCCACCCCCATTAGATCTTTTCAAGCAAGATAGGTCAGGGTGAGGAGAACACAGTATCTGCTTCCTAATTTAAGTCTGTAGTTTGTTTTTCTGTCTCAATATAGCTTTGATAAACAATTTTGACTTGAAAATCCCCCTTTACTTATTCTGTTCATTCCAAGTTTGGTACAATCTATCATTTTAATAAACACAATTTCTTTTCCAATATCCAGGTCATAAAAATAAAAAATATTAACTATAGTTCAGGAATTCATACTAGGGATTGCCACAATCAAGTGATATTTTTCCACCTTTGAATAGGGTATTTGATCCACTTTCAATGAGGTAGTTGATTTGTCCATTGTGGATTTCCCAAACTTATTGAGGAGTGTGTCACTGAGTACAAAATCTAGTAACTCTCTAAAATCAAGATACTGGCATTTTTTCTTCATCTACAAAGTGCCAGGCCTATTATTTTGCAATAAAAGAACATAAAAGTTAGTCTGACAGGTTTTTGTATTAGATTTCATTTCCTTTTTCTCTTTCTTTTATTTTCTGTCATGCTCTTTCATAATACCTTGATCCTTTCTAGATATTTTCCCCAACTTTTCTTAAATTTAAGCACACAGGTCAATGTAGTGGCTTCTTCAGATCAAAACATAAAAAAAAAAAATTGAACAATGCGTTGAATAAGGCCAGGCAACAATCGCAAGTCCTCTTCCCTTTGTTTCAGGAGTATTTCCAGTGGACAGGGGTAGGAGGACAAAGATATGTATAGCAACTTCCTTATATACTTTCCCTGTATTTCAAAGTTATTTCAAGCAGTAAGAGGAGCACATCCAGAGGCTACTGACATTTCCTTGCCATGACCTATCCCCTTCTGTGATATAAGGCTTTAAAGAGAGCAGATTATCCCACATAACATAGTTGGAGACACCAAGTATAGAACAAAAATTCAACAGGTCAAGAAAATATCAATACATCTGAATACAACAAGTAAGGCCTCAGATCAATGGGAATCATGGTACACATGCAAAATGGTGAGGGAAACTGATCACGTCAGTCTTTTCAGGTATACTTGCAACTGTGGCAATTATTCCATACTTTTTTTTTCAATAGAAGAGACAGTTATGGCATAGAGGATATAAAGATCATCTATAAGCCAAAAATTTTTGGGATCAAGTCTTTCATTTAATCCATATTGGCTGTGAGATTCTAGGCAATTCACTAAACTTAAAATTCCAGACATCTAGTTAAACAAAGAAGGTGCCACTCTGAATCATTAAAGGGAGTTTCCTAATCTGAGAATTCTCTATATTAAGGAAATCATAGATCTAGTCCAGGGGTGAGGAAACTTTTCATATTAGAAGGCTGCATTAGTATTTAGCTGTAATGAAATAAGGCCACATTTAAGAAACTTCAGTTAGATATACTTAAACATGTACATTATTTTGTAAAACTAACTACTATGATGTACTTAATCATTTAAAAAATGAAAACTATTTGTTCATTTTAAAGTTAATTAACATTTGATAGACTTTGTTGTATCTGTTTTTTGTTGAAAAGAACTTGAATATTTGTTTGCAGCATGGAGGTCTACAGTTTTGATGTATCCTTTAGATGGGTATCAGTCATTTGTGACTTTAAGAAAGTCTTGATTTGGGTTAGGTAGGAGAAAGCAGGTTCACAGCAATAAGCAGTTGAAAAGTAGCAAATCATTTCTCAGGCATCTTGCTGATGTATTTTACTGCATTTTTCCATATTTCAACTGTATCTTTCTTAGCATCAGACAATGACTTTAAAATGCCATCTACTGAGAGCTCAAGCAATTCCATCTATAGCTCTTTATGTGCCTTGATGATGTCAACTAGATGAGGCTAAAATACTAATTTGAGTATGATGTCATTATTCTCAAAGTCAGTGAATCTTTCATTGTATTCTCCATTTGATAGGTCTATAGCAGACATGTATTCTTCAAATTATTCAGATTTGTCATCCTGCTCATCAATGACCTTTGCTAACTGGGGAAAATGTTCATCTGAAATTTCCTTTTGAAGAAGTACTTTGAAACACTTGGATTTTTTTGCCACATATCATATATAAACCTACTTTTACCTTGCAAAGATATATTCAAATAATTTTAATTTGACATGATATCACAAGGAAATGCATCATCCCTATAGAAATTTTCTTTCAAAAATTCATATTGCTAATTCTGTTCTTAAAATTTAACTGTCTATGCTCACAGAGATAAAATTTTGGCTAACATTTGTCCCTGCTATAACCAACACACTTTAGAATGGTATGGAAAATCCACACTGAATACCTCATCATTCAACTTAAGCACGTTGCAAAACTGATGATGCTTTGTTGTATTTGCATGAGTATAGTTAACAATACTTACAAATTGTTGCAAAGTATCACATAAAATAGTAGCTTTAGCACAGAGATTTTGTGGATACAAGATACAATGAAAACAAATGAGAGCGACTTTTAATACTTTTTTCATCTGTGCAATAAACCTTTCATGTTTTCCTGTCATGTAAAGTGCACCATCTGTACATACACTCGCTAAATTTACCAAATTTAGTATAACTTCACTGCATTTATCTTGAAAATCTATTCCCCGTATTCTGTTGATAAATGTTCAAAGATGTAATTCTTAGTAGCAAAGAAAATCTTCCATTATGACCTGAATAAAGTATAAAACCTTCACAGACCTCAGTACTATCTGTTGACTCATTCAAAGTGATTGAATAATATCTATCTTCCTTTTGAAGTATTGCATGAAGTTGTTCTGTTACGTTTCTCACCTCTACCTATAATTTAAAATATTTGTGGTTCTTACAAGTGGTATAATGCTGATGAGCATTGAATTTCTTTAATGTTGCTATTGCAGTATCACAAAGCAAGCAAATCAGATAATCTTTGGCAGAAACAAGATAATATTGCAATACTCAATTCTCGTTAAAAATCTTTTTTATTCCTTCAGGTTTTTCTTGGTCTTCTTTGACATGAGATGTTAAGTAGACAGAATTTTAAAATACTGTTAAACTGTGCAATTATTCACAAATTTCACTTCAAACAGAAACACAGTCAAAAGCTGATAACAGACTGGCATACTCAGTCCTCATAAACTCTTGTCAACCAGCCTTGGGTGGTGGTAGCACCAGTCAGGTGAGGGAAGGTAGAAATAAATAATGAGCATAGTAGCCACCAATTTAGCCCTTATGGCTTATTAATGTTTTAATTATGCTGGCCACTCTGGCGGGACTATTTCATTGAAACTTATTTTATCTTAGGTTTTTTAAATACAATCATTTAAAAAATATAAAATATGAACAAAAAATGTATTCACAAAAATAAAAGCATTTGTTCTGTAAATTTTGGATTCAGTCAAAAGAACACCCTGAAGGACCTACAAGGCCATGTGTGGCCTAAAGGGTACAGGTCCCCCACACCTGGTCTAGTTCCTTTCCTCTCCTTATCTCTCGTTCTCTATGGTGACTCAGTGACTGTTCCACACATTTTTTACTTTCCTAACTTATCCAACCTAATTTAAAAACATGTTATTTGTTTTCAAATAGTTGATTGGCTAACTCTCTTGCAGAAAAGAGATCAAACTTGCTCCTCTGAGGTTCACAAAGTAAAAGTCCAAGCAATGAGCACACTAACAAGAGAACCTGAGGAAATTATTTCAGCACCGTGAAAGAAAACAAAATATAAAAATTCCTAATAATTCCGAATAAAGTAAAATGGACTTCCTTAGGTGGAAGTACATTTCCCATCACTGAGACTTTAATCACTACTTAGAGGACCACTTATCAGAAATTTTATAGAAAAAGATTGGTATTCAGGTACTTCTTAGTCCACATGGCCCGGGTTTCCCATATAATTCTATGATTTTATAATTATAGAGTATTGTATGATTTCTGGACTGAGAAGTATATCCTGATTCTACAATTGTTAGTAATTGATCCTGACTTTGTCTTACGGCATCAAACACACTCTAACTCTTTTTTATTTTTTCTGTAGCAGATTTCCTAATAATAGAAGAGAAGTTTTATCCCCTTTTCCCAAAGCCTTTGTTTCTCCAGATTAAGCATTTCTAATTCTTTTAATTAATCCTAACAAGGCCTGACTTCAACTTTTTTCACCATTTTATTCAGTGTTCTTGTATTCAGCCCAGTTGATAAATGTCATTCTTTTTTTTTTTTTAAAGCAATGGGGGTTAAGTAACTTGCTCAAGGTTACATGGCCAGTTATTTCTGGGTGTGGTGCTGAGTATCTGACACTGGAGCCGGTGCTCTTACTCTCTGTGCTACCTGGCCGCCCCTGATCAATGTCATTCTTAAAAATAAACTGTCCTGGGGCAGCCAGGTAGCACAGTGAGTAAGAGAGGCCCCAGTGTCGGGATGACCTGGGGATCGAATTCGGGCTCAGACACTTAGCAGCCACCCAGAAACACCTGGCCGTGTAAACTTGAATAAGTTACTTAACCCCAATTGCTTAGGGGCGACCAGGTGGCTCAGCGAGTAAGAGCACTGGCCCCAGTGTCGGGATGATCTAGGGATCGAATCTGGGCTCAGATACTTAGCACCACACCCAGAAGTAACTGGCCCTGTAAACTTGAGCAAGTTAATTAACCCCAATTGCTTTAAAAAATAAATAAATAAAATAAACTGTCCAAAACTAAATACAACACCCTTAGGTGGGAAGTTACTTATCCCCCTATATTCAATTTCTCTCTTGTAAAGTGAGTTATTCTCTTTCGTGACTTTTTGAAATTCCTTTCCCATATGGCAAGTTCAGCTTTTTAAAGCATTCTTCTCCTCATTGGCTTTTTGGGCCTCTTTTTCCATTTGAGTTTGTCTATTTTTAAGGTATTTTCTTCAGTGTATTTTTGGGTCCTCTTTTGCAGGCTGTTGACTCACTTTTCATGCTTTTCTTGGATCATTCTCATTTCTCTTCCTAATTTTTCCTCCACTTCTCTTATTTGACTTTCAAAATCCTTCTTGAGCTTCTCCATGGCTTATAACCAATTCATATTTTTCTTGGAGGCTTTTGATACAGGAGTCCTGACTTTGCTGACTTCCTCCTGCTCCGTGCCTTGATCTTTTTTCCCCAATATAGGATTCTATGTTCTGTTTGTGCTTCCATTGCTTGCTCATATATTCAGCCAATTACTTGACTTTTGAGCTCTTTGCCATGGTTGAACTCTGCTTCCAGAATGGAGAGAGCTATGTCTGAAATCACTGGGGTTTTTGAAGCTGCCAGAGCTATTAGGAGGGTGCCCTTTCTACAGCCCTCCAAGCTCTAGTTCACTGTTCATACACCCCAGGATGACCACCCAAGGCCATGATCCAGATCCAAGCAGGTTAAAGCAAGAGTGATTACCCTCTAAATGGTAATCTTTGTCCCCTTATGATCTGCAGGCCAGGAACTCTGGAAGAAGCCAACCTGCATTGGCTACACAGCCACTACTCCTATGGCCTCTTCTCACCATAGGGGAAGAAGCCGGACCATGCTCTTCAGTCCCCACCCCACCCACATTCCAGCAGAGTTCCCCAACGACTTTTTACTTTGTCTTTGACGTTTATAAGTTGAGAAGTCTGGAAACTGCCACAGCTACTGATAATTCATCCTCCTGAAGTCTGCTCTGGCAGCTGCTGATTGGGGCTGCCCTGGGGCTGGAACCATGTGGCTCACACAGGACTGTGCTTGGCTCCCAGCTTGGTGCAATAGATCCTTTCTGTTTACCTGCTGGGCTTCTTTCAGGGGGAGATTCATTTCTCTCTGTCACTTTGTGGATTCTGTAGCTTTAAAGTTTGTTTAGAGTAATTTTTTCCATGTATTGGAAGTGATTGGTGCTTCTACTCCACCATCTTGGCTCCACCCCCTGCCTTTCTTTCTATTTCTTTTATTTGAAAGGAAAAGGGAAGAAGCACTAATAAATATATGTATGGCAATCAACTATTAGAGTTGCAATACTGATCATGCATGCTGATACAGATCAGGAATCCTTTCATTATAAATCACTTCACCTGATTCTAAGGACTATATTCTCTTAAATTTTAAAATTAATTACTATATTGTAGAAATTAAGAAGCTTAGTATAATTTGATAAACATAAATGAGGAAAAATTCTTTCACTCTGACTCCAGTGCATTGAATGGAAAACATTTTTTTCTAAACATCTTACACTAGTCGAGGTGTTGTCTCTTTTAGGTTGACTGCACTTGTATAGGGCAAAACAAAAATAAGGCATAAAAGAAAGTTTACTGTTTTCACTTCCTTTATTTTCCATGAAAATCTTAAACTCAATGCACACATACAAATACACACATACAACACACACAAAACCTGGTAGACTGGCAATCCATCTATCAGAGTTCAAATACAAAGATGGTGTTCCTTTTAAAGTCATCTGGCTATTTCATCTAAAAACATATATATGCCAATAAAAATGAAAAGAAACAACTAGGCACCATACCAGTGACCTTTTTAGACAGTATATTTTAAATGCTAATTATAGAAAGATTGAACAATAGAACTGACCTATTGAGTTTCTCTAATGAGGCAACAAGATCATACTCTAGTGTCAGAAGGGCAATAATTTGTCCAAAGAAATGTTGGCTCTCTCAAAGCTTTGCATTTCTTATACCAGAGTTGAACAGCTTGGGCTGAGATTAAAAGATTTAAAGAAAGATCTTTGTATCTTTAATTTTTTGTACTGATTCAAAATTCACAACTAATTTTCAAAATACTTCCATATTTTAAATGTATTTTGTAGGTTTTGCAAATGTAAGAGATGGGTGGGTCCAGAAAAATTATGAAATATAAATGATAATTGAATTAAATAAGCATTTACTAGATATTTAATATGTGTCAGACACCATGGTGTAGTGCCACCCGTGAGCAGCTTTTCAGAAGAATGCTACTGTGAACAGTCTTTAAGGTTCTGATTACATGGTATAGTGAATATTCTATTTATTCCATAATAAATCAAAGCAAAACATTCACAGAAAATCAAGGTACAGCATTCACAATATTACAACTTATCACAGAAAATCACAACATAGTATTCACAACAGCTTATCATTAAAATGGCTACAGTTATCACCATAGTGGTCACAAAATTTTAAACAAAGAACAATCATCTCAAAGTACAATAGTCACTTATTCAGCAATCAATTACTAAGTATCACTAATCACTAAGTACAGTCATTAGAAAATACACAGATCCTCCACCCCTAGGTCACTATTAAACTATAATTTTATCACTACTCAGTACCCATGGAGAGGTCTTTCCATCTTGACTCGAGGTAGTCAACTCCTACCTGAATCCCCCAAACAGTCACCTGGATTCAAAAGCTCCCAGTTCCTTGTCCAGCTCTCCATGTAAGTCCTGCTCCACACTGAAGTTAACAGGGTCCAGTCAATCTTAAATCCTTCACAATTTCTGTTCCTGGGAATTCAAGGCTCACCCAAGCCACAAACAGACAAAGTCTTAGCATCCTGGTCATGCTTCATCGGTCTTCTGCAGCTTGTTCAAAAAATAAGAATCACCTTATCCAGCCTGGGGTGGGGGGTAAGGGGGTGTGGCTCCTGGGCTCCTGGCTTCCTAGGCTCCTGGCCTTCTGGTGTTCTGGGCTCATTCTTCAGCTTCCTGGGCTCCTCTTCAGAAGAAGCCCTGCCACCACAAGTTCTCAGGAAATTCTGACTCAGTTCTTGATTCTCATTTCTCTTCTGTAGCCACTCTGTCTCCAGATGCTGGTCACAAGAAATTCTGACTGTTCCTTCCTGGGGCTTTTCCTTAAATACATACCCCAAAGGTGGGAACAAGATGAATAAAGGCAAATATGGTCACATGACATGAAAATTAAGGATATCTTAGAATAGCAGAGTTCTAGATCTGAGTCAGCTTTGCTGCAGTGAATATTCACCTATTAGAAGACCAGGGGAGTAGGCAGAGTTAATATGATAGTTTGAAGTCAAAGCTATAGTTCAAGTGAATGATAAAGATAGCCCAAAGATATCAAAATAGGGGTCCATGTCAGGCTACTTATGATCAGCCACCACCAATCAAAAACCCATTACCTTAAGGTGTAGTTGGAGTAGCAGATTGAAGGTGGATGTTGAATTGTAAGAATATGATATGAGAATGCCCAAGAAGAGATAGTATGGTAGGTCTAGGCTGGAAAATATTTTGATGAATATTCATCAATCAGAAACCTGGTCCTATCCTTCCAGATCTATAAGACATATGAAATGTTTTAGAACCATCAGGAGGTCTCTGTTACTTCAATTATTAAATGAAATATCTGAAATCAAGAGATTTCTGAGTTCCTTTATAGCTCCATTATTCTATAAAATATTCTCAACAAGAACACAGTGAATTTGAATTTAAGTAGAAGATAATTCCCTCACCAGTTGGCAGACTTCATACCCTCTAGATACCTCCTAACCTCAAATATCTTTCAGAATACTTGTGTAAAATGCTAGAGTGGAGTGAGGACTTCAGAAATAGCTTCTCTCATATTTTTTTAGGATACGCACACTGGTTTCCCCCATTGACTTCTCTTTACTATTAGACTCTTAGACTGGTGTCCTTATGCTTTGCTAATCTAGGCTAGGACTAAAGGAGGGACCCATACTCTAAAACCCTCCTTCCCCATCTTTTGTACCTCCTTTTCCATTTGATCATATTACTTTATATGGAGTTTTTGTTTTCTTCAGTGAATATTTATACATCTTTTTTTCCATTTTTCCAATTCTGCTTTTTAAGGAATATAGAAATAGTCTTCATTGCATTTTTGTGCCTCTTTTACCATTTGACATATTTTATTTTTAAGGTGTTGCTTTATTCAATATTTTTGGTGCCTCCTTTACCAAGGTATTGACTTTTTAGATAATTTTCTTAGATTTCTTCCATTTATTTCCCCCCATTTTCTCTCTATTTCTTTTATTTGGTTTTGAAAATACTTTTGGGGAAAGTATTCTGAGAAAATGGAAAAGAAGGTCAGAAAATCCCAAGTTCTCAAGATTTTCCTATGCAGAAGGGATAAAACAACATCTCAGAGCAAATATAAAGCAGTAAAAATAAATAAGAGAAGGGCAGAACTGGGATCCTCCTGGGACAGTCAGAATATCTGAGGAAAAATCCCGGGTTTGGTCCCTATTAAAAATAAATACCTTGGGGAAGAACCAAGAAGGCTGAGTAGAAACAGGATTTCCATGTAGCTCTGGCTTCCACCTCCTGCAATACATGTAAAAAATGACTCTAAATAAACTTTAGAGCTATGGAACCCACAAAGTGACAGAGGGAAACAAATCCCCCACTGAAGGAAGCCTGGCAGGCTGGCAGAAAGGTTCCATCACAATGCACTGGAAGCCAAGCATAGATGATTCACAGTTTTAGCCCCAGGGTGGCCCCAACTACTGACTGCTGCAGCAGACTTCACAAGAGTAAATCACTAGCAATTGTAGCAGTGTCCAGACTTCTGAATCCACAAATTCCAAAGACAAAGCAAAAGGTCAGTGTGGAACTTTTCTGGGAACAGGGGGAGAGTATTCTGGCTGATGCCCTCAGAGCAAGAAGCAGAGGAGGCATGGCTTCTTCCAGTACTCCTGGCCTGCAGATTGTAGGGGGACCAAGTGAACATTCAGAGGGCAATCACTCTTACTTTGACCTGCTTGGATCTGGATCGTGGTCTTGAAAGGTGGTCCTGGGCTGTGTGATCAGTGAGCCAGAGCTTGTGGGGGCTGTAGAGAAGGTGCCCATCTAATAGTTCCAGTAGCTGCAAAACCCCCAGCAATTTGGGACAAAGCTCTCTCCATTCTAGAAGCAGGATTCTACCATGGCAAAGAACTCAAAAGTCAAGTAATTGACTGGCAATATGAGCAAACAATGGAAGCACAAACAGACCATAGAATATTTTCTTGGGGAAAAAAAGATCAAGTCATGGAGCAGAAGAATGATAGCAAATTCAGAACTCCTGAATCAAAAGCCTCCAAGAAAAATATGAACTGCTTACAAGCCATGGAGGAGCACAAGAAGGATTTTAAAAGTCAAGTAAGAGAAGTGGAAGAAAAATTAGGAAGAGAATATGAGAATGATGCAAGAAAAGCATGGAAAGTGAGACAACAGCCTGCTAAAATAGACCCAAAAATATACTGAAGAAAATAACACCTTAAAAAAATAGACTAACACAAATGGTAAAAGAGGTACAAAAAGCCAATGAGGAGAAGAATGCCTTTAAAAAGCCAAATTTGCCCAATGGGAAAGGAATTTCAAAAAGTCACTGAAGAGAATAACTCCTTCAAAATTACATTAGAGAAATTGGAAGCTAATAACTTTATGAGAAATCAAGATACTATAAAACAGATCCAAACAAATGAAAAATTAGAAGGCAATGTGAAATATCTCATTGGAAAAATTACTGACCTGGAAAATAGATCCAGGAGAGAGAATTTAAAAATAATTAGACTAACTGAAAGCCATAATCAAAAAAAAAAGAGCCTAGACACAATTTTGCAAGAAATTATCAAGCAAAATTGCCCTGATATTCTAGAACCAGACAACAAAATAGAAATTGAAAGAATTCATTGATTGTCTTTTGAAAAAGATACCCAAAAGAAAACTCCTAGGAATATTATAGCCAAATTCCAGCATTCCCAGTCAAGGAGAAAATGCTGTAAACAGTCAGGAAGAAACAATTTGAGTATTATGGAAACACAATCAGGATAATACAAGACCTAGCAGCTTCTACACAGAGGTCAAAGGATTTAGGACTAAAACCAAGAATTACCTACCCACTAAAACTGAGTATAATGCTATAGGGGAAAATATGGTCATTCAGTGAAATAGAGGATTTTCAAGGACTATTTTTTTTCAAGTGCTTTATTAACTTCTGGTTTACATCAATCATTTCCACCAGATTTTGAGTTAGAAATTTTTCCATTTTTCCCCTACCCACCACCCCAAAATAACTGTCCCACAGGATACCCCCTCCTGAAATGTGCTCTCTACCATACCCCTTTGATTTTTCCAGTAGAGCATGGTGGATCTCTATGCCACAGTGCCTGTTTATCTTATTTCCCAATTACATGTGAAGTAGTATTAATAATAGTATATATATATATATATATAAACATTTGATTTTAAAACTTTGAATTCCAGATTCATTCCCTTTCTCCCTTGTTACCCACTCTTACTGAGAAGATAAGCAATTTACATGTGTAGCTATGCAAAATATTACCATAGTAGATATATTGTAAAAGACAGACTATATTTCCCTCCCTCCTATCCCACCTCTCACTTATTCTATTCTCTGCTTTGATCCTGTCCCTTTTCAAAAGTGGGTGTTTCCACCTTCCCTCCCCTGTCCCAGCCTACCCTCCCTTCCATCATCTCCCCTCTCTTATCCACTTACCCCTACTCTCCTTTAGGGTGAGATACCCTATTTAATGTGTATGGCACTCCCTCCTGAGCCAAATTCAATGAGAATAAGGTTTTGCCTTTTTGCCTTCCTGTTCTTCCCCTCCATTGTAACCATTTTCCCTTGCCTCTTCTATATGAGATACTTTACCCCATTCTGTCTCTCCCCATCTCCTCTCATTATATTCCTCTCTCATCTCTTAATTTCACCTTTTATTTATCATCCCTTCCAATTAAATTGGTCCTGTGCCCTCTGTCTGTGTATACCTGTAAAATATCCAATTAAATTGGTCCTGTGCCCTCTGTCTGTGTATACCTGTAAAATATCTATACACACATTCACATATGTATTCATATGTCCATATACCCTCCTATATAGAAATATATATATATATATATATATATATATATATATATATATATATATATTCCCTTCAACTATTTTCATTCTGAGAAAAGTTTCATCAGTCACAATGATCATTTTTCCATGTAGGAATATAAATAGTTCAACTTTGCTAAATTCCTTGTGATTTCCCTGTTTACCTTCTCATGCTTCTCTTGCTTCTTGTATCTGATTGTCAAATTTTCTATTCAACTCTCCTTTTTTCATCAAGAATACTTGAAAATCCTCTATCCCACTGAATGACCATATTTTCCCCTGAAACATGATACACAGTTTTGCTGGGTAGATGATTCTTGGTTTTAAGTCAGCTCCTTTGACCTCTGGAATATCATATTCTAAGCCATTTAATCCCTCAGTGTAGTAGCTGCTAGATCCTGTGTTATCCTGATTGTGTTTATACAATATTCAAATTGTTTCTTCCTGGCTGCTTGTAATATTCTCTCCTTGATCTGGGAATTTAGGAACCTGCTATAATATTCCTAGGAGTTTTCTTTTTGGGATCTTTTTCAGGAGGTGATGGTTGATTCTTTCAACCTCTATTTTGCCCTCTGCTTCTAAAACATCAGGGCAGTTTTCCTTGCGAATTTCTTGGAGGATGATTTCTAGATTCCTTCTTTGATTGTGGCTTTCAGGTAGTCCAATAATGTTTAAATTATCTCTCCTGGATCTATTTTCCAGGTCAGTGATTTTTTTCAATGAGATATTTCACATTGCCTTCTATTCTTCATTTGTTTGGATCTGTTTAACAGCATCTTGATTTCTCACAAAGTCACTAGCTTCCATTTCCTCCAATCTAATTCTGAAGCAATGATTCTCCTCAGTGAGCTTTTGAGATTGTTTTTCCATCTGGCAAATTCAGCTTTTTTTTTGGGGGGGGCCTCCTTTGCCATTTGAGTTAGTGTATTTTTTAAGGTGTAATTTTCCTCAGTCAGGCTGTTGACTCTCATTTCATAATTTTCTTGCAGCATTCTCATTTTTCTTCCCAATTTTTCATCCACTTCTCTTATTTGCTTCTTAATATCCTCTATAGCCTGTAACCAGCTCATATTTTTCTTTGAAGCTTTTTGTGCAGGAGTTCTGACTTCACTGTCTTCTTCCTGTTCCAGGTTTTGATTCTTTTTGTCACCAAAATAGGAGAGTTAAGTTGTGCTGCTCTTTATTTTGCTTCCTTTGTCTGTTTATGTTGCCATTCAATTACTTCAGTTTTAGGCTTTCTCACACAGTAAGACTCTGCCACCATACAGGGGAGCTTTCGTCCTAAATGCTGGTGTTTTCTCAGCTGCCAAAGGTATTAATTGGATGCCCTCTCTGAAGCCTCCACACACTCTGGCAAGCTGGTTTGCACACACAAGGACCTCCACCCTCACTTTGTCCTTAGCATCTATGTATTGATATTTCTGGAAACTGCCACAGCTTCTGGTGATCTGAAGGGCCCCAGCAGGTGGTTGGTCAGGCCCACCCTGAGGCTAAAACCTCCAGCTTCCATGGGGCTGGGCTTTGCTCCCAAAGAGCTGTGCTGGCTGCTTCCTGCCAGCCTGCTGGGCTGTACTCAGTGGGAGGTTAAATTCTTTGTGTGATTTTGTGGGTTCTGTAGTTCCAAAGTTTGTTCTGAGTCCCCTTTTACATGAATTGGGGGAGGTGGAAGCCAGAGCCCTACAGAAGTCCTATTTCTACTCCACATCTTGACTCTGCCCTCTCAAGTATTCTTGATGAAAAAACCTGAGCTGAACAGAAAATTTGACTTTCAAATATGTATCAGCAATGCCATATTCACAATGCCTATAGAGATTACAAATATGCTGATATAATTATCCATCACAAAATACGTCATGCTTGCCATATGGGGAAATAAACTAGAAAATTTATTAAGATACCAAAAGACTGAGTCCCAAAACCAGAAAGTGAAAGCCATCAGAGTAGTTATGATATTGGCACAGATAGATAAAGTAGAAAGCACCCACATTTTCAAGCCTTTAAAACAGAACAGGCTACCTCAGGCAAAGGTCCTCCTCTCCCCACACACAGCAACCACCCAGCGTCCTGGAAGCGCGCTCCCAGCAGCTCCGGCCCCTGGCAGTCCTCAGCAGGAGTCCTTAGCAGAAAGTCCTTTAGCAGTCCTAACTCAAAAAGGGCTTCGCGCTGCCACTGCCTCTGCTGCTGCCGCTGCCGTTGCAACCACCGCCAGCCACTGCAGGAACGCTAGCTCGGCTTTCGCTTTCTCTGGCTTTCGCTTTCGCTTGCTCCGCCCCTTCCTGCTACATCAGCATGTCCAATGGGGCATGGAAGACTGGCTTTCGCTTTCTCTGGCTTTCGCTTTCGCTTGCTCCGCCCCCTCCTGCCATGTCAGCACGTCCAATGGGGCATGGAAGGTCTTTAGATCCCATAACCCTTACAAAATACAAGAAGCAAGAGAAGCATGAGGTGGCAAACAGAAAAAATAAATCATAAGGAACTTATCAAAGTTGAACAACTTTCATTCCTACATGGAAAAACAATAATTGTAACTCATAAGACCTTTCTCAGTATGAGGATAGTTAAAGGGTATATATGTGTGTGTGTGTGTGTGTGTGTGTGTGTGTGTGTGTGTGTATAATGTGTGTACGTATATATATATATATATACATATACATACATATATATGTATATATAGGAGGTTATATGTGTATATAAATATGTTTGTAAAGGTGGGCATATGTATGTTCATGTATACATAGACAGAGGGCATAGGATCAGTTGAATATGAAGGGATGATATCTAAAAAATAAAATTATGAGGTGAGAGAAGAATTTATTGGGAGGAGAAAGGGAGAGATAGATTAGTGTAAATTATCTTATATAAAAGAGGGAAGAGAAAATTGTTATAATGGAGAGGAAGAATAGGAAGGTGAAAGGGAATGGGACAACCTGATTCTCATTGAATTTGGCCTAAGTAGGGAATAACATACACACTCAATTGGGTATCTTACCCCACAGGATAATAGGGGGTTAGGGGATAAGAGGGAGGATGATAGAAGGGAGGGCAGATTGGTAGAGCAGGTATTTAGAAGCAAACATTTTTTAAAAAAGGATAGGGTCAAAGGAGAAAGTAGAATGTTGGGGGTGATATAGCAGGGATGGAAATATAGTTAGTCTTTCACAATATAACTACTGGAAATAATTTGGCTAACTGCACATGTACAATCTATATTGAATTGCTTATCTTCCCAGTGGGGGTGAGTGAGGCACAAAGAAGGGAAAAAAATCTAGAACTCAAAGTTTTTAAAACAAATGTTTAAAAATTGTTTTTTTTACATGCAACCAGGAAATAACATATATAGGTATTGGGGTATAAAAACCCATCTTGCCCTATTAGAAAGTTAGGGGAGTGAAGGGGGAGGACATAAGAAAGAATAATTGGGGAAAGGGATTGTCAGTAGGCTTGCTATTTTGGGGTGGAGTAGGGGAAAGATGGAGAGAGAAAAAAATTCCAACTCAAAATCTTGTGGAAATGAGTGTTGAAAACTAAAAACAAATAAATTTGAAATTTAAAAAAATAAAATTACAATAAATAAACACCTCCAGGCTAGGTGTCATTTAAATAATAAGCACTAAGTTCTAGAGTTACCTTCATTGAAAGGCTGCCTCAGCCCTGGCTTCAGCAACATTTACCACTGGGAAAATGAGGGGAGTTGGGCATCTGAGCCATGTAAGATTGAGGGAACCTCTGCTGACCAGGAAAACCAGACCCAGTTGTGTTACAGAGACATGGCTGCAGCAAGAAGGAAGCAGGATTTTCCCAGTGAGTGGTGAAAGAATGTGGAGTTTATGCCTCTGGCTATGGGTACTTCAGGGAGCTGAAGGTCTTGGTTTGGGTTCAAAGTCAGAGAGGAGAACTGAAGGAGCATCTGAGGCTAGAGGCACCATCTCCTGTATGTGAGGAGTAGAGGAAGCTACAAAAATTAACCTATTACAAAAAAAATGCACAGGCAAAGAGAAAGAGTCCAACCACAGAGAGTTACTATGGGAATAGAGAAGACAAGGGATTCATCTTCAGAGGAGGATAGTGAAGCAAAGAAAACCCTCTCCCACCAAAGGAAGATCAAATGGTCAACTACCAAAAAGAATTCAGTGAACTTAAAAATGACTTTAAAAACAAAATAAAAGAAATTTAAGAAAAACTAAAAAAAAAGACAATCCAACAAAAATGAGAAAAAAAAATTATGAAAAGAAAGTCAATGACCTAGAAAAGGAGATCCAGAATCTTAAGGAAGAAAATGACTCCTTGAAAATCATAACTAGACAAGGATAAGCCAGTGAAGTTATGTGACCAAGAAATAATAAAATAAAATATAAAGAATGAAAAAATAGAAGAGAATGTGAAAAGTTTCATAAGAAAAACAACTGATCTAGAGAACAGATCAATAAGAGAAAACATAAGAATAATTGGACTACCTGAAAACTATGATAAAAAAAGAATTTTGAACCATCATACAAAAATTGTATAAATAAAATATAATTAAATAAGATAGTATAAATATTATATGTCACATACATTGTATATTATGTACAATATAGAAATAGTGTATTTCATATTAATATTTCATCATATATTATATTAAAATAAAATTGTATATATAAAACATGTAAATAAATTAAATTGTCCTGAAGCATTAGAACAAAATGGGAAAGTAGAAAGAGAAAACATTTACTGATCACCACTGGAAAGAGATCCTGCAAGTAAAATTAACAGGAATATTATAGTCAAATTCTGAACTCTCCACCTCAAGGATAAAATATTATGAGCAGCATGAAAAAAAATTACATATGGTGGTGGCACAATTAGAATCAAACAAGACAAGTGGTGACACTAAAAGACCACAGGTCTTGTAACACTATATATTGAAGAGCAAAAGAACTGGAGTTTGAATGGAAAGTATCATACTCGGCAAAGCTATGCATAATCCTGAATGAAAAAAAATGAATATTTAATGAATTATCAGACTTTCAGGACTTTGCTTAAAAAATACTTGAACTTCATGGAAGATTTGACAAATAAGGGCTAAGAGAAATATAGGGTACACACCAAAGTCCAATTACAAGGGACTCAAACTATTAACCTTTTATGTATGTAAAGTATAAAACATATGTATATGATTGCTATTAGTAAATGAGTAGCTCATAAGAAAGATTGGGGTAGACCTGAACATGATATAACTTCAAAAAATAAAACCATTCAGGAACAGCTAAAAATAGTAATTATCTTATACAAATGTAGTATGAGAGGAAGAACTGATAGAGAGGAATTAGATGGGGGAGGAGGGCTATTAGTTCTGAGAACCTACTTTCATTGGGAATGGGTTAAGGAGGGAACGATTCTTATACACCTAGAAGAGTATAAAAGTCTTCTAAATTTAGAAAGGAATAAAACACTAAGAGGATAGGGTGGGAGGGAGGATAAGGGAGGGATCTTTAGAGGAGAGGATGAGGGAATAGGTTAAAGGGGATATAGAAAGATTAATGGTAATAGGCAAATAAGGGAGGAATTATTGGAACTGGGATAGGTTAATAATAGGAGAGCAAGCTTTTGGCTTCCAGCTCGTGGTGGTGAAGGTGCAACTTCTTTCTGTCATCCCGAATCCAGATTCATCCGACACCGGAAGCCACCCCGCAGCATCCAGGCCAAGTCTCCACCTTCGTCGCCACCATGCCGCCCAAGTTTGACCCAAATGAAATTAAAGTCGTGTTTTTAAGGTGCATTGGTGGTGAAGTTGGTGCCACATCAGCTCTGGCCCCCAAAATTGGTCCCTTGGGTTTGTCTCCCAAAAAGGTTGGTGATGACATTGCCAAGGCAACTGGTGACTGGAAAGGACTAAGGATCACAATGAAGTTTACCATTCAGAACAGACAGGCTCAGATCGAGGTTGTACCTTCTGCTTCAGCCTTGATCATTAAAGCCCTAAAGGAATCTCCTCGGGACATAAAGAAGAAGAAAAATATTAAACACAATGGAAACATCAGTCTTGATGAGATTGTCAGCATTGCTCAACAGATGAGGCACCGGTCCTTGGAAAGAGATCTCTCTGGAACCATTAAAGAGATACTTGGGACAGCACAGTCTGTGGGCTGCAACATTGATGACCAACATCCTCATGATGTCATTGATGACATCAATAGTGGTGCTGTTGAATGCCTATCAAGTTAAAAGCTACAAAGGAGACTGTTGCAATAAATTTAATATTTGATAAAAAAAATAATAGGAGAGCAAGGTAGCAGGTAGAAATAAAGTGGAGGAATCAGGAAGGATAGGAAATGAGATATATGCACAAGATAAAAACAAATAACAAATATTAGAAGTAGAATGTATTTATATATGTATATACATATATATTTGGGAGTGATATATTTATATATGTATGCATGTGTGTGTGTTGAGAGAGGATAAATGAATTGTCCAGAATCACATCTTTGATGAGTGCATGAACTGGAATTAAAACTCAAGTCTTCCTAAATCTATGCCATATGCCCTTACTTCACCTCTAATACTATTATGGATCTCCTGTATTATGGAAAAAGAAGTTAAATTAAATTAGTTTCCTAAACTCATGATTGAGAAAACCTGCAAAACTCAATCAGCCTCTGTACTTACACCTTATTGTTACCCTTTGCCCATGAACTCCAAAACTTCCATATAGGGAAGAGGTACAACCTAGACATCCCATTTTCCATCTGGCTGCTCTATTTTGAGGCTTTCAGAGTTCTCCACCATACCTTTATCCTTTCTCACTGTCCTTTTCAGTATCTGCGTGTGTGTGTCTATGTCTGTGTCTGTGTGTGTTGTGTGTTGTGTTCCATTATTAGATGATAAGCTCTTAGAAAGTAGCACTATTTCCTGGCACTTATTATGGTACCTTGCATAGGTACTGTAGGCATTTAATAAATATTTCTTGGTTATTGCCTATTAGCTAAACTTACACACCCAGTAAATGGCACAACCGAGATCTCTTGACTCTAAACCTAAAGCTTTTTCCACTACACTGCCTGCTATATGCTTTCTGTTATAGAATAAATCAGAGAAATTTTTGTATTCACAATGTTAACAACTGATCAATGCAGTCAAACACATAGTCACTAACCAGTTAGCAACCATGCAACTCAATCAAAACAACCAAAATGGTTGTGCATGAAGCCATATCCCTAAATAAGTCATGATGTTGTCAAAGATTTCCTTTGTGTTCACTGGTTCTCTTCAACAGCTTTGAGTTTCCTTATTTGACACTTTATCTTTGACTTCAAAACAACCCTGCCAGCTTTCAATGTAAGCCAAGAATCGATTTTTTCATTTTGGGACTTGATTGACTGAGCTGACTTTATTTATACCATCTAAAAGGCACTTTTTGATATCTATCTAGGCATTCCCTGACATCAACTAAGCTACATAGAAAAACAAAATCATTTTCAAGTCTTAGGTCCACCTTGTCATTTATCTCTCAATCTAATTTCTTATTCAGTTTTATAGAGTACTCTCTGTATACAAAATATTATTCTTAGCATTGTAGATTTTCCTATTGTAATTTCTTCCATTTCATTATGTTTTTTCTACTTCGAATATATATCACAGAATGTTAGATTTGGAAGAGGCCTTAAAAGTCATCTACTCCAACCTATAAACCTTCCCTGGTTGCTGGCCATGCATCTTTGATGCCAATGCATATCTTAATGAAGAACTTGCTGTCAAATGAAGCAGTGGATTCCTTTTAGAACAAATCTAATTGTTAGATAATCAAAATCTGTTCCCATCCATTACTCTGAGTTTTCCTTTCTGGATGAACTCAAAAAAATAGACTGACTCTCTCTCTCTCTCTCTCTCTCTCTCTCTCTCTCTCTCTCTCTCTCTGTTTCTCTCTCACCCCCTCCCTCCCTTCCTCCCTTTCTTTCTCTCTCCTATAGTACATCCCTTTAAATATTCAATAGCTAGAAAATATTCATCACTACATAGTCTCCATCATTCCAAGATATGCCTTCTCATAGTCATCTCTAGATTAAATTTCTTTATTTCCTTCCATCTTACATATAATTATTTTTGATAACTATCTTACTGCTCACTCTCTTCTAGATGCATTCAAGGATATTAATGCAGAAAAACTCAAATGGAACTATAACATCACCAGAATAGGTGTCAGTCTTCTCTGTGATGATATAAATTGCAGTACATTCAGTGCAGTTCAGCATTCACAATCAAACACACACTGTGCTACCAATGTATTCTGATCAATATGAGATAATTTGTACACTACTCTTGAATTGATATAGTCAAAGATAGTTTTAGATTTTTTTCTTAGAAGCATCATGCTGTCACCTTTGCTTTTATTCTGATCCTCCAAGGATCTCAACATTTTCCTGATTTTCATCATCCATTGTTCTGAGAATATTCTTTATCCCCTATTTGAATAACTAACAATACATCATTAGCAGAGAACAAAGACAATAATCCCTTTTATACAAACATACATACAATCACATGGGTTTTGGTACTGGATTCAAAGGATTTTAATGATCTGACACAATGGAGTGTAGTGATATAGGATTTATAGAAGAGGATGAGGAAAGAAAGAAGGAGAAGAAGGAGAAGGAGAAAAAGAAGGTTGGGAGGAGGACAAGAAGGAGGATGAGAAAAAGGAAAAGACGGAGTAGGAGAAATAGAGAAGAAGAGGAAAAAGAGAAGGAGGAGGAAGAAGGAGGAGGAGGAGGAGAAGAAGAAGAAGAAGAGAAGAAGAAGAAGAAGAAGAAGAAGAAGAAGAAGAAGAAGAAGAAGAAGAAGAAGAAGAAGAAGAAGAAGAAGAAGAAGAAGAAGAAGGAGGAGGAGGAGGAGGAGGAGGA